>NW_024520318.1:1599912-2313217 GCF_017590135.1 Pyrgilauda ruficollis
GCCGCGCCCCGCGCCCCGCCGCGCCCCGGGCACCGCGGGCACCGCCGGGCCCCCGGCACCGGGCACGGCCGTGGAGCTGCCGCACCTGCCCAGCTACGAGGAGGTGAAGCACCTGCCCAGCTACGAGGAGGCGCAGCGCTGCCCGCCCGCCCAGCGGGGCGCGGCCGCGGGGATGCGGGGCTGAGCGCCCCGGCCGGCCCCGCGCCCATGGACCTGCGGGATGGATCATCCTCATCCTCATCCTCATCCTCATCCTCATCCTCATCCTCATGCTCATCCTCATCCTCACCCCCATCCTCCTCCGGAGCCCCGGGACAGTCCCAGGTGTAGCAGGAGGGATGCGAGTGCAGTTTTCTGGTGGGACAGTGAGGAGCGCCCCGGGAATGCTCCACAGCGCAGGGAGACCTGCTGGACACCCGGCTCTGCAAAGGGACCTGCCAGGGACACTGGGATTCCCGGGAATGCTCCACACCTGCTGGAAACCTGGCTTTGCAAAGGGACCTGCCAGGGACACTGGGATTCCCGGGAATGCTCCACCCCGCACGGTGACCTGCTGGGCTCTGCCAAGGGACCTGCGGGACTCCTGAGGACATGGAGGAGCGGGACACTGCCCGGAGCCGCTGGCACAGCCTGCAGGACAGCAGGGCGCTGGAAGGAGTTCCAGGAGGAAGGTGACTTGGGACACGGAGCGATGGGAAGCCCTGGTTCAGCATTCCCTGCTGCTCTCACCTGGGCTCGCGTTCCCCGGGAATTTTGGGGTGGCTCGGCTGTGGGATTTTGCTGGACAGGACTGGGTGATGCTGATCCCCACAGGTGCCAGAGGGAGCTTTTGGGACAGCAGGACCAGGCTGTGCCCCCGGCCTGGGCAGCAGGGGAAGGAGGGAACCCCTCCAAAAGCTGTAAATGAAATATCAGCGCCTCCTGCTCCTGTTCCCTGCGGGGAGCCGGGACCCCTCCTGCTGGAAGGGAAATGTCAGAGCTGCTGCCCGCAGCTGGCAACTCCTCCATCAAGCACACAAACACCAGACCCCAAGGACAGGCAGGAACTCCTCCACCCCCCTGAAGGAGCCGGGATGCCTCCTTCCCTCCTGAACGCTTCCTGCAGCACCAGCCCAGCCCGGCTCCCTGGCAGCGCAGCTCTCGGTGCCCCGAGCTTGCATTAAATACCTTGGATTGTCCTTCCCCAGCTGCACTTCAGCACTCGGAGCTGAGGATGTGCTCAGGGCAGGAGCAGCAGCCACGAGCACTTTTCCTTTTCCTTTTCCTTTTCCTTTTCCTTTCCTTTCCTTTCCTTTCCTTTCCTTTCCTTTCCTTTCCTTTCCTTTCCTTTCCTTTCCTTTCCTTTCCTTTCCTTTCCTTTCCTTTCCTTTCCTTTCCACCTGCTCTTGCTGTTCTGCCTCTGCTGCAGCTGAAGGCTGAAGTGCTTTATTTTAGAAGAAAACATGACCATTGTAAGAAAGCTCAGCCACAACAGCTGGCTGATCAAATATACATAAGGAGGAATCTGCTGCCTGCTCTTTTATGGCTCTGTTTTTCCTGGAGTCATCAGCCAAGGCTCCTTTGCAGTGGTACAACATTACAGCACATTACAGGGCTTGTCTGTCAAAGGCTTGGCCTCAAACCTTCCCTTCCCTTCCCTTCCCTTCCCTTCCCTTCCCTTCCCTTCCCACCTGCATAAATAAACCTATTTATTTGAAATACAGATTAGATTTTCAAACCTGCAGGGCTCCAGCTAGCACAGTCATTTCTTTTCATGAAGTAAAATAATTCTTGCAGACCCTTCATGAAAAGCACAGAAATAATGAAATATTTTATTGTTTTGTACAACCAAGCTCTGCAGACTCGTCCCTCTCTTTCCCTGAAGGTACCAGCCCATCCTATTTTCCCAAACTTTTACAGGACAAAGGCACCTAAACTAAAATTAGAAAGGTTAAAATCCAGTATTGGAAATTTTATAGCACAAGGCAAGCCCTGACTGGTTTGGATCAATACAAATAAACTTTGGAAATAGAGGTTCTCACATGTGATCAATTCATAAAAACCTTTTTTTCCCCATGGCTCTTCCCCACCCCCTGCAGAGTAAAATCTCATTTCTGTTATCATGAAAACAAAGAAATTGAGGTCTTAAAATGTTTAATAAAAAACATGTAAAAACCAATATAAAAACCCTGTCTATAATATAGAAATAGCAAATTGCTTCTCTCCAACCTCCCCCTAGCTGTGGGTGACACAAACTTTATATTAATATAAATATCTATTAAAATTTCAGAATTAAATTTTAGAAAGCTTCAAGCTTTTTTTCCATAGCTGCTCCTTTATAATTGTGACTATTCTGAAGTGAATCAGGCAACAATCAGCAGTTTTTCTGTAGGAAATAGTTCCACATAATCTGTAAAATCCAATTTTCATGTCAGATGATTCAAACCTTCCTCCTGCTCCAGTCCCAAAGGGTAAAATCCCACAGAAAAATCCAGATCTCAAAGTTTTCATGCCTTAAAAACCAGAAAACAAAAGCTATTTTTAATTTTCCCTCTGAACTATTACAAATATGCAGTAGGTTTTTAAACACCCACCTGAGCTTTTATTTTTGCCTCACTTGAGGACTTTATTTTTCACCTAAAGAAGTATTTTTCAACTTCCCTTTTTTATAATCAGAGAGGATTTACTGTGGCCAAGGTTAAATGAAGTGAATGAACTCAACTCCCACCCTGCAATGGCAAAATTTGGGTTATTTTTGATTATTGATCCATCACAGCAGCACCTAAAAAACTGAATTTTAATTATGTTAATTAATCTCTGGTTTTTTAGGTTGGTTTATGATGGTTTAAATCAAGTAGTCAGGAATTAAATTAGAGGTATTTATTTTTAAATAATTTCTTGTTCTGGGAAATAATGTAACCAAAACATTTGTATCCTTCTGCTATTTATTTTTACTTAATACTAAAAAATAACTGAAAATAGGTAAAAATATAATCCAAAACTTTGGAAACCCCAGAAAAAACCAGCTCAAAATTCCCCTGGCATGGATGGTGGCACTTCCCTTGGAATTACAATCCCTAAAATCCCTGCCACAATGCCAGAAAAGCCATGCAGGAACATTTTCTACTGAGAAATTCCTGAAATTCAGATTTTATACCCAGGGTCATAACTGCATTTAGAACCTGGGATAAAAGTGCTGTTCCACAATATTTTGCTTTGCTTTCTATTTAACACCAGGATGCTCAGGACTGGATGTGTGTGATAAAAATGGAATTAAACACCTCTCCCATCCCCTCCAAATGTCATTAAACCACCCCAAATATTCTATTTTTAGCACTCAGTGTTGATCCCCACACGCAGCAGCTCTCAGGTTCATTAAAAATCTCCTCTTTGATTTGGTTTTATTAAGAAATTTATGAACTGTGCCAGAGAGGGTCACACAATGATTTACAAATTTGCTGTATGTACAGATATTTAACATTTTGCTGGTAACACTTGAAAGATACATAATAAACCTTGTCAGTGATGAATAAACTGGTAATGTGTTTATAACATGAAGAGAACGCAGCCAGCTTCGGGTGTGAAACACAGAAAAGTGAATCTTGATGAAATAACATAAATTAAGAAAGATTATTTACAAATCAAGTGTTTTGGGCAGAAAAAAGACATGAAATATTCTCTTATTTTAAATATTCTTGTCAGTTTTACACATCAGATGCTACAAATGCTGTTTGTTACTTCCAACAACCCTGAAAGCACATTCCAAAGCATTTTAAACCAAAAAAAAAAAATAAAACCTTTTACTGCTGAATGTTTTGCTCAGTGACAAACCTGAAATCATCTGAAATCATCTGTTAAAGAACTCACTACAAATATGTATTGCCTCTACTGTGAGGGAAATATTTGTACTTGAGAGGCTCAAGCTCCCTTTTTTTTTTTGCATTTTCAGCACTTCCAGTTTGCTAAATTTGTTTTAGGGCAATTGAAACAAGTCTGGAGAGGTCCCTGGGCTTGCAGAAATAACCAAAGTGCTTAACTTGGGGCTTAAATTGTGATTTCAGGAGAGGCAACCCAGGTTAAAGAATATTAATGGCAATGAAAATTTAAAATCACTGAGAGAGGAACTGTTCATTCCCTTTTTTCTCATGTATGTAGTCAGCACTGGCACCAGAATATAAACCCAGCTCAAAATGAAAGGAAATAATTAATCCTGTGTGTCACCCAAGGGTTCAAATCCCCAGAAATTCTCTCTCCTGTGACCCACAAAATGTTTGCTGTGGCTTTTTTTTTTTTTTTTTTTTCTTTTACAACAAAGCAGTATCAAATATTGAAGCAGCACTTTGAAGGTGCCCAAAATGTGAATTACTGCTGCACAGTCACACTGCTCCTCCCTGCAGCACTGGCTGCTGCTCGTTCTCTTTCTTTAGCAATTTCCATCTCTATTTTGGCTTTGATTTTATTCCAATCCACTTCCAGCTGTAAGAAGAGAAAAATGAAACACACAGAGCTCAACATCAGAGAGGGCCAGGTCAGTTATTCCATTTAAAAAGACAATTATCAAGTGTTGGGTACCCAAACTCATGGAAGGTGTGAAGGCACAGCTGAGTTCTAACTGAGCTTCACCTTTAAAACAAACCAACCCGAGCTATTTTAATGAACCTCATTGTGTCTGGCAATAAAACACAAAAATAACCTGCCTCTAATTCAACAGCATGATGTCAGTGTCCTGTTACTGAAAATTTAGCCCTGCATCATTAATTTAGGAGTGATGTCTCCTCCAAGGAGCTGATAGGATATCAAACCAGTTATCTGCTCCCACAGCAATCAGATTCCTGCTTGAAACTGCCCTTCTGCATCAATAAATGCTTCAGGTTGAACCTTGGCATTCCTCCAGCTGCAGAGAATTGGCATTTTGTGGCTGTGCTTTGTGCCAGTGAAACCCCAGGCAATACACACAGCACAATACCCCAGCACAAATGTGGGAAGGAAAGTTGTTTCTTCCCCAAGAAATGCTTGACAAGGAAATAAAAAATGGATCATGGCGCATTTGATGACCACAACAACATGTCCAAAATGTCATTGTGCAGTTCAGTTTATTGCTGGAGAATTAACACTGGCAAAGGTGGGATGGGAGAAGGATTACAGGGAATTCTCCTCTGTAATTAAGCAATGGAAAAACAGGGGGGATTCTCTAAGAGGGAAAGTGAAATTAAACACCCACATTCTCAGGTGAAAATGTAATAATACCTCAGTTCTAGAGGCAGTGACTGGCCCCAGGATTCTCAGGATATGTGTAAGGTATGAGAACCTGAGATACAAAATAAGCACAATTTTAGATCCTGCCTGGCTGCAGAAAACAGAGGGAAAAACTCCTTATTTAAGTCTGAAGAGGTTTTAGGTTGTGAGAGGGAATCTGAGACCCTTTTTTATCCCTGAGAAGGAACAGCAGCACAAAATCATGCTTTGCTTTTCAATTTCTTTCTGAGTTTGCTTTATGAGTCTGACAGGTTGCATGAAGAATTTAATTACAGCTTTAAATTCACATTATGTGGATCCCTCCTATTCACAGATCCAGCAAAGACCTCCAGCAGATGTGGAAAAGGACTTTTTCCCTCCAGAAATCTCCTGAGTGAGACCCCAATTTCAAGAAAATCTCCAAATTTCCAAATCAATTTTAGAAAACTTCAAAATCTCTAAGTCTCAGGACCGAGTAAGCTGAAAAATCACCCTGCTCACACCTTGGCACTGCCAAGGTGGAATTCCTTAGGAATCCTGATGGAATCTACAGCTTCCTCCAGGATTTTAAGAAAATCAGGATTCTCTCCAATGTCCATCAGCAGCATCAGGGAATTTCTGTGATTTTTGCTCTGTAATGGGTTTTAGAGAACACACAGAGCTGGAAAAGCTCCAGGATAAAAATGCCTGGAGTCTGTGCTTTATTTCTCTGTATTTTCCAGGTAAATTACTGTGGAATGGTTCATTAGGGGCTGACTTTTGTTCAGGAAATGAACAAAGTGCTAACAGCTAATGCCTTCCATTAGAAATCCAGCTTTATTCCAAGTGTCCTGGGCAGTGCCCATGGAAGGATGTGAATTCCCAGCCCAGGTGTTCCCTGACCCCTCAGCTGCAGGGATAAAAGGATTCCACACAAAGGAGAGGTTTTTTGGGATCATTTCTCTCTCAGAATGCTGAGGAACAAGGAGGGGAGAAGCAGGAAGGACAGGAGGGAATTGTGGCTCTCCTGAGGGAAATGTGGGGAAATATTGCAGTGGAATCCAAGATCCAGCTGCTGAATTTCAGGACGTGCCCTCAGCCCTCAGGATCTGTGAAACACTAATAAATTGATTTCCTAGGGATGCAGAGGGTTTCCAATACATCTATATGGAATTGTTGATTGTATTTAAAATCAGAATGGTTTGCAGTTCATAAAAATAAAGATTCATAAAGATTTCTTCAAAGTATCAACCTGTTTCTATCCACAAAATGCCACAAAAAATGTTGGAAATATTTGAGAGACTCATTGAGCCATGGTGATGTTTAACTCCCTGTTTATAGAAAACAACTGTGCCTTCACTTGTGTGATCTTTACCAAATATTAAATAAATATATATAGTGAATCTTCAAATAAAACCCATGCCCAGCTATTCCTGGCCAATATTAGACCAAAGCCTATAAAAATTCCACATTTCTGTTCACATTTGAACCCCAGAAGGAAACCAGAGGTGCAAACCCACCCCACTCTCCAGCAGGAACAACCCTGGGGGATACTTACACCTTCTGCATACTGCAAAAACCTTTGGTTGGTTTCTTTTTTCCCAAAATCCTCCAAGAATTTCTGTCTGTAAGCCAGGACTGTGTCCACGTGTGTCCTGTGCTTCACTGCCAGATCCAGGGCTCTGCAACAGGGCAGGAATGGGCTGGGGAAATGCTCTGGCACCTCCACCAACACCCAGAAACTCTGAGGCTGAGGGCAGAGATCCCAAATCCCACCCCACAATAGGATCAGGGGATTCAAAGTAGCCAGTGATGAAAAATACCCAACAATTATTCCCACTGACAACCTCGTCACATCATGATTTTGAGCCCAGGAGGCTTTTTATTTCAAGGAAATGCAGAATATTTCAGAGTTTAGCACAAAAATAATAATGTTTAATAACTTTTTTCTAGTCAGAAGTAGGTTCTGAACACTCATAATACACATATTCTATATAATGTTTATAAATATTGTATAGGTGGAAAAGGTCAGACATTGGATTAATTTAATTCATTACTCATACTTGGATTCTTCTCAGTGGCTTAAGAACACTGATATTTCATCTACAGAGAGTTTTTGATGATAGAATAAAAGAATATTCTTTTCCTAATATCCAACTTAAACCCCCTCTGACACAGCTTCGTAACAAAACAAATTACAGATTTGTGGGGGAAAAAAAAAATCAACCTTTTGCCTGAATACATCAATAAAACAGCAGAGAAATTAGGAGTAAACAACTCAGAGGATTCTGTCAGAAAACAGAATGTGGGGGTTTTGTTTAAATGAGAAATTCCTCCTTTGTTTTCTCAGCCTTAATTCATATTTTCTCCACCTACACAATGCTGGGAGTCTGGGTAGCCACAACTTTATTTTTAGCAGCAAGACATTTTCAAGCAGCCCAAATTCCACAGCCACTCTGGGGCATCACTGGGGGCTCCTCTGTGCTAGCAGTGATGAGAAAGCAAAATGTTATTTCAAAATGTTTCCAGGCATATTTTGGGCTTTTATCACCAAATATTTGTATTTTCTAAATACAAAAATGCTGGGTTTGTTGGCTATGATTTAATTAGCTTTTTTTTGAAGTGGTGGGCGATTAAAAGATAAGAAATGAGTCAACAATAAAAGAACTGATGGAAATAATCAGGAAAACGTATTTTAATGGGAAACAACTCCTACCTCTCCCAGTTGTAAAGGTTGATGTTGATTTGGATGGCCTGGTAGACCAGGCCTGCCTGGAGCAGGAGGGTTTCAGCCTCCTGGCTGTTGCCACTGAAGAGCAGCATGTGAGCCAGCCTGGACTCCTTGGAGGGCAGCTCCTTGATGGAATTGATGTACTGCACTTTGTCAATCTGCTCAGGAGGGGGACAGCAGGGAGATCCATTCACCAACTTGGCTTTGCAAGGATTTAATTCCATTTTAACTGTGCTTTCTTACCTCGCCGATCGCCGCGTAGGCGATTTCAGCTGTGCTCATGTCCTTGTTGGCCACTGCCATGGCAGCCAAACAAGCCCACAGGGTCTGGTCCTGAAATTCAAAATAAAAACACCTTGGAAACCTTCAAATGTTCATTATCATGCTGCAAGTGACTCCTCAAAGCAACTACACAAGGCTTAAAAATCCTGTGTAATATTACATTTCTCTGCGTGTCATTTATGGCACTGTGCTCTAAAGTCTCTTATTAGGAAATGATTAATTATTTCTCAGAACTAGGAATTAGAAAAACTTTTATGCTAATAATAATATTACACCTTTTTATTATTGTTTTAAATACTTTTTATTATATTTTATATATTTATTCATAAATATATACATTCATATATTATTTATTTTTCTATATTACATTTTTACATAATTCCTTTTTTTACCCTTTTATTATTATTTTATATATTACTTTTATTGTTTCTGTGAGGGTTTTTTGGGGCATTTCATGCAACCTTGAGGAAACCCCATGAACACAGAATGTAGGAAGATCCTAAATGACATTTTGATGGATTTTCAAGTGACAACATTTTGACAAAGACACACTAATAAACCATATTTTAATCTAGTTTAAGCTACAACATCTAAAACTCTTTTCAGACAGAAAAAATGTAATTTTGGACTTGCTGGTCCAGGAATTAAGGAGAATTTTGTTGAGTGTGTTCAGTAACAAATGTGGAAATAAAGACTTTGCACTGCGAAGGTTTCAGAAGGATCACTTTTGACTGAAATCAGAATGAGCAGCTGCACTGAGGGAGTTCTAAAGACATTCCCAGATTTCCCAAGTGACTTTTCCATCACTCAGGAAAAACCCTCCTGCAGGAAGCCCAGAATGTGGGAAAATTAAGATTGTTCAGAGAATGAAACGCTCCTAAAATTTTCGTCACATTCTCTTCCCACTTCCCTTTTATTTAGAAAATCAGGTGACAAAATGCTGAAAGCTCAGCCTGAAATTATCCAGGAGATGAAATTATTATTTTGATGCTTCCAAATTGTTTCTTGCTGCTTTTTTCCCCTCAAAAATACCACCTAATTTGTTATTCCTGATTGGAAATACTTTTTACTCTCTACCTGGGCTGCCAAAATCAAAATATCCTGACTTGGATGCTTAAATCAGGTGATGTGGACACTGCAAATAAAGATTCTGTTACAATTAATTCTACTTATGCAACACAAATGATCTGGATGTGCATTAATTTAATAATTGGTTACACAAATATCTGAAATACACATTTAAGGTACTAAATTTTCTAGGAATAAATGGGAAGGAAGGTTTGAAGGGCTTTTGTTGTTTTATAAACTACCACACTCACCTCATCTGTTGCTGTTGTCTAAATAAATACAAAAGAAAGCAATGGAAAAGAAAAAAAATAAAAAAGAAGTGAAATAAAATATGATAATTAACAGGTAATTGTGGAAATGTCACTTTTCATTGGTTATATTAAGGCCCAAACCTTAAAGATAAAGGTTGGTTATATTAAGGCCCAGACCTTAAATATTGGTTATATTAAGGTACAGACCTTAAGTTTAAAAACTTTTAAAAAAATTAGGTTTAAAACTGAATTCTGTGAGCACTTGTGTTCAATCCAGCTGGATTCTGGTGTGGCTAAAAATAAGAACTCTTATTTTTCACGGAAGTTACGGAATTAAGAAAACCACCTCATTTTCCAGGAGCGACAAAGCAGGCCGGAAATGAGCCGCACCATTCCATACGGAGAGATCACTACAGAAAAACACTTAAAACCACAGAAACGGTCGTGAATATTCCCAAAAATGAGATGTACCTTGACAAACCTGCAGAGCCTGAGCCCGTCCTGCCAGCGGGAGGAGCTGACGTGGCCGTGCAGGATGGCGGGGTACGGGGAGACGTGCAGGTGCACCAGGGACCCGTCGGCCCTCCTGATTGTCACCTGGCTGCCCACAAAACTCACGATCTGCGGGCTCTTGCTCAGCTCACTGCACGCAGAAAGAAAAAGAAATGAGTATTTAGATGTTTTTACAGGAAAAGGATTTAATTTCGGTTATTTGTGAGCTGGTGTTTTGCTGCTTTTAATTGCCGACGTCATCGGAACAAATCTTTTCTGGGTTTTTTTTTTACAAAACCTGAGGTAAAATTTTAAGAGAAAAAATCCAGATTTTTCTCTTACATCAAGATGCTGCTCTGCTTTCCAACCCTGCATCATCATTTCAACCCTAAACTTTATAATTTTCTTAATAAACCCCTTTTTCCTCATTTCCCAAGCAAGAAACAGGAGACTTTTACAAGTTGCAAGGCCAGCTTTTACTTCTCCCGAGCACAGTTTGTTAAGAAATGAGGGAAATAGTTAAAATAAATCATATTTGGATTTAAAAGGATTTCTTATCTGGCATCTTTTTCGTACAGGGTTTTTGGGAGAAGGTCTTTATCCACGTAGACTGTGTTGGGATAATACCAGACTGTGAACCTGGAATCCTGGATCCCACAGAGGATGTTGCAGCTGTCATTCCAGGCCAAACTCTGCACCATTGTCCCTTCATGTACAGACAAAAAATAATGATAATCAATGAATAAATAGATAAAGAAATAAATAAGGCATTTCCAGGAGAAACTTCAAAATAAAGGGAATTGTACCAGGGTGGTTATTCAGCATTTTTGGTTGCTTCTCTAAGGTTTTAACCCCAAATTTGTAGCATTTTTAAAAGCTGCTGTGGATGGAAATGATAAAAAAATCAACAGAATTTAGATAAAATGTACTGAAATTGTTTCTACCTCCATCATATAATAGCCAAAGGTTTTTTTTTTCAAATTCAATTTCACTATTAATTAAGCAAATGTTATCTCTTGTATTAAATACAAATTTATTTCCCTCCCAGCATCTTTCCCAACATCAATTTGAGTTTTTCTCACCTATTTTGACAATCTTCTGCTCTTTCCCAAACCTTTTCACTGAGGTGATGAAAAGATCTCTGTTCTTATCAATAAAAGCTATTTTCCTCTCACTTGTCAGTCCCTTCTGGTCCAAGGCAATCTCCACAATCTCTGTCTGAAAAGATAAAAGAGAATCTCTGATTCTTATTTTGGAGATTTTGTATTTGGACATTCAAATTGATTTTTTTTCCTAAAAACAAGGCACCAAAATTCTTGGATAAACTGGGCTGGAAAAACATTTTGTGTGTGATTTATCTGTGGAATAAATCATTCCATGAGGTTAAAATTCAGATTATTTTAAAGTCCTTTCCAACCCAACCCATCCCACAATTCTGTGATTTTATAAACTGAATTTCACAAAGATTAAAACAATTCTGAAGACAACACAAAGCATTAAAAGTCAGCAGCAAAGCTGCTTTCTATTAAGATTTTAAAACCTTTAATGGGTTTTTAGTCCCATTATTGAGGAAAACCATTAGTGATTCTTAATTTCTGAGTGAAATAAAGACATTAAAGCTCTTATTTTACCTTGTGGGTCAGAGGCTTTCCATCACCCAGTGGCTTCCCAGATAAAGCTTCAAAGATGTAGATAACTGAAGAAAAATAATGATATACTTTATTAATAAAAGCAGAAGTTCTTAATGGATTTTCCAGGGATTCCACTCTTTTTTGGGTGTAATTTAGTGCAAGTGGATAAAATATTCCATGTGAGTTTCACCAGTGATTTTCACATGGTGATGAAAAAAATCTTATAAAAAACTGAATTTTCACTTCCTATCCCTGTTTTTCATTTCCTGTCTCAAATGGGGCTTTCCAGAAACGACATCAAATTGTGCTAAAAGCCTGCATCAATAATCTAAATAAATCCACATTTCCAACGTCAGATTGACTCAATCTTAACCCACAATTTCATCAGTGGGAATGTTTAGAAAGAGAGAAAATTAAAAAATCCCTTCAGGGAGTAAAAACTTACTCTATTATTTGCTGTAAATATTCCATGGATCTGTAATATTCTGTATTATTTCTGTAAATATTTCTGTAATATCTGTAATATTTCTGTAAATATTTCCAGGGATTCCATGGAAATTCAGAGCCAAACCATTCTCTTGAAGTTTTTAAATTAATTTTAAGCAAGACCCATAACTTGAATTCATTTTTATACTAAATATATATATTTTTGTGCAAAATAAAACAGGATTTACCCTTCTCATCAGCCTTGTCCCTCACTGCCAGCGTGTCATTGCTCAGGGACACTGTCAGGGCATTTAAAATGTCTGTCCTCATGCCTGGGTATTTTGGAGAGGAAATCAATCTGCCTTCATAGGAATATAAATAAAGTCCTCCACCATCCACCAGAAGAAAATGCCTAAAAAAAAAAGAAAAAAAATCCCCAATGACAAAGAAGTAAATCACTAAATAATATAAAAATGGTATTTTCCACAATGGGAAAGTAATTGTTTAATATCCTGCAACTCTTCTTCCAGCTTCCATCATTCCTAAGCTTTACATTTTCAAGATATCCTGGAAATTCTGTATGGAAAAGTTTGGTTTTTTTTAATGTATTATCTATTTCCAAGAGAAATATTTATTATGTCAAATATTTATGATTTTACCTGGGTATTTTTTGTTTATTTCTGATATTTCAATTTGAGCTTATTTTGTTCATTATATAGATATATATAACAAATAAATTTATTATAAATATAATAAATTATTTTGTAACATAGACAATATAATAAATAAATAGACGTATTTATAATATAGATAATAAATAAATTTATTTATTTAATAGTTACATTCTGTTCATAATGAGCATTTTAAGAAGTCAGGTACCTTTCTGCTTGGAGAATCAAACTCACAGTTCCTTCCTTCAGGTCAAAAATCAATGGAGTGTTCCAGTTCCTTGTCCTGCAAATACAAAAAATCAGCATTAATTAAAAATCACTAATTCCCACATAGCTCAAACACAGAGTTGGATTCAGCAAGCAAATCACACACTTTCAACCAACAAATATTAATAAAAGGGAGGTTTTCCAACTTCAAACAGCATTGAGGAAGCCAAGGAACACTGATGAGCACAAAACATGATGGAATAAAACTCCTGCCTTCATTGTTTCACCTCTTCACACCAGCAGCAGCTGCCCCAGGAGTCTTAAAACCAGCAAAAATTATATTTATATGGATTGTTTTATTTCTAAAATATTTTAAATATTTCTGACTCTTTTACAGTGATCTGCACTAGTGTTGACTGAGCAGATGTTGCACTGATTATTTCAATTATTTAATTCTTGTGCTTCCAATGAAGTTTCTGCCACTCTTTTCCAAACAATGTGAGGAGGAGGAATTTGCTTTACTCACAAAAATATATAACACTGCAGGGAAAAATTAGCAAGATTATATTTATATGGATTATTTTATTTCTAAAATATTTTAAGATATTTCTGACTCTTTTACAGAGATCTGCACTAGTGTTCACTGAGCAGATATTCCAATTAATTTAAAATAATTTAAAAAAAAAATTAAAAATAAATTAATTCTTGTGTTTCCAATCAAGTTTCTGCCACTTTTCCAAACAATGTGAGGAAGAGGAATTTGCTTTACTCACGAGAACACATAACACTGCAGGGAAGTGGAGACCACCAAGTATCCATAATTCAGGGAGGCTTTGATGACCCTGTCCCGGAATTCCAACAAATCCACGGCGTCGTTGATGACATTGTGCACCTGAGCACAGGGAAGTGGTCAGGGAATGACACAAAAGAGCTGAAATTCAAATTAATTCATGAAATATTCCTGCTGAGAAAATCATTTGAGATGGAGGAGTGTTTGAACCATCAATATTGTTTTGACTGTTTTGTTAAATTTGCTGGATATACTGAAGCAGATAAGGTATAAAGATTATTATAATTAATATAGATATGCTTATTTTTAAAAGGCTTTTTTATAATGGTGTAAGGCTTAGTTAATTAAATAGATTTATGATTTTTTTAATTTATTTTGAGTTTGGTTACATTTTTAACCAAACTCAAAAATTCCCATTTTAAGATTGCTCAGCTGTTGATAATTTGAATATTTGAAATGAACACGTCAATGTTTATTTCACTGTTATTTAAATAAATTTAAATGTGTGTTATTTAAATAAACACTTCATCCAAACAATCCAGCAATATCCAGCACTGGAATGAAGATGCTGCAGAGCTCTGGAATTTTTATTATTCCACAGCTGGAAGCACAGGAAATCCAGGAGACAGGCTGGGTGAGCAGGTTGTGGTTTTGTTATTCTGTTTGAAATTTGCTCAAGAAAATCAGAATTTGCCTCAAATTTTTCAGCTCAGAGATTTTAGGAGCTAAAAATCCAAGGAGGGGGGACCTTAAACAAAAAAGTGTCCTGGTTTTTGGTGGGGTTTTGGGGTTTTTTTAAAAGATGTCACCATTCTGAGGGTGGTAACTTCCTTCTGATGTTCTCCATTATGCACCAATTGCAAAACATGGACTGACCTCAATTATTCCAAGAGCCTGGAAACCATTTCCAAGGATATGTTAATTGCTATGCCCACCACAGCATCACTAATTAACTTTGCCATTGTAATACTCAGGAAAAAAAAATCCATCTGCAAGTTTTTTTGTAGGATTTTGTAGGATTTTCCTACATAATATATAGGAATAAAATCACTGTAGAAGAATGAAAATTAAAAATGAGTCAGGGTTAGCTACACTTCCTCACTCTTTGCATATTCAAAAAGAGAAGTCAAACCCCATGGAGATCATTCCCAAGTGCATCTGGAACGAGTCAATGTCTGGGAATGAGGGGAAAAATTGGGAATTTTGAGCTGATTTGTGCTGTGTGCTCCCAGACACTGACTCACAGCATCCCACCCACGGCCCCAACCCCAAATCCAGCCCTGCTGCTGCTCCAACTCTTCCCAATTCCAAACCCAACATGAAAATGAAAAAAAAAAACATTGAAGGGTCTCATTAGGAATTTATTAGGAACTCGATGCTGAAAAGCCCCAAATGTGTAATTTGGAAAATGTGGAAGGATGGAAATCTTGATTATCCCAGAGAACAAACCTTGTGAGTCAATGTCTGGGAACACAAATTAAACCCAAAATTCCCATTCTGCATTAAAACAAGCTTTGTGATGGGGCTGCCCAGCTCTGAGGGGATTTTACCTTCATGGTTCTTCTCTTAATTAAGGTAATTTGGAAGTTTTGCCACTCCCAGTGCTGCTCCACCACGTGGGCAAAGATGACCTGGCCATTCCCACAGGCTCCGGCCAGCTGGGTGCCATCGATGGACCAGGCAATGGCAAAAATGCTGCCAGTGCTGGGCTTCTCCAGGGCATAAGACCACTGGAAACAAGACAAAAATAATAATTTCAGTTACTCTGTAATTTTAGAAATCATCTCTTGTCAGAAATACGTTTGCAGGGTTGGGTTTTTTCAAGCAGCGACAATAAATGAAGTTTTTGTTGAGTTGGGATTGGATGTTTAAGTGAGAGTCTGGAAAAAAAATAAAAGGAAAAGCAGAAATTAAAAAGTCACAATGCTGGAGTACATCAGGTATCAGTTTCCTACTCATCATTTATTCCAAGTGTGATCACATTCATAAATCCAGGCAATCACTACATAAAATTAAGGTGCTTAAGAAATAATTACATTTTCTCCACTTTGTTACTGTCCAAGTGAAGGATTAATTAAAAATTTCCTCCAGCAAAGACCTTAATTCTTAATTCCCTCAGCCTTAGCCATGAGACTCCTCTGAAGTTTAAATCCTTATTAATAAATTCTTGTCAAAAATTAGAATTTTCAGACCAAGACACTTTAAAATTTCCTGCATATCAGAAACACAAATCATCTTGAATCTCCAAACAGATGTTTCCCTGAAAATGGATGACAAATAAGAATTAAATAACCTTTTTAGGGAATTTTAGGAAGATATTCAAGCAGATTCTAAAACAAGAGCAAATCTTAATTATTTCCTCTTTATGTAATAGAATATTTTTAAGGAGTAGTAATAATGTAGGAGTATAAGGAGTAGTAATTTTGTAGTAATTGAAGAATGACCTGAATATCCAAATATGTTTGAAATCTTAGAGAGCAAATCAAGAATAAAAATCATGTGATTGAAGTTAAATGTAAACATTGGATTGACTTTTGGGTACATGAAATTATCCCAAAAGGGGCACAGCTGGAAGAAAATCCTCATCTGATGCTTCCAACACATTTCATATTCTGATTTCTTTGGTACAGCACAAAACCCTAAAAATTAAGTCCTTCACATAAAGCCTTCATATGATTTAGGTGGACAGAAATCCTAAAAATCAGTGTCTTTGTAGGATTTAGGTGGACACAAATCCCCAGAATCCAAGTCCTTGATTTAGGTGGAAGAAAATCCCCAAAATCCAAGTCTTTGCATGATTTAGGTGGAAGGAAATCCCAAAAAATCCAGTAAAATAAAGGTGTTGGACTCAAAAGGTTCAGTGGGAAGGGAATTCCATGGGGTGAAATCCAACCCCAGTGGTGCTCCTGCTTTGGGAATTCTGGGAATTAAAGCTCTTTTTCCATACCAGGGGGACTAAAAGGTGATGCTGGCACTGCCTGAATTTCCATTTCAAGCCTTGGTGTTAAGGCTTCACCTTCCCCATCATCCCCTGTCTGCGTGAGCTGCACTTGGGAAGGAAATTCCCATTTTGGAATTCCAAGGAAGGAAATTCCCATTTCTGAGTTCCAAGGAAGGAAATTCCCATTTCTGAGTTCCAAGGAAGGCAATTTCAATTTCTGAATTCCAAGGAAGGAAATCCCCATTTTTGAATTCCAAGGAAGGAAATTCCCATTTCTGAGTTCCAAGGAAGGAAATTCCCATTTTGGAATTCCAAGGAAGGAAATTCCCATTTTTGAATTCCAAGGACGGAAATTCCCATTTTTGAATTCCAAGGACGGAAATTCCCATTTTTGAATTCCAAGGATGGAAATTCCCATTTTTTGGAAAGAAATTCCCATTTTTGCCCAGTCCCCAACTGCTCCGATGCCTGGCCAGGCTGAGCTCAGCCCCGAACCCTCCCCATTAATTGACCCCAGTAATTAGTTCCAAGGAAGGAAATTCCCATTTCTGAGTTCCAAGGAAGGAAATTCCCATTTTTGAATTCCAAGGATGGAAATTCCCATTTTTTGGAAAGAAATTCCCATTTTTGCCCAGTCCCCAACTGCTCCGATGCCTGGCCAGGCTGAGCTCAGCCCCGAACCCTCCCCATTAATTGACCCCAGTAATTAAAGGCTGAGCTCCATGCAGATGAGCTTCCCAGCTGGAATCTGCCTGGGATCACTCTCAGGAGCTGTTCCAGGCTCCTCCCAGGCAGACCCGAGGTCCTTTCCCCAGGATCCAGGATCCACCAGGAGAAGCAAAGGCCACAAACCAGAATTAAAAACCACTTTAAGGAGCCCCAGGAATGTTTTTTTGGAGCTCCTTTTCCATGGAAAGCAGAGGCACTGCAGCTCTGATGGGATCCATTCCCAAAACTCCTTTAATAATTTTTTTTTTTTTCTTCAGGCCATTGAAAATCATTCAAGTATTTGCAGATCATAGCCTAAAATCCCAGGAAAAGCCATTTCCAAGCTTTATTTTCCAGCTGTTTTGAAGGCTCTGTGTAACTCAGAGCACTCCAGTGATTCATGCTCCCTGCAGACTGCTGGGCCATTTATCATGGCCATAAAATCTTATCAGAAAAATCATTTTAGCTCTTCATTTTTAAATAGAAACAATTTAAGAACCAGAATAGTTGCTGTGAAATTCCTAAATAAGACAGTTTTTTTTTTTTTTTTAATTTAGGAAAGGTCTGACTGTGACTCCAGGAATTAATATTGGTCCAACATTAATTCAATATTTTGGGTTCTACTTGTCTTGTATAATAATTTTTCACTGACTTCTCTCAAGAACAAACCCAGGATTTCTACAAGTTTTATTAAATAAATCCATAAAAGCAGCAACTTGAGTTTCCCTCTTCTGATTGCACAATGCAGTAAAAGTTTGCAGGATGTTTTCCTCTATTTTCCAAAGATATCAGGCAATATCCCATATTTTTAATCGAATTTCTAGCAAAACTTGATAGAATAGAAAAATATAAGATGACCAGTCAGATGTGCAAACTGCCAGTGTAGTAAAATGGCCAAAATTCCCTCTGTAATACACGAAAAGTTTGAAGAATGTACAAGATAATTTTAAAATTTATGGATTAATGGAAATAATTGGTTTTATTACATAGAATTTTCTCAGCAGAATGTTGAAGGCAGGAGTAAAGCAAAGGGCAGGTTTAACAGTCAAATAAATATCAATTTATAGATAAACAACATCAGAAGGTAAATGTTCAACAAGAAGAGCACTAACAATTTGGAAAATAAACAAAAACATTAAATTAAACTGATCACAATTTGGAAAATAAACAAAAACATTAAATTAAACTGATCAATCCCATTCAGGGTAAGTAAGTAATTAAGAGAAGATGCAGAAATATATTCAGCATTATTTAAATAGAAATTGGATGCCCCTATTTACTAATTGAAATGATTAATTTGACCAGTGTTTCATTTTTACTATTTTTTATCACTGATCCCTCTGCATTCTCAAGTCTCTGGGAACACAACTTGCCTGTAGGACAGCTGCAATAATTTATTTTATATATAAATATATAATTTCTTTTCATGACTTTTAATCGAAAAAATACAATTTAAAATGTTAATATTAAATTTGTAAATTTGGTGTTTACCATGAAGCTGCTTGAACATCCCAGGGAGGTGGGAAAAAAAGAGCAAAAAGAGCATTGAGTGCAAGAATTTAATTGCATTATGCCCCAAAGTGAAGACATATGCTGGAGAGGAGTTAATGATAAATATTTATTGTCCTGATGGCTCCCTGGGGAGCCGTTTGCCAGGGCAGCTCCATTCCATCAGCCACAATAAAAGTGTCTGTGCTGAGCAGGAAAGGCAGCTCTGCTTCTCCTCAGGCTCCCTGGGAATCCCTCCCTGATTTCCCTCCACCCAGCCTCTTCTGCAGGCAGTATTTACAGCCAGGGCCATTATTTACATTCAAAACCCTGAATTTAAAGAGAATAAAAGCTGCTCAACACACAGAGCAGCTGGCAGCAGCTACTGCTCATTTGTGTTTGAGCAGTAATAAATAATAAACTCAGGTATAAAATAAAATAAAAAAACCTCTTAATAAACTCAGGTAAAATAATTTTAATTTTCTATAAGAAATAAACCTGTCTGCATTAAAATTCTCAATGACCTGTTCAGTGTTAAAGGCTGATTGAAACATTGTTTTTTAGCTTGCAGGAGTCTGAGCCAGACTTAACAGTAAATTTTATTAAATAAATCCATAAAAGCAGCAACTTGAGTTTCCCTCTTCTGATTGCACAATGCAGTAAAAGTTTGCAGGATGTTTTCCTCTATTTTCCAAAGATATCAGGCAACATCCCATATTTTTAATCGAATTTCTAGCAAAACTTGATAGAATAGAAAAATATAAGATGACCAGTCAGATGTGCAAACTGCCAGTGTAGTAAAATGGCCAAAATTCCCTCTGTAATACACGAAAAGTTTGAAGAATGTACAAGATAATTTTAAAATTTATGGATTAATGGAAATAATTGGTTTTATTACATAGAATTTTCTCAGCAGAATGTTGAAGGCAGGAGTAAAGCAAAGGGCAGGTTTAACAGTCAAATAAATATCAATTTATAGATAAACAACATCAGAAGATAAAGGTTCAACAAGAAGAGCACTAACAATTTGGAAAATAAACAAAAACATTAAATTAAACTGATCACAATTTGGAAAATAAACAAAAACATTAAATTAAACTGATCAATCCCATTCAGGGTAAGTAAGTCATTAAGAGAAGATGCAGAAATAGATTCAGCATTATTTAAATAGAAATTGGATGCCCCTATTTACTAATTGAAATGATTAATTTGACCAGTGTTTCATTTTTACTATTTTTTATCACTGATCCCTCTGCATTCTCAAGTCTCTGGGAACACAACTTGCCTGTAGGACAGCTGCAATAATTTATTTTATATATAAATATATAATTTCTTTTCATGACTTTTAATCGAAAAAATACAATTTAAAATGTTAATATTAAATTTGTAAATTTGGTGTTTACCATGAAGCTGCTTGAACATCCCAGGGAGGTGGGAAAAAAAGAGCAAAAAGAGCATTGAGTGCAAGAATTTAATTGCATTATGCCCCAAAGTGAAGACATATGCTGGAGAGGAGTTAATGATAAATATTTATTGTCCTGATGGCTCCCTGGGGAGCTGTTTGCCAGGGCAGCTCCATTCCATCAGCCACAATAAAAGTGTCTGTGCTGAGCAGGAAAGGCAGCTCTGCTTCTCCTCAGGCTCCCTGGGAATCCCTCCCTGATTTCCCTCCACCCAGCCTCTTCTGCAGGCAGTATTTACAGCCAGGGCCATTATTTACATTCAAAACCCTGAATTTAAAGAGAATAAAAGCTGCTTAACACAAAGAGCAGCTGGCAGCAGCTACTGCTCATTTGTGTTTGAGCAGTAATAAATAATAAACTCAGGTATAAAATAAAATAAAAAAACCTCTTAATAAACTCAGGTAAAATAATTTTAATTTTCTATAAGAAATAAACCTGTCTGCATTAAAATTCTCAATGACCTGTTCAGTGTTAAAGGCTGATTGAAACATTGTTTTTTAGCTTGCAGGAGTCTGAGCCAGACTTAACAGTAAATTACAGAGCTGTAGATATCAAAATAAATCATTTCTAAATCAGCAAACTGACATTTTGCAAAAGAAAAATGCATTTGAGATCTTTCCCTTCTAGATAATTATAATTAAATTTTACTTACAAATTTGTAATTAAATTCCGTTTATACACAGTCAGTGGAAATCAGTGAAATCAGAAACACTACAGATGGTGAAATGGGAAAAGTCAGATTTTATCCTTATGCCTTTTCTCAAATAATCTTTAATTTTAACTTTATACCTTTTATAACCTTATTACAACCTTATAACCTGTTATTATAACCTTATACCTTGAACCTTATACCTTTTCTCAAATAATCTTTAAAGGTTCCTCTTCATGAAATTATAATATTTGAAACACACACTCCAAATTCATGGTGAGGTGAACCACAACTGACTGAACACACCCAAAACACCACAGCAATTTTTACCCAAAAAGAGCAAAAAACACAACAAGAAACCAGGACAATGAAAGTCCCAAATGATCAAAGTTTGCTGCAAAAAATCTGAGGAAAAATGTGCAGAATCACAGGAAACCCCCAGAGACAATGAGGACACAATCTGTGCTCCCAAAAAGGGAGGTGAAGCTGAATTAAATTGATTTTAATTTGAGACAAAGCTGCAAAAAACCCTATAAAAATAATGATTAGGAGTAAACCTTCAAAAGAAAAAAAAATAATAAAAGTGGCTATTATATCATAATATAATATAATATAATATAATATAATATAATATAATATAATAGTAAATTAATATAATATAATATAATATAATAGTAAATGTTTCTTCCACTTCTTTTTCTATCAGGTTATTGTTATACATTCCTTTTTGTGGTTAAAAATAGCAAATTATTATTAGTTCTGATCACAAGAGATGCTTGTGAACTCTCTGGTTTTCAGGTAAAGAATTTCATGTCCCAAAAGGCAAAATATTATTAAAAATAAAGTATTCTGCTCAGCAAAAAGGTGCTGGCAATCACAAGCAGTTTTTGCTAATAAAACACTCACCTGTACACTGATATCCTGAGGAATATTTGCTGTATTATCAATAAATCTGGACAATTTCCAGAGTTTTACTCTGGACTTTTAAATTTTTATTATATTTAGTAATTTTTTAATATATAGAAAATAAATCTGCAGAGTTTTACACCGGAAAATATTTTAAAATAATTTAAAATAAAATATTTTAAAAACTAAAAATATTTTTATTATATTCAATATATTTTTTTCATCTAGATGAAATAAATTTTCAGAGTTTTACTCACCCCAGTTTTATCACAGAGACGTAAAGTGTTGAAAGACCCCACAGCAAACAATTCTCCATCCAGAGCCCAGGCAATGGCAGTGATGGGATACTCGTGGGGCTGGGAATTGTACAGGACACGGCCAAAACTGTCCCAGACCTGCAGCAAAATTCAGATTTCCATCCATGGCACCACGCTGTGGGTGCACTTAGATTATTCCAGAAAAATAATTTTCCCTCATGTTTTAGTGCAATTTGAAAAATCACTATATTACAGTTCATTTTTGGTTTATATATATATATATATATATATATATCTACATCTATATCTATATATATATATATAGATATATAGATATATTTTGTAATTTTGTTACTGCAGAAGTCTAATTTCCCCTCATGTTTTCAAGGTAACTTGAAAAATCACCTGTATTATATAGATATAAAAAAAAAATATATAGGTATTTAATATATGTCTTGCTTTTGTTTTATATAGATATTTTTTGTATTTTTTTTACCCCAGAAATGTAATTTCCCCTCATGTTTCCAGTGTAAATTTAAAAATCACCTGTAATATATATACAAATAATGATATATATTCATATATTATATATATATATTAATATATATCTCACTTTTGTCTTATCCATATATTTTGTATTTTTACTACTCCAGAAGTGGAATTTTCTCTTGTGTTTTCAGTGCAATTTGAAAAATCACTTGTATTACAGCTCACTTTTGTTTTATATATATATATATATTTTGTATTTTTATCATTTTAGAACTATCATTTTCCCTCATGATAAAGTGTAACTGGAAAAATCACCTATATTATTCCTCACTTTTATTTTATATACACTTGTTATACTTTCATTATTCCAGAAGTATAATTTTCCCTCATGACATAGAAATTGTAGAAATAATTGCCCATGTTAACTAAGTGTAACTATACATATATCTATATAAATATAAATAAATATAGATATGTGTATATATATACACACACACAGAGGTATATATCATTTTTTAATTAGTATTGGTTTATTTAATGCAACATGCTTGCTTTTTGCCATGGTAAATATCACATAATTCTAGACAAAATATTCTGTATAAAATATTTTGCACCCCTGAGTTTTATTTACTGTAAATTGCCCCAAATCTATAAAAGAACCTGCAAATTAAAAAATAAATAAATAAATTTAAAATGGAAATCAATCCACAAAACAATTTAACAATTTATTGGATTTTTAACATTTCTTAATTGCATATTTTCAATCACAGCCATTACACAATTAAATGACAGAACCAACACATGATCCATTTAAAAATCAGTTTTTAATTAAGGGAAGATACCCAAAAGGTCCTTTGTATTTTGGATGCAGATTATATGAATGTATTTCCTGCATCCAAATATATATGAATATATTTCAAAATTTACTGAGGGATTCACTAATGTCCCTGTAGAAGAAAACAGCATTTTTATACCCTCTAATTTGATGTATCAGCTTAAATTATTTCAAATAAACACTTCTATATTTGTACATGTTTTTCTTTTTGATTCTCTCCCATTTTGACAATTTTTATCCTGCTGTATTTAAAAAAGATTTGTAATTTTATCATACTACACAGAGCGAGGTGTATTTATAAATAATATAATATATTCTTGAAAAATGAAAGATTTCTAATTCCATTTTTGGGCTTCCAGGGTAAAATGCCAGAATTTCAGGATATCTAATAAATTTTTGTATCAGGTAGTTAAAATGGAACCAGAACTCACCTTATATCTGCAATCCTCCCCTGCAGACAGGATCAGATCATTCACTGAATTCCAGTCAGTTTTCAAAATCAGGCCATCGTGGGCTTTCCACTGAAAGGGAAAAAAAATCAATTCACAAACTCCTATTTTTAATATTCATCACTCACTGGACTTGATGATCTGGAGGTTTGTTCCAACCTTAATCATTTTATGATTTAGCAGAAAAATAAATTAAATAAAGCCTGAACAAGGCAGAATCAAAGCACAAAAATCTGCCATAAAATCCTCCACCCAAAAATCCATTACAGTTTTTAATCCAAAAAAATTAAAATTCAATAACTGCTTCTTAATAAGATAAAAGGGAAAAGGCTTCTGTATCTTTATTTCTGTAAATAAATCTTATTATGAATGGTACCTGCAGAACTTTAGCATTTGGCTGGAGGGGTTTAATGATCAGCTGCTGCCCTGAGGTGTAGAGAACTTTGTCAGAGTCAGGGGCCCAGGACACTGAGTACACTGGAGTTCCTGTGGGCATGGAAAAATACTCTATTTTTAATAGATAAATAATAATAATATTTGATATATTTGATACAATCGTGCATAATAAATAAAATACATCATTATATGTTATATATGTATAAATATATAAAATATTTAAGTACATAAAATACATCATTCTTGCATAAAATATATTAAATTTATATTACATAAATAGCTATGTAAGTAACACTATTATATAAATGTACATTACACATTTCTCAAGCCTCTTCTTTTGCCATTTACCACATTAACAATTCCTAAAACTTTTACAAGTGAAAGGTTTTAAGTCCACAACACTTACAGGAAATAGCTACATTTTATATCTACATTCAGATTTTATCCACTGATACAATTTAGTCCCAACTGTCACTCCAGAAATACAGAAAATCAAAATAATGCTCACCAAGAGACTTCAGAAAATAAACCTTTTAACCCCAAATTATGAGGCTGAACACAAAAATGGGTGGAAAAAGTTTTGTGTTGCACCTAAATTATTCTTTTTTAGATCTCTGGGCACTATAATTAACACAGATTTTTGTTTTGCTGCACAAACATCCCATTCACAAGTAACTTCCAAAATAAATGACAATAAATCCAACTGGCCACAGGCTGGACAGATTTTTCCCAATTAACTGAAACTTTCTTAGACTGAAACTCTCAGAATTTTGTATCTGGAATAAAACTGACTGTTCCATTTTAAAATCATGTTCCAGTTTTCAAATGAGATTTTTTGAAAACAGAATAAAGCAAAAATTACATGGAAAAACATCCAAGGAAAAAAAAGAATTTAAAAAAGTCAGACTTGCCAACCATGCAAATATTTTCCATATTATTTGACAAGATTTGTCTCCTCTGAAGAAAAATCAAAGGATTTTGCTACTTGATTCCTTGAAATAAAAAGAAGAAAGTTAAGTAAAAAGCTTCTCCAAGTATTAAACTCAGCAACTGATTTAAAATTGTTCAAATAAACAATTTTAATGTAACTTTATGGTAATAAAAAACACCAAAAGGCTTAAAAATGCTCTTACAGGGTAAAATTCTCAGTGACAATTTTGGCATATTAAATGTTATTTCCAAAAATGACTCAGGAATATTTTTGTATGGGAATATTTTGATGAGATTTAGATAATTGACTGATCTGCCCTAAAATCATCCATTATCTCCCACTTCTCCCTGTGCAAAAAGCTGATTTTATTGTGGTTAAACTCCACTTGAGCTCCCAAATATTCACCCTCAAAATTCAGACCTGGTGTCGTTGCTCCTGAAGATTTCTGTATTTCACAGATTTTCTTTCAGGGAATTTTATTCCTTAAAAATCCAGAATTATGGCAGATTTTTTAAACTTGTCAACCATCAGAGCAGACAAGTCCCAGAAACACAACATATATTAAATAAATGTGGCTCTGGCTGTTTTCCCCCTGGCAATTCCTGGTGAAAATGCCATAAATTCTGTCCCCAGCTGGAGCAGAAATTCTAAATAAACTCCTTTTTTTTTGTCCTTTCCTAATGCTGATCTAACAATCAGAGGAGTTTTCTATTTAAACCAAATGTTTGCCTTTTTTATGATGGCTGAGGACTTAACCACAATTTCCAGGGCTTAACAGCAGGAGCTGAGTTAACTCATTTCCTCCTGCACTTAACAAGGGCTGCCTTGGGAAAACGCTGCCAACATCCTGGAAAACCCAGAGGAACAGCCCCACTGCAGGGAGAAACAGGAATATTCTGGGGAAAAAGGAGGCAAAAAGGCAAAAAATTGGGATTTGAGGAAGGAAGGTCTGGCTTATCCCACAGCACACTTGGTAATTGCAAGAGTTTTGTGGGATTTTGGATTGTCACAGGAGGAGAAACTTTAATTTAAATCATTTTTTTTTAGATCTTGGGAGGGTGTTTCCGAAAGAATATAGGTATCAGGAATGAATTCCTCCCTGGGGAGGCTGGGATGGAATTCCCAGGATACCTGGAAGTGCTCAAGACAGGTTTGGGATAGAGGGAGGTGCCCCTGCCATGCAGGGCATGGGCTTCAAGGTCCTTCCAACCCAAACCATCCCAGGATTCCATGCTAATCTTGTGGGTTCTCAACACATCATCTAAGAAATCCATGGAAAAAAAGGTTTCCTCATCTAAATGGATCAGTGGAAGTACAAACACAACATTTCAGTGTAGGGAGAAGGAGGAATAAAAGGAAGAATTTTAAGGGAATCTAAGGAGGAATAAAGGCCAAAGACAGAACATGCACGTGGATCATCATCCCAAAATACCAGCCTGAAAAGTTATTTCTAACACAAAGAGTGGGATGAGGCAAAGGAATGTTGGCAGTGGGAATTTCTTCAGTTCTTGTTATAATAAAGGAAGGAAAAATGGTTGAACAATCCTGTCCTGACCCCAGGTGTGGCCATGCTTGGCACAGGGACTGTGGGGTTCTGACTCTGACTTTAAAGGATTTCAGGGCCTCACAAGATTTTAAGTTGAAAACACAAACACAAGGTGACAGTTACTCTCCATGGGGACTCAACTGTGCTTTTGTACTGCACCAGAAACTTGCAGAAACCAATGAAAATTCATATTTCAAAGGACAGCATGGAATTTACTTGATATGCTTTTTCAAACCTCAAATAAGCAAAATAATGCATAAGAAATCTGACAACATGAACTGAGAAATGTCAAAGAATATGTGCTTCAGTTTGAATATTTTTTTTTAAATTCTAGTTCAGTTGGTTTATCTTTTTACCTGACAAACATTGCATGTGCACGTGAACTTCCTTAAAAGAACTGAAATGTATTTTAGATTCAGTGCTGTGGTTAAAATGCCTTCCCCAGGTTGAAAGCATTCAGATCATTTGTTTCAGACAGAGATAAGGGCCTGACATTTAACCCAAGCCCAGGTGCATGTGGTTTCTTCAAAAATGTCACAAGGTCACACGGGCTCCATCTATGAAGTCTGAAAAACAAAATTTAGCTGAGGATCTTCACTGAAATGGCACCAAATCCTCAGCGTGGGATGAGACTGCTGCCTAAAAATATTTCAACACTTCGAATTTGAAAAATGAAATACTGTTTAAAAATCATACTAAAATGCAACTCTGATTTACATTTATGATTAATTAAGGCTTTAACACCCTTGAATAAACCATCACTGCCATATTCAGGGTCTGTTATTGAAATATATCTCAGAATAACCCAAATGAACAAGTTGTGATGGAGCTTTGAGGAAAGAACTCACCTTGCTGAGCCAAGGTGGATCTCAGCATTCCAGTTTTAGACCAGATTTTCACTTGGCCATCTTCCCCAACTGCAAATGAGCACAGAAATCAGCAATGTTCAGTCTAACAAATGTATTTGTATGTACTCAGGAAACACTGGAGTTAAAATAAAGCCAGCTTTTCTTACAGGTGAATTCCTTTTGTTCAGTCTTCCAAACATGCAATAGGAAGTATATGAAGGAAAAATATTTAAGATGGTTCTTTTTTTTATTACCAAGAAATTTTCCTTTCCTGAAAACCCCTGAACTCTTTCCTGAAGCTGGTCCTAGGAAGGGAAAATCCATCATTATTTAAGCATCCCAAATTCTGTATTTTTGATTCCTTCAGTGGCCCAGAAGCTGCTTAGAGGAGTCTGAGAAGGCCCAGGGGAGCAGGAGCAGATTTGAAGGATTCAGCAGGAGATTTCACAGCTGATAAATGGGAGAAGTGAAGAGAACTCTGTTTGGATGGCTTCAATTTTCTACCACAACTGTGTGTTACCAAATAACTCAGTTTATTTACTGAAGAATTCATTGCTAAACTACACAGCACAGCTAGGGAATTGTACACCACAATTCCTGGTGTGGTGTCACTTTAAAAATGCTCTGGTCCTTCAGTTCAGGCCTCCCAGATGCAATTAATGAGGAAAAAGAAATTAATGGATTCTTCCATTCAAATATAATTCATTTACCACATTTCAGGTTTTTCTATCTAGCCAGTGTTGTTTTAAACGTTTTAAAGATGTTAAACAAACCCACTCAAAATTAAAAATCTTATTTGTGCACATTTGATGCTGTTGAAATAGAACCATAAAAATATTTGAAGTGGTGCAGTAGCAATGATTTATTTCTTCTTCCTCCAAGTACAGCTGTGGCATAAGAGGAGTTGATCTCCTCAGAATAAACTGGAAGTGGTGATGAATTCCCACACTCCCCAAAAAGTGTCAGTGTCATGCAGTCTCATAAAAAAAAAAAAAGGGATTCAAAAGACAATTTTGACTTTGTCTTTGGAGAAGTTCCTGAGGCAAAGCTGTCTTTAAAAAGAACAATATTTCCATCCCTCTGGGATTTCAGAGGAACAGGCCAGACAGAGTTCCTTGAAGCAGCATTTCAGAGTCTGGAAATGAGCAGATCCAAAATTATCTTCAGTTCTTGTGGCCTGAGCTGGAAGTTGTCCAGAGGAATCAGCTGTGCTCCATCAGCAGGAGGCTGACACCACCAGAAACCCCAGCAAGGAGCCCAGCACAGGCAACTTCAGCAGTTCCCCTCAAAACCCAGATAGAATTTGGGACAAAAACTACCAAAAGCAACTCATTTATAAAAGATTTAGGACAAAAAATGGTGTAGAAATGAAGAAATTCTGGGCTCACTCCCCTAGCATTAATATAAACAGGCTGGAGGTGATAATTACTGATAATTAAGGAATGAAGCACAGGAATATTCAAGATCAATGAGCCTTTTTGGCTAAAAAACCCCAAACGTGCAGGGATATAAATGTACCAACTTAGCAACTTTTTCTTGTAACAGACAGAAAAGAAAGAAATCAAATATTCTCCTTTCTGAAGTTCAGAACAGCCACAAAACCATCTAAGCTCTCTGATATTAAAACACTTACTTTCAATTGGATTGGATGACTTAAATGAAAAAGAGAAATATTTTTACTAGATCTATTAATTAAAATGGAAAACACTAAGCTAAAACAGCATTAATTAAACAGTGCAAAATGAACTCCTAGTACACAAGGTGGTAACAACCTCTGTGATAAATAAGAGCAAAAAAAGCAGATTATTATTTTAAGTTTTCAAAGCACTTTACTAATTTAGGAATGCTCACCTGTAACCAGAGCTGTTCCCTCATAATTCCACCTTCCTGCAAGGACAGCTCCACAATGTGCTTCTACACTTTTCTCCACTCTTCCTAGCTTGGAAATCAAGTGGAATTTCCCTAAAAAAAAAAAGATACAGTGTATAGAATTTACAGAATTATAGATAATTAATTATACAGTAAATTATTATTACATTATTAATTACATTCTATATTATTACAGAAGTGCTGGTACCTTCTGTGGAAAACACACAAACCAAGAAAGCAGCAATACAAAGAGAACATCCAGTTGTTTTTCACAGCTCAGATCAGAACTATTCCTGCTCCCATGCTGGAGCTGGGATGGAATTCCACAGCAGCCAACCCCAAAGTTTGTAATGACTTCAACAGAAGGATCAGGAAGTTTTTCTTCCCAAATAAAATTACATTATTAATTACATTCTATATTGTTACAGAAGTCTGGTACCTTCTGTGGAAAACACACAAACCAAGAAAGCAGCAATACAAAGAGAACATGCAGTTGTTTTTCACAGCTCAGATCAGAATTATTCCTGCTCCCATGCTGGAGCTGGGATGGAATTCCACAGCAGCCAACCCCAAAGATTGTAATGACTTCAACAGAAGGATCAGGAAGTTTTTCTTCCCAAATAAGGGATGCTGCTTAAATCCAGGAAGATCAAATTTAAACTGGAGCAAAGAGCAGACAATGGAGGGCTTGGAAAAATGAGCAGTCCAGTAATTGCAATGAACTACTTTAAAATCAAATTATTTTTAGTATTATTTGATCTAAGCTGCCAGACTGAAGCAAGGGAGTTCCTGAGTGACCAGAACTTTGGCACAATCATCCAGCCAAATCTCTGCCAGTGCAAAATTTCCAAGGAAAAGACTTCTAACACTGATCAAAAACTATGGTTTGGATAAATCAGTTTATTTGAACAGAACATTTAAAATTCCATGGAATCCCAGACTGGTTTGGGCTGGGAGGGACCTTAAATCCCAGTGGGCAGAACACCTTTCATAGATCCAGCTGCTCCAAGCCCCCTCCAACACTTCCAAGGTGTTCATTTAATGCATTCCATTATTTTGTAATTATAAAATAGAATTTATCTCAAAAATGTATCAATTATTGTATAGAACATCTCTCAGGTCTGAGCTTTTCCTGCTCCATGTAAAAGCAAAAGCTGGATTTAGAGGAATTCAGTGTTAATTGCTCCAATTCAATTACCAAAATGGCCTTTTCTGCTTTTACATTAAAAACACCTTTTATTTTCTGATAAATAAACATTTTCTGCACCTTTTTTCATGCAGTGTCTTTGGTTTAAGGATTCTCCAATGACAAAGGTCTTGGAGACAGGTGGAATAATCTCCCAGAAGCAGGAGTATTCCCATGCCATCACCTACAGGACCCAGCATGAAGTGGCTGAGCTCTTCAGAGAAATGGCTTTTTTCAGGATATACAGAATTCCATGGGATTTTATATCTTGGAACAGCTCCCACTGACCTAAGCAGAACCCCTGAATATTTCTGTGAGCAATTCCTCCACTCAGATAAATGAAATTCCAGTGGAAGCTCAAGCAGCTGGGAAGGAACTGAAGGACTTGGTGAAGTCAAAATACCAGGAAAATGGGCAACATCAAAGTATCAGATAAAATCCTGTTATCCAGGGAAAGCTCCACTATTTTCCCCATCTTTTGCATCCTCTCCCACTCCACAAGCTCCTACTACTCTCACAAGGCCCCTTCCAAAGAGGGAAACAGAGGAAATTGTAGCTGAGCAGGGAAGAACATGGTTACATGTAAAAGCAAGATCAACTTTCCAGAATTCCTCTGGAAAAAATGTGATCATCACTTAAAACTGTATCCTAATCCTGCTGCAGAACAGGGGAGATCAAGTTTTCAGGGACAGCAGCTTTACTTCTGCAACTTCTTTGCTTTTCCAACAGGGGAATTCACAACTGCTGCCAGTCAAATGCTTTTTCCATGGCATTCCCACAGGGAGGTTTCTCCATTCCCATGGATTTCTGTTCAACTGAGGCAAAAGAGACTTTCAAATCACAACTTACTACACAAAAAAAAAAAAAGAGAAAATTTCAGCCAAAACGCCTGGAGTAGGTAGAAGTGATTCAACTTAATCTCTGGACCTTTATTTTATTAAGTACTGAAGCCAGAACTGTCCTCAACCTGAAAATGACTCCCCAGCTTTGAAGGAATGTCCAGAGGGAGACTCCCAGCCTATCCAAACACAGAATGTAAAACATGTATGTTTTGTTCATTAACTTCCATGGACTCTTAAATGCTGACCTAATACAAAATTGTCAATTAAAAAAAATGAAAAAAAAAAAAGGTCAAATCACTTAGGATTTGTCCTTAATTTGGAGGTTAAAGCCAAAAATATTCTTCATTTTTGTTAAAAAATAGCAACAAGACCAATGTCAGTAGGAAATAAAAGAACAATATCCCCCAAGAGACAAATTTCAGAAAAAAACCCAAGGGGACTAAATTTACATTTGCTCTGCTTTCAAACATCTGCAGTTCAACTAGGAATTAATGCAGCCCTGTCAGGACATCATGCTGCTTTTCCATTGGATTCAGCAAGTTCCAGGAATCCTTAGCACAGAGGGGAGATGGCTGGTGCAGGAAAATTCGTGCAGGTAGAAAAATCTGGCTGGGTACAAAATCTTTTTGGAGAGAAGGGGGAAAAAAACCCCAAGGGAAAAATCTTTTCGGGGAGAAGGGAAAAAAAAATCCCAAGCAATCCTCAAAGCTTCTTGCTCCTCAAATAATGCCTTGTATTTGACTGACATGAGCACTCAAGGGTACACGAAACAATAAATACTTCAAAAATCTATTTGCAATTTATTATTTTTAAATTTTTTTAAGTTGCCTTACCATCAGAGCTCGTCAGGACAAAGTTCTCAGCCTGGGATTGCTTCTTGCCACCGATGCCTCTGGGAAACCAGTGCAGATCTATGGGATAAACATCATCTGGCAGCTTCAGCACTCGGGTGGTCTCGCTGGTCACGGGGTTCCACTTCATGATCTGGTGGTCATCGCCGCACGAGTAGAGCTCGTCAGCTGTTGTCCAGCCCACACAGCTCACCAAGTCCTTATGTGCCATTCAGTTAAGGAATCTGAGAAGGTTAGCCACTAAAAATAATCAAACACCCCATCTTGAAGGCACAATACAGAAAGATTATTTTGATAAGATTGCGTGGAATGTTCAATACTTAAAAAAAAAAATCTTCATTTTTTTTGCTCTTCTGTGCCAAGAAGAGTTGGTAAAAATTCAGTTAAAAACTAAGCAAATTTTCATTTCATAAAATGAAAATATTCCATAAAAATAAAATCCTTATCATGATGTAAAGTTATGGAAACGTGGCTAAAATGTTGGGTTAGTGAAGGGTCTTAGTGCAAAATACAAGTGCAAAACATCCAACATTCATTAAAAAGTGTTGGTTTATTAACACCACATCATATATAAGCGTCCAGTATCTCTTAAAACATTGTCCTTAAAAGCTGCACTCAATGACAAGGGGAACAAAAGAAAAACAGGGAAAAAAAGCCATCTGCAATTTACTAATATTTTACTGAAACTTCAACAACAAAAAAATATTGTCTGGAAGAGTCTATTCAGAATGAACACGATGTTCCATGGTTTTTACTGTGACAAAGGATATGTTTTGGCTCCTTTAAAAGGGAAGTCTTCAGTCTCATCTCAGTTGTTCAGATGGAGCATTAAAACCATGTGTTATAACTGCAATAAAAGAAAACAAATACATATATAAGTATGGATAATTAACATAATATATATGCATACACAAGCAGCTAAAATTAAAATGGAAGACACACTAAAATTAAAAGTTCTGAAGTAATACTACATCACTACTGGGGAAAAACAAGCACCAAGAAATACCTGAGTTTAAAGAGAATTCTGTTTTCACATTATCCAACTGAATATGGACAACTTGAAGAAGAAATGATGCTGTGAACAGTGAATCCTTAAGGTTGGAAAAGACCTTTAAGATCAAGCCTGAGACATCAGAGGTTGGGAGCACTGGAGATCCCTTGTGCTGACACACAGCCAGGAAGGGAAAACATGATCTTTGCCTTTCCAAGCCCAGAACTTTCCTACAATTTTTAATGCATTTTAATCGCTCTGTGCTACTAAAAGGCTGAACGCCCACCCTGGGCCATCCACAGGTACATCCATCACTGCCAGCACACGTATTCCCTCCGTCCCAAGGAATCCAGCAGGGCTCCGCTGGAGTTTTAGGAGAGATGTCGCAATAAGCAGGAATTACAAGCAGGAATTATCGGGACTCGGAGAAGCCAAAGTGCCCGACGCCTCCTCCCTTTGCCATCCGGAGATGAGGATCGGGAACGGCGGAGGAGAGCGGGATGGGGGAGCAGGGAATGCCAGAGGGAAGGATGGAGCAGCGCCGGGAAGGAAAACTAGCGGGCGGGATAGGGAAGGCAGCGGGAAGGGATGGGGGCAGAGCAGGAAAGGGAAGGAATGCCACAGCAGGAACGCCGAGAAGGAAAAGCAGCCGGCGGAATGCGGGGCACGGAGAAGGAGACCCCAAACCCTCGGGGCAGCCTCGGCCACCACCCGCTGTTCCCTCCCTTTCCAGCTTTCCAAGAAGCCATTACCCAACCCCTGCTGAGGGTCGGGGCTCCCCCGCCCTGCCCTCAGCTGTCCCCCGGAGCTTTCCCTCCCCTCCATCCGCCCGTCCCACGCCCAGCCCGGGTCACGGCTCCCGACCCTCTCGCCCACCGCGGCGGTGACTCAGCCGAGGGGAGGGGGCCGGCGGCCGCCGCCTCCCCAGCGCGCCTTTACCTGCGCGGGCAGCGGAGGGAGCGCGCAGAGCGGCGGCCGGAGCCCGCTCCCGGCGGAGCCCGGGACGATCCCGCCGCCAGCTCCCGGCCGATCCCGGGATGATCCCACCTGCTGCTCCCGGCCGATCCCGCCTCCCGGTCCCGCTCCCGTCGCCTCAGGAGCGGCGGCTCCCGCTCCCCCCCGCCGCCAAGCGCCGCCGTCGCTATGGCGACTTCTCGCGAGACCTCATCCTCTTCATCCTCCTCCTCCGCCACCTCACGGGTCCCCCCCGGCCCCCCCAAGGTGCCACGGCGCCGCCCGTTAATTAATTAAACCCGCTTCAAAATTGCCGCGCCCTCACAATTTTTAAATTTTTTTTCACTAGAAATTTTTTTTTTAATAATTTTTTTTTATTAATTTTAAACCAGCGCGCGTCGCCCAGCAACCAAGCACCGCCCACTGACCTACTTCTAAAATTAAAATTAACCCTTTTCTCCGCCGGCACGGCCGCGAGGCTGTGTTACCGCGCCGCCCTCACCCCCTAATGTCTCCCAGCCCTCCGTCTCTGCCCAGAAAAAGCCGCTCCCGGCGGATTTCTGCGCGCTTTCCCCTCCCTGCTGTAACGAACACAAGATGGCGGGCGGGGGCGGCGGTGCCGTTCAAACCCGCGGGCCCGGCCCCTCCCGTCCCAGCCTGCCCCGCGCTTTTCTAACGAATTTCGGTTCGAGTTCGCCGTTTCGGCGCCATTTTCGAGTGTGGAAGCGGCCGAGCTTCTACAGCAGCCGGAGCCGCCCGCGCTGCCGCCGCCTCGCCGGGGCACGGAGCCGCCGGGACGAGCAGGTACGAGCTCGGCGGGAGGAAGCGATGGCGGTTCGCCTCAGGGCGGTGGGGTGGGGGGGCTTCGCGGCGGAGGAGGTGCCCTCAGGGGGCTGCCCCGGGCAGGAGGTGCCGAGGGGACGGTGCTGACGGCGAAAGAAGAGATGCTGGGAGAGCTGAGGGGAGACAAGGGATGCTGAAGTGGAGATTAGGACTTTTGAGGGGAAGGTGCTAATGGGGAGACAAGTGATGTTGAAGGGAAGGTGCCGAGGGGAAAGGCCGGGGGTGCTGAGGGGGAGACAGGAGGCGCTGAGGGGGAAGGTGGGGTGTGCTGAGGGGATGGCAGGAGGTGCTGGGGGATCGGCGGGTTCTGCCCCGCGCCTCATTTCCCCACTTCCCCCCTGGCCCGGAGGGAGCAGAAGCGGCGGCAGCGCCTCTCCCCGGGCCGGGCTGCCCCGCTGAGGGTCCCCGTGAGGGCTCCGCGCCCCGCGGGTCCGTCCCGGCTGCTGTCGGCCCGGGGCTTTGAGGAGCGGGTCCCCGGGGGGCTGTGCAGCCCAAGGGCTCCCGCCGTGCCCTGAGGGACCCCCGCGGACCGCGGCTCGGAGGACGGGGAAGTTCAGGGACGCGTTTGGGTAGCGGAGGGATCCGATTTTAATCTGCTTGGAGCAGGAACCCTTCTAGCCCCGGCTCTGCCTGCTGCTTTGATGCTTGAAGGGTGAGAGAAAAATCCCAAGAAAGCTCTTAATGATTGGCTATTCGCTTAAAAGAGCTGGACTCGATGATCCCCGTGGGTCCTTTCCAACTCGGAATATTCTGGGAGCCTGTGACTTGGAAAGAGCGTGACAAGGGTGCAGTCTGGCTCCTTAGGCTTTAAAAAAGCCCCAGATTTGTCACTGACAGGGCTTGTCTCTGTCACATTTAATCGGCTGTTAATAAGGAAGCTTTTCTGTCCGTCTCCGGCTCTTTTTTTCGCCATCCCCGTGAGGAAAACAGCGCTTGGCAGGAGAGATGCTTTTACCGAACACCTTCGAGCTGGCTCGGGGGAGGGGCTGGGCACGAATTTGTTAAATTTGTTAGAGACTATGTGGCAGCTGATTTATCGCGATTTAAAAGCTGAGGTCAAGTAGTTCGGCTTGTTCGTTCTGGTGAAGTGTCCGAGGGGGGGAAGGGTTGGGAAGGTAAATAGGTCTATATTGCACAATTCTGTTGGAGTGGAGCAGTTCGGGAAAAAAAAATAATAAATAAATGTGCTTTGAGAGGCTGTAATTGTCTGCGACAGCCATTGCGGAACAGCTCTGAACGGGGGCATAGACTGAAATTGCCTGAAAATGAGTTCTGTCTCTCATTTCCCCCCTCCCCCATTGTCCCAAATGAAGGACTCTCAGGAGAGTGTGGGCTGGGGGTAGGTCTGAAAACGTCAAATGATTGGCACCAATTGTAAGATGACTTTCTAACCACGTCAGTTTTTTATCTTGTGAGAAGTAAACTTTCTCATGTCTGTTTTTCTGCGAACTCACTTCGCCACTTGCTGCGATTTCAACTCTTTGGGGAGAGTTTTGCTCCTTTTCTTCTCATCGGGTGCTTTCTGTTCACCCGTTCGGGGAGCTGTGCTCGAGTGCCAGCTGATGGCTTTTGTAATGCTCGTCCTTGCTCAGATCACTTTAACATCCCGGCTAGATGAAGGTATTTCGTTTTTGCTTTCTCTCTGAAATGCTGAAAGCTGGCAGGAGGGGTTGTGTGGTATTTTGTGAGCAGAGTGTGTCGATTTAAATGATTTAAGAATTAAATCTTTGCTATAATCATGCAGGGCTTTTGTTTCTTTATCTGTTTGTCAATCTCTCTATATCCATACGAATATTTAGCACGGATTATTGAAAGTAAAACGGGTGTCAGGTCTGAAATATAACGAGTTCTTCCAGGAGAGTATAGACATGTGGCTCCTGGGCTTGTTATTCAATGTGTCATTAACCCTTTTGCCCCCAGCACCAGGGTGGCTTTCAGGGAGCAAAGTCACTGCCCTGACATGTCCCCACGGGCTGGCAGCAGGTAGATCCATGCTGTTAAAACAGATTAGGCTCAGCCCCTCGTTTTGGGGGTGATGTATCTTAAAATATATCATTACGAAGCTAACCTCGATATTTTGTTTCCAATTTGGATTTTTGTCTTCTAAATGCCTCCAGTCTTGAGTTTCTAAATGAGTCAAGCATCTGGGCAGAGGTGTAGGTGAATTCCTTGCGGGCTGTAGCTCGGTGCTGAGATCACGGGGTTCTCTTGTTTGTGTTAGCAAAGGAGATAGAGCCCTTCAGTTGTTTGATTGCTCGGAATGGAAGGGGAGCAGCCAACAGGGACCGTGCCAGGCAAGAGCACCAAAACCTCCACTGCAGCCCGTGGGAAGGGCAGGGAGCCCTTGGAGGAGTCCTCCATGGACATGGAAGTGGAAAACGAAGGCACCAGGGAGCCTGACAAAGAACCTCCCCAAGGTAGGTCTGGGCTGGCTGTCGTGGTGCTCGTTGAGCCTCCTCAGCAGCATCTTGAATTTCCCAACTCTTCCAGATGGGATTTGCTCTTTTCCCTTCTACAAAGCAACGCTGAAACCCCTGGCAATTTAAAACTGCTTTTAAAATGGTCAAAAGAGCTTGCAAAGAGTTAAAGGGTTTGGCCCAGTACAAGTGCAAAAGCAATTTGTAGACTTTCTCCTAATAAAGCCTATTTCGGAGCTCTGATCTGGAACATTGTACTTAAGATTGTGGTACAACAGCAGGATTTTTCAAATTTATAGGCAGCCAATGGTATGGGATTTCTTGGAATGGAATAAATGTCAAGTTTATTTACTTAACTCTTAAAATGATTTGACTTTCTTTTTCATGAAGCAGTGTATTTTCTTGAGTTCCTTGGGCTGAGCTTTCGCAGAAAAAAATCTGCAAAACCAGCAGCTGTGTAACTTTTTAGGGAGCCAGATGTGCAGTTGTTAAAGGCAGGTATTTGACAAATACATTAAAATTGGTGGCAAAAACTGCTGCTTGTTGGAAGGAGGAGTTGCTGGTGCCTGGGGAAAAGCTGCTCTGCTGATATCCAGGGGGCCAGTTTGTTTTCGTAACAAACTTCCTGTCTTTGCAGAGCAGCCGTGCTGTCATTGCAGCTTTCAGAGCCTCGTGAGAGATCCCCAAATCTTGCACAGTGACTCTGAAATGTGGCTTTGCACTTATTCATTAGAAAGGCTTTGCCTGCTTCAGATTTGCAGATTTATTGTGATGGTTGGAGCTGTTGGAATTGCAGGGGGCCTGTTAAAGTGTGTTGGAATAAGAATTACATAATGAAAGAACAAACCCAGTGATGGGACATCTGAAGTAGCTCTTAAAAAACATTTTGTTTGTGGAAAGAAGAATTTTAATTCCACTCGGCTCATATTAATAACTGCAGGCCAAAATATAGTTTGGTTCAGACAGAAATGATGTTTGCTTTTTCGGTTCAACATTTTAAAAGGTGTTAAATAACTGAGAGCTTAGAATTGGGTTGTTTTTTTGTTGTTTTTTTTTTTTTTAAATTTTTTTTTTAATCTTTCTGTTTGTTTGGATGGGTTTTAGCAGCCTCAGATGAGGTGGTGGATAATCGAAGTTTAGAAGAGATTTTGGGTAGCATCCCTCCTCCCCCACCTCCAGCAATGACCAGTGAACCTGGTGCTCCTCGCCTCATGATCACTCACATTGTAAACCAGAACTTCAAATCCTATGCGGGGGAGCAAACTCTGGGACCTTTTCACAAGGTATCTTTCTTTTTCCTTTAAGTAGTTTTGAACTCAAGGTAAGACTTCACTGGGTGGTATTATTCCTTCCTGCATTTTCTTCATCTAAGCTGACCTCAAAATAACTGAAAAAATATTTAAGGTTTAGAAATATTTTGACAGTAATATTCTAAATTAAGTAGAGAAAACAGTTAAGTGCAACTTTCCAATGCTGTGCAATTTTAATTTGTCAGCACAGCTTAGAAAAACTCTCTTTTCTCTTGATTTCGTTTGCTGGAGAACTTTTAGGGCTGTGTTTGAAGAAAGAGAATATTTTTTTGTGCCCACAAGAGACTTACGTGGCTGAGCATGAAACTTTGCTTGTGAAGCCTGCGAAGTGCAGGGCTTGGGTTAAGCAGTGCAGCTGGGAAAGCTGAGCTGAGCTGTGGGGCTTTTATTCACTTCTACCTTGGCAGCAAAAGCTCAGCTCTCAGACACTTGCACGCACGAGGAATAATTGTGCTTGAAATGGGTGATGGACGCTGGGCAGGGTTTCTTTCCCTTTGAAGATCACTTTTTCCCCTTCTCTGTGCAGCGTTTCTCATGTATTATCGGGCCAAACGGCAGTGGCAAATCCAATATCATTGACTCCCTGCTTTTTGTGTTTGGCTATCGAGCCCAAAAAATCCGATCCAAAAAGCTCTCGGTGCTGATCCATAATTCTGATGAGCACAAGGACATCCCGAGCTGTTCTGTGGAAGTTCACTTCCAAAAGATCATTGACAAGGTAGGTATGATCCCAGGTTTTTTCCCTTAAGGAGCTGAAAAACTTTTAATATTTGCTTATTTTCGTTGGAGCTGGGGAAAGCTTCATAGCATGATTAGTTTACCTTTGGGATATAAACCATCAGTGTTAATTAACTTTAAAAATCCTCTGTTGAGTAGTGCAGCTCTTAAAATCTTAGGAGGGATTCTTTAATTTGCTGCAGGACTAATATGTGGTGGATTTATTTTTGAAAACAATTTAGAAATTTTTAATCATCATTTTAAGAAGAACTCGTTTTAATTAGTAATCTTGTTTACCTCAAGTAAATAAATTTATTTCTGCAATTAAAAGAATTAATGGAAATTTACAAGTCTATATTTGGACATATTAGATATTCTTAAATGTATAACACAAATATATGTATTAAGAAATAAAAGCTATTTAAGAAACTTTTGAAACCAATTAGAAATTATTTTAGGTTATCTAAATTTAGAAAAATATATAATCAATCTGAAACTTATTTACACCTTATGTACTGTAATCATGCCTGTAATTTTAACAGACTTTTCAGCAAAAATTCTGGACCCCACATTTTACCACTAAAATTTTTTGAAGCTGATATTTTGTTTGAATGAAATAGAAAGTGTTGGCAATTTTAAAAATATTTCTTTTGCTTTCTGCTTTGTGTATTGATAAAAACCTTAGCACTTTTTTTGTTGATTTATTGCAGTTGTGGTACAAAGAATTTATTTCTCCTAATTTAAATTTCTTTTTTGTGCACACATCCAAACTTTTAAATTTAGGGTCAACCAAAAAAGTGGGAAGTGTACATTGAAATTCCAAAAATGGTGTTAATAAAGTGGCAGCATTTACAGCCTTTTTTAGGAACTGTTTGAAAAGGCACTTGATTTTTTTTCTTTTTGTGTTTATAATAACCAGATTAAAAAATTCATCTATTTAAATTTAAAAAAAATTTTTTTTGACTTTGTGTGAACATCCAGAAGCTGAGTTTGATTTAAAACCAGAGAGTAATTTGAGAGCTCTTGGGGGTTAATCTGGGTGAGTTTTAACTTCTTGAAGCCTGGCACCAGCTTTATTTTGGCTGCTGCTCTGGAGGTAAATGGAAGCTCTCTTTTGAAGCTGCTGATGTCACATTTGTCACATCTTTAATGTTTGGCTTTTTTATCTTGTGCAGTTTCTCTGTGGAGCTGAGAGCAGCTCTGGAGGAGCTGTGAGTGCAGGGAGCTCTGCAGTCCCCAGAGGCACTCCAGGCTGGGACAGCACAGCCACTGCAGCCTGGGCCATGCAAGGGAGTTCCTGTCAGTTACAGGGGAAAGACAATTCAGGGGATTTTTTTTGTCCACTTCTCAAAGGATTTTTTTGTTGTTGTTTTTCTCTCTTTTTTTGAGAGATGCAATTTTAAGACAGCTCCCACTTCTACAACTCAGAGTCCATGATAAAAACATCTCATGATGAAACTTATCTGGTTAATTGTGAAATAGGAGGTAAATTCCCATCTACAGTAATTGTTTCTCTGGCTTTGTGTTTCCCCAAAGCAGGAAGGAGATGATTACGAAGTCATTCCTGACAGCAAATTCTGTGTCTCTAGAGCTGCCTATAGAGACAATTCCTCCACCTACTACATCAATGGCAAGAAAAAGACATTCAGAGATGTTGGGATGCTTCTCCGAAGCCATGGCATTGACCTGGATCATAACAGGTTCTTAATTTTACAGGTTGGTGTGTGAATAACCTCCATTTGAAAGTTGTATTTCCAGTTAAAACTCTAAAAAATGCAGGTTTGAAAAGTTTCCTTGGAGGCCTTGAAGTGCTGTAGCAGCACATCATGGTTTGCATGCTCTGCTCAGGGTGCAAATCATTATTTGCTGCTGTAGGAATTGAAGGCTCAGAAGCACTGGGGGATCCTCTGTCCCTTTTTCCAGGAGGGAATTTTGTGTTCCTGCCTGCAGGACTCGTGCTCGTTCCGCCCTAGCAGCACGTAAATATTGGAGTGTCAAAGAAACCTTCAACCCCAATATTATTGTGCTGCTTCAGCGTGGCAGAGACTCAGCTGCTGGGGGTGCTTTTATCTCTGAACTCCATCAGTATTAATTGAAATCTGAATTGTTTAATTGTTTCATCTGCTGTTGTCTGCTGCTCTCACAGAGATACGGTTTTACTGGGAAATGAGTGGGAAAATGAATTGTGCATAAAATAAGTGCAAGAAAAATCCCTGAATTGTGTTTGTTGTTTACACTTGTTTACCAGCTCCAGAAAGTTTTAACCAACGTTTATAACCAATTACAGTTCACAGCCCATACTGTAAAATTAATCACAATTTGTCAATATAATATCATTTATATTCATGTTTGACCTTCAGATTCTGAGGCTTGCTTGCATCTGTTTGCTGTTTTAAAGTCAGGCTGAAGGGAACAACGTTCATTTTTTTTTTTTTCCTAGTTTTTAAATCATGAGAATTTTGCTATGTGCCAGCCAATTAAAATGTAAATTAAGCTACAAGTATTTAAATATTAATTCTATTAAATAACTATTTCTGCCATTACCTGTAATTACTAATAAGTCCCAAATCTACTCTGGCCTAGAAATCAGTGATCAGTGGGAGCTTCCCAAGGTCTGAAATGTTTAATAGAGTTTATTTTAGGCCTGGTTCTGTCAAAGGACCTTCCAGTTCCCCTCTAAAAAACCAAAATATTTAAAGAACTTGTAGCTGGGTGGCTGTGCTTGCTTCACTTCCTCCAGGCTTTCTGTGCAGTCCTTTTTTACAGCTACACCCACAAAAAGAGGATATCTCTGTTTGCAAGTCTCCATGCCAATTAATTATTTCCTCCAACACTTTATTCCTGTATTTTCTGCCTCAGGATGGAGCAAGAAGCACCTCCAAGAAAACAACTTGGAGTAAATACATCCTTTTTTTAAAATTTATTTTATTTTTTTTTTTAAATACAGTTGTTCTGCAATATCATTTTGCCAAAATTTCCAGAAGGGAGAAATGTAAAGTGAAAGATGAAGCAGGGTGGGAATGCTGGGCCACAGATCCCAAAGCTCAGTTAGAGAACACTGGGAGCAGGGGAGGGGAACATTTGGAAGAGAATATTGATAAATTCATTTATTTGATATTTTTCCCCCCAAATGGGATTTGTTTTCTTCTCCCACAAATTGTTTTAATGAGGGGAGCATCCCTTTTTTCCTAAAAGCTGGAATTTCAGGCTTTCCACCCTACAAAGGGAAACAAGGGGAAGTAGAGCAAACATAAACCATAAACCAGAGCTTTCCCACCATAATTTTCATATTTCATCACACCAGGCTTTGTCTCAGAAACTGCACTGAGATTTTCTGCCTTTTTTAGCTTTTCTGACAGGGCAGAGCCTTTCTCTTTGCCTTTTTAAAGTGAAATCCACTGATCTGACAGTCCAAAATTCAGTATTTCCACTTGAGAAATGTAGCAATATTTTCCACAGAATGACAGCAGAACTTCAACCCCCAAATCCTAAAATTTATAGTTAGAAGGAAATAAAACCATCTAAGGCTGTGGATTGTTATCACAAGGATTGCATTTTCCCCCCTAATGTTTTTCAAATTATTTAAAATTGAAGGGATAAGTAACAAGTTTATTTGGCTTTTTTTTTTTTAGCAGCAAAACTAAGAGTTTAATTAAACTAAGTTGAACCAAGTATTTCTCAAATAAAATAAGTTCTAAATCTCTGATTTTTGACTATATCAACAGGATGTAATTAAAATATTTCATTTGTACTCTGGATTTTGGGGAAAAATATTAATGAAGGATTATCAAATGCTGGTTTGGGTGTGTGACAGAACATTTGCTGTCAGTACTAAAGCAAATCTTACAGGAGAACATGTCCTACATGTAGTACCAACACCTTTAGAGCTTTGATTTTTATCTTGCTCACATAATTGCCATTACTCAATGGAAAATATTTGCTTTTTAGAAGACTGCTTCAGGTTTTTTGGCTTCCTTTTCCCCCGTTCACCCCCTATTTTGCAGTGTTTTTCTGCTGATTTTGGTGCTTTTTAGGGTAAAATTTGAAAGCTGAGTTTTGATATAGATGTTTCTGCTGATGCCAGACTGAAAATATTCAAATCCAACTGCTGCTGACTTCTGTGAATAACATCACAAAAAAAAAAAAAAAAAAAAACACCTGTGGGAAAACAGAAAATGTGAGAGTAATTGAGTAGTTCTAGAAAAATTACAAATTCTGTGCCTGAACTTGCAAATTGAAATAAATCTGGTTTCAGAATTCTTCTGGTTCCAATGGGATGTTGCCAGCACAGAACAGGAGGAGTTTGTCACTTCTGGGATCCTTAACTCCAACACTCCATAGTGCATGTTTTTATTAAATTTCCCTGTGCTTTTAGTACTTCAGGAATAGACAACTATTTTGCATTATTATAATAATTATTATTTAAAATCATCACAGATATGTTGCATTTTTAATGAGCTTGCCACAGCCTGAAACTGCAGCAGGAAAAAGTGCATTTTATCACTTAAAAAAAAAAAAAAGAGAGTTTGGGGGAAAATCTGGCACCTTACTGCTGCTTTTCTGTCTTGCACACCTTGCAGGAGCTTGCAGAGGTGTAAAGAACAGCAAATAAAATAATTTAGCTTTGACTGAAAGCCTTGGAAGCCTGCTGTGGCCAGGCTGACAAACCCAGAGTGTTTGTGCTGCTCTCTGCAGTGACTGCTCTGAAAGGTTCCAACATTTCAGCCTTCAGTGCTTTTCTCTAAGGAATGATGAGAGAAATGGGAGCCCTGGGGAATGGCAGGGTTGGAAGTGCAGGGGGAATGTTTGGGATCTGTGGCTGCTCTGATGGGCAAGGTGAGAAGCAGACTCACCAAAAAGGGTGGAAAAGCCAAGTGGAGCTGCCCAGGTAACCCCCAGCAGCCCCTCTGCACATCAGTATTGCAGAATTCATTCTGCTTTCATGGTAACGAACTTCTAAATTGATTTAAATTTATTTCAGAATCTTACAAACAAATTAGAACTGTTTTAAGTCAATTTTGTCCTAATTACAGTGATTTTCACTTTAATATATTTGATAAACTTAATTAAAATATTTGTCTGTCATCTTATATCTAAATAACTGCAGGGATTTTATTTGGTGTATTTTCTAACTGTTTTATTTGGTATATTTTGTATTTTGGAGCTCAGTTTTATCCTGTGGCAAGATGAGGTTGCCAGGAAGGAAATTCTGTCAGGTTTTTCACCTGCTCCTGTGTGGAAACAATGTGGGAGTCACTTCCAGGGGAGTGGGGAGGAAATGAGGGAGAGATTTTCTTCTCCTTTGAGATCAACCAGAAATTCCCAGTTGTTGAGGACTGTGCTCCTGATAGGACACTGGAACTGAGCTTATAAATGGGATTCTAAAAAATCTGTGCTGCCAGCATGGGGGGTAAAGAGAGGATTGTTCCTGTAGGAAATTCTGCAGAAAAACATGGAAAATGGGAGGAGAAAATAAGTGATAATTGAATATTTTCTGTAGAACAGCCCAGTAGCAAATCAAACACTGCAGGTTGGGTTTGCCAATTCCTGATTTAAATTCCAAAGTGACTCTGGATTTGCACTCAACATGTTCTCTGGTATTAAACACAGCAATGCCCTTAAAACTTGTAAACTTATTTCCAGAATGCAGAATTGTAGTTTTGTGCACACAACTGAATGTTGTATAAAGGCTCAGTCTGATATTTTCTTCATCTCTGGCCAGTGGTGACATTGCAGATTTTTATAAGTACATTTATTTTGTATTTGACTTTATTTCCCATTGAGTTTTCCTGGAAAGGAAAATGTTTTGGTGCTTTTTTCCTCTCCTGTATATTCACCATGTGGTAAAATTCAAATGTAGAAATGAGATAGGACCACAAGCATTAAATAATAGCAACAATAACACAGAATCACAGGAAAAAAATGTCAAAACAATCTGTTGTAGCTTCCCAGAGCTCTGTTACAGCAGGACAATAATGAGATTATGGGAATATTTGCTCTCTCCATACATATTCCAAAATCCATGGATGCAGAATTGCAATTCATGGGCAAAGCTTTGTGAGATGAGATAAAATAAATAAATAAAAGACAGAAATTTAGGATGGATTTTTGCCATTCTTTATTGTACTCCTGCTTAAAAATGAGAGCTACCATTGTGGTAAAGTGGGGGGAAAAAACCCAAAGCCAAGTGTGAGCACGTAAAAGAAAAATTAAAAATTGAAATCTGGGACAGAGGGTGAAATCAGTGGAAGCTGCAGACAGAGAAAGGGAGATGCTTGTCTCATTTTGCTGACTAAAGGCTTTCTGAAAAGAAAAATGCACTTTGGTGCTATGTTATCAAGAAATTGATGGCACAAAACAGCCAGGAAATAAAAATGTAGTGAGAAAACAAAATTCCAGGCTTCTTTTCCTCTAAATAAATGTTCCTCACCTTGGCTTTTGCTGCAGTTCCAGGTTGTGTCAGGCAGGTGGAACTGGAGCTGAAAGAGCCAAAAGCTGAACTCAGGAGCAGTAACAGTGGGGTAAAGAACTAAAGGAAAAGCAGGAACTAGGCTTGGATTTTCTTTTACATCTCTAGAAAAACAGCTTTATAACAAACATTGCAGAAGTTTTAATGGGATTTTTCCTTTGAACAAATCCAGTGTCACTCTGGCTTTGCTCCTTGTGATGCTGAGGAGTTTTCAGCTCCTGGAGAAGTTCTTGCAAAATCTCTTCATCTCCACTTTCTTCGGTGTTTGAGAGAAGTGAAACATTGCTGTGCTCTGGAAAAGAAGTCAAATAGAACTTGACTTTTATTGAGAGAGGTTTGTCCTGTGCTGGGTCACTGGTAAAAAGTTCAGAAAATGATTGAAATTGGGGTGTCATTTGAATTAAGATGAGTTTTTACATTTAGACAAACAGCAGATTTTAGCTCTGGCTGCTCTAATCCTCCACAAAAGTGCAAGTCAAGGTGGTTTTTACACTGCTTACATTAAATTTTAATTACCAATGCATTTATAGTACTATTTCACCCCAAATATCCCTTAATCTTGTTCTGAATTTTAAAAAAATTGTCTTAAAAATACTAAATATTCCTAAAAATACCAAGTATCATAGTCACAAGGTTCACACATTAAATTTTCTGGTGATTTAATGGGATTTTGAAACAAATTTATATATTTTGACCTGTCCCCAATCAGGGACAGTTTTCCTGATCCATAGTGTTGCATTTTCCAGGAAATATTTTCTCTAAAGCCGTTTCTTCTGAGCACAACTGTGCTTTTCACTTCAGTCAGATGTCACATTTCTCCACCTCTGATTAGTGGTAGAGAGGTCCCCTAAAAAAACAAAACCTAAACCAGCACAAGTGCACCACAAAATTCCCCTCAAAAACCACCCAAACTGCCTGAGCTCCTGCCCAGGGCACGGTGCATTCCCACCTACTGAATTCCAAGCTATCCCAAGGTTCTCAGCTTTTTAAAGCTGAGCTTAAGACAGTAGAAATTGAGAATCCAAAACCCTGGAAGCTGTTTTTGCCTCCTTGGTGCCGTAATTATTCCGTGGGACATTGACAGAGAGCTCTGGCAATGCTGCAGTGACATTTAGACACAACTCAGGCTGTTCGAGCTGCTGCCTTCCCAAAGCTTTATCCCAAATTCTCAGGGATGAAAAGAAGAGACAATAATCAAGAAAAACAAACATCTTCCTAGGTTCTGCAGAAACAGCTCATCCTGCCCAGGGGATGGAATTCCTACCTGGGAGGGTGGGGAGGAGCTGGGTGGGATTCCCAGAGGAGCTGGGGCTGTCCCTGGATCCCTGAAGGTGTCCCTTCCAACCCAAAATGTGGTATTTGCTCTTCATGAAGAGTTCTCAGCTTGCTGTCAGTAATTTTTCAATGCCAGAGGCTTTTTGCCATCCCTGTCTCTTCCACAGCAGAATTTTAGGATGGGATATGGTGGCTGGATCCCAAAATTGCTTTGTTCCCCTTCAGCCGAAGGTGTCCAAGGCACCCTAAGTGTCCCTTAGGGCCCCTTCCAACCCAAAATGTGGTGTTTGCTCTTCATGAAGAGTTCTCAGCTTGCTGTCAGTAATTTTTCAATGCCAGAGGCTTTTTGCCATCCCTGTCTCTTCCACAGCAGAATTTTAGGATGGGATATGGTGGCTGGATCCCAAAATTGCTTTGTTCCCCTTCAGCACTGTCCCAGTGCCCCACGATCCCAGTCACACCCCTGGGGGCTGGGGTCCCTGCTGGGATCAGCACTTTGTGCCATTCACACTCCACAGCTTTGGGGAACAGGAGCCAGTCCCGCAGGGAATGTTCTGGAACACAGTGCAGCAAATGGGAGTTACCTCTGTAGGACCTTGTTTCTAGACCACGTTTGCAGGAAAAGCCTCATGAGTAGGTCAAACCTTCCCTTTATCAGGTGGTTAGAAAAGCTTGTTAAAAATTCTAATCCATATGTGCCAGAAAATATTGGATAAACTCAGGTTAGAGCTGTGCTGAGAGGATCAGCTGTTTTCCTGCTTTTAGGGAAAACTGGTTGTGGGCAGACTCAGAATTTTAAACCAGTGCTGGAACGTGCTGCTGTTGTTGCCAGTCCTGAAACTTGTTTTAAACTTCTCCTCTTTACTTAGGTACAATACAAAATTAAATTCTTAAATTGAGGAAGTATCATAAATATCACAGCTGTGAATTATTTAGCTGTGCAAAGAAACACAGGTTCCAAATTGCAGGAATTTATTCCTCATCCTTTTCACCAGAGCAGCCACTCCAGCTGAGAAGGGCTCTTCCCTTACTTTACAGCCTGGTCTCCAAGCAGGTTTGTCCTGATTTGCCCCAGGGCTCAGCTGATTGCTTGGAAATGTTTCCCCAGCTGAGGTGATGCTGTGGGATTCCCAGTGGCTGTTCCCTGGGGAATTCTGTGGGAGCTGAACTGCTGCTGGGATGTGTGTGCATGGTGCAGAGCTGCAGTTGGCCACGTGGATCCACATGGATGTGGAAGGCTCCACACGCTGCAGAAGCTGGATTGGGTTTGTAATTCCATTCAGAACTCTTGCATCGAGTGTAGAACCTTCCCAAATGGCTTGGTGGGTATGGAAACGTGGAATCCTGGCATGGTTTGGGTGGGAAGGGACCTTCAATCCCATCCAGCCCCACCCCTGCCATGGCAGGGACACCTTCCACTGTCCCAGGCTGCTCCAAGCCCTGTCCAGCCTGACCTTGGGCACTGCCAGGGATCTGGGCACCTGTGCCAAGGCTTGCCCACCCTGCCAGGAACAATTCCTAGTTCCCAATATCCCATCCACCCTGCCCTGTGGCAGTGGGAAGCCATTCCCTGTGTCCTATCCCTCCAGCCCTTGGAAACAGTCTCTCCATCTTCCCTGCAGCTCCTTCAGGCACTGGAAGGTCTCAGTTCTGGCACCCTGGAGTTCTCCAGCACAGATCCAAGGCTGGTTTTCTTCTCAGGAACTTCTCCCCTCGTGTGGACGTTTGGTTCCTTGTTGGCATTGCCCATGGCTGGGTGTTGAATCCATTTTGACTGTCTGAGCAGTGCCTGCATTTCCTTTGTTTTTTTACACATTGCTCCCTGTCCTGAATTCCTGAGTCTCAGGAGGACAACTGAGGGAAGGAATTGCACAATTTGCACAATTCCAGGGGTTCTGCTGGAGCCTTGGCAAAGCTGGGGGTGCCAGCTCTGAGGAGCTCCCGAGCTCCTTCTCTCAGTGCTCAACAAATGTCTGCCTGCCCCGCCTTGCTTTCACTTTCACAACCTCGGCAAGGAGGGTTGGGGCTTTGAAATTCACCATTCAAATAAGGCATCAAGTAATGAGCACTGCTAATTAATTAGGAAACGCTGCAATGGAGTTTTAGCAGCTGTAAAATCTGTTTGCTCTGTTAATCATTGTCAAGAAGAGCAGGTACAAGTTTTTCACTCTCCTTTATCAATTAAAGGAACTTTTAATTTCTTTTCTGGAAGCCTTTTTGTTTCTTAAATCTGGGTTGAACTAAACAGATTTTTTAATATATTAACATAATAGTATAAATATTAAATAATACTTAATACTCTTATTATTTAATTAATAATTTATAAATATACTTATTTTTGTCCTCAATAAGAACATAATTCAAGAACTCACATTAGTGAGTTACAGAGAAACCCTACAACTGCACCATCATCTTTCTTAGAGGTGGTTAATTCTATTTAACCAAATAATAAAAATTTTATTCATTCCTTGCTTGTCCATAATTGCCATTTTTCCCTGTTAAATCCAAGGTGGGTTTGTGATTTCCAACACTGAATACAGGGGCTGTGAAGCCAGTGTAGAAACCCCTCAGTCCTGATCAGCACTGAGTTCAGTCTTTGTTTCCTCGTGGATGTAAACAGAGGAAATGTTCAATGCAAGAAGGAGAAAGTCTTCTGACAACCCCACAATCATCGGGGAGGTTGCACAGTTTCCTTCCCCAGAGCTGACGGGCAGTTTTGGGGTGAGAACCCCCACTTTTGTGGTAAGGCAGCAAATGGATAATTGGAGTTTTATAGACTCCAGCAACAGTTATTCACAAATTGATTGGTTTGTTTTGTTTTTTGAGATGTGCAAGAAATGAAAATAAGAGTTGGGCTGGGGTTTTTTGTCTTGTCAGTAACACAAACTGTCCTTGTCACTGGCTCTGTTTAATCCTTTCTAAATATCATTTCTGAAAATTGAAATTATTTTTAATACCGCCTAAATCAGTTAAAATTAATGCAGTACATAAAGGAAATTACACAAAGGAACTCTCTTACCTAAAGAATCCTTTCCTTTCTCCACCAAGGAAGCCTCAATTAAGTTAATTCCAATTCCAGTTCATCCATCAGCCACGATTTTGTGGATCTTCTGTTTCTAAAGAGACCCTTCAGGGACTTCAGTCCTGATTAAACTCTCTTGCCAAGTGCCTGCTTTATTCTCTTCTTCTTTTTTTAGGTTGGGGAAACACATTTTGAATCTTTAGAGAATGAAGGAACAGTCAAACCCGAAGGGTGGCTCCACTTCACCTTGGAGAGGAGATTTTTCTTCATCCTGATCCTTGTTTTCCCAGATAAATGTGAAGACTGGACTTGATCTTGGAGATCTTTTCCAACCTTAATGATTCTGTGACATTCCAGTTTGAATCATTTTAGTTGGCGCCTTATTTTATGTTTTTTTAATAACATCTCATCCTCATTCCATAGATTTTTTTTTCAGAATACTTTCCCTATCCCAGAAAAAAAAAAAAAAAAGCCAACAAAACCCAAACCCTAAGAAAAGATGCACCCAACTTTTGTTTCCCAAGGGGGAGGTGGAGCAGATTGCCATGATGAAGCCCAAGGGGCAGACGGAGCACGACGAGGGGATGCTGGAGTACCTGGAGGATCTGATCGGCTCGGCGCGGCTCAAGGAGCCCATCCACAGCCTGTGCCGCAGGGTGGAGCTGCTCAACGAGCGCCGCGGGGAGAAGGTGAGAGGGCTGCTGGGGCTGCAGCACACAGCCTGGGGGCAGCCACCGCTCTGCACAGCTCCTGAAAGGTGCCTGTGCTCAGCTGGGCTGGGCTCTGCCTCCAGGCACTGACACAGAGACAGCCTCAAGCTGCGCCAAGGGCGATAAATACAGGTTGGATATCAGGAAAAAGTTTTTCACAGAAAGAGTGATAAAGTTATGGAATTGCTGCCGGGGAGGTGGTGCAGTCACCATCCCTGGGTGTGTTTAACAAAGCCTGGATGTGGCACTGGGGGCCAGGGTTGAGTTGAGGTGTTGGGGCTGGGCTGGACTCGATGATCTTTAAGTTCTCTTCCAACCTGGTCATTCTGTGAACTCCTGGGACCTCCCAAACAAATCCCAGCATTTCTGCACATAGTCCTATGGAGAGTTCAAAATACATGGAATTACTGCTGATGCCTCAGCTTTTAGGTTTTTCAGATTCTGTGCTGCTTTAGTGTGCAGTTCTGAGCTTCACATCAGGCGATGGTGAGCTCTGCACAGAGCAGGGAGACAAAACAATTCCTGCTCCAGCTGGGCACCAAGGACAAATGATCCAAATCTCAGCCCAAGAGCACAAACCCCGTGGGCTGCAGAGAGAAAAACAAGCAGGATGGGAGTGCAGGGGCTGAGCTGGAATTGGACACTGAACTGCAATGTGCACATGGAGCAGAGCTGATCCCAGGGAGAGACCCCGGGAGCGCTCGTGCATTTTGGGACCATTTGGGTTCATCTTGGCTGCAGCCCTGGCTGGGCTCTTGTGCTGCCCAAGGTGGATCCATGGAGGAGATCCTTTGAATCAATCCCTGCTTTATTCTGCAGCTCTGGCCAGCCTCTGCTCCAGGACAGCCTGCACAAGGCTTCACTGCTGCCCCTAAAAATCCTGCTTTTGTAGAATTTTATTGGTGTATTGAGTGCTAAAATTACTAACTTCTAAATAAAATCAGTTTTCCTTGATGTGTCTGTGATAAATCCCGAAGCAGACTTGTTTTAAAAATAAACAACACCTGTAGTTGTAGGAATTAAATTAAAAATGGCCAGTCAGAAGGCTGAGGTAAAGGAAATCACCATAAAATTGCCTTGCAGAAGTAATTCCTGATACCATTTTTCCAGAGGATTCATGTCCTTCAAAGGGCTTGAAATTTTCTCCTCATGGTTTCCTCCTGTAGTGCTGGCCCTGCCTCAGCTCTGCCCCTCTGTTTTCTCCAGTTAAATCGAGTTAAACTGGTGGAAAAAGAAAAAGATGCCTTGGAAGAGGACAAGAATAAAGCCATTGAGTTCCTTTGCTTGGAAAACCAAATATTTAAGGAAAAGAATCAGATGTGTCAATATTATATGTAAGTAGTTCTCAGGGTGTGGGTTGGCTTTAATGTGGTGGGGCTGCTGTTAAACTTTGCTTCATTATCTCTAATTAGAAATATTTTCCATTTCTAACTCCAAATTACTGTTATTTTTTGATTATTTTACATAATTCTATTGTTACACTGAGAATTGGAACTAGAGATTCATTGTGAAAATGGAGAAAAATGAGGATGTATTGTTTTATTTTCCTAGCCATGACCTAAAGAAACGAATAAATGACCTGGAAATGCAGAAGGAGAAAATTAATGAAGAAACTAAAAGTATTAATGAGAAAAGCAGTAAACTTGCAGAGGAAACAAAAACCAAGAATAAAGCTTTGAAAGAACTTGAAAAGTGAGTACTTCAGGGATGTGTAGTACTGTGTTTTACATGTTTCCCACCAAAAAATGAAATTATCTGATGACCAGAGTCACTTCTGGTACATCTAAATACACAAAGAAGCATTTAAATTAATGCATAAAATAAATTAAATGCACAAAAAATAAACAAATTCACATAGGTTTGATTTAGTTCTGGGTAAGATTCAGAATTGCAATTAGGAAATGTCTGATATTTTTAATAGATTTAAAGTGTTTCTTTATATTGACTGTTCAAAAACAGAATTAGTAGATGCTTTTTAGATTTACAACCCCAATGCTTAGGGACATGGATTTGGGAATTTTTCCCTGGTTTCCTCATGAGTCATTTATTCATAAATTGTGTTTCTTAAAATTGCTTTGCCTGGGTGCTGATCTCCAATCCAGCTGCAATATTGACTTGCTCATCCTCAGGGAATACTGGGGAGAGATGGGAATTATTAATTCTGTCAAGGAAAAAAAATGAAAATTTCTGAAAAGATGTTTAATATTGCTTGGGTAGTTGATCTTTCTCTGATGGAACATCATTGTCCCAGGGAAAATACTGGGAATATAGTGAATATTGGATGTTGTTAATCACAAAACCTGGGTAATATTAGCTTAAATTCTCCATGTTTACTTATTAAAGCAATCTTAATAAGCCTTGTTTTTGTACTATATTAAATATTTTTTTCTTTTTTTTCCTCCAGGAAATCAAATAAAATTACAAAGTTCATAGAGGAAAATAAAGAAAAATTCAATCAGTTTGATTTGCAGGATGTGAAAGTGAGGGAGAGACTCAAACATGCCAAGAGCAAGGCTAAAAAACTGGAGAAGCAGCTTCAAAAGGACAAGGAAAAGGTAGGGGGTTAGATCAGCTGGATTGGCTTGGAAAAGTGCAGTAAATGGTGGAGAAAATGGGAAGGGCACAAAGAAGGTGGGAAAATAGGGTTGGAGTTGTTTTAGTTAGATTTTGAAGCCATTAAATCAGCCCAAGATTTTGTTGGCTAATCACTCACTGCAGTGATCACTCCATGAGTGGAGTTAATTCATGGAGCTGTGTCATCCACTTGGTCACTGAGAGCTCTTGGGCTGCCTTTGGATGCAGGAGGGATTCAGGAATTGCCATCCAGTGGCAGAGGAGGCTCAAAGTCCTTTCCTGTGCAGGTGGAGGAGCTGAAGAAAGTCCCCTCCACGAGCTCCAAGGCCATCGAGGACGCCACGGCCAAGAGGGAGCTGCTGGCAAAGGCCAAGGACAAGGAGGAGGCCAAGCTCAGGCAGGTCCTGGCCAGCCTGCAGGAGGAGACCAAGGGAATCCAGAAGGAAAAAGAGGTTTGGACAGGCAGGAATTACCCACCTGCTGTAACTTCCCTCTTCTGAAGGAATCCAGCACCAGGCACTTGTAAAATGCCATTTATTGACAATTCCACTGTTCCTCGTGGTAGTTCAGAGGAGCCTTGGTGGGAAATTAATCTTAAATTAATAATCACAGCTAATCCTTGGCTGCTTTTTGAGTGCTCAAACATCATCAAGTAGCTCATTGATAGATTTAATATAAATAATACACTCTGATTTTCTGCCACCAAAACATTTAAGCCAATGGTGTTGCTTAAATAAATAAAGATACTCTGGAATGATCTGTTCCCAGCCTTTCCCACACAGTCTGTGAATTAATGAACAACTACTTTAACATTTGGTTGTTGGTGGTGTTGTTCAGTACCTGGAGGCTGGAAATTTATCCTGTAAATTTGCAGGGCTGTTTTCTGTCCTGGAAAGCGTGGATTCTCCATGGATTTGAGCTGTAATTTAGCTCAATGTGTAGGGCTCCTTCCACCTTTGAGAAAACCATCCAAAGCTTGTGTGGAAATGCTCTGTGATAACTCCCTGGCATTCTTTATAATTAGGAAAAGCCTTGTTAAATTCCCAGCCATTCACGCTGATTAATGAAGAAAGGCTGCTTCTCCCAGAGAGCAGAAGTGTTTCCTGCTACCAGGGCTGGAAAAGCAGATCCCATGTCCTGTTCCCCTGTGCCCAGCTGAGTGTCCCTGGTGTTTCTGCAGGGCAAGGAGAAGGAGCTGATGGAGTTCAGCAAGGAGGTGACCGAGACCCGCTCCAACATGGAGATCGCGCAGTCAGAGCTGGAGCTCTACCTGAGCAAGTACAACTCTGCCCTGGCCCAGCTCAGCCAGGCCCAGGAGGCCCTGGGGAGCACCTCCACCACCCTGAAGGAAAGGAAAGCTGCCATCAAAGACATCGCTGGGAAACTACCCCAGGCTGAGCAGCAGCTCAAGGAGGTGAGACTTGACTTTCATTTTGAGTCACACACAAACCAAAGACCCACTCTTCTCTTTGGCAATAATTGTGGTGACATAAACCATGACCCATCTCCTCTCAAACATCACTGAAAAGCTATTCTCTAATACTTTGCTGGTGGAGCAAGTTCTGGATTTCAGACTTACTCTGTTAAGCCAATATTGACTTGACTTAAATCCTACATATCCCTGCAAGGGAACAGATTTAATTTGACACTGAGATGTGGCTGCATTCCTGAGCCTTCTTCAGGGTGCTAAAGCCCTGGCACAGGTGCCCAGAGCAGCTGTGGCTGCCCCTGGATCCCTGGCAGTGCCCAAGGCCAGATTGGACATTGGGAATTCGAGCAGCCTGGGACAGTGGGAGGTGTCCCTGCCATGGCAGGGGTGGCACTGGGCAAGCTTCAATGTCCCTCCCAAATCATTCTTTAAATTTCATTTCCTGCTCCTCAATCATTCCCCAAAGAACAAAGGCATGCATTGAAGGCTCCCTGAATCCAGTAGATTTTGGGAGGCTGAGCCAATGTCTTTGAACCCCCAGAAAGAGAATGCTCTGGAGAAGCTGGGAAGGGAAGAATCCGGGGCCAAGGATCTCGTGCGAAACCTGCGCCGAAAAGTAGAGGAAGCCAAAAGTTCTTTAGCACAGAGTCGCAGCCGAGGAAAAGTGCTCGAGGCTCTGCTCCAGCAGAAGAAATGTGGGAACATTCCTGGCCTCTATGGAAGGCTGGTAAGTGTTAGAAGGCTGTTACAACTCCAGTGTTGAACTTCAGAGGAGCTGAGTGGTGTTCCTGTGATGAAGTGTGGGAGGCCTCACTACCCTGGCATTAGGAATTTGGAGAGGGATGCCTCACTACCCTGGCATTAGGAGTTAGGAGAGGGATGCCTCACTACCCTGGCATTAGGAATTTGGAGAGGGATGCCTCACTACCCTGGCATTAGGAATTTGGAGAGCAGAGCTGTAAATCCCGTGGACTTGCTGTAAAATCAAACATTTTTCAGTTCTTTCCAAGCAATGTTGGTTTAAAGTTCTGAAAATTCAAACCTGAGTTTTCATTCCTGTTGCATGTCAGTGTAATTGTAAAAGTGCTGGGTTTGTATTCTGCAGTTTTTTGTCCAAGGAGAATTATCTCTCCTTCAGAAAAATCAGTTTATTCAGATTTTAAGAAGCGCATTCACGGATTTACTGGGACACAACTCAAAGAGCAGCTCAGGTGCCAACTAATCAGTGTTTGTCCCTCGTCCCTCCATCCTCAGGGAGACCTGGGGGCCATCGATGACAAGTACGACGTGGCCATTTCCTCCTCGTGTGGAGCCTTGGATCACATTGTTGTGGACACCATTGACACTGCCCAGGCCTGTGTGAACTTCCTGAAGGCCGGAGGGATTGGAGTTGCCACCTTTATAGCCCTGGACAAGGTGAGTCCCACCCTTGGGAAAACAAATCATTTTGCTGTTAATTGCAGTCTAATTACATTTATTTTAAAGCCTTAATATCCCATAGAATAACAAGATGACCTCAACATTTATCCCAGAGATTGATTCCTTGATTTCCTCTGTGGATGTAGATGGCTGTGTGGGAAAAGAAAATGGAGAAAATCCCAACTCCTGAGAACGTGCCGCGGCTCTTTGACCTGGTGAAGGTGGAGGACCCGATGGTTCGCCTGGCCTTCTACTTCGCTCTCAGGGACACTCTGGTGGCCAAAAACCTGGAAGAAGCCACCAGAATAGCATTCCAAAAGCAGAAAAGGTGGAGGGTGGTAACCCTGCAAGGACAAATCATCGAGGTGTCAGGTACTGCAGCCCCAGCTGGAGCTCCACTGGAAGCACTTTGTGGGTGATATTGCAGCCCAAGGAGTTCTCTGAGCTCTTCTCACCCCTTTTTCTGTAGGAACCATGACTGGTGGGGGAGGAAAAGTCATGAAGGGCAGAATGGGCTCCTCAGTCGTGATGGATATCTCAGAAGAAGAGGTGAGTACATGATGGAAATGCAATTCCAGCAGAATTCCTTCGTTTGGGCAGTTCTGTCACACATGTGCCTTTCACAGCACCATGAGCAGGAGCAGTCTGGGATGGAGGATAATTAGAAGGGGTTATAAAGACAAAACTCCCACTGTTAGCAGAGGTTAGAATGCTTTGAAGTGCATCAGGGATAAAAGGGTTGTCACTGGCAGGGGCTGCCCAGGGAGGTTTGGAGTCCCCATCCCTGGAGGTGGCACTCAGTGCTCTGGGCTGGGGACAAGGTGGTGACCAGGCACAGGCTGGACTCAGTAGTCCTGGAGGGCTTTTCCAGCCTCAGGAATTCTGGAATTCTGTGTTTGTTCAGAGCCCAGCCCATTATTGAATTCAGTCTCTCAGTGCTTCCTTTGATAGCTTGGACACCATTTTGGAAAAGCAGGATGCAGTTTGCTTTTCCTTCTGAATTCCATTTAGGTTTTAATCTGGAGCTGCTCCTCTTGTTTCTCACTGGCACAGCTGATGTTCCCAGCTCAGACTCCCCAAGCTGAAGTTTTTACTCCACTTTCTCCTGCGTTTTAAGAGCACAGGGATGAGCCCTGGCTTGGTTTTGTCATGGTGACATCAGTAAATAATCCTCTCATTTTGTGTAGATCAGCAAAATGGAATCCCAGCTGCAGAGGGATTCCAAAAGAGCCGTGCAGTGTGAGGAGGAGAAATCCCAGCTTGAGGAAGCCATAAGGAAACTGCAGCAGGAGATCCGGGAGATGAGGAACACCTCGGAGAAATACACAGCCAGTATCCGGGTGAGAATCCCTGAGCACTTCCAGCCTCAGCCCCACACGGGCCTGGCTGCTCTCAAGGAGTTTTCAAGGACAAGATTCCAGCCCAGTTTTGTGTTCTCTGCAGGGATTTTCTGAGCAAGAAACTGATCTCAAAAATCAAATCAAGGAACTCGAAGCCAACGTCGCTGCTGCTGCTCCAGACAAAACCAAACAGAAGGAATTGGAAAAAGTCCTTGATGGTTATAAAAAAGGTACATTTTTTGGAGAGGGGATTTGAGATAAAAGTTGTAGTAATCTCTTTTAGCAATAGAGGAAGGAGTGGGTTTGGGTTTGTGCTTCAGTTCCCTGTCTTGGTTTGGGACCTCGTTTTTCTAGGTATTTCTAGAGATCAGAAAGTAAAACCCCTTTTCTTTGTAATTGCTCAAGTTCATGTTTTAGTCAAGCTAAAGTAAACATGAATTTCAGTATTTTGTTTCTTTGCTTAGATTTTTGTGGCTGTATCACACATTCATAGGGAAACGTAGTTTAATTAGGGGTAAGAATTGTTAATGAGGAGGCAATGATATGAAAGTCAAGTGAAGGTTTTTGCCAGGCTCTAACCAGGCTCTGCCATGGATCTATAAAAGAGATCCCTGTATTGTTTGTGGGAACACATCCCTTTTGTGCTGTGATGCTGTCCAGCAGGGGCAGGATTACACATTGACACCAGCTCCTGGGAAATGCTGGTGGCCAGTTTTTAAAAATTTACCTTTTGAGCATCTTCCCATTAATTAAATGCAAAGAATGAGTTTGGAATAACTTCTAATGCACCTCCTGTATTTAAGTACTCTGTACATTAAGTAATCCATGCTGAGTGGGTTTTGTGGCAGGTAACTTCTCATGCACCACCTCCTGTATTTAAGTACTCTGTACATTAAGTAATCCATGCTGAGTGGGTTTTGTGGCAGGAGAGCTTTGCTAGAGCAGTGGCAGAAAGAAGTGAGCGGATTTTGATGTTTGTCACAGTTAAACTGATCATTTATCACAGAATATGTACACTCCTCAATCGAGGAGCAGAGCAGAGCTCCCACCTGGAGTCCCTTCCATCCCTTTGTCCCTCCAGTGCTGGTGCCCACGAGCAGGGCCAGGCTGGCACAGGGCCCTGAGTCCCCTTTTGCTCACACAGATTACGAGCGCGTGGCGGAGAAGGCCGGGAAGATGGAGGAGGAGGTGAAACGGCTGCACCAGCTCATCATGGACACCAACAACCAGAAACTGAAGGCTCAGCAGGACAAAATTGATAAGATTGACAAGGAGATGGATGAATGTTCCTCAGCCATCACCAAGGCTCAGGTGGCAGTGAAGACTGCAGACAGGTACAGCACGGGGAGCCTCAGGCTGGAGCTGCACTCGCTCAGTGTCTGTGCTACGTGGGGCTCAGCGAGGGAAAGGGAAGTCAAATTTTGTAATTTCTAATAGTTTAAAAGTCACATTTAATCAGCATTTCTCTAGTATTTGACCGAATTATTTCTTTAATATTGCCTAAACTGCAATATTCAGGAGAAAGTCCAAAATAGCACTTGATTGGATGTGCTGGAGCAGTTAAAATCTGAAGGGACTGATTTTATTAGGAGCTCTGTCAGGAAATAAAAAGGGATCTATTTTTTATGGGAGCTCACCACTCCATAGAGATTCCAAACTCTGAAAGAAGAAATGAAGTCGTTTAGAGAGGTCTGGCTGCTGAGGAAGACAACTTTATTTTCCTTGGATCCCTCTGGAGTGTGGGAGTTGGTGCCTAAACCAGCACCTCCTCCTTGTTGCCAGTGAGACTGTGCTCCTGGATTATTTTCTGTGAGGTGCACAAAGCTCCCTGTCCCTGGGCAGGAACCTGAAGAAATCCGAGGAGGCTCTGCAGCGCACGGAGAAGGAGATGGAAGAAAATGAGAAGGAAATGAAGAAACTGACAGAAGAGCTGACAACGCTGGAGGACAAAGCCACTGAGGTGATGAACGAGTGCAAGCAGGCTGAGGTGAGTCCTGGGACCACTCTGTGCTCCAGGGAAATCAGGGAGAGGAGTTAAATCCTCCCTGTGTCCCACTGATATCCCATTCTCTCTGCACAGCAGCCAGGCCGTGGCAATGGTGTATTTTCATTTTTTACACTCACCTGGAAGTTTATCCTGACCCAGTTTAGGAAAAAAACTTAACACCAGGTCTCCCCAAACAAATTGCTGGGTTTCTTAAGTATAAAATTTTTCTTACACATAAAAACTTTCTTAAACTTAAAATTTTTCCAGTTATGTGGGATTTTAGTTTCCCATCTAGATTTCTGTGAGAGAGGGAAAACCAGGATGGCTGAAATACTTTCAAATAAATCTAAGAGTTGATATCTTTCTCTAATTAGCTAAAAATGAGTGCAGGACACGTTTGATGCAGATCTGGAATGAAAATACAAACTGCAGCATTTTCTCAGTAATTCCAGAATTCAAGGATCAGTTATAAATCTAAGAATATTTGTTTCCATCCATAGCTATGACTAAATTAAGTGAAAACAGACTTTTCACCCAAAAAAGGGGTAGCATTTTGTAGGTGATTGATTAATGTTCTTTTTGGGGGCATTTGCCATTTTCCTACTCAGGAAGCTTTGCCAGCAGTGCAGGAGGAGCTGAAGAATTTACTCCAGGAGATGAAAACTATTCGAGATGCTGAACATACCCTTCAAAGTGAAGCTCTGAGCATCAAGCTGAAAATTGAACAAATTGACAGCCACATTTCCACCCACCAGGGGAAGATTAAATACTGGCAGAAAGAGGTAGGAAATGGTTTAGTTCCTAAAACTTAAATCAGGGAATTGTGGAATGGTTTGGGTTGGGACAGACCTTAAAGCTCATCCAGATCCACCCTCAGGGACACCTTCCACAATCCCAGGTTGCTCCAAGCCCTGTCCTGGCCTTGGGCACTGCCAGGGATCCTGGGGCAGCCCCAGCTGCTCTGTGGATCTCACAGGATGAACCATCAACATCCCCTTAGGAAACAGAGGACTTGGGAGAAAACTCCTCTTCAGATCCCAGCTTATTGCTGTATATGCAGGAGCAGGATGATAGGATAAAGGGAATTTATTCTCTTTTTCACTTCCTATTTTAAAGACCTGTGGGAAGACTCTTGGAGCACTTGGAGATTAGAAGCTTCTCTGTACTAACCCAGAAAAAACTCCTTTTAGAAAGAGCCCCACGTGTCTGTTACACTCCCCACCCCGTGTTTGCAGATCTCCAAGCTGTCCCTGCACGCCATCGAGGGCGAGGCCCGCGAGGAGCTGCGGCTGCTGAGCGACGAGGAGCTGGAGGCGCTGCAGGAGCCCGACGTGCTCAGCAAGAAAATCGCGCTGCTGGAGGCACAGCGCCACCAGCTCCGCCCCAACCTGGGCGCCATCGCCGAGTACAGGAGCAAGGTACAGCCCCGGGGGATAGCCCAGCCCCGGGCATTCCAGGAGAACGGGCCTGATCCCCCTCCTTCCTTCTGGAAGCCTGGAATTTGCCTGTTCCTGTTGTTAGCAGCTGGTCCTTAGCCGAGGTGAAGGTTGTTTCTAGGAGCTTCTGTCTGCCTTTTGTTTCCCACACCGTTGTCAGTGTCAGGTGACAACTTCCTGGGTGATCTTGAAGTCTTTTCCAACCTAAATAATTCCGTGATTCTCCTGGGAATGTTTATTTAACAGAGTCAAGTCTTCACAGCCAAGACAGACACACGATACCCAGATTTTTCCCTCCTCACATCAGTAATAGTAAACCATTCAAGAGATGAAGTATTTTTTATTTTGACACAGGTTTGGTTTTTTGTTTTCCCTCAGCAGCAGAGATGGGAAAAGAGACAATTTGAGGGGTTTTGTTTCAGGGCTGTTAGCCAAGCTGGGGAAAAGGAATGTTCACATGGTAGGAAAAGTGATTTAAACATTAAACTGAGGAGGCAGCTCCAAGTGCCCTTGGGTTTGGTTGTTTCCCCTGCAGGAAGAGCTGTACCTGAAGCACGTGGAAGAACTGGACAACATCACCAGCGAGAGGGACAAATTCAGAGAGGCCTTTGAAGAGCTGAGGAAACAGAGGCTGAATGAATTCATGGCAGGATTTAATGTCATCACCAACAAGCTGAAGGAGAACTACCAGATGCTCACGCTGGGAGGGGATGCTGAGCTGGAGCTTGTGGACAGTCTGGATCCCTTCTCAGAGGGAATCATGTTCAGGTTTTCAAAATACTTTATATTCTATTAATTTTTAATCATTATAGTCCTTTTTTCAACCTGTTTTTAAAGTAAATGCTCATTGATCTTCAGTGAACCAAGACAGGCTCAATGTGGTCAAATAGTGACAGAAACCACAAGTTTTTAGCTCTCAGATTCATTTCTTTCTCCTGGAGAAATCAGGAGCTAAAGCAGTTGGAAAGCTTTGAACTCATTTCTCAGCACTTCTTAATTCTCAGGTCACTTCATTCTGCATGAGGAATGATGGCAGGAATGCTCCCAGGATGAATCCATGAGCTGGGAGTTCAGCTGGGAAAGGCAGTGAGGCACAGCCCCCTGTTACCCAGCTGAGCTCAGGCAGAGATCAGAATTCCTGACAGCCCCAACTCTTGCTCTGTTCCAGTGTCCGGCCTCCCAAGAAAAGCTGGAAGAAAATCTTCAACCTGTCAGGAGGAGAGAAGACCCTGAGCTCGCTGGCTCTGGTGTTTGCCCTGCACCACTACAAACCCACCCCGCTGTATTTCATGGACGAGATCGACGCCGCCCTGGACTTCAAGAACGTCTCCATCGTAGCATTTTACATCTATGTGAGTTCCTCGTGCCTCAGCCCTGAGAGGGGCCCTTCTCCTCCAGAAGGGACAAAGTGGCCACACAGTTGCAGGCAGATTTCAGGTCTGGGCTGCTCCCTCTGAACACACAGACTCCCCCAAAGCATCAGCTACTGGCAGAACGCACAACTTTAGCTGTCACTGATGTCTCCATGGATCCAAGCTCCTGATTTCCCAAGGTTCCTTGGATTTACACTCCCATGTCATTCCCATCAGTGTCTTTGATCTGTATCTTAATTAGTAGTAATTGATTTTTTTCATGCCTTCAAAACTTCTGCCCTCAGCATATTTAATCAAAGCAAACCCCTTACGCGGCTCCAGTTCAGGTAATTAAACATTGAATACTCAGAGTTATTATTAACTGACAAAGATTAGGGGCAGATACTTCAGATTAGGGAAGCACTTGGAAATTCCCTGCCTGCAGCTGCAGTTTTAGACTTGGCTTGGTGTGCCACGCCAGGACGGGGGGGATTTTGGGAATGCTAGGCACTAACACAAATCACTTCTGTTTCAGGAACAAACCAAAAACGCCCAGTTCATCATCATCAGCCTGAGGAACAACATGTTTGAGATTGCAGACAGATTGATTGGGATTTATAAAACTCAGAACACCACCAAAAGTGTGGCCACCAACCCCAAAATCCTGGCTGTGAAAGGACTGGAGGAACTTGGTCTCCCTTCATGCAGTGTATCCCAGAGTTAGGGAAGAAGCAACTTCCAGCCCCATGGCTGCTGTTTATTTTGTCTGATCTCATTTTGTATCATAGACTTTGTTTTGTTTTGTAAATTCTAAATAAATTTGTAAAAAATTGTTCTTGTTAATATAAACCCAGCATTGATAAATTTGTTTTTGAATGTCATGTAAAAATTGAGGAAAGAGAGATGTAAATTGATGAAAAGAGAGACTGCATGAGGTTGGGCAGGGGCAGCACCAAAGAGACAGCAATTTAAGGAATCAGTGCCATTTACTGTAATGCAAAACTGCCAAGAATTTTGGGATAAGCTCAGCAATGCACCTGATCTTTGGCAGAGAATTCCAGGAGGATGTTAAGGACCAAATTCCACAGTTGTGGATCAAGGCAAAGCTCACCTCTCTTCACCTGAAGTGTATCAGGACTGCAGTTCAGAGGAAATCCATGCAATACAGAAGAGGAAGGATACAGAAACAGAACAAGTGTAGAGCTTTAGCAATCCAGCTTTTAAGCAGAAATTGAAAATAATGCTGGATTGCTGCAAGAGGTTTTCAATCTAATGGAAGCAGTCAGGAAGGATTCTCCTGCACAGCTCCAGGGGCAGGCCAGAAGAGAGGCACAGCTCCTGCACTCTGGCCTGCAGGTAGGTGCAGGAATCCTGATAAATCCCCAGCAGGAATTCCCAGGGATGGTGCCAGATGAGATCTCCTTGTGCCACAACGACACAAGCGAGGTCAGGATCAGCAGAAGAGCCTGTGGTTCAGTAAGAGCAGCCCGGAGTGCAGGTGCTGCTGTTTGCTTTCCAGAGCATTGGCTGTTGTGATCCAGGTGTAGCTTTGGGGCGTGGATCTCGTTCACCTGCCCGGTTTCAGTTCAGACCACGTGTCCTGCAGCACCTTCTCCATCCTAGGATGGATCTCCAGAGGTTCAGGCTCCGGGAGCTGCCTCAGTCTGAGAGCGTGGAGCCACAGCTGCAGCTCGTTCACCTCCTCCAGGAAGAGCAGCAGGGACTCCCCCTGAAGAGCCAAGTGCAGCTCCTTCAGCTCACTCTTCTACCTCGTTTTTCCACCTCCTCCATGAGGGGATCGAATGTCTCCAAAATGCTCCGAGGTATCACCAAGTTCCTTAATCTACTGCAGCACAGCTTCCCTGCCGCAGCCTCGGAGCAGAGACCACCTTGGAGCGGGACGGATCCAGGAGCTGCTCCAGGAGCTGCCCCGGAGCCTCCCTGGCTTTGCTGTGGGCGCTCTGGCGGTGCCCGCGGCGCAGAATGCCCGGCGGCTGCCGGGCTGTGCCCTGCTCCAGCTGCAGCCCGCTCCTCCTGCTGGCACGGTGGGTACGGAGCGTGCCAGTATCACTGAACGGGGCTGCCTTGGTGTGTCTGGCCCCAGCAGCTGACCAGATAGCGGCACCTGCGGAGTTTTCTCCCCAGAAATGCTGTTCAGTGCCTGTGGTCGCAGCTGGGCACGTGGGGACAAGCAGTGCTGTTGAGGGGTCACTCCTCAGGCCTCCCTGAGCTGGAGAAACCTTTGAGGCGACGGTGAAGGAAGGAGTGGGTCCTGATGGAGAGTTTTTATTCTGGGCTGCATGGCCTCTGAATCCTGCAACTCCAACAGCACTCCAACCGTGTGGTGTGCTTGCCCTTTTACCTGGGGAGAGAACACAGGGAGCACCAGCCAGGAATGGGGGAGGGGGTCTCAGGTGAGAGGGACACCTGGGTGGGCCAGTGGCCCCAGGGGGTGGAGAGCATCCTTTGAACCTGCCGAGCACTCAATTTCTGGGTTGAGAGAGTGCCCAGCAGGGGTCAAGGGTGGGGAAAAGAGAGGTGATTGACACCCCACCTGGGGAAGGAACCGGGGAAACTGAGGCACACCACGACAACGCACCGCAAGCATGGGCAGCGCCTGGCAGCAGGCACTGGCAGCTCCAGAGGCTGTCAGCACATGGCACAGGTGAGCTCCTCCAGCCGCTCCACGGCCACACAAAACACAGAGCAGAGGGGACTGAGCTCTGCTCGCAGCCCCTGCAGTGACCCACGAGCCCCAGCAGCACATCTGGCTGGGAATTCCCTGCCTCGGCACCGGGGGGAATCCAATGGAACTGAGCAACAGAGCTCAGCAAACCCCAGGCTGCACTCAGCATTCACCCAGCCGTATCCATATCATCCACAGCCAACCCTCAGAAACCCGGGAAAAGCAGCAGTCTGACACCAGATACTGGCTACAGTGGGAAACGGCAGCAGCGTGCTGAAAGCCACAACTAGAATTTCTAAATAACCTCAGAGCTATGGAAATTTTCTCCCACCAGGAGTAACATTTTCAATGTGAACAGAAGCATAGAATTTTTTTTTCTCTCCATGCATTTCAAGGGTTACTTTTGTAACATAAAATAGTCATAAGTTCATTAAACAGTCACACTGAGAAGCTCCCTCAAGGCTCTGAGGTCAGCAGCCCTCACAGGCAACACCACATCAGGAATTACTCCTGGGTTACTTTAAGCACCAAAATGAAAAATTAACTTTCACTTTCCACTCTCTGCAATGTTGCTTTGTTCTATTTCCCAGCTGAGTGAAATCACACTGCAAAGTCACAAGTCACACTAAAGTCTGTTTTCATAATAAATCATAATCCTGGTTTTCCTTCTGCTAAAAATGGAGAAATTGGCACCAAATTTCCTTCTCTTTGTGCCACACTTTTCTTATCCTTCATCAGCTCTGTAGTCTTTGCTACAATGCAGAAATTAATTGTCAGAGCATTTAGGATCAAATCCCATCAATTCAGGGTCTAAGCTGAGATCTGCAGACAATGATGTGGGCCCAGGCTGAGGGAAGGCAGGAGCTGAACAGCCAGCCCCTGTTTTTGGGAGTTAAATCAGCTCTGAGCACAGCAGCCTGTGCTGCTGGCACAGAAATAAGCCTGGCTTATCTCACTGGCTTAGCCAGGCTGGGGTTGGTCAGGGAGGGCAGCCTGGGCTGCTGACTCAGCCCCTGGGCTGAAACTGAGGTGAAACGAGGCCAAAGGATCAACTGTGATGTTTTATTTATGGCAGCAGGAGTTCCAGCTTTGAAGGAGAGGAAAGAAAGAGAGGAAAAGCTCAGGATCAGCACCCAGGGCTCCCACACTGGCACAGGAGGGAAATTTCCTTCCTGAAGAACACAAATCCAACTTACCTGAGCTGTGGAAAGGGTGAGAGAAAACAAATCTGACTGCCAAGGAGTTGTTTGCTAGCAGAAAAGCAAAGGAAAACCTTTCCAAAATGTCTCTTGGCTGTGTCAGGAATGCTCTCAGAGCTGCAGGAGGAATGTTCCCCAGCACAGGAGCTGCCCTGCCCCAGGGGTTCATAAGCCAGCCCGGGGAGATGACACTGCCATTCCATCCCCCAGAACATTCCCAGCAGCTCCCAGCCCGAATTTGGGAGTCAGCAGCGGGAGCAGAGGCTTTGGCTCAGCTCAGGGCAGGGGCCAGGGCTGAGAGGGACACCCTGCTCCAGGGAACAGCACTGGGGCTCTTTGGTGGTTACTCCTTCGTGTCCAAACAACATTTGGAATGCTCAGGTTTGCTGTGGGCCCCCGCTGTTGTCTTACTTTGTTCCAGACAATATAAAAGGTGGAAATCCTGAAATTCTGTTGCAGCACGGAGGAAATGTTCATTTACTGATCGATTTCCACCTGCAGGCTGGATTGAACAGACTCAAAACACACTGGGAACACAACGGGAAGGACAGAGAAGACACCACAGAGTTCAGCAGAGAACAAAACAGTTTTCCAGGGGAAAAAAAGCAGCAGGAAGCCGGGAAATGCTGGCTTTACCTGCTACAGCTGTGCAGATAAAGCATACATGGCTGTGGAATACAGCAGCCATCAGTGTAGGCAGATAAATAACTGCTTTATAGCACAATCCCACCCTGTTCTACTGGGAGGGACTGAAAAGGTGAATTTGGCATTGGGTAATGGCTGTGACAGCCCATTCCAAGGGCAAAGCCCCCCAGGAAGGAGAGCTGCCAGGCTCCTGCTGCTCCTGGGCAGCACAGGAAACATCTGCTCCCTTCCAGGGCTGTGCCACTGCAGAGCACAAAGCAAGGCACAGCCGGGGGGTTCTCTGCTCTTTAATCAGAAAGAATTCAGCGCCAGCCTTGGCTTGTAAGGAATCCACAGCAATTTTCACTCAACTTTCACACTCTGCCTCCATCTCAGAGATGTTTCAAGACCAGTACAAGCATCACTTCAACCAAGACGTTTACAATAGGAACCTTTGCTGGGAATTTTAACACCAAACTTCAAGACAGCAGCAGAAACCAGGGCCAGGAGCTCGGATCCTTGTGGGTCCCTCCCAATACCCGCAGGGTATTTTATGATTCTATATCCCCCTCTATCTTTCGATTCCAGCGCCAAGACCAACTCAAAGCTTCTGGCCGCGAGCAGTTACCTGTCCTTCACCGCACAGCCCCGGGCAGCGCAGCCAGAGCGGGGAGCACAGCTCGAGCTGTCCCGGCAGCTCCCGGACACGGGGATCGAGGGGCTGGGAAAGGGCTCCATCCACACCCGAGACCTGCGAGTCACAGCGACAGCAACGAGCTGAAACACGAGAAAAGCGGCCCCGACCCCCGCGCTGTGCCGGGAGGGCGGCTTTCCCCGGGCCGGGCCCCTCAGGCTGCGGGGACCCTCAGCACCCGCCTGGGCCTCCCGGGGAGCTCCGCCGGCAATGGAGCCGCTCCGAGCTCCTCCCGGGGAGCTCCGCCGGCAATGGAGCCGCTCCGGGCTCCTCCCGAGGAGCTCCGCCCGTGATGGAGCCGCTCCGGGCTCCTCTTGGGGAGCTCCGCCGGCGATGGAGCCGCTCCGGGCTCCGCTCTGCGATGGAGCCGCTCCGAGCTCCTCTGCTCGGTGATGGAGCCGCTCCCGGGGAGCTCCGCCGGCGATGGAGCCGCTCCGAGCTCCTCTGCTCGGCCATGGAGCCGCTCCCGAGGAGCTCCGCCGGCGATGGAGCCGCTCCGAGCTCCTCTGCTCGGTGATGGAGCCGCTCTCTCCGCCCCGCTCGGTAACGGCCGCGGCCCTCGAACGGCAATGGCGGGAGCGGGGGCGGAACGGGCGGAGCTGAGGAGGGGATGGAGCCGAGGGAGGGCAGGGAGGGAGAGCAGCCACGGAACCGAGGGAAGGGACGGACGGACGGAGGGCAGGGCCGGGGCCGAGCCGGGCCCTCGGCTCCCTCCCTCGGCCGGCAGGAGCGCGGTTTGTGGCGCTGCGATGGCGGAGCTCACCGGGATGGAGCCGGAGCTCTCGGTGCCAGCGGCAGGAATCGCTGCGGGCTCAGGGGATGGAAGAACGGAGGGGATCCCGCTCCACAACCCGCGGAAAAATTCACCCTGAAGGTGGAAAACGGGAGACACGGAACTTTGTGCCAGCTGCTGGCCACGGAAATGTCAATTATTTCGTCTTTCCTTTGAAGCTCATTTACCGAAGCCAGCCGAGAGGGTTTCAGGTCGTGCCAGGACACGGGGCAGGGCTGGGTGGGATTTTGGGAAGGAATTCCGTCCTGGGAGGGTGGGCAGGCCCAGAGAAACACCCAGTGAAGGCTTTTCTCATATTCTGCGTTATTCTCTATTAATTTACAGGTCACTGAAGTCACTCTCAGTTGTTACAAAGTGCATTTGAAAGAGAAATGAAACTCATTTAATGTTGTGATGTAAATAATAATGCACCATCATTCCAAACTTACCTAAACGTGTCTTAAAGCTACTGTGGAGAGAATATGATACAAATATCGGAGAAACAGCTAGAATTAAGTTTCAAACCCTCAAGCTCTAATCACAAATTACCCAACACATCAGGAAAACCTTAAGGGGAAAACTACAGGAGCAGAAAATAAGGGAGCTTTTAACAATAACTCACAATACTGAGAGTAAGAACATCTGTTGGTTTTCATCTATTTGATGTACTTAAATGGAGAGTTCAGAAGAAGCAGCATTTCAAGTGCAAACTGGCACTCCAGGAATTAAATCAGTGATTAAACCCATGGTCTGATAGGAGGTCTGACCTTCACCTGCCTTTCCATCAAATTACAAAACTCCTGGAACACACTTAACAACAACTAGCATTTAAAGTTTCCCAAAGCTGGTCCTTTTTTAGTAAGAGCAGCTTTTAGTGCTTTATAGAAACTTAAAATTGAAAGTATTGACATTTTAATGACAATTTAAGAAAAGTCTTCCTCAACTTTGGGGCACAGCAGACCAGCAGGGTAAATACAGGATTTCTAATGGATCCACTGGCAAAAATGGGAATTATTTGCTGGAAATGAAGCTGCCAGGCACTTTCTGTGGATAGTGCAGCAATATTAATTTGCCAAGGATTTCTGTGCCCCCGAGTTTCACTGCAGCAGTAGCTACAACTTACCCCGAGCGAGTTTGTAAACTTGACACGTTTGCAGCTACTAAGTTTCCTCTCCCAATATTCGATCCAGATGCAGAATTCCTCTAATTGCTTCCAGCCTCGGGAGCTGCTCTCCTGCCGGGGTTTGGTGACACGCAGAGCTGAGGAAACATTTATAGTTAAAAGTGGCAAAAAGTCTCACTTTTAATCTGCAGAAATCCTGAAGTTATGAAGTGACTCTGCCAGGGATTCATTTGCCTCGAAATCCTTTTGATTTGTTCGTTATCTGACTGTTGTGTGCAGAAATTAGGATTTTTAGCAGCCTGTCCCACTCCCAAAGCAGAAATTCACAATTTACAGGGAAGGAAGATGGGATGAGCTCTGTGCAGGGAATGCTGAAAAGAACCAGGGATAATTCCACTTCCAGCAGAGAAAGGATCAGCTTCTCTCAAGAAATCCCTTTCCTCCCAGCTTATTCTTCTTCCCAGATCCTAAAATTCCAGGGTAGCTAATTGATTTTTTTTTTTTTCCATTAAAATAAAAATTCCCACCCGGCACAGCTGATTTGTGGATTAATTTTTGTCCTTTTAATATTGTAAATATTTTTCTATTTGCTATCCTAAAATCGGGTTAAAAGGTAATTTTCTACTCCGAAGTACAGGATAATTTAAAATACATATACCATATTAATATAGATACAACACCCAAACTCATTGATCAGTATTCCCAGAGGCAATTCCCAAATTATTTGTTGTTTGTATCCCGAGATTCCCCAACAAATCCCCCTTTTCCCCACAATGGAATCAAGGGCACCACCTCAAAATGCAAATTTTGGGAGAAAAGTCATCGCACGCAGCGGCTCCGGGTCCGCTCCCGAGCTCGGCTGTGCCACCCTGTGGATATCCTGGAATATTCCACATTCCCGGATTTTGGTGAAATACTGACGGGAGCTGCTGTGAAGCAGGGGAAGAGAATTTCCCTGTTAAAAACTCACCCCAAAGCTCCAAATCCACCACAAAGGGAAAAAGCTGGAAATTTTCTGGAGTTGTGTTATACCCAGGAAGTGCCCAAAAAAAGCATTTTTTTGGCATTAAATACAGAGCTTTGGGGGTATTTTGTTTTTAGGAAAGCAGAAGTTGCCACAAATACCTGTTCTCCTCTTACCCCAACAAGAAAGGTTTGTAAACCAGCAATTTTCTGTGGAGCATCCCCCACAAAGGTGTCTGAGGGTGAAAATGATGATTTACTGGTTAGCATTTTCCTTAGAACATTGCAACTTCCATAACAAGGATTTCATTTCCCTGCATTTTCCATGAAAACAGCCCTGATTCGTTCAGTGAATATACAGAGGTAATTAAGTAAAACTGAAATAAAATCGTTATTAACATTTACAGCAAAATAACTCCATGCTTCACAGCCTGCAAAACGCAACCATTTAACAGGTAAAAACCTCAACCCAGAGCCTTTAAAAGTCACTTTCTTCAAATAACCTCTGTGTTTCCTGCTGAAAAAAAAGTGAATATTCTATAAAGAAACAGGCAGAGCAGCAGAGTTGCAAGTTTTAATGTTTATTTCCCCAAGACAGCCTAGCCTGCACTCTACTTGGATAAATTCACAAGCTAGTTTTCCGCTGCTTCTAGTTTTAAACTTTTAACCATGTTTCTGATGACAAGGAATGCTGCAAAAATACTCTAGTCCAACAAAGAGTTATGATCACAAAATAATCTTTATCCATTCTACAGTGTTTCAGAATTACCAGCTGATTTGAAAACACAAGGTAGATATAGATGCTAATGGTGGCTAACCTGGGATGTTTTATTATAGCAAACTGTTGTTCATGCAACACTTGTGCTCAAAGGGGAAGGCACAGCATTTCCTACAATGAGCCACCTTATCAAGAGTTCAGTTTGTACAAATTTGTAACATCACCTTGAATTTAGTGTGCACCACCTCAAAACTGAGGCATTCCTCCAATTATAAAAACACTTGCATCCTTTTTGTGCAAGTTTTAAAAATACAAAGGTTTTTTTTTTTTTTTTCTCTCTAAAGTGGCTCAAAATAGATTGTTCATGGCTGCCTACATCTAAGATAAAAAGAGTCTAAAACAATTGGATTAGGCATATTAAAGGTGTTCAAACCATGACTTGATTTGTACATCTATTCACACCTCTTTTTTTCGCTCTTTATTCAGCAGTACATATGCACCAAATTTCATTTTTAGACGTTTCCATATCATTTTCATAGAAAACAAAGTTTGAAAACAAGTAACATTGAAACACAGCACGGTATCCTACCACAACAGAAACATTTTGGTTACAGGACTCAACGAAATCTAAAAATGAACTATGCTGGAGATTACCACATGCAAAGGTCTTCATGTTATCTTTGAAAATGAAAAGGATGAGGTTTTATTACCACATTTTTACTGCTTTCTACTATTATGGCAACTTGTGTACTGCAACACAGTCTAGTCTGAAGGGAAATGGATGTTTGGTTTTTTTTTTTGTTTGTTTGTTTTTCCATGCAAAAATCTACAAATTAGTTTTGATGATATGGAAAAGCTTTTCATAACATCAAACATTCATCTGGTGCAAATGCACAGGGAAGCCTTCCTGAAATTCTGACTTTACAAACAACTAAGAAGCCGTAACAGGAAAAAGAAATTAAAAAGAACTGAAAGAAAAAAAAAGAAGAGGGAAAAAAATTTAAAATAAAATAAAACAAAAAAAAAAAAAAAAAGAGGAAAACACAGGCTGCAGGAGTAAACCAGAGTCTGCTGCTAAACCGGTCTCGGTGTGTCCAGTGTAAGTCAACACTTGTGAACTCATTGGATGATTTTCGGTTTCTCAGCCCCTGGAGGCGACTCAGGCTCGCACGCTCACAGACACATCACAGGCACTCTCCTCTCGCACGGCAGGGCCCGGGGGCGGCGCGGGCTGGCCCGGGGCAGCGGGTGCAGACACTCACTCCTCGCTGGCCATTCACACGGGGCTGCAGAGCAAGGCCTGGGCTCCTCTCCCTGCTGTGGGCATCCTGTTCTCTGATGCTTACGAGGCTGATGATGAGAGTACTGCGTCCCCCCGCTGCTCCGGGAGCTCGGTGTTCCTTCTCAGGCACTGAAGATCTGTGACCTGTAGCCCTTTTTCTTTGAACAATCTAAAGAAGCATTCAGTGTGAAGTTTGTCATTACATTTTGCCACTCATTCTCACTCGCACCCACTCGCCATCTTGACTTCATTTGGGCTTTTCTGTGATTCCAAATGAAATCTTCACATTTACTTTCCCGATTTAATGCAGCAGCGGATCCCATGAGCCAAGATTGATGGATCAAACCTTTTTTTTTTTTTTATTCAGTGCTGCATTGTACCTAAACTTCCAAAATACCACTCTAAAACTGGAACCCTTCTGCTGGTACGTTGGCAGATGAATTGAAACCAAACGTTCCGCCTTGGATTGCTTCTGGAACAAGGCTTGGATCTTCATCAATCTGGAATGCAACGGGGACATCGTGAGCAGGGACACAACAAAACCCCCCTACACAGCAGCTGGACAGTCCCAAAAGCAGCTCTCCCTTCACCTCCTTGCACCCAGTCCTGCCATCCCTCCCCTAGTTTAGTGAGAGCACTGAAATGAAGCGATTTAAACCCAAATGTTTTAGTTTGTATTTGTCAGGGAGGGCTACATGGCACCCCAAACCCTCTTGGTGACACAACCTTCTCTCCTGGAAATCCTTCTGGCAGTCTCAGAAACTGTCCCAGTTCTCAGGAGAGGACCAGCACCACTAAGCCAAGGAAGGACTAAGCCCAAACTGACACTGGATTAAATTCCAAGTCCAGCCGTAAATGCCAAAGTTGAGTTGCTAGACAAGACTTGGATCCTACTGCTCACACCAAAGTGAAATCCAGCACAAAATGAGCTTCCAAGTGAAAGCAGGCCATGAATGCAGCTGAACCCGACCACTTCTGCAGTGTTCAAGGCAGCAGGAAGCCCTCCCTGCATGGCACAGGCTGCCAGGGCTGCCCTTCCCCTCCAGCAGTGAGCTTCCTGACTGGAAGTGCACACACATCACCCTGCCTTTGGCTCATGTTCCATGGCTGAAATGGGAACAACGCTCCTGATCAGCACATTCCACCCCTGGAATTGTTCAGATATTCCAACTGCTTTGTTTCTTAAGCAGCAGCCTCAGCCCTGCAGTCAGCAGGGAGCTTATCAAATGAGAAATGTCAACTGAGAGTTAAGGGAACTATTCACAGCCTGGGATTTTAATCCCTAGAGATGAGGCTTAAATTAGGCATCAGATCTTCTTTAGATGCTTCATCATAGCAAAGGCAGGAGGTGCAGGAGGTTCACACAAGGGCTCAAATTCCCCCCTGAGCCCAGCCCTGCTGCCTTTCTCCTGCAGCAGGTTTGTAAATGAAAACAATGAGCCCACTGCAGGGAGCTGCACACTCACATCATCTGAGGAGAAGAACTGGTCAATGATCTCATAAGCCAGTTTGTAGATGTCTTCATTTTCATGGTTTTGTAGCTGTTCAATTTTCTCCAGGCCTGCAACCAACACACAAGAGATCTCAGACCACCAAAGTCAGGCCAAACCACTTCCAACAAAGAAATTAAAAAATACATTGGGAATAGAGTTATGAACGATCTGGTTATGAATAAAATGCTGTTAAACCCACCTGGCACATTTATATATATTTTATACATCTAAACACAGAAGTTCAGTGCACAGATTTGGTATTTTAAGGATTATTCTACTCCATGTTACCATATCCCACAGTTTTTTACCTGTGCCCAAATTTACTATCACTGTTCTTTCATCCCTGACAAGTTTCAGTCAACTTAAACCACAAAGAATATGGAGAAAGTCTCAAAAGCACGAGGAAATTAAAGTTATTACATGTGTACAACCACTGTATGTAGAATTCTTTTTTCCAAGTTCACCTGGATATGACTCGTGCATGATTAAGGTAAGCACATCACCCCCACACTGACTAATTTAGTTTCTGTTAATTAGACTGATTTGTCTAATATGGAGACTGTTACAAAATTAGCACCTAATGAACTTTACTGCCATTATCCTGCTCCTCCACATTTTATTTGATCATGAGCTTAGGAAAAGCTGTGGATATTCACCTGACAGGTATGAAAAGGGTGCTTTAAAACAGGTTTGCTTAAAATATCTGTGCCAACAATAAACCCAACACAAGCAGGATGCCAAAGCAGCAATCCCTGGAAAAGGTGTGAAAATCTTGCTCCTCCTACCTCCACACTCTTCTATAAGATTGGCTATGGTTTCTGCTTCCTCTTCAGCCATTTTTAATATATTACTTAGTCCATCCAGAACCACTTGCACAACTTGTGCATCTTTTACTGTCAGCAAATTGCAAAAGGGAGGAATTACATTTTGTTGAATTAAGTAAGCCACCTGAGGAGGGAAAAGCCAAGAGTTACAGCAGGAACGTGGCAGCAGCACAGGCAAACACATCCCAGCAAACCCAAGGAGTCACAGTCACCACCAGCCCAGAGCACTCTGCAGTGGCCACCTCAGGAACCCCTTTTTGGCACATTTTGGGTAGTAAATTACAAATAGATTTGAGGTTTACAACACCCAAGGAGCAAATACTGTGAATTTTTCAGTGTCAGATAAGGAGTTTTACCCTCACCTTTGAAGAGTGACAGCACCACCCCAACCCTGTCACAAATCTCTTACTCTGGGCTTACAAGGGACTTGTGTGTCCTACTCATTTGTCCTTTTAATGATCACATCCTCATGGTGTGGGAAAAAAAGGTAAAAAGAAATGTGGAATGCTTGAGAATCCCATCAGAGCCTGACTGAAGTCACTCATCCCAACAGAGCTCCCAACAAACCCCAGGGATGCTCCTGACCTCAGGGCACCCCAAAACACAGGGAGGTCACTTAAATCCCACGAGGAGAAGGGCAAGTTACTGAACAGACACCCATAGCCCCAGCACCTCCCAAGGCAGGACATGGAAGTCTTCCCAAAGCTGGACTCACCTGGTCTTTTCTCCCACTGATTGTTAAGTTGCTTATTGCCCAAGCAGCTTCTTTCTGAGTCCCAAAATCCCCCTGGAAGCACAAGCAGAGACAGGACAGTCATTCCAGGCTTAGTGCCAGGCAGGATTCCCACAAAAGCTGCATTTGTTACAGTCCCCTCTGCAAGGTGTCACTGTAGCAGTTTAGAGTGAGGTAACAAATAAATCCTCTTTGATTCTCTCTGTGTTCATCCCTCCCTACAACCAGGTCTGCAATTGATCTGCCAGGGAAGGGAACTTTGTTTACATCAAGGCAAAGAAGAGCTGCAGCCCTGCACGCTGCCAGCCCTTATCAGCAGCTGTCACATCCTGCAGGCCAGCTGAGCCCAGGGTGATAAAGCTGTGATAAAGCCCTGCACATGCTGCAGCTGGGGCTGCTGCAGCAGCTCAGGGCTGGGATTACATGGAAAAGTCTCCAATCTTTTCTCACAGATCAATTAACAGAGCAATTTGTGACCAGCTCTGGGTTATTTGTCTTTTCCCTTAAATAATTCCCACATGCTTTTAGCTGTTCCTTCCTTCTGCCACAGCAGATCCTTGGCAGCACAGAGTGGTTTGGGAAGTCACTTTTAAAAGACACCCAACAGCTGGAAAGGAATGCAGGATTTGAAGCCCACCACCAATCCTTGGGATCTGACCTTATCTAGAAGATGGATTATCATTGGAACAAGGTTTGCATCTATTACTGCCTGAACTTGCTGCTGGTTTCCTGCAGTGATGTTAGATAGGAACCACACTGCTTCCTGCAAAATAAAACATCAGGAATTAATTCACAGAAGGATTTTACATCATTTATGTCCACTGCAACTGGGCAACCTTGAACACAACCAAGCATTCCATCAGCTCCATTGTGCAGAGCTGAATTCTTGCTGAGACAAACCAAAGGGACAATCTCACCTCAGGAGACTCCACAAGACTCCTCAGCCTTTCACTGTTATTACCAGCTTCAACCAAATACTTCAAATTAAAAGGAGAAATTATTTGGAGAGAGATAATGCCAAATGAGCACTTCTGATCACTTCCAGCACTGCCAATTAGCAGGTCTCAGCTGATTTCCTGGCAGAATCCTGTATTCCAGACATGACAGTTCTTTACCTGCTTCCTAAGGGCTCTTCTTAGCTTCAGGAAAATGCAGCACTTTGAATTAAACACTTGACTTTTAACAATACTCTGAAGTTGGACTCTTTATGCTCGTTCTGTCCACAAGGCCAGGACTCTACTCCCAGGCAAGCAAGAGCAGATCTCTCCCTCAGCAGCCCCTCCCTGAGTTAAATTCAGGGCCCTCACCTCCCTTTTAGAGTGGGAATCTAAACTTTAATCAAGAAGTAACAGTTTTCAATACAATTTTAGTATATTCAGAGTATCAACCTTTTAAAATCCTACAGCTGATGAGATTTCTCTCTTCCTAGAAATCCTCCAGCATTCAACTCCCTTCTCAGCCTCCCTGAATGAGAACTTTTTATCTGAGAATTTCGCAAGAAGCTTCAGCAGCGTTCATCCCTGACTCTCTGAGATCAGATCACAGGATCACTGGTGACCCTGGAGACATTTGGGCTGCCTGGGGCTCTCCTGGTGGGCTTTTTTGGGGCTTTAATCACAGGCAGTGTTGCAGAGGGGCCCCGAGGTGCCCAACACGCCTCAGATGCACTCCTGGCTCAGCACTGCCATCAGTGCCCCCACGAGAGCCCCCCACACACCCCACACACAACCCCCACCCAGGCTCTGCCTCAGCTCCCCTTCTCACACACACTCCACCCAAACACACCCAATTATCTCTGTGTCATCACTTCTGAGAGAGTCAGGTTAATTAATTAAGGTGACATTTCATGTACTGAGAATTGAGAACTCCTACACAAGTCAACAGCCAGATTTATAAGAGAAAGCTTTGATTTCCTACAAACATTGATATTCCTGTCAAGCACAAGTCTGCAGCTCCTGAGAGACTTCCCTATGGATATTAATTTCCAGAAAAAAAACATCAGTGTTTGCTGAAATTTGCCACAAACCGGTGGAAGGAGTCGATTACTCACATCTTTATGACACCACACAACGTGGAACCCCAGCTCAAATAGAAAAGTTCTCCATCAGGTAAAATCCCTGGTGTTGCTCACCTTATTAATTTTTTCTTTGGGATGTGTCAGAAGTGCTGGGAAATGTGAGAGAGCTTCACAGTTGAGAACCACCTGTGTCTGCTCGTCGGTGCCAGTGACGATGTTCCCCACAGCTCTCAGTGCAGCCGTCTGAAAACAAAACATTTCCTTTCAAAACAGCTTCTCAGCAAACAAAAGGTTTCATGCAAATGCTGCAGCACACAGGAAAATAATATTTATTACATTTCAGTGTGAGCTATAAAAAGGAAGCATTTTGTGCGGTAGCACATTTTGGGGTCACTTCTCTGTGTGATCCAAACTCACCTGGACTTTGACTTCCTGGTGGCTGAGGAGAGGAACCAGGTGAGGGACAATTCCAGAGTCTATCACCATCTGGATCTGCTCGTTGCCAGCATCCGTGAGATAGGAGAGTGCCCAGACTGTATCTACCAATATCTGACAGGACAAAACAATGGCTCTGGCAGCAGCACAGACACAGCTCCAAAATGATGTACAATTACAGGTACATTGACAATTAATTTCAATTAATGCGTGTGTGCATTCACATGCAGAAAAGTCAGTTTAAGCAGCAGGAAATGTGAGCATTTCAACTGACAGCTGGCAAAAATATTGACTGAGTGTTGTTTCAGCTGATAGCTCTTGACTGGCTCACCAATACAGGAATTTCCAAAATTCAAATAAACTTAATTTCACCTTAGAGACAAGAAATTAAATCACAAAATTACCATAGGAATGGTAAAGTTAATACAGACATTTTTTGCAGAGCAATGTTGCCATCAACCCAGCTACAACTTCTTTAGGAAGCAAGAATTAATCTTAAATTCTGATTTATGTTCAGACAAAAAGATGACTCATTCCATAATTTCAATGAAACTTTGCTCATTTACCTCACTTTTAAAAAACAATTTCATATTTAACACCTCAGAAGTTACATCTAACCCTGACATTTGACATGTGCAGCAGACACTGATTTTTCTTTCATTCACACCGATTTTCATTACAAATTAAAATGCTAGGCAAAAAAAAATTCCTGTATTTCTCTGTGAATGAATGCTCACAGAAATAAAAATAGAAAGCAGTTTCAGTTATAAGTGCAGGGAAAGTACATGCAAATAAACACTTGCAAAGACAGAAATATCAGAGAAAAAAACCATCACTATTTAAAAATAACATCATTTTAAAAGAAGCAGTTAATAGATACCAAAGAATCTTGTCCTAATCAAAGGGAACATGATAGATTTTCATTTTATTTTATACTTCAGCTGAAAAAGCACAAGCTGGAAGTGCCTTTAGGAGGGGTCACTCACATTTACATCCGTGTGGTGAATTAAAACGCAGAGCGCTGGCAGGATCTGAGGGGGGAAAGAAACACCTGAGGGTTATTTTGGCAGCAGGCAAACCCCAGCTGCAGCCCAGCCCTGCAGAGCCAGCCCATCACCTCCTGGATGGTCTCCATCGGTGGAGGGGGGTCTTTGTGGCGGCACAGGTTGACCATGACCCAGGTGACGTTCCTGAGGAAGGTGATGGGGATGGAGGGGCTGATGAAGGACAGCAGGGGCTTCACGACTCCAAGGCTAATGACATAATCTCTACACTGGGGTCCATCACCTGTGGGACACAATCAGGGGGTTTGAACAGAAAACTGCCCACTAGTGACAGATTTCAACAGAAAACAGCCCAGCATTTACAGATTTTATCAGAAAACATCCATCCCATCATTTACAGATTTTACCAGAAAACAGCCCACCATTTACAGATTTTAATAGGAAACACCCAATCATTTAGAAATTTTAACAAATACCATCCATCCCATCATTTAGAGATTTTACCAGAAAACACCCATCCCATGATTTAGAGATTTCACCAGAAAACAGCCCATCATTTCCAGATGGATGGTGGTGGGTAAGGGAAAGGGGTGGCAGACAACACCAGCCCACCAAGAACAGTGAGAGCCCAACATATTCCTGAAGATTCCTTGACAAAATTTCCAAACAATAATAAAACATCCCCAGAGGGTGGTGGTGGTGGCAGGAGCAACAACATCAACAATAATAATAATAAATAATAACAACAACAATAATAAAACATCCCCAGAGGGTGGTGGTGGTAGGAGTAGTAATAACAGTAAAACATCCCCAGGGGGGTGGTGGTGGCAGAAGTAACAATAATAATAATAATAATAATAATAAAACACCCCCAGAGGGTGGTGGTGGCAGGAGGAAGACCCACCTATGATATTTCCTAAAGCCCACACTGCTTGCTCACAAACATTTTGATGAGGTGAATGCAGCAGTCTCAGGAAAAGCGGCACAGCATCTGAAAGGTACAAAAAGAACCCAGGAGGGAAATGGTTAAAAATGCATCTCTAAAGAGCAAATAATGCACAGAATTAACTCTCACAGGAGCCATTTTTCTCCTGTTAAGAACTGGCCAAAGCTGCACTAATTTCCCAGGTGATACTAAAATAAAACACTGCAATGATTCTTCCTCTGCTGCATATTCTTACAGAGCCTGCACTTGAGAATATTAAACCCCTGACATTTAATTTGTTTGCGAGTCTCAAGTTTACTGAAGCTTGTCAGGATCCAAATTTAGTTCCATTTATTGAATTCAGAAATTCTCTGCTAAGTTATGCACCAGCCCCAAGTGCAAAGGAAGAGCAGAGACCAAACTCAGGCACTCCAGGAAGCAACTGGAGAATAAGCAGGAATGGAGTGGGAATTAAGGAGTGGGAATGGAGGCAGAGGGCAGGAAAGAAATCCACATTTACATGATTGATCCTGTTGGGACACAATCAGGGGGGTTTGAACAGAAAACTGCCCATTAGTGACAGATTTTAACAGAAAACAGCCCAGCATTTACAGATTTTAATAGAAAACACCAAATCATTTAGAAATTTTAACAAATACCATCCATCCCATCATTTAGAGATTTTACCAGAAAACACCCATCCCATGATTTAGAGATTTTACCAGAAAACAGCCCATCATTTCCAGATGGATGGTGGTGGGTAAGGGAAAGGGGTGGCAGACAACACCAGCCCACCAAGACCAGTGAGAGCCCAACATATTCCTTGACAAAATTTCCAAACAATAATAAAACATCCCCAGAGGGTGGTGGTGGTGGCAGGAGCAACAACATCAACAATAATAATAATAAATAATAACAACAACAATAATAAAACATCCCCAGAGGGCGGTGGTGGTAGGAGTAGTAATAACAGTAAAACATCCCCAGGGGGGTGGTGGTGGCAGAAGTAACAATAATAATAATAATAATAATAATAAAACACCCCCAGAGGGTGGTGGTGGCAGGAGGAAGACCCACCTATGATATTTCCTAAAGCCCACACTGCTTGCTCACAAACATTTTGATGAGGTGAATGCAGCAGTCTCAGGAAAAGCGGCACAGCATCTGAAAGGTACAAAAAGAACCCAGGAGGGAAATGGTTAAAAATGCATCTCTAAAGAGCAAATAATGCACAGAATTAACTCTCACAGGAGCCATTTTTCTCCTGTTAAGAACTGGCCAAAGCTGCACTAATTTCCCAGGTGATACTAAAATAAAACACTGCAATGATTCTTCCTCTGCTGCATATTCTTACAGAGCCTGCACTTGAGAATATTAAACCCCTGACATTTAATTTGTTTGCGAGTCTCAAGTTTACTGAAGCTTGTCAGGATCCAAATTTAGTTCCATTTATTGAATTCAGAAATTCTCTGCTAAGTTATGCACCAGCCCCAAGTGCAAAGGAAGAGCAGAGACCAAACTCAGGCACTCCAAGAAGCAACTGGAGAATAAGCGGGAATGGAGTGGGAATTAAGGAGTGGGAATGGAGGCAGAGGGCAGGAAAGAAATCCACATTTACATGATTGATCCTGTTTTATTCTCCCCCAGCACCAAGGTGCTTGCTTACATAACAGCCCAGTCTGTAAGGAACCCATTTATTTCATAAATTTCAAGAGAAATTTGGAATTTTTAGTTAGATTTTTTTTTCTTAATGTAAACCATTTGTTTACTAGAGAAACAACTAATCAGCAGGATTCTTATTTCCTGCTAAATTGAGGTATTTACAGTGTCTGTATGCAAGGAGAAAAAACATCTCCAGCAAGCAGATTAACAATTTCTCATGGAAAAATTACAAAAAAGCATCATTTAAATTGAAATAAATCATAATTTTGTATGTCACAGCTATTGAACTGACTAACAGAGTGCAGTACAGACCTACAGAAATCACTGAAAATGTACTTAATCCACTGATAAATTAGATTTAAAGTGTTCTAGATCGGGGTGGGATAGATTATCTATTAATTAGATTTCCCAAAGAAAACTCAGGTTGCAACTGGGAAAGGAAGAGGATGGAGAAAAAGATAAAAGTATTACCAAAGGCACATCCTGTAAGAGTGAAAATCAAATTATGTCAAAGTTCACAGGTCTTAACACCAAGTTTGCAAAAACAGAAGCAACTGATCTCGCAGCCAACATAATTTGTGTGTATTTTTTCCTTAAATTTTAGGAAAAACTCATTTCACTGTATCTTTGATTCTTCAGGAAGCTCTGGTTTGTTCACTCAACTAAAAACCCTGCCCACTTAGTTCTGATTTAGCAACAGAAGCTCTGCTTCAGGACATGCCTGGAGCCCAGAACAAAGTTTGCTTTGCCTGGTAGCTCGGACTCCAACAACAATTCCTTCCCACGTTTCAGATGCCCCAAAATAGAAAGGACAGGTTTTGTAATTCAACTTAATTTTGGAAGAGTTCAGTGTCAGGCACCCTCTGGTCTATGAATATTCTCCCCTCTTCACAACAGGAAGCTTTTCAGAGGGGTTGTTTGGTTTTTTCCCCAAGTTTTTTGGTGTTTTTTTTCAAGTTTGAAAACTGGAAGCCAGCAGGTACCAACTCTGCAAAGATATTTTGAGTTTCCAGCTCACCATTAGGAAAGCCAAGTGGGTTTAAACCCTGAGGAAATGAAGCCAAAACCAGGTGTGTGAGGTAAACCTGGCAGCAGCTCCTTCAGGGCCTTGATGGACAACCTGATCCCAAGCAAATCCCAGGTGTGGATGGAGCAGATCCCCCCTGCAGCACTCACTGGATTGAACTACAGCCTGGGTTTGCTCCGAGGTTCCAGAGGCAATGTTTGTCAGAGCCCACGCAGCTTCAAACTGTAAGGAAGGACTGCAGACAAAGAAAAAGCACAGTTGTCAGCACTCAGATCAGTGGCACACCAGCTGAACAGCAAGAACTGCTGCAATATTTGGAGTTTTGGCAGTACTCACTTGTCATCTCTTTCAAGACAGTGCACTAAGATAGGTAATATTCCTGATTTTATTAGGTCGTCAATGGGTGGATTGCGGTCACTGGACAGCAGCTTCCTGCAGGAAAATGGACAAAAAAACCAAATTACAGACAAATCCTGCCTGGAAAGGAGCAGGGAGCTGTTTAATCCAACTATCCCCTCAAAAAGGGATCAGTGCTGCCACTGGACAGGTCAGTAAAGGCTTCCTCTGAGTTTGGGAATCTCCAATGGAGCCCCAACGACCAAACTGCTCCTGCTGGGCTGGGAATTCCTTCCCAAGGGTTTCTCTCCTCCTCCCACAGGATTTGCTTCCTCCTCTTTAAGTGAAAATAATCCCCCAAAGTGAAATTACTGAGCCACTGGAAAAACAAAGCCATTATATCCATTGGCCATTTCACTCCATGCTCTCTCCCCTCTGGAAGTTTATCACCAGCCAGAAAAATAAAAGAGGAATTATTCAGCTCCAACTCCTACAAAAGGAGACACTCAGCTCTTTCTACACTTCAAGCCAAAGATTTTACAGTCCTTTAAAGTGTGTGTTTTACCCTGTGAGAAGCATCAAGATAAATCCAGGTATTTCCATGTAAAGGAAATCCACACTACTTAAAAGGTCTGTGTATTCTGATTTCTTTAAAGTTCTATTTTCCTTTCAAAAATCTCTTCATTATTACAATTTCAGTTAAGCTAGAACACATTTTCTGACATTAAAAGCATGGTAAAATAAGAATAAAATCAGGATATTTGAGCAAAGTGTGTTCTTACCTTGCTGCCTGCACAGCACTTAGCTGAATACCCTGGTTGTCACTTGAAGCATTCTAAAATAAGAGAAATTACATTTTTCACACATCTGTCATCATGCCACGAAGAATATTCAAACAATGTAATAGTTTTTACCTGTACTATTGCCTCCAAAGAAGTGTTTTGCTAGAAAACAGAGACAAGAAGCAGTTAGAAATTTCAAAAGTCTTTTAAGGATGCAAAAGAAAGAAACTATTGCAAGTTAATTCTTACCACTCTGAAGTCCCCATCTATATCAGAATCCTCACAGATATCTTCATGGGGAACATTCCTTCTCTTTAGGAGATGCTCATCTCTTTTGTTCTTAAAGAGAAACATGATGGAATAACTTTAAAACTTGGATTTAGTGGGGTGAGGGTGTTAAGAAGGGAAGAGAAGCTTTTGTTTCAAACAATTATAAATACATCTGACATTAAATTTTCAAAAAAAAAGTTGGAAAGGACTGCACAGAGAAGCACATTTTGGGAATTCTTCCTAAGAAATCCTGCATCCAACTTGTGCTGGAAGCTTGATGTGCACAAATCCATCAACATTCCAGCTTATTTCTCATCATTTCCAACAGGACACACCAATTCCCAGGGGTTTTCTGTTCAGCTCAGAAGAAAAATAATTCCAGTTGTGATTCCTTTTTTTCCAACAATTCCAGCTTTACCTTCACACTCTTCCACACTTAATTGTAAGGAAATAATGTTCTGCCTGCAGATGAGCAGGAACAGCTGATTTTCAAAGGAAAACCAAATCTTTAAAAACCTCTGGAAGTGCAAGGAGGAGTCTCTTAAATTAGGTTACAAATAAACTCCTGGTTTTCAGGACAAAAGTTGTGGAATTCCCATAACTTCACAACTTTTGAGTCTTTAATGAAAACTCTTTTATTTTATCACAGTGACAATAAAGTTAAATCCCACTTGGTGAGAATAATTTTACAAAATAAAAGAATAAAAACTCTGGGTCATCTCACCTTTCTCAACTCCACGACAACTTCATTTCTTTGTCTTCTCATAGTCTGGGAAGAATAAAGATAAAAAAAATTATAATCTGAATTAAGATCAATTTAAAAAGTTCTTGTACAACTATTTAAGTTCATGCACTTTAAACAGAACTTTTACACACAGGGTTTAACTTTCATTATAAAAGTAGAGATCCTACAGGAAATGGAAATAACTACAATATTTCTGTTATTTCATCCTAAAACATTCTCCTAAGACTTCATGTTGAGGAAAAAAGGAATTAGGAATAAAACCATATTTTTCAAAAGGCAAAATGGAAAATCTAACAGCAAAATAACTTTATAAAGAAGCACACATTAAGAGACCCTGCAAGCAAAGCTGAGCTCCAGAGCTGTTATTTATAAATTAGAACCTTTGACATTCTAAAAGCAATTTTTTGGTCATTTTCTCTACAGCTGCCATTGACAGCATTCAGGGAAAAACATCAATTGTAAATATACATAAATTGGTTTATTGCTGCTTGTGCTACTGCAGTGAAAACAGAAATAAATCAGTCTGGAGTGATTTTATCTTTGAACTCCACAGCAAATGAGAACAGCAAAATTCCAAACAATTCCATTTTTATTGTGACAAGCCCAGGGAAAGCTGGAAGTCCCCGAGCACAGGGCAGAAGGCAAAGGAACCTCCTGAACAGTGAGGAGATCTGAAGATAAGCATTAAACCCTCATTTTCAAAGCATTTTTCTTCATTATTCTTATCAAAAAGAAGGTGCAGTTCATCAGATCAAATTTCAGTTGGCCATGGCACTGCAGCTCCCCAAAGGAAAAGGTTGAGGATAGGAAAAAGTGGCAAAGCAGGGATGGTGCCCTGCTGCTTTGGGGGCAGAACTCTGCAGGGGCTGAGGGCAAAATCCAACCTCCCCCAGTGACAGATTCCTGCTCCGGAAAAGGCAAAGTGCCAGGAGCAGCTGCAGCAACCTGGGAGAGCCAGAACAGAGGAGCTGAGGCTTTTTGTTTTTTGTAATATTTGTTTTGGTCCCACTCAGTTGTCTCTGTGTCAGCAGCAGCTTTGCTGTGAGCAGCAGCGTCACCCTGGGGTCTGGGAAGAGCCATCCCTCTCCCAAAATCAGCATTCCCACCCTAAAGGGAGCTTTTGGATGGAATGCTGATTTTGCTGCCTTGTTTTGGGAAGGTGTTAAAAGTCCTGTGAGATCCTCAGGGGTGTGCTAATATCCCACAGTCTGGGATCCCCCAGGACAACGGACGCAGCTCTGAGGAGCAGAGGGAAGGCAGGAATCACTCCAGGGATGTTTCTCTGAGCTCCAGGAAAACTGATCTGCTGCTGGATCCCACCCAGCACTTCCAGGCTTTGCAAAGATGCTTTAGGTACTCCAAGCTGCTGCTCTCAAATGCTCAGTGGAGTTTCTCCAAACTCCACTGATCCGGCATATCCAAGATAAAATAATGTGAGGAAAGCATCTGATAATCAGATTGCAGAATTGTACCACGCCCCTGATGATCTCACAGGACTTTTAACACCTTCCCAAAGCACAGGCCAGCAAAATCAACATTCCCACCCAAAAGCTGCCCTGGGAGAGGGGTGGCTCTCTCCAGACCTCAGGGGTGACAGCAAAGCTGCTGCTGACACAGAGAGAACTGAGTGGGATCAAAAAAATATTACAACAAAAAAGCCTCAGATGTGTCATTTAGAAAATTCTTTACTTAAAAAATCCTATCTGCAGGTGATCAGACTTTAAAAGATCTCTGCTGGGACAAGAAGAATGTTCTCCCTCCTGCCACAGGCTGTCAGGCCTTGCCTGAATTCCTGCCTGCACACCCTGGAATCACAAAAGCCTTCACATGAAAGACAAGCCACCAGTGAAGTCACTCTGAAGCACGATTTACCAAAGCCTGGCTCCACTAAAATCACTCTCTGTGTAAACAGAGTCTGTTGACAGAATAGTTACAGGTCAACCTGGCACTGCTCATCCTCTGAGGAGGAGGAAGAGCACAACAAATGAGAACTGAAGTCAGCTCTGCCACGGGATTTCCCAGTGCCACCACCCCAGCTAGAGATGGAAGAGTCTGGAGAAAGCAAAATGCCAGGCAGAGCCAAGATTGACTTGTGCAGCTTTTGGAGAGCAGCTCAGAGGGCAGAGATGAGGGATGGTGGTGTCCTGGCACGTGGGCAATGATTCCTTCCGTTCTGGGCGAGATCTGAGCTATCTGAATCAGCTCCCAGCTCACACCACCACAGGAAACCACTCTGACCAGAAAGGGCTTTACAGCTGAGCTCAGAGAGGCCTGGGAAGGGCTCCAGTTGAAAAACATGTCCCACTCTGTCAGGAATTCACGTGGCTCTCTCAGGCACTGGATCCTGTTTGTCATTTGCCACACCAAAAATCAAATGATCCGATCTATTTCTGTCGGCCTACGATGGCCACCCCTCCATCCTCCTTTTTTCAATTATATTTAGCTTCAGATTTATCATAAGGGCTATTTCTGACCATTAGTCATGACTGAGCCCTTCAGCTTATCATTAAAATCTCGTGGTAGCGATGCCTGCAGGATCCTGGGACATTCTGGGGGTTTTTGAGCAGCTGGGATGCACCAGCCCTTCCTAAACACACCTGGAATGGGATCCTGGAACGGGATCCCTTCCCTGAAGAGATCAGGAACTCAGCCTGTGCTCACTCCTGGCTGGGGTGGGGTTTTTTTGCTGTTATAAAATGTCCCACTCCATTTCTACACCTCCAGCAGGGAGGTCTGAGAGCACAGGAGTAACTGTAGAACTTTGGCTGCTGCTCTCATCCCAGGGAATGGTTTCCAAGGGCACATTGTTTCTGTTGGGGAACTGCAAAGTCAACAGTTATTGTAAGTAAAAAATGAGCTACTTGTGCCATCCTTCCTTCCTTCCCAGGAAGTTGCTACCAGCACCAGTGTGGTCTGGGATTCCAAATAAAAACAAAACACACCCCACAGGGAATAGACATGTGAAAACAGACTATTTTTCCTCAGTTTTAGTCAGTGATTCAGGCCCTCCTCCATCCATTATCCCCTCCTATACAAATCCTATCTCAATTCCAAAGTGGAGCAATGAAATCTGCTCTCAAGACCACTGATAAAAATGCTTTGGGATCATAAAGCCAACCCAAGATACTCCCAGAAGTCACATCTCAGCAACTTCAGAATGAAAATGGGAGTCTGAGTTCCAGATAAAAAAATAAAAATCAATATGACATTACATGTGCCACCAGGCCCATTTTTCCTGGAGAAGCTGTGCATGGCAGAGAAAATGCCTTAAACAAGTATCTCAGTATCATTTCAAAGTGACAAGATGGATGAGCTTCACCACAGAACTCCAAGTCAGCTTAAAGGAACCTATTTTTATCTCACTGAGTGAAATTCCTGCTCTCCTTCAGTTCTTCCATATTTAATCCCAAGCAGACTATTTTGTGTGGGATACAGAAAGGGTTGAAAAGCTTCAAAGTACCTGCAATATTCAATATATCTCACACCACCACCTTTCCCTCACTCCCCTGGAGCTTCCTTGGTGTTCTCAAAAAATATTGGTATTTTTAAAGTCCAGTGAATGATGCTGGCAACTCTCAAAATCCTGACATTACTGATCTTCAAGCATCTTGATGCAATGGCTGCTCCAAAATTAGTATTGAAGTGCTCTGCATCACAGAATTATCATCATTTCCCTTCATGCATCTCTCAATTGCAGAGCAGAAATCTCTATTTAACACCTCTCCTGTGCTGGCACTGTTCAAGCAATCCTTAATCTCCTGCCCAGCAACATAGGTGAGGTAGGGGAGAAAAGATTCAGCAGATTGCTGCAAGATTTCCAGAGAAATAAAATGCAGGAAATATTTTTTATTTCATTAAAAAAAAAACAAAAACAACTCTAAATGTCAGTCAGATTGCAATGCTGCAGCAGGCAACAATCACCAAGAGAAAATGAAATGTTCAATCACCAGGTGAAAGAAAATGAAGCAAATAAAACAGCAAAAACTCTGCAAACCCACCCAAATCAAGACCCCTAAATAGAGGGCTAAAAAGGCATTATTTAAACTCAATTTGCTCACAAACCCTAGCACAGCCACAATGATCAATTTGCACTTATGTGGCCTCTGTATAGTGAAGATCTGGTATTTAATTCCAGGACCTGTGGTATTACCATTAAAAACCAAGGCTGGATGGGTGTCAGCACAGCCTTCCCCACAGTAACCAGTAAAAACCAGCTCAACCTTTCTCATCCAAGGGAAAAAAAAAACAGCCCAAGTAAAACCTGTTCCTCACTGAAGACAAGATGAAAAAAGTCACCTTACCCAGCTCCCTAATGGATCAGTATTTGCATAATTTAATATCAGAGTCCAGATAAGCCCTTCTTCAAGTCAGACTTTGGGGCTGGAGGTTAAAAACTTCTGCAGTTTTTAAGGCTCCTCTTTGTGCTGAACCAATTCTATTTTTCCCTCAAATCTCTAAAATCTTGAAGACCCTAAAAAACACGTGGCAAGCACTGACCAGAAATCTTCAATTCCCCCAAGAGATGCTGCCTCAGCTCCAAATTACTGCTCTCCCACTATTAAAAACTTTATTACACCGTGTATTCCTTTGGGCAGGAGCAGAAACCAGGGACAGGACAAGGAATTCTTGGAGATTTCTGGTCCCAGTGAATCCCTCAATTCCCAGTGTCACCAGCAATCTGTCACCTCCAAACACATGGCAGCAATTATTTACAACGTGCCCGTGCAGGAAATGTTTACCCAAGACTTCAGCATATGAAGGAATTTTGTCAAACATCTTATGTAAAACAGGTGCTTGTGTTGGGGCTTGTTTTCTTTTTTCTCCTCTTTTTTCCAGGCCAGAATTTGTGTTTTTAGAAGTATATTGAGGGAAAGAAATCAAATTACTAGAGTATCCAAAAAGGTGAATACATGTTTGGTACTTTAAGGGATAAAATGTAGGAAATTCCCTGATTTTGGTCAGAAATACAAGAACTTCCTGTGAATATGTAAAACCTGGAAGGCAAGGACAATGTGACAGGAACTGTAACTGTCAATGGACTGATCTGAGCACATGGAATTAAGAGATAACATTTTTAGGAAGTTTGCAATTCACAACATGGCAACCTTTCACAACCTCTAGATATCTCTCCATTTGGAACTCACCAAAATTAGGGTGCTCTCTCATTTCTCCAGGGGTAAACTGTCATGGAAAGTTTTAAAAAAATGATGGTTTTGTAAAAACAACCCAGGGCCAACGAGAATTTCAGCGCAGATAAAAAGGGGGAGGAGTGAAGGAGATAAAGATCAAATGTTGGCTTCCTCTGCCAAATAAATACACAACTTTGTGCCCAAGCAGCCTTGCAAGCTGGATTTTGGAGCTTGGCTGGGAGTGGGCACCAGCAATTTCCCCAGTCTGGTGCCCAGTGTGATGTGTAAGCAGTTAATGAGCAGCAGGGACAGCCAGAAGCCTGAGCTATTGTATGAAAAATAGCCCTGCACCGTGGTTATTTTAGGGAGCAGGCATGTGCTCCAGGATTTGCTGGATAAATGTCACTCTCTAAAATTTAACACGGCCCAGCAGTGGGTTTGGGCTGTGGAAAAAGGCATTTCAGTGCTGCAGCAAATAAAAAAAATGATTGAAGAGCTTGCCTGCCTTCTGACACACTCCCACGTGGTGTTACCTGCGTGTCCATCTTGAACCTTCCCTGCTTCAGCCCTTTTCCCTTAAAATGCTGCACCAAAACACCTGAATTCCAGCCTGTGTCTACTCATGAATCCCATTTTTCACTCTAAGGGCACATTCTGTGTGCAGTCCTAAAGATGCCCTCCTATAACTGCCTATTCAGTGGTAACAAAATTTATATAAAAATAAATTAGTATCTAAGGCAAGGGGTTACCTCACAACCCTGCTAGCAAACAGAGCAATTAATTACTCCCACTCCCAATATTTTTGCCAAAAGTTTGGACATAACTGAGTAATAAACTGTTTTATCAATCTAACTGGACAGGTTGAAAAGCCAGGTGTTACAGACTTCTGGGAAACTCGGCTGATGTTGAAATTAACATAACAGGGAACATAAAGGAGTTTTTACTTTTGAAACATTGTAATGCCTTCATATATAAGACTGGAATATCATGGAAAACACAAGGGACATTTTGAGGCTAGTAAAAAGCAGCCATGAGAACACCAAAATCCTTATCCAGAACCCTGAACAGACAATTTTAAGCTTCAAAAGCGCTCCCGGCCGAGTGTTTAAAGGTGAGGATTGATACTTAGTTTTAAAATTTGACCATTTCCTAAGGAAACCCCAAGTTAATTATGTATCCTGCTGTGTTTAGGAAGCACCCTCACAGCTCAAACAATTGAACCACCAAAAAGTTCAGGGCCTCTGTGCTACAAGCCAGATTTGCTTCTCAACTAGCTGAGCCGAAAACAGAAATATTTAAAAAATATATATATAAAAAGAGAGAGAGAGAGAGAGAAAACGTGGGTTTTTTTTTTTAAGAAAAAAATCTTGCTATGAAAGTTAGGGCGTTATTTATTGCGTTAGGTATCCTGGAGACACGCAGCAGAAACACCCAAGCGGGCCCTAATCCTGACTCAGGCTTTTAGGGGCTGCTCGGAGAGATTGTTCCGGCAGCGATTCCGGCGAGCCCACGCCGGAGCAGGGCCGGGCCGAGCCCCGGCGCCCGCTGTCGGGCCCGAGGGGCCGCGGAGCCCCGGAGCGGCACCGGGCAGGCCCGGGGCGAGCGAGGGAGGGAGGGGGGGGGAGCAGGGCCAGCCTCGCTCTGGGCGCCGCCGCCCATTGGCTGCGCCGCGCGCGCCCCGCGGCCAATGGCGGCGGGGAGGGAGAGGGCGGGAGAGGTGACGCAGCGCGGGCACGGGGAGGGAAGGAGGGGCCGCCTCAGCGCCGCCGCCATCTTGGGCGCTGTGGGCTGAGGGGAGGGGCGGCGGGCTGGGCGCTCCTCGCGCTTGCGCTGCTGCCGGCCCGGCCGGGAAGAGAGCGAAGTTAATATTTTAATCCTTCCCCCAACTGCGCTTTCCCTTCGCCCCCCTCGTGGAGCCGGCAGTTAACGGTTTAATCGTTCCTCTTGCTACGCTTGGCATTCACTCCCCTCACTGAAAAAAAGTTGGCCGCTGAATCACTCTCCCCACTATACATTGAGTCCCCTCACAGAGCCCAAAGTTAATGGTTTAATCCTTCCCCTCACTAAAGTTTGCGTTTGTCCCCATCATGGAGTCGAAAATTAAGTTTAATCCTTCCCCTCATTACACTTTGCATCTATTTTTGCATCATGGAGCCGAGAATTACGCTTCAATCTTTCCCCTCTTTGCATTTGCTAAAAGTAATCCCCCTTCCTCCCAGTCCTCCAGAATTTTAGCAAATAAAAAAAAATGCTGCTACAGAAATTTTAGTTTTTTTAAATGAAATAAGATAGAGAATATTGAAAGCAATAGAGAGATACACTTGCAGAGCAGAGGGGATGGTAATTTTGTTCCTACTTCTGAAATTTTACCCAGAAAATAAGGCCTTTGTGCCATTATGAGAATTCTCTAGGGTATGTATATCAATCAATTAATCAATCAACCAATCAATAAATATATACATACTGCCCTTATCCTGAATGTAGTCTCTACTCATTTTTAATGATTGGAAATGAACTCTACGACACCTTCCATGTTGATAGAGCTTGTTATAATTTTCCATGATACTTGCTGAGAAAAGTCAAAGTTAAGACAGGAGATGCTTTTCCCGAGCGTGAAAATGAAGTCACCGAGTTCCTCAGAGACTGAGGAAGGAGAACTGGGTTTAGCTCCTGGGGAAAACACAATGATTTTTCAGACTCTGTGTGTTTTATCTCTGGACGTTTCCCAGAGAATGAGGCTTGGCTCTAGATGGTTCTCCAAAAAAACCCCAAAAGTGACAGGGGCTGCGTCACCGCAGCCCCATCTGTTGCATAAATGTAGCAGTGATGTCACAGCCATTTGAGGAAGGTAAATTAGTCAGGGCTAATTAGTGCTGGTGGTATTCCATACAGGCACGGCTTGTCTCACAGTACGTAACGCATTTTCTCCAAACCTGGTCTCGGACAGCAGCCCTTTCACATCCCAGTCTGGATGGACAAAAATGACATTTTCTTGAGACAGCTATTTACTCTTTAAAATGTAATGAGATTCTTCATGTAGTAATGTTGTAGAAGACTAGATAGAGATAATTTTTTTTTTTTTTTTTAAATAGTATCTAGAGTTTAGTATCTTTAGTTCTCTGTTTCATTTACAGACTGAGCAAGTTAGGATTATTCAGGCTACAGAGGAGAAGGCTCTGGGGAGAATTTAGAGCCCCTTCCAGAGCCTAAAGGGGCTCCAGGAGAGCTGGAGAGAGACTTTGAGCAAGGGATGGAGGGACAGGACCCAGGGAATGGCTTTGAACTGGGAGGGCGTAGGTTTAGATTAGATATTAGGCAGAAATTCTCTGATGAATAATGAAATTGGACTCTGGTATTGCATGTTCCATTGCTGCCCAGTGCTCAGAACTGGTCAGAATATGATGGTAAAAAATACCCTCTGTATATACAGGCAATTTATTTACTTATATTAGTATTTACTAATATTCATTGCTAAAAAATATGTAAAATATATAAACTTATTTACTTCTATTAGTATTTACTAATACTCATTACTACAAAATATGTAAAATATATAAAATTTATTTACTAACAGCCCATTTCCTTTCTGTGTAACTCCACAGAATAATAATAATCCAAACATGCTTTGTTTTTTTGGATAATAATAATTTTGTTTTTTGGATAATAATATCCAAAACATGCTTTGCTCTTGCTGAGTTATGAAGGAAGACAATCCTTCGGTGGTCTTTTGATCTGGTATCAAAGCACAATTTATATTGTGATTTCATTGTAGACATAACCAGAGATGAAGCAAGTGCATTTTGTGTAACTGTAATCTAATTAAGCTGCTTGGCTCTCAGAGGAACAATTATTTTTGTTTGATTTTACCTCAGGTCCACAGTGCAAAAACACTCAGAAGGGCAATTTTGAAGGATAGACCAGTTCCCCTCTGAATCCTCAATCCTGGGTCACTGGGCTGCCTTTAAAAGAAAAACCCAAACAATTGGATATTCTGATTCTGAATGAGTTTTTTTACTAAATCATCAGTTTATTTTACTAAATCAGGTTTTTTTACAATTTTTTTTTTACTGTAGGTGCCTACAACATAATAAATTATGCATAAAATACAAATTCTTGTTGTATGGTGCTGTTCAGACTTCATGTGATGCTACAAAGCAAAGCTCTGCTTCTTTGATATTTTTTAGCTTGGAAAATAATAATGCAAATATAAAGGTGGGAATTAGGCTCTGCTCAACTTCCTATCCTTCAAGCAACAGATAGATTTGTTTTATAAAGAATTTACATTTTGTTACAATTCACAACTTGTGAATTTTGCACCTCACTATGCAATTAGAAAATGTTTAATCCTCAGCTTATCTCAAACACTTAATTTGAGTAATAATGTGAATCGATCTGAATGCTTTTACTAATCTATTAGTAAAAAATATATATAAAATAGGTAAAATTTATTTACTAAATGTACACTTAGGTGAAAGGAGCTCCTGCAAATGGCTTTTCGTAGCCCTATCTCCCTCCTATAAGGAACAAAATGTTATGTAAAGCTGCAAAGATTTGTGTTGCACACAGAAAAACACCCATTAATCCCGGGGTTTATCCAAATGGAATAGCTGGTATTAACAAAGAAGCAGCCCACTGCTGGCAGGATATTTCATAATAATCTTTCAGCTGGTGTGCAAACCCAGGCTTTGGCAAGAGACAGGTTTGAAGGGGATTTTTGATGGGAGTTGGCCAAAGTGCTTTGGATGAGAGGAGGAAACAAAGATTTGGCCCACGGGCACCTGGACAGCTCTGCTGTCTCCAGGCTGGGCTCACACTCACTCAGGGCTTGCTCCCTTCTGCAGGAACATTTTTATTCCAAGGCTGCAGAGCTCCTGTGCGTGGTTCCCTTCGGGTTTGTTCATTTGGAACCTCTGGTTACGCTGTATTCTGCTTTTTTTTTTTTTTTTTATTTAGAAAAAACCAAGCATTTGCACTTCAAGAAAAGCGCTCTTCAGTCAGGGTGGTACTTAAAAACTCACTTTTTAAAATCAGTTTCTTAAAGCGATGGACTGCACAGGCTTGAGAAGGAAAACCAGCTTCAAATGTTGCCAGTCTGGCCGGATTCAATGCCTTTCCCTTTCTAACCCTTTAGTTGAGTGGGGCACTGAAATCCTGGAGCTGCTCTGGCCCCTCTCAGACGTTAGGGCAGCCAAGGACCTGCTATGGCACTGATTTATTTGGGATCTCTCCCTCATCCCCACCAGCTCTGGGCTCTGCTCACAGCTGCCTCGGGGATCTCCTCCCACGAGGCTCCTCCGAATGTCTAACACCCCCAATGAGCACTTTTTTTCCTAGTTAAAGGCCTCTAGATATTTTTATTCTCATAAAATAAAATAAAAATTCTCATTTTTATTCTTTTTGGAAGCTGCCCTGGGATGAGCTCTGGGATAACTCCCAGCACTCTGTGTCCTCCGGGGAGCGGCTGCAGCCCAGCTCCCAGAGGGTGCAGGCTGGAGGGAATTCCTCTGGCTCCAGTGGCCCTTTGCTGATCCACATCAGCCCAACATCTGCTCCTGCGACCAGAACTCAGCCCAGGGCTCCCACATGACACCGAGCAGGAGCCAGGCAGCTCCAAACGCATCAGCAAGAGCACAGCCTGCTCTGATCTCAGCCACTCTGCTTTAAATCACTTTTTATTTCCTGCAACGTTCCATTGGAGGATTGCCTTTAATTTGCGTCGGCGTGTTTGCCACAATTCAGCCCGTAAATGTTCAGTTTTTCGTGTGCTAAATCAGAGCTTTTGCAGACAAATTTGTAGGTCATGACATGACCACTGGCAAAAATGTTCCTTGGTACCAGAGCTGGAGTAGATCCCAAAAATCCATCAGCTGCAAATAGCCCAAGAAGAGGAATCAATCCTCAACCAGCAGATTGTGGAGCTGCACTTCCTTGCTGGTGTCCAGCTGCTTTGCTTTTCCAACACAATTCCCTATTAAAGGAAAGGGAAAAAATTCATTTGATATAAAAAGTGAAGAATTGGTTACTGAGATGAGCCATGTCAGGGGGCGCTGGAAGATCCAGGGATGTGGCTTTTCCGTGTTAAATCCTTGGAGCACTGCTGATGGTGGGACAGGGACAAAAATGCTTCTGTGTCTGGTTTGGGGTGAGTTCAATAATATTTCTAAAAGGAAAGGAAAACTTCTAATCTGCTGGCAGGTCTGGGAGCTCCAGTATTCTGGATCCTGTTCCACTTGACTGCAGGAAGGGAATTTGCTTTTCCATCCTTAATTCCTCAGGTGTCCAAAAGGAAGGCTGATCACTGGAGCTGTATTTGAAAAATTAATCTACACAAATGCTCAGATAATTAAATGGTGGGAGGTGTGAGGTGATGTGGTTCATGTTGTACACAGAAACATTGATGGGATCATGAAAACAGAGACATTTTAAGGAGCATCTCAGGTTTAAACTCTTATTTCTGGCTGTTAACACTTCCAGGGAGCAGAGTTTAGCTCATAAAACAGCACCAAACCCAAGATGCAACAAAAATGTAAATGTCCAGATGCAGATTGCTATTGTCAGTGCTGTGTCTCAGGCTCCTTTTGAAAGGAATCTCGAATACATGGCTGAATAAGGAATTCTGAAAGGCTCAGAGCTCGGTATTGAGCAGAGAAATGAAAATACTCCAAGTTTGCATCTCTCTTTGTTCCGCTGTAATGGAGAAAATGAGTGCTCTGAGCAGCAGCACTAACGAGGCCCATTCTCCCAAGGCTCAGGACTGAGGTTTCCTTGATTTTATGATGGCTGATAAATGGTAATATTTCTGTTCAGCTTTTCTTTTGAGGGGGAAGAATGGGCACCTAATTTTCCTGAATTACACAGCATTTCAGCAGCTTCAGGAATCTGTGCCTCTGTCAGATCACCGAGATCAACCCTTTCTTTGAATGCTCATTATTCCTCTTTATATTCAAATCTCACTTCAGCTATGAACTGGTAACCAGGGCTCTTCTAAATCACAGCCAACTTGGAAAAAATGGGAATTCCCGTTTAGGAATCTGCTTGTTTGGGCAGTTTGGACATCACTCGGAAGGAATTTCCAGTGCACAAAGTGAAACTTCATCTTAATGCATGATGAAAACAAATGTGGGCTTTACCTAAAGAGCAGCATTATTAATATTAATATTAATATTAATATTAATATTAATATTAATATTAACAGTCATAGTTAATTTTATATCTAGATTTAATTTTATATCTATATATAGTTATATATTCAATTATATATTTAATTATATATTTATATTTATTTATATTTAACAAATTGAAAATAATCTCTGAAAATAAGCCCATTGGTGCTGTAATGAGGCAGTTTTTGTTTTAAAAAAGCGATTTTTAGCTGTGTGCTTTAAGCCTCTCAGAGAGTTCTCGGGCTCCTCTGGTCTCCGTTTGAATTTGCAGCCCGATAGTTTCGTTTTGACGAGCTGCAGGAAGCCTCACACACCACAAGATGTCTCAGCGAGGAAACACATTTCATACAAGTATTTTTTAATAATATTACTCAATTTTCTGGTGTTTTCTTCGGGTTTTCTTTAGTGCTTGACAGGGGCTTTTCAGCAGCACACGAGAAAGCCAAGCCTGTACAAATTTACCCGTTAGCGTGGGCAATAATTGGGTATTTTAAATAATCAATGATCCAAATGACTCAGTGGAAAACCTTAAGCATCAAAAAGAAAAGGCTCAATGTAGGTGACAGCTAAGAAATTTTAAATTTTCCTGTGTAGGTTAAATGGATGAGTTATTTGAAACTATAATTCATTTCCACAATGTTTGACTTTAATATGTTAAATATTTTTAACTATTCGCACTCAGGATTAAGACTGTTTGGAGTTGCTGGGAGGAGACAGTTCTTTGCAGAGTATTTTCTCCAGAGTTTCATTATCTTTATGACCTGCTATTATTTTGTCTGTGGAACTGCTGCCTTCAGCAGTGAACATTCAGGGAGAGCACAGGCAAGTTCCCCTGGGAGCACCAGGAGGGACTGCACGCATGAAATGTTGATTTTAAAAGAAGAGCAGCCTCAGCTTTTGCACCAGAGTGCAAAGTTAATGGCTGGGAAGGAGGTTTTTTTTTTTTTTTTTTTTTGCTTTCTATTGCTTTGTGTGTCTACAACACTCAGTACTTTGGCCTGAGAATTTTCTCACTTTTCTTTTCGCTTCCCTTTTTCATGGTATTGCTGTTGTTCATCTTCCCCCACCACCCCTCCAGATTAACTCCTTAAATTCTTCTTCTGCAATTCTTTCTTGTTGTTTTTCACCTTTTCAAAGAATTCAAGCTGTGTAATACTGCTGGGCACATAAGAATTGTGTGACCACCCATAGACATTTTATGTAAATTAAACCTTTATTATTAATCCTCAACAAAGGAAAATCCACGTGAATTCAATCCAAAATTATTCCCTTTATTGTTAATCCTCAACAAAGGAAAATCCACGTGAATTCAATCCAAAAATTATTCCCTTGTGCTGGGAAAGGCATCCAGCCCTGAGCCACCCCATGAGGAGCCAGACATTAATTTATCATCTATTAATGAAGCTGTTTGCAGAATGCCTTTATGTTTTGTGCCACATCCAAATGACACGAGAGATTTTCACAGCAGTCTGGGATGGCTCCATAAGAAATAAAACTTCTCTGAGTTCTTAAGGGAGGGCTGAGAGACTCACATTCTTCAGTGATAAACGTGTGTACTTTAGATAAAGTAACTGAAAACTATTGATTAAGGCACAGTTACCCTTTAACAGCCAAGCAGAATTTCAGAGGAGATTGGCCTTTGTCTGGATCGATAAAATCCTTGCTGCTGTTCCCAGCTATAAAATTGCTGAAAACAAACAATATGTATGGCTCAGGTTTCAGAGCCAGGTGGGTTATTAAACTCACAAAATTACTTATTTTTGCAGGTATTTTGCCAGAATCAGGGTAATACAAGGCCTAGAAACTTCTCATTGGCCAGGCAAATAAAAAGGGTAAAATTAAGTAAAAACAAGTCAGCAAAAGGTTAAAACAAAAGTAAAAACCTAGAACAAAAAGATGATCTTTGCACCAATAAAAGCACCCTGTAAGACTAAAAGGGAGCAGATGAATAAGTGTGGGGAGAACAAGGAAATAATAAAAAATATTCATCAAAAGCCACGGCTCATAAAGCATTGTCAGGAGGTTTGCATACCTCGTGGGAAAGGAGAGCTTTGAGGAAGGACCGGGCAGAAAACAGTGAAATGGGGCTGTAAATGTCTGTAAATGTCTGTAAATGTCTGTAAATGTCTGTAGGTCACTCCAAGCCCGAGGAGTGGCTGAGAGCAAACCCAAAAACCCAGGGGAAATCTGATAAGGAGACCATGGGAGCTGCACTGCCCTTGGGACTCCTGGGGAAGGACGAGGACAGGGAGAAAGCTCTGCTGGGGACAGACAGGGAGGGGACACAGGGGTGGCAGGGCTGAGGGGACGTGTGTCAGTCCAAGTGCCACAAGCACATCAGGGATGAGCAGGAGCACCGAGCACAGCTGTGGAACGGAATGTTGGAGAAGCTGAAGCACAAGGAATGCTCAGTTTGCTAAAATCCCCTGCCTTCAGAATGTGTCTGGGCTCGTTACTGTCCATGAATTTCCATTTGCAAATGGTCCCTGCAGTGTGGTGTGTGCTGAGGGCCTCCACCCTCCAGAATTTACATCCCAAATTACAGCCAGTTGGCTAATCCAGGCTGTGGGATCTGAGGAGATGGATGTCCAGAATCCAAACAGGGTACCTGAGCTAATTAAAGTGGAGGAAGCCTGATTGGAGCAGCACAGAACTCAGCATGGCTTGGGGAAAAAACCTGTTTAATGTGCACACAGCACTTCAAAGTGGTGCTGTCTCCTTTGCAGCACTCAGAACTTGTTTGGCACAGGAAAGTCTCTCCTTTGGTTCAGTTACTTGTCCGAAATAGGATGGCACAGAGACACTTTGAGTAACACCAGTTATCTGATACTGGAGAAACCTTTCCTGCATTCCTTAGACACCACGCTTCTCCTGGGTTCTGAATTATTGGACTGTTGTCTCCCAGGCAAAGCAGGAGGGAGTGCTGCTATCCAAATTATTCTGCTGCTCCACACCATTCCTTAAAATGGCATTTCATCCCCATTTCACCCCACTGAACCCATGCTCAATGAGCTCCATGAGTTATTTCTAAACTCAGAAAGCTCAACATGACTTCAAACCACAGGGATCTTATCAAGGAATGGCCAACAGGACAGGCATCATCCTCTGGGTCTGTCAGCTTTAAATGGTGCCATCCAAACCCATCTCCCTGAGATGGAACAGGGTCCTGCAGGCCCTGGGGTTCAGATCCTTCTGTTTTTGTGTCTCACTCATTTTGTCACATTGACTTTTCTGTCAGCACAAAGGAACAGGACAGCAAACTCTTTAAGGAATAGGAGCAGACGCTGAAGGATTTGAGCCCTTCAGTTACAGAACACCTGCATGAGACTGCCAGAAGGCAGCAATTAAAAATGCAAAACAGCAGGGTGAGTTGATGACAAAACTTCCCAAATCTGAAGCAAAATAAACAGCTGACCCCAACAAACATCTGACCCCAACTCTTTAAGGACTTTCATCCCACCTTTCAGCTCCCAGACTTCAGCTCCACTGCCTCAGGGCTCTTGACATTCTGATTTCTTACCATCTCAAAGTATCCCAAACACTTCAAAAATCCTAAAATTTTTGTAGTGAGTAATCTGTAAAAATTCTAAATAATAAAATAAGCCAAATTTATGCAGGAATAAATTATCCTGGTGCTGCTGGTTGGATTTTAGCACCGGCAGAATTCCTGAAACACCAAGACAATTCTGCTCATGGCGTTCAGCCAGGCAGCTCAAACTCCCCAAGAGGGATGGAGCTGGAAACTTTGGAACCGTTGGAAGTCCCTGGGTATTGATTTCACCACGGAACACGTGATGGGATCAGATATCCAACAATTGCCGGGCTTCCCCCGGGAGCACACAGCACGCTGGGGTGAGCCTGTGCTCGGAGCTGAGCCCCAGTTCCCTTCCTCTGCACCTTCCCAACACCTTCCCAAGAAGTGCTGAGTGCCAGGGAGGTTTTTGCTCCAGGTTTGGAGCAGTGCACTCCATCTCTGTCCCATCCTGAGGGAGCCCCGAGTGCTCTGCTGATCCAAGCACGATGGAAAAGCCCCGGCAGCTCCCGGAGCAGAGGAACCCAAGAAGCCCTGGCTCTGGATTGATGTCCAATGGAACATTTATCTCCGTGGGGATCAGCTTTTTGTGCCTTAGCAGCCTTGCCTTTAAGGGGTGGTCAATTTTCCCTCTCACTGAGGTTTTTAATTAAACTTTCAGGCATTTAATTCCTCTGAGAACCTGCGCCTCCAAGCCAGCCTGACTGATATTTCTTTTAAAGAAAGATATCAGCCTGACTGATATTTCTTTTAAAGCTTTAAAATGATTCCAAAAGGTTGGGGTCTCCTTGGGCAGATGTAACAGGCCTGCCTTCACTTCTCTGGGAAACCAAGCTCTTGGAAAATGCAATTGTTAAATACTTGATATTCTGTGAAGTGAATGGAATTGAGTTTTTTCCTTTCCTTTGAAGCATAATGTAGAGCATTTTTTCAGGTTGATGTGAGTGTCATTTAGTGTAATTTGATAACCTGCAGAAGGGTCTGTGTGCCTGAGAGCTTATTCTCAGTTTTAGCTGTATGAGCCGGTCTATTTTACGACTTTATTTCTCCCTTCAGAACTTGCTTCTTGGCTAATTTGAGACCCTGGTGCACCCTCATTAAACCTCTCAGGAGCGTTTCTCCCTGAGGAAGTCCTGAGCCCACAGAAGTGAATTCTGCTTTATAACAGACCCATGATTAGATTAAGAGAATTCACCCTATACACATGCAAACATTTATAAATGTATCAATATGAAATATCACTTTTTAAACATTGAATTGTTTGGCTTGGAAAACCAACTTTAATGACTTTTAAAGATCTTTTTAGGGACAGAAGATTATATTTTCTATTGAGCCCAAATCACCAGAGCGGGCAATGAGAAATCCAGATATTTGCTCATTTTTTAGCAAGAGTCTCAGCATGACTCAGGATTTAGCCCCTGGTAATTAATTAGTCTCAGTATTAATAACAGCTACTATTGGGAAACTTCCCTTTGTTTACTATTTCATCAAACCCACCTGATGTTTTTTGACTTTGAATAACCTGTGCATGAGACAACAGGGTATGTCTGGGTGATTTTATTGCTGCTTCACCCTTTTATAACTTGACATTCCTGTCTGTTTATTAGTAAGAATGAAATGTAAACTTCCTACTTCCCACCTACTTCCTTGGTGTAATCCTGAAACAAAAAAACGGGAGCACAAGAGGACCCCTGCCACGACTTTTCCAGAGGCCAGGACTGGGAAGTCAGCACAAAACCAAGGGGATTCAGCTCTTCCCTGGCTGATCTCCTGTGAGGAGGGCAGTGCAGCGCTGCAGGAACACGGGGAGCAGCACGTGCGTCTCTGGGACAATGGGAGGCCACAGCTGCACCTTGGGGACAGCACAGGAGCCAGGCTCTGTCCGGGGCTGGGTGAGGAGCTCGTCCTGCTCATCACCACCTCTCTGCAGGAACTGTTTCTAGAATGCAGAAACAGCCAAATTCTCTCGTACATAACTGGAGTTGCAGCTCTCACCCCGCTCTATTTTCAAATAAGAAACACATCTATTCCATTTATTACAAAACAGCATTTGATCACTGCTGACCAAATGACTTGGATGGTTTACATCTTGAAAAAAATGGATTTGAATCTTCATTTGATTTAAGCCACTTAAACACTGCTCACCTATTTTATTTCCATGTGCGTGACTGCCCCTTTGTCATCATTCAACTTGAATAACCCCAAGTAAATAAAAAAATAATAATAAAATGCTACAGAGTCCTATCTCAGGTATGAGATATCCCATCAGGTATATCAAGTATCTGCAGGTATAACTGTAGAATTTAATATTGTCAAAGTCCTTTATAAATATTTATATATAAAAGTTCTTCAGAATCCAGTATTTCCAGATTTAATCTGTCCAACAAAGTATGTTAAGAGTCACCAGAAGTGGATGATAGAAATCCTTAAAAGGAGTTGAGTTCCTTCAGGGCGATGAAAGTCTCCTTTGACTTCTTGTACTGCCTGGCAAAGGTGGCCACCCTCTGGAGAGCTTCTGCCAGCCCCTCTCCCGTGGTGGCACAGCAGGGCTGCACGTACCAGTTCCTGTCACTGCAGTACTTCTTCATCTTGAGCTTCCTGGTGATCTCCTCGGCGTTCAGTGCTCCAGGCAAATCCTGCTTGTTTGCCAGCACGACCACAGGGACGTTTTTTATGGATTCATTCTTTAAAATGAGCTCAAATTCCTTCCTGGACTCCTCCAGCCGCCGCTTGTCAGAGCTGTCCACCACGTACAGCAGCCCGCTGGCGTCTTCCAGGAAATTGCTCCAGAGCTCTCTCATTTTCTTCTGTCCTCCAACATCCCAAAACGTCAGCGTGAAATCTTTCCCTGCTTCAATCATATCCACATTGAAGCCAATGGTTGGCATTGTTATAAAAACATCTTTATACCTGAACTTGTAGAGCAGCGTGGATTTCCCCGCGGAGTCCAGCCCCAGCATCACGATGTTGGCCGCCTTCGTTGAGGGCTTGGCGTTCTGGAGGCCCATTTATCCCGGGGACTTCTCTGTTCCAGGGATATTCCCCCTCTTCCCTGGGGCCAGTTTGTGTTGCTGCCTTTCCCCCTCCTGAGGTGAGGCACAAGCAGAGAGGGAGAAGAGGCAGCTGTGAGCTCTGGAGCAGCCAGAGCTCTGCACAAACACACGCTGCTTTTATCGAGGTGATAAGGAGCCACGAGGCTTCGGAAGGCGCAGAGCTCCGTGCCAAGCCTGTGGGTGGGACTGGGATGAGTAACCACGGCCCCACTGGCACGGGCACAAAGGTTACAGGCTGCCAGCTTGTTTGAACAGCCACGTTCCCAGCACCTCCAGCCTGACCCAGGGATTCCCTGATCACCACCAGGTCCTGGCTCTGAGAGAATCCCCCTGAGCATCCACAGCCATCTGGGAGAAAAATGAGGTTGATGCCTTAGGCTTTAGCTTTTATATTCTGATATTTTATGTTCAGATTCTGTGCTGCTTTAGTGTGCAGGTCTGAGCTTCATGTTAAGTGTTGGTGAGCTCTCTTCACAGAGTAGGTGGGCAAAACAATTCCTGCTCCAGCTGGGCACCAAGGGCAGGGACGCGGCCCCCGCGTGCTGGGGTGAAATGCGTGCGGGGCAGCGCGCAGTGCGAGCGAGCCCCGAGCGCCGCCGCGCTGCCGGCTCGGATCAGAAAGCCCAGAAAAGGCTGAAATGGGTGCCTGGGCTCGGCAGAGGGCGGCACGGCCCCGCAGCCATCCCCTCCTGCCCGGCCCGGACCTCCCCGCTCCTCCCCGCCTCGGAAAAGGCGCCTGGGACGGCGAGCAGCGATGGACGGAGTGACAGCCAGGCGCTGGTAAAGGTATTTTAAAGGTTTTTTTTTAAAGTTTTAAAAATAAAAAACCTCGAAGTTTTGTTACATTAGAGCATGGCAGCACGGGGTCTTGTAAAATTGCCTCTAGTTTCGATTGGTTTTAAGTTTAAAAACGTAGAATCGGTGGCTGGTTTGGGCTGGAAGGACATTAAACTTTAACTCCTTCACCTCCTGCCGTGTGCAGGGACACCTCCCATAGACCAGGCTGCGTCCAAGGCAGCTTTAAATAGTATATTTCCAAATTATTTCTGCTGGTAGCTTTAAAAAGGAATTATTTTCCTATACACCTATTATTATAGTATTTTTAAAATCATCATATTGGACTATTGGTTATTATAATTAGTAATCTTTATTGAATATGAGAATTTCCCACCTTTTTCCTGCCCAAGCATGTCCACGTTACACAATCCCCTACCTGGGTGGAGATGGATCTAAATCCCTGTGAAGCATTCTGAGCCTTGTGTTGCCTCACATTTATTTCAAATGTCACCAGTTTCACTTTGGGCACTATCTCAGCTTGGAAGAAAGTAAAAGCAATGCCCTGGAAGGAGCTGCCGTCCACAGCTGGAAGGGAAAACGTGCCGGCACAAAGTCTGGAAGAGGAGGAGGAGCTGGAAGGGCAGAACCTGCACCATGACTGAGCAGAAGTGCTCGGACCTCGCTGACTCAACTGCCTCACTTTGCTTCAAGCACTCGAAATAGGAGAAGGTGAGGATTAATTTCCCAGTGTGGCTGGGGTTTCCTGAAAGACCTGAATTGATGTTTATTTTCCCAGATTTTTCCTTATGTAGCAGATCAGGATTTGTCTCCAATTTTGTTGTTCACAGTGTCATGAAATCGGGCTTTTCTTCCTACAAAAATCAAAATATTTATATTTTTTCCATTAGGCTGCCAAGAACTGATCAAATGGATCAGATTTCACTGATGTGATTTAAAGTTGATCATAAAATAAATGTTGTTGATCAAAATCAAATAATAAGCACTGATAAATAACCTAGGTTATTTTCTTCCAGTATGTATTCTCCTATTGTCCACTGAAAGTCAGGTTGATGCATAAAAAGAGAAGATTGCTATTAGTTAATTACTGATTTTGAGAGGAATCAGTCTGAAATTCTTCTATTTGAATGCTTTATATAAAATTGCTTTAATCCGTTTTAAGGCCATTGTTGGTGAAATGTTCTCCAATTGCTTCCTTTAAAGGATGATTAATTTAAAATCAGATCCTACACAGAAACACGAGGCAGGTGGGCTCTGGAAAATCAAATTCCCCTGCATTCCAGAGTGCTGTTCTGGGGGTTGGATTTATTTGTCAAATCTAAAACATTTCTGAGCCCTGTGGTGAGATTTTTGAAGATAAAGAGTAATTAATTGTGCTGTGAAATCAAACCTTCTATTATCCTGACTGTGTCTTTGTGTGTGCTCGTGCAGGATAAATATTATTACTGCAAACATCAGAAACCATTTGGAATTCCCACAGTTAAGCACTGGAGTTATTTTGGCTTAAAGATGGCTAAAATAGATGATAGAGCATGTGTAGTTTTAAGGAAATAAAGCTACCTGAGGGTACAAGCCTGGGGGTTTAGTTTTGAACTTAATTTTGTGAAGATTTATCCATTGGAATCTCTAATCCTGACATTGGAGCAGCAGCTTCAGCACAGATTCCACAGGGGTTTGGAAGGACCTGCTGTGGATCTGTGTGCCTCAAATCTAAAAATTACCTGGCTAATGGTAAAAACAGTCATGATTTTGGTCAAAACCAGCTTTAGTGCATCGCTTGGTTTAAGGAAGTTGATTTTCACCTTCCCCCTCCCCCTCAGAACAAGCAGCTGCTCAGGCCTTTAATGGAAATGAAATACTTGCTCGTAGTTCTGCTGTCTTGCCCACGTGCTGCAGCTCATGCAGATCAGACTTCCTGTCACTAACAGAAAAACAAAAGTTCTGAGGCTCTGAGCATCCATTTCCTGAGCGTTCCTTGGGTTTGGTGCACGGCGTGGTGTCCTTGAGGAGAGGCCGAGTCAGAGACGTGGTGCTGAGATCCCTGGATCACAGCCCTTGGAGCAGGATCCCTGCTGGAGATCAGGTGTGTGCGGGGGGGATCCTGCAGGGTGAAAGGCACGAGCTTTCAGTGCAAGCCCTGCTCTGCAAACCCTGCAAACCCTGCAGGGCAGGGGCTGTGTGCCCTGCTCAACAAACCCTGCTGGGCAGGGGCTCTGTGTGCCCTGCTCTGCAAACCCTGCAAACCCTGCAGGGCAGGGGCTGTGTGCCCTGCTCAACAAACCCTGCTGGGCAGGGGCTCCATGTCCTGCTCTGCAAACCCTGCTGGGCAGGGGCTCTGTGTGTCCTGCTCTGCAAACCCTGCAGGGCAGGGGCTGTGTGCCCTGCTCTGCAAACCCTGCTGGGCAGGGGCTCCGTGTCCTGCTGCCATCCCTGGGATCAGGGCGGTGACAGCTGGATCAGGAATGCATTGGCTGGTACCACAGCACAATCCCAGCTGGCACTTCAGCCAACACAAGGAAAAGGGAATATTTGACTAACAGCACTCTGAATGCCACTTTCCCCTTTTTTTCGGCAAGGAAGATGCTCCAGGACTCGTGGAACAGATTCTGAGTGGCACCAGCAGATCCCGACCATGATCCCGGTCCCGATCAGCACCTTGTGCATGAGACCCCTGAAATGGATTTTCCTGTTGCTGCTGGTGTTTTCCCTGATAACCATGTGGTACATAACCTTCTCCTCCAGGGCTGGCCTGGACAACGTGAACCCTCTGTACTTCTTCGAGTACGAGCCCGTGTACCGGCAGCCGCGCCCGTTCACGCTGCGCGAGCGCCCCAGGTGCGCCGACCTCCAACCCTTCCTGGTCATCCTGGTGGCTTCCAGCCCCAGGGACGTGAAAGCCAGGCAGGCCATCAGGATCACGTGGGGCTCCCGGGACTCCTGGTGGGGCCAGCACATCCTGACGCTGTTCCTGCTGGGGCAGGACACGCAGAGGGAGGACAGGGCGGCAGCGCTGGCGGTGGAGGACGAGAGCACCCTCTACGGGGACATCATCCGCCAGGACTTCATGGACACTTACGACAACCTCACCCTGAAGACCATCATGGCGTTCCAGTGGTTCTCCGAGTTCTGTTCCAACGCCAGGTTCTTCATGAAGACCGACGCCGATGTCTTCATCAACACTCCCAACCTGGTGAAGTTCCTGCTGCAGCTGAATTCCTCGGAGAACGTTTTCACCGGGTACCCCCTCATCGATAACTTTGCCTACCGAGGCTTCGACCCGAAAAGGTACATCTCCTACCAGGAGTATCCCTTCAAGCTCTATCCTCCCTACTGCAGCGGCCTGGGATACATCCTGGATGGAAAACTGGCTCTGAGGACTTACGAGCTGATGGGCCACGTCAGACCTCTGAAATTTGAGGATGTTTATGTGGGAATTTGCTTAAATATACTCAAGGTCAACATCGCTATTCCAGAAGATGCAGAACAATTCTTTCTCTACAAAATCGACTTTGATATCTGTAAATACAGACATCTGATTGCAGTTCATGGCCTCACATCAAGTGAACTGGTCCAGTTCTGGCAGGATTTGTCATCCAACACTTCAAAACCTTGCTTTTGATTGTGGATTTCTTTAGAAACTTCAGTTTGCTGTAAGAGCAGCCTCTAGAGATGACTCTGACTGCTGGGGCAATGCTTCTCCAGGGCATTCCAGTGCTTTTCAACAAAAGCAGGGATTCACAAAGCACTTCTCCAGGTGTGTATCCCACACCCAGAGGGTGCCTTGGAATGCTCTGTCCCATCTGCCTCTGCTGCCTTTCCATGTGCTCGGAGCAGCCCTGGAATTTCCCCCTGAATCCTCTGGAATGTACAAAATGCCATTGAGGAAAGATGTTCCTGCCAAGCAAGCAGCTTGGAGGATGCTTCCTGAATTGCTGCCTGGATTGTTTTTATTGTTTTATTGCCACTCTCCTTTATTTGTTCTCTGCCTAGCACAGAATTTAACCCAACCCAACCCAACCTTGTTTTTTGTGTAAGCCTCCCGAGAGTGTCACACCTTGTTATTTAAATGTGTCACCTCCACAACCCTTCCAGGAGTGTTCCCAGCCTGTGGGATCTGCAGGAGCTGGTGAGAAATGCTGGAAATGTGATGCATTTTGGGCGTGCTTATTAAATGGAATGACTTTGGTGTCTCTGCTGGTGTTCCCAGACCAGGGAGATGGAGTGGAGCTCACGATCAATCTGGACATCCCAAAACCACTGGGATCACCAATCCCCCCACCCCTGTACGTATGTGTGTGATGCATCCCAGGAGTTTTGGAATCCTGTGGAGAAGACGGAAAATCATTTCTGTTGTGATTTATGCCTGGTCCTAAATGAGTTTTTTGGTTCCAGTTTGAAAACTGGAAAAAGGAAGAAACCCCCCCATTGCTACTTTAAAGAAGACCGACTCCTCCCCGTGTGTAAAGACCATTTTTTAATCACTTTATTCATATCAGCAAGGCCCAGTTTTCAGTAGTTTACACTTCTAATGGACAACGATACAGAATTTGCAATTGCATGAACAGAATTAACCTGGACACATCCACTACACGGGGGAGGGACTGAGGAGACGTCCTGGCCACGCTCCCAGGGCTTCCCCTTGGGCTGGCACGACCCCACAGCCCTGGTGTGTCCCAGAGCCCGAGCTCAGGGCTGCCCAGAGCTGCAGGAGCAGGGCTGAGGGGTCAGCAGTGCCTCCAGCACCCAGGCACTGCTGGCTTTGGCTCTGCTCCACAGCTGCACCTGGGGCTGGGGAGGGGATCTCAGGATGGGCTTGTGGTTTTTTAGGGATGAAAAAGTCTTGGGGGAAAACACTCTCCAGACAAGGATTTCAGATGTCAGTGTTCTGATGGTGAAAAGGTCAAAGACTTTAAAAAATAAAGGCTATTTTTTTTTTTTTTTATTTTTTGGGAAAATACAGTATTGTGTGAAAAGGTCAAAGATTTTAAAAAATAAAGGCTATTATTTTTTTTTTTTTATTTTTTGGGAAAATACAGTATTGCATAACTGAGGGAACGATGCTCTTGTATTCCTAGATCTGGGTGAAATTCCAGCTGTGCTGTGGGTTTAGGAGCTGGGATTTGATTGCTCTCTGAGCAGGTACGGGGAGAACTGCCTTGTTCTGTGATTGTTTACACAACTCAACCCCCAAACCCCTCAGTTCTTCTCTAAGCCTGCCACGTGAAATGCTTAGAAATAAATTATTTACCACAAGAACACTGATACTACAGCACAGCTTGTATTGCTTTTTCCAAAATAAAAATGTAATTATGACTCTGCTGCCTTCAGGAAATGGATAAAGCAGAGAATGCTCGTGGTGAGGGAGGAATGAGAGTCCTGGGAAGGTGAGGATGGCCAGAAATTCTCCTGTCACCTGCAGGAATTCGGGGTTTTGTGCCCCAAATGCTGACACTGCTCACAGGTTCCAAGGGTTAGGTTTATACACAGTGATCTCTTTGTGCCACCTGAAATTAATTGTCATTGACAGTGCCAGCAGCACTGGAAAAACATCCATCCTGCCCCTGGTTTTCCTAAAAAAACCTCATTTCCAAGTCTGGCTTGTATTTGATTTTGACTTTATTATTGCTTAAAAGGCTGTAAAATTCCTAACTGAGCTCCTGTTTCTGCTCAAAGCCATTCTTAGGGAAGTTTTTAGTGTGAGCAGCCTGGCAAAAGGTGAAAAACCTTAAAAATATGAAATAATCTGGGCATTGAAGTGGGGTGGAGGGCAAATTTTTATTGCATCTGCCTAGAATATTGTACTAAAACAAAGTGTAAAACACAGGTTAAAGGTTTCCCAAATCCTAAGGTTTTGTTTTTTTTCCTCATGCAGCTGTATTAAATCAGAATTCCAAATATTTGTGATTTTGATAGGAAAACTGTACGGTTTTCTGACCTGAAAAGCCTAATAATAATAATAATAATAATAATAATAATGTTAATTCATTGGGCAAAGATGTTTGGAAGTTGCTGCTGGGTGGGGAGCAGGAGTGAGTTCCAAGGTGAAATTCCCATTCTGGATGTTATTTCAGAGGAGTTCAAATGCTTTGTGTGCACCCTGGCACAAAGAAATTCCCCATAAATCTAACAGGAGATGCAGGGGCAGCACTCCCCGTGCTCAGTGCAACAGGATGTTTGGGACATTTCCCTAAATTTTGCCTCACATTTACGGATGACCGGTGTCAGAGAGGCTGCCTGTGTCCACAGATGCAACTCCACTTCAAAAAATGCAGGATTGGCCATCAAATATGCTTGGAAAAAAGTGCTTTAAAAAGTTCCCTATTGCTCAGATCATTCCCAGAATCCCAGACTGGTTTGGGTTGGAAGGGACCTTAAAAACCCCCTCATTCCAACTCCCTCAGGGCTGAGCAGAGCAGGCACAGGAGCTGCCCAAATCCGTGAAATCCACACGTTTTTCCCTCAAGAATTGCCCTCAAAGCTCTGTTTGTGGTTCTGGCAAGGCTCCAGCTGCACCCACCAGGTTTTGCTTCCCAGAGCACCCAGATTATCCTCCAGAGCTGGACACAGCTGGAATTTTAAGTTACCTCAGGAAAATCCAAATTTATCCACCTGCTCCCCTAAGCCTTGTCCAGTCAGCACTGGAAAAATAAAAGTAAGGAAACTTCAGCTCATTATTAATTATCTGTACAGATATTTTTCTCTGGGGAGTTTAAAAAGGCCATTTATGAATATATTGGGCACAAGGGGCTGCAGCTCTGGGCTCTGCAGTGGCCAAATTCCAGCAGAACATTCTCACTTGGAATTTTGTTCAGAGGCCTCAAATCCTGCTTTGGGGGATGAAAGGCAGGTGAGGTGTTTTTTCTGTAATATAATCACTGACTAAATGCTTCTCTGTGTAAAACAAGTATCAGCTACATTAGCAATAAATCCATATTATTTAAAGCAGGGCTGTCCTGTATCCTGAGACACAAAATTCCCTTTTTTTTTGTTTTTTTTTGAGGCTGTGGCATTGGTGTTTCTGCAGCCAAGCTGATGCAGTGCTTTAATTCTGACTCCTGGATTCTAAAATCTTCACAACATTTTTAATTTCACCTCTGGAAATGGTTTCACCCTGCAACAGCAGCAGCAGTGGGAGTGGAAATCCTTTATCCTGGGGGCTGCTGTGGGGTTTGTGGGAATGTCTCAGGCCAGCAGAAGGAGCCACGGTGCCACCAAGCTGGGGACAGGCTGGGACATTCCAGCCCTGCCAGGAATTCCAGGAAGGATCCGAGGGATGGATGAACTCCACAGCAATCTGTGCTGCAGGCTGAGGGAATCATCAGAGCATCCCAGGGGAGAGACCTGGGATATCCCTGGGAACAGCCCAACTTGGGAACAGCCCAACTTGGGAACAGCCCAGTTCCCCAGAGCTGGGAGCTGGGACATCCCTGGAACAGCCCAATTCCTGAGCACTGGGAGCTGGGATGTCCCTGGGACCAGATGAATTTGGGAACAGCCCAATTCCAGAGTGCTGGAATGTCCCTGGAATAGCCCAGTTCCTGAGCACTGGGAGCTGGGACACCCCTGGGAACAGCCCAGTTTGGGAACAGCCCAATTTGGGAACAGCCCAATTTCAGAGTGCTGGGACATCCCTGGAACAGCCCAGCTTGGGAACAGCCCAGTTCCCCATGGCTGGCTCAGCCTCGTGGTCCCTTTGTCACCTCAGGCCATCTGAAGATGCTCTTTGGCAGCCACTCCCTGTGCCCTGAGGCTCCAGCTGTCCCCAGGGGGATGAAGCCACCAAAGCTGGCTGGATGAGCAGGAGGAGCTCCAGGCAGCTCCCTGTTTTTGGGAGGAGAGCAGCAGGAAGGCTGGAGCCCTGCTGCCACAGCCAGAGGGATGTTCCTGGCAGCCCTTCCCAGATGGAGGATGGAGTGTTAAGGCAGTGGGAGAGCCCTGCACTGGTCAGGTTGCATAAGCAATCTGCACAAGGAGTTCATCCTGTCACGCTCCAGCTGTGTCACGACAGAGTTTGGCACAAATCAGCACCACTGGAAAGCTGGAAATGCCTCGATTTGGAGGGAAAGCTTCCAAACCTTCCAGCTGGGAGCACAGGTAGGCACTGCACGTGGGTGTGGGAGACCACACAAAGCCTCTCACATCCATCAGTCCTTCCTCTTCAAGGAAGCAGCTGAAGCTCCTTTTTCAAAGCAATCCAATCAAAAATTCCCTGGCTGAGCAGAGATCATTGGCATGGATGGCTCTGGCCAGGACAGCCCTGCCAGGGAGGGGAGAGGAAGCTGAAGGTGCTGAGCCAGTTCTTGCTGCAGCTGCAGCCACTCGGGGTTGGCACAGGGCTGGTTGGGATCTGCCTGAGGGACAGGGAATGATCCTGGAATGATCCTGGAATGATCCAGGCAAAGCTGCAAACCCCTCCTGCCCTGCTGCGTTTGCCTGAATCCCGCACGAGCTGCTCTGCCCCCTGCCAGGGCTCCCTCCTGGCTGCAGCTCCTGCCAGCTCGTGTCCCTGGCTGTCCCAGGGCTGTGCTCAGAGCTCTCGGATCCCTCAGGAATGCTCACTGGCCTTGGGATGCTCCCTGCAGCCAGGAGCTCCCACCCCAGCTGGATGTGTGCTGTTTTCCTGGGCATGGCCATCGTTCCAGTGCCTGGGATGGGTTAGTGGAGATGTCTGCACACAAACATCCCTCTCCTCCACAGCTGCTGGCTGGAATCCCTCTTTCCCCAGGACAGCCGTGCCCTCCAAAGGGAAAGCACAACAGGAGCACTGAAGGGGACAGGGAAGGCAAACTCCACACACTGAGCTGCTCCCCCACTGCTGCTGTGCCATCCCAGCCCAGGATCCAGCATTCCCATGGGATCATCACCCACGGGCTGCACCTGCCAGCACCTGACCTCGCTGCCTGTGCACACTGCAACAACTGAAGCAATTGTCACCAATTCCTGTCAGCTGCTCACCTGAACAGCCAGGGGACTGCAAAGGTCAGGGAGCCAATTAAGGGCTGAGATCATCCCCAAACAAATTAAAGGAGGGAAGTTTGTTGGGGGAGAGGTGACCCAGGGACAAAACAAGACAAAGATGGGGATTCCTTCTCGAGCAGAAGTTTGTGCTCTTTGATTTTTTGCCTTGAGAGACCCCCTCAGCACCTCCCCAGCAGAGCTCAGCCCCACCCCAGACCCCTGGAGGTGAGCAGAGGGGCCAGGCAGCTGGGAAATGAGGAATAGTGTCCTTTCCCAAGGAACAGGCAAGGCCAGGAAATCCATCACATCCCTGACCCAACTCCACACCCAAACACAGGCAGCCTCCATCACCCTGAAGACTTGAGCAGATTGTCCAGGACCACGTTCCGGGGAGATCCCAAGGACTTCTGTAAGGCAGGATAAGGATAAAGGAGCCATCCAAAATCCTGCCTGCCCTGTCCCTCTGCCATGACACAGCTGGTACCAGAGGTGCAGCAAACCCAAACTGTCCTCTTTCCAACTTACAGCAGTCACAGATCCCAAAATACAATTAAATACTGAAAGTTAGATCTAAACATACTTCTGAAAATCTAGATTTAACACAACCTTTCATCTCTACAGTGCATTGATGCTGCCTGGCATTTGCATGTCATCCCAAAAGCCCGTTCCAGAGGGGTCTGCCCCGGGATTAACACCACAAATCCATCTGCAGTGGTACAAGGAAGTCTTTCACAGGCTTGACTCCCAGCTAGGTAGCTCTGAGGAACTCCCTGCTTGGGTGAGGCTCCCAACAGTCACCAGTGAAATTCATTTTCTCTCACATCACTTTCCAAGTCCATGCCACGGAAATAAGGTCAGGGTGATTCTCGGTGGAGGACAGACATTCTGCTACCACAGCTGAGCTCTGCTCCCATCCAGGAGGTTCAGAACTCTCAGGGTTTGGCTGAAGTCCACCATGAGTTGGTTTGGATACAATATGGCCTAGAAGAACTGTCCTAGAGTAATGCACAGCCTGAATAAACGTGGTAATTCAGGAGCTCTACCTACTCACATGCTTGGCAGGGGTTTATTTCGGGGGGAGGCTGAACAAAGCGAGAGCCAGCAGCGGCAGCAGGCTGAGAGTTGGCTCCTCTTCCTCCTTCACATCACAAACCCTTCTCCCACCCACCCCTACCACTGCAGGGTACAGAGATGAGGAACATGAGAGCAGCTCCCGAGCCGTGACACCCAGGAGGGAAAAGCAGCAGCACTGCCCTGCCCGTGCCATGCCCCTGAGCCAGCCTGGGGCTGGCACCCCAGAGGGGAGGAACCAAACCAAAACCCTGCACAGGATTCCTAAAGAAAAGTGAGAAATGGGAGGTTCCAGTCGCTTCCTAAGGAGCAGCGAGGGCACAGGGCAGGGACAGGGGACAAACTGGATTCTTGTGGTCGCTCAGCATGGATTTGTTGTATTGCTCCTTTTGTCAAGCCAAGAGCAGAGCCCAGAGAGATCCGCTGCCGCGGGAGAGCCCGCACGGCGTTCCTTGAGCTTCCCACCACGGACAAACTGTTCTGAGTCCTGAGCGGGCCCGGGGGCTCCTCACTGCTGCTCCTCTGCTTTGCTGCTATTCCTGAACTTCACCACCATGACTGTGATGTTGTCGGGGCAGCCTCTGTAGAAGGACTGCAGCACGATGCTCTTGGCCCCGAAGTGCGGCTCGTCCAGGCGCTCCTTGATGAACCGCACGGCCTCCTCGTTGCTGAAGGCGTCCCACAGCCCGTCCGAGGCCAGGATCATGAACTCTGGCTGCAGTTTGTCCAGGTCAAAGCTCAGGATGTCGGGGTCGGGGATCACCACGTTCAGGTTCTTCAGGGGGTAATCGCCCAGCGAGCGCGACATGGCCAGGATGCCCTGCACGCGCCACGAGCCGTTGAAGCTGATGAACCCACCTGGGGGGAAAGAGCAACGCTGAAATCTGCTCTTTGGAACATCTAAACAGCCCTTTGGAACACCTAAACAGCCCTTTGGAACGCCCAGGCAGCTCTTTGGAACACCCAAGAAGGTCTTCGGGACATCCAAGGAGCTCTTCGGGACGTCCAAGCTGCTCTTTGGAATATCCAAGGAGCTTTCTGGTTCCCACCAGACCTCCCCAAAGGCTCATCCTGAGGGGTTACAGAGCTCAGAATGTGGGAGGTGATGCCTCAGGTGAAAAACAAGCAGGATGGGAGTGCAGGGGCTGAGCTGGAATTGGACAATGAACTCCAATGTGATCTGCTGCCACCTCTGCCCTGGGACATCCCACTGGAATTTTGGGTGGAGAGCAGGAGATTTGATCTGCTGCTGCCTCCGTCGGGCGCTTCCCACCCTCTCCCAGGGGAAATGTCAATTTTAGCGACAAATAAAAGCTGAACCTTCCAACAACTCACCAGCTCTCTTAATCCTCTTCCTCTCCTTCAGCTGGTAGGGCTTGTGGTCGTGGGACAGGGGGATGGCATTGCCATCCTTGTCGCAGAGCACGCCCCGCGAGTCGCCCACGTTGGCCACGGTCAGCTCCTTGTCGGACAGGAGGGCGATCAGACACGTGGTGCCTGCAGGAACACCAGGGTGGGAGGCAGAGAACCACGGGGGGTGGTTTTAGATGTGAAAAAAAAAAAAAAATCCTATTTCTGCCATGAAATGGATATTCCTGATCAGCAGGAATTCCTGTCGCGGAATGCCAGGATGGTTGAGGGGGGAAAGACTTCCAGGATTGGGGAGTCCCAGCTGTGACCCCCCCGAGCACTGAACCCACCTCAAAAGGGGAGGAATGTTTCCCATTTTCCATTTCTCATCTCCTTTCCAGTTCCCATCTTCCCCTTCCTGCCCCCCTCGCCCAAACCCAGCAAATACCAGCTAAAAAAACCCCATTCCGGGGCTGGTTCCTGGCTCTGGCTGCAATCCCAAATATCAATATCTCCAGGACTGCTTGACAGCAGGGAAAAATGATTTCCATCTCTTTTTTTTTTTTGTTGTGCAGTAATGAAACTCAATTTTTTCAGGACTCCTGGGGAAGAAGGGCCATCCATTAAGGAAAAAAACATTTCCCACAGGACAAAACCACCTCCAGAACCTGCCAGCAGGCTGGAATTCCCTGGAACCTTGGAATTAAATGGCAGAATGCTTTTAAATAACCAAAATTGGTCACTGACCACCTCAGATGTTTAGGGATGCTGTAAATCAAAGGAATGGGATTAAGAGCCAGCAAAGCTTTGTTGGGAGAAAATATTCTTGCACAAAATTACCCCAGCCTTAGCGAGTCAAGAATGCCACTTTTTAAACTAAAGGATTTAGAGATTAGGAGAAGATTTGTCCCCATCTGTCACTTTTGGCCTCCTTTCATTTTTTAAAGCTTCCTTACTCAAACCTCACAAAAAAATCTTGCCAGCACTTGACTATTTCCAGACAAACTCATTTTATTTGTAGCTGTCATGGATTGATTTCCTAAAGGGAAAGATTCACAAAAAGAGGGAAAGATCCACATTGGGATGTGGAATCAAGGCTGCATTTTATTAACACAGGATGTTGCCAGAAAGGCCAAATTAAAGCCCAAAATTGTGCCAAACCCAGAGCATTTCAGCTTTACTCTGGGAAATGGTGCAGCTGAACTCGACCCACTTTGGGAAACATCCCTGGGGAGGAAGGATTTACCTGGGGGTGCAAAATGCTCCTTCCAAGAGGGATGGGAAAGGTTTCCTGGCTGGAAAAAAAATGTGGAAGTGCTTCCCTGTGCACCAGACCCAGCCACAATCAGCATGGGAGCCCTGGGAGCCCCTCAAACACCTCCCCTGGCAGCTTCCCTGGCTGCCAGCTGCTGGAATTCCACCTGCTCATCATTATTCAGAGCTGAAACCCCGGCAGGGCTCCAGGATGGCTCTGGGTGATCCCTCACATCACCCCTGCCAGACAAAATTGGATTTTCTCCCCTTTCATCACCATCACTTCTATTTTGCCAATTCTGAAGGATTGTTTCCTTCGCTTTTTGTACCCCACCAGCAGCTGGAGTTCCTCATTCAGTTGATTTTTCTGGGAAAAAAATAAGCCAAAAAAAAGGGAAAATGTCACCACCAAGGGCTGGAGCACCCAGGATCACCAGCAGCTGCTGTAATTATATTTAACTGCCCATTTTCTGTGCTTTGCTCACAAGCAGCTCTCGTTCCAAGGGCAGGTAGAGCCATTTCTGCCTTTCCCATAAATAAGGGACACAATTAGGAGGATGAGGGGCTCCACTGCTGTGTTTTCATCTCTGATCAAGCTGGAATTTTGGGCTTTCATTTACAGCTGTGCTGCTGGGAATTTTCTAAACCGGTTATTACACAGCTTCTCATTTCCACATGATTTTTGCTGGATGAGATCAATCCCCAAATATGTGTTTTAAGCAGTTTTAATCTTTATTTTTGCCATACAAACACTGAGATTTCCGTAAAGGAAAAAGCTTTCTTTTCCTTCTGACAGGAATCAGTAATTCCCCTGCATTTTCTCCTCCCTAACAAACTCCTTTAAATGAAAATAAGTGGAGAGGAGCTGGAGTGACCAAACTAAGAGAAAAAAAAAAAATTACAGGATTTTGGGAAATTCTGTGTGAGAAAAGATCAACAGAGGTGACAGAAAGCAAAAAATTTTTGAAGCTTATTTTTTATGTATCATTAAAAGCAAGCCATATGTGGTGAAAAAAATATTTTTCACCCTCACTTGACCTCTGCTGGCCCTTGAGAACCCACAAGCCAAGCCCCTGGAGTGAGGTGTATTTTCCAGAGGGATCTAAAAGCTGGAAGGCATTTCTGATTGCTTGAAAAGAAAATGCTAGGAAAAGTGTCAGATCTGCAAACTGGGAGTTCACTGTTAAAAAAGCCCCCAAAACTGCCTGGGTTTGGCTGCCCATGGCCTCGTGTCAGCTTTAAAAATCAGCTTTTGTGCCTGCCCAGTGCTGGGAATGCCCAAAAATCAGGAATTTGTGAAGGAGAAAAGAGCAAAAACCAGGGGGTAGCAACGGAGAGACCCAGGAGGGACAAGTCCCAGCCAGCCTGGCTTCAGGAAAAACAAACATTTCACCAAAATGGGGATAAAAGCTGAACCTGCACAAGGGGTTTGGGGGAAGACTGCAAATGAACAATTTTTTTGGGGCAGAAAAATGAGAATTCTAAGGAATCATTGCAGGAGGAACAAACGTTTCACAAAAACGACACAAGAGTTCAAGGGGTTTGGGGAAGGACTGAAAATGAGCAATGTTGTGCACAGAAAAATGAGAATTCTAAGGAACCACTTCAGGAGGGACAAATATTTTACAAAAACGAGGACAAAAGTTGAACCTGCACAAGGGGTTTGGGGAAGGACTGAAAATGAGCCATTTTTTTTGGAGCAGTAAAATAAGAATTCTAAGGATCCACTTCAGAAGGAACAAATATTGCACAAAAACAAGGGAAAGACAGAAAATGAAAAAACTTTTGCGGCAGAAAAATGAGAATTCTAAGGAACCACTTGAGGAGGAACAAACATGTCACAAAAACAAGGAGAAAAGCTGAAGGGGTTTGGGGAAGGACTGAAAGCGAGCCATTTTTGGGGGAATAAAATGAGAATTCTAAGGAACCACTTGAGGAGGAAAAAAAACCAGGACAAAAAGCTCAACCTGCACAAGGAGTTTGAGGACACAAGCCATCTTTGGGGCAGGAAAATGAGAATTATGAGTAACCACTTCAGGAGGAACAAACATCTCAGAAAAACAAGGAGAAAAGCTGAAGTGGTTTGTGGAAGGACTGAAAATGATCCATTTTTGGGGCAGCAAAATGAGAATTATGAGGAGCCACTTGAGGAGGAACAACCATTTCAGGAAAACAAGGAGAAAACTGAAGGGACTTGGGGAAGGACTGAAGGTGACCCATTTTTGAGGCAGCAACATGAGAATTATGAGGAGCCACTTGGGGAGGAACAACCATTTCAGGAAAACAAGGAGAAAACTGAAGGGGTTTGGGGAAGGACTGAAAGTGACCCATTTTTGGGGCAGCAAAATGCGAATTGTGAGGAACTGGCTGAGGAGGAACAAACATCTCATAAAAACAAGGAGAAAATTGAAGCGGTTTGGGGAAGGACTGAAAGTGACCCATTTTTGGGGCAGCAACATGAGAATTGTGAGGAGCCACTTGAGAAAGAACAAACATCTCATAAAAACAAGGAGAAAACTGAAGGGGCTTGGGGGAGGACTGAAGGTGACCCATTTTTGGGGCAGCAAAATGAGGATTATGGGGAACTGGCTGAGGAGGAACAAACATCTCATAAAAACAAGGAGAAAACTGAAGGGGTTTGGGGAAGGACTGAAAACGACCCATTTTTGGCAGCAAAATGAGAATTATGAGGAGCCACTTGAGGAAGAACAAACATCTCACAAAAACAAGGAGAAAAGTTCAAGGTGTTTGGGGAAGGACTGAAAGTGACCCATTTTTGGGGCAGCAACATGAGAATTGTGAGGAGCCACTTGAGAAAGAACAAACATCTCATAAAAACAAGGAGAAAACTGAAGGGGTTTGGGGAAGGACTGAAAGTGACCCATTTTTGGGGCAGCAACATGAGAATTATGAGGAGCCACTTGAGAAGAAACAACCATTTCAGAAAAACAAGGAGAAATCTGAAGGGGCTTGGGGAAGGACTGAAAATGACCCATTTTTTGGCAGCAAAATGCGAATTGTGAGGAGCCACCTGAGGAAGAACAAACATCTCACAAAAACAAGGAGAAAAGTTCAAGGTGTTTGGGGAAACGAGCGATTTTTGGGGCAGCAAAATGAAAATTGTGAGGAGCCACTTGAGAAGGAACAACCATTTCAGAAAAACAAGGAGAAAACTGAAGGGGCTTGGGGGAGGACTGAAGGTGACCCATTTTTGGGGCAGCAAAATGAGGATTATGGGGAACCATTTGCGAAGGAACAACCATTTCAAAAAACAAGGAGGAAATTGAAGCAGTTTGAGGAAGGACTGAAGGTGACCCATTTTTGAGGCAGCAACATGAGAATTATGAGGAACCACTTGAAAAGGAACAACCATTTCAAAAAACAAGGAGAAAACTGAAGGGGCTTGGGGAAGGACTGAAGGTGACCCATTTTTGGCAGCGAAATGAGGATTGTGAAGAGCCCAGGCGTACCTGCCTCGTCGTAGGACACGGTGAGCTTCTCCAGCATCTCCCTGTCGATGGAGAGGATCTGCTGCTCCAGGATGCTCTGGTAGGACAGCACGCTGTTCTCCTTGTCCCTCTCGTAGTCCTGCAGGTGCTGCTTCAGCACCTCGGGCAGCCGCGCCTTCACGTACTCCGCTGCGGACTGCGGCACAGAGCGGCGGCGTTAACCCGCGGCGTTAATTGCCATTAATTGGCACCCAGCAGATCCCCCCCCAATCCCCAGCTGCGCACCCACAGCACACCCACGGCAGCACGGCTCTTTGAAAATTTATACTGAAATTTATATTACATTGATACTAAATTTATACTAAAATTTATACTAAAATGTATACTAAATTTATACTAAAATTTATACTAAAATGTATACTACATTTATACTAAATTTATACTAAAATGTATACTATAATTTATATTAAATTCATACTAATTTATACTAAAATTTATATTAAATTTACACTAAAATTTATACTAAATTTATACTAAAATTTATATTAAATTTATATTAAATTTTAAAGCATCACGTGGAAAAGTGGAATAAAATTTAATGTGTTGATTCTGAATTTTTATTCTAAATTTTTAAGGACAAACTGGCAAAGCAGAATCAAATTTAATGTGTTTATTCTGAATTTTTTATTCTAAATTTTTAAGGACAAACTGGCAAAGCAGAATCAAATTTAATGTGTTTATTCTAAATTTTTATATTAAATTTTAAAGCACTACATGGCAGAGTGGAATCAAATTCGAAGTGTTTACTCTAAATTTTTATTGGAGATTTTAAAGCATCCTGTGGTGAAGAAGAATGAAATTCAATGTGTTTATTCTGAATTTTTATTCGAAATTTTAAAGCACCATGTGGCAAAGTGAAATCAAATTTAATACGTTTATTCTAAATTTTAAAGCACAAAGCCACAGAGCGGAATCAGATTTAATGTGTTTATTCTAGATTTTAAAGCACCACGTGGCAGAGCAGGATCAAATTCAATGTGTTTATTCTAAATTTTTATTCTAAATTTTAAAGCGCCGCGCGACAAAGAGAAATCAAATTTAACGCGTTTACTCTAAATCTTAAATCACCACGTGGAAGGTGATATAAAATTTAATGTGTTTATTCTGAATTTTAAAGCGCCGCGTGGCAGAGCAGAAACAAATTTAATCTGTTTTTTTGGTTTTTTGTTTTTTTTTAACATTTGAAAGCACGGAGTGGAATCACTGCCCTTGATACACCACCAAGCCATAAATATTGATACACAAAAACCCCAAAAATTCCTTAAATTCCCTGCTCAGGATTGGAGCAGAGGGATTGACACAAGGGGGCACGGTTGGGCTGATGCTGGAGCTGTGGAAAGCTGGAGGAAGGGTGGAATAACCCCTGAGAACATCTGGGAACAGCTGCACTCCTGATTTCCAGCACCACCATCCCTCCCCTTGGGACAGAAAATAGAAATTCCCTTTTTCTGGCAGAGAAATGTAATTTGGTAATTAATTTACCAGCTTTAATTTTGGTTTTTTTTCAGCTTTCCCTCCCTGACACAGCAGCAAGGGCCCCGTGCTTCAGTTTTCAAGCAGAAAAAATATATATATATATAAATAAGTGATAATAAAGTTGTTTTATTCCAGGTTTGGGAGTGACCAGAAGTCCCCCCTGCTCTGCTCCAGGCTCTTCCTGGGGTTGAATTTCATTTTCCAAAGTCAATCAGAGATTAAATTGCAATCTCAAAATATCCCTGGGGTCGTGTTCCACGTTCCTGCACGCTGATCCCGAGTGGCACCAGGGAATTTCTCCTGGAAAACCAAAGGAACTGCCCACAGGAGCACCGGGTAATTAATTAATTATTAATTACCATTACATTTGAAGAGCTGGTTTTTCCCCAGGAAGGCCAGAAGGCACACTGCACACGGATTATTTTATCCCAAATCCAGGAATTCGTGTTTAAGGTGAGAACAGATTTGTTCTCTTGGATTTTTGGGGGGATTTTTGCGCTCCTGGGGAACACCTGAGCTCAGGAATTTGATTTTTCCAGTTTTCCTCCTCATCAGCCCACAGGAAAGAATTCCATGGCCACTTGTGTAAAACTGGAACTCCAGCATCCCCTGGGAATCTGCTTTTCCAGTCTGAAGCAAATTAAATAAAGGATTGACTTTAATACCTTAATTGACTCGAGGGTATTTCGTCCTACCATGGAAAATGAATATTTCATATAGAGAGAATACATTGTAAAATATCTACAATGAAATATACTCGCAGAGATTATTAACCACAAAAATCCCATTTTTCTCTGCTCACTAAAAAGCCCCCCCCTGATATAAAAATCCCACCAGGAATTGCTGAAATCCCTCATTCTTCAGCAACCTGAACCCAAATTTGCCCACAGTTTTTAACTGATGGGGGGAAAAAAAAAACCCATCCAAAGCAAATTTTCCTTTTGTAAATGATGTTGAATTTTGCACTTTTGGCATTTTCTGGGAGCTGCTCTGTACAGGGGGGGAGGAAAGGTCTAAAATGTCCATTGTGGGACAATGTGTTCAATTCCCGTTCCTTTCCCAAGAGAATTTTTCCTTTTAACACCAAATTTTGGTGCATTAAGTTATTTGCAGATGCTCCCCCAGCAAATGAGTGCAATTCCTCTGGATTTATCAATTATTTGTCGATAATTCCATCAAAGATCAGAGAAGTCTGAGGACAATTTTCCAAGTGAACACACCAAGTCAACAATTTCTGTTTATCCTGAATGGGCACAGACTGAAATGCAGGATATTCCATTGAAACTTAAATAAAAAGGGGTTTTTTTCTGGTCAAACAGGGTGCCCTGAGAGGCTGTGGAGTCGCCAAATTTCCCACATTTGATATGGAAATATCAAATCCCAGCTGGGCTGGGTTATCCCACCCTGAACATTTGCTCTGACAACCACACACACCCCCCCCAAAATTAAGAATATCAGGAATAATGAGAGCACAGGAATTATTCCTGCGGCAAAAAGAAAAGCATCAGCATTTAAACTGCACGTACACAAACCCTGAATCTCAATTAGAAAGTCAATCATTGCCTATTTTAGGAGAAAAATCAGGATTAGTGGGGAGATGGAAGTGCAAATGAGGCCCAGAGCAGGTGCTTGGTGCAATTCCTGGCAGCTCTGACACACGGGGAGCTGGAGCTGCTTCAGGGGGGATGGATCCCACAAAAACGGGAGAGGCACAGACACAAAAATTCCGACCAACAGCACCAGGAAAGGACCTTAATGTCTAATATTTGAATTTACCAAAGGGCAGGGTTTAGTTCATGGCACAAAGCAAAATGGGTGTGATCGAAGTGCTAGAAAAAAAAATTAAGGGATGTCGAGGTTTCACCTGATTTTGATGCTAATTGGGTGGTGAGCTGAGTATGGAATGGAGATCTGTAAAAAAATAGGTTTTAAATGCCTGAAAAGACTTGGCCATTAGCAGGTAACAATGCAGAAAACCCCAGGTCCCAAATTACAATTTTTTTCCCTAAATTTTGTGAGCAGGGATTGCATTTGAAGGCCAGCCAGGAGCATTTCACCCAAGCAGGATTAACTGTACTATTTTTTTATATCCCTGTAATCAAATCTAAGCAAAAGGGATCATTTTTTATATTGGCATAAACAGGCAGAAGAGAGAGGAAGAGCAATAACCCTAAAAATAATGCTCAGAGTGTCATAAACCCTCTGCATTTACACAGGTGTTGAACTGCTCATTTTTTGATACAGCAAAATGCTGCATTTTGGATTTTACTGAGCTCATCAAGTTCAACACTGAAGGTAAAAAAAAATAAAAAATAAAAGGAGGTTTGCAAAATGACTCAACTTGAAATGCCATTTCCAACTCTGTAACCCTGCATCAACGCAGCCCCTGAACTGAAAGCTTTTATTAGGAATTAAAATGCCTTAAAACTACTCCAGGGGATTTCCACAGGTGTCTCTGTGCAGAAGCTTTTCCAAAGAGCAGGTTTTTTTTTTTAAGTGAAAAACCAGTTTTACCAGAAGCCTTTCATTCTGCTCCTGTAGTTGAGGGAAAAAATGTATTTATAGCCTATTAGAGTCAATTAAAGAGCAAGAAGCATTCATCTTTCCCTGCCATTGTTCTCTCCCTCCCAGCTCTGAGGGAGAGCAGTGGAATATTTCAGCCTAAATGGTCTCTCCTGATTTAGAGAGCTCACTTTGTGCCAAGCAGAAACCAAGAAGGGGAAGATTCGGTCTGGGTGAGTTACACAGGAGACCAAAATAATAATAATAATAATAATAATAATAATAATAATAATAATAATAATAAAAAAATCTGTTTTCACCTGCTTAGAATTTCAGCAGTGCTCACCAGCTGGTCACAAACCTGTCTCCCACTCTTCCCAGCACCTCTAAGTGGAATATTTCTGTAATTCCTTCCAGCACAGCCCCAAGGCTCAGCAAGCAGCAAACACACAGGAATTCTCAAATAACAGCGGAGTGTTAATGTATAAAATATTATCATTTTGTCTTTCCCAGCTAGAAATCCCCTGAGGGAAGCAGGAAAGCTCCTGGAGCAGGAGATGTTGTCCCTTGGGGCCCTGATAAGGCTTTTCCATGAGATAAATCCAATGCTGGGAGCAGTCCTTAAGCTCCTGTTGAAGTCTGACCTTAAAAAGTTCTCTATTAAGAAATCCCATTAATAATTAGCCTGGTGTTCCACCCAAAGCTGTGAGGAGGAGGAGATGAGATGAGATAAAACCTTCTGGGGAGCCTCAGGGCTCATCCCAGAGGGACCCAGGAATGGAGACACCGCTGGGACGTGGCTCTGTCCCTTCCAGCCGGGACAAACCCTGCCCACAAAGAGTTAACAGGCAAAAGGTGCAATCCCATTTCCCTCCAGGAATTAAAATTTCTGAGGGGAACAACTGCAGATTCGATGAGCTCTGGTTAAATGTAATTGTGGTTATTTTCTGAGGTCCTCCCTTTGGGTTTGAAAAATCCACGGTATTGACCCGAATCATGAGCTGGAGGCAGCCAGGAAAGCTGGAACGAGGAGCAAGGAAGTCAACAAGATCTGGGATGGAAAAATGATAAATTCTGTTCTCCCTGTACCCAGCAGGGACAGGGTGACACTGCGGGGACACACGTGTGATCCATGAAATCCCAATTATTTCCCATTTCCCAGTCAGGAAAGCACTTGGACAAGCCACATTCCTGGTCCCTGTAAAACTAATCCAGAATAAAGCAAACTTTTGTGTCCTCTCCTGGAACAGCAGGCTGCCAGGAAAGGAGATTTTTGGGATCATGTGGGTGATAAGCAGCTGAAACACGAGATTGTGGCACAACTTAGTGCTTGAAAAGGCTCCTGGAATCCCGAGGTGTACAAACAGTGGGGTAATAATGATTGACTGGGAATTGTTCATGGAAAACCCTGCTTGTTGCACCTGGAATTTGAGAATTGAGAGAATATCTGAGGGTTTAAGAAAACAATAAAAAAAGGGGAAAATTTCTTTTAAAAGGTTTTTTTTTTTTTTTTTTTTTTCCCCAGAGAAGGAAACTTTGATGAGCTGAGAGAGGTGAGGATGTGAAGGCTCAGATTGCAGTGACACAGCTCCTTTTCCTAAAAACAGGAGGAATCAGAGAAATTTCAGGGACATCAGTGACCGAGGCAAAAAAGGATGGATCTCAGGATCCCACCCTGCTACAGAGTGACTGCCCTGGAATTCAGCTTCTCCTCCCAGAAACTCCCATTAAATAAAACACCTCCTTCAGGAAGAACAGACAAACCTTCCAGAGTGGACAGAATTGATGTCACAGAGTAATTATATAAAGCACTTAATTAAATGGCAGAGGCTCAAAGACAGGGACTTCATTAAATAGAACAGCAGCCAATTTGAATCCATAAATAGTTCCCAAAGCCTGTTCCTTTTCTGGAGGCATTTCACAACACAAACCCTGAGAGCTGCACCCTGGAGAGCAGGAGGGACATAAATCAGGCCCCAGTCAGGACAAACACCAGTGCCTGGATGTTATTCCTTCTTCCCTCCACAAATGTACACGTGAAAGAATAAAAAAAAAAAGGATTTTTGGGGTCAGAACATCCCTGGTTGTTGAGCCCAACGGCAGGTGGGGAGCGGGGAATGATCCGGAGGGGTTTTTGTTCATATTCCTCAAGTCCTGGAGCAGTTCATTCCAAAAGATGGGAAAACAAGGAGGGAGGAGGCAGATGCAGGAGAAAAGAAGGGATAGATACTGATGGAAGGGAGAACAGTGAGTGAAGGGGAATAATCAGGAAAAGGAAAGATGAAACCAATTGTCAGTGCTCTGGGCTGCTGCCAAGGTGGGGGTCAGGCACAGGTTGGACTCGATGGTCGTGGAAATCTTCTCCAACCCCAGTGATGCAACACCAGGGAAATCTTTCCAAAAGACTGGGAATCTTTTCCTTTAAATGGCCATATCAGCGGCCATTTAAAGGAAATTTTCCTGAACCACAGTTTAATTAAATAAGATGGTACATAGCCATAGTGTTTCTCCAGCTTGTTAGGGCTGTTAATTGCACTCATTATCAAAGCAGAAGGTCAAGGAGGTTCCCAGCTATTTTCATCTCTGAATGGATGGAGAACGGGGAGCTGAGCAGGGAATTAAGCAGCTGAGGGGGAAAAGGGGAATAAACAGTGAGCTGAGACCCTCTGGGTGACATCAGAGTGCTGTAGCCATAACTGAGCAGATTTTATATCTTTTATTACACCATTTTTAATATCTTTTATTCCTGGCCAGGCTGCACCCAGACAGGGCCATTCCAAGTGACAGCCGTGACCAGGTTTCCTCTCACGGGGACAGCACCAGTCCCTCTCCCAAGGGAGGCTGATTAAATGTCCAAGCTGTTTCTTTCCCTTTACTGCTTCACTTTGCAATTTCCTCCTATTTTTAAGAGCAGCCCCAGCAGGGATTAAAGGTCCATGATAGCACACTATAAAAAACTTCAAAGCAGCAACTGGAAGTGATTCTGCTCCTGCATTAGAAGCTCCTTGAAAAAAGCTCCTGCTCCGAAGAGATAACGGCACAGCTTTGATTTTAAGGCTTTTGTATTGCTTGGAGTGTTTGTATATTAAAGTGACACAGCCTGGAGTTTTCAGATTTCATGGCAAGCCTTGAGACAACAAAAAGCAAACACCTTTTATCGGGAGCGCGGAGCAAAGCAACTCACACAGCCTCATATTCTGGCAACGTTCCCAAAAATATTCAACCTTGCACTTCCAGGAGTTTAAGCAGAAATTTAAACAAACCTGAGCCAAGGTTTCGGAAGGAAAACAAATCTGAAATTCAGAGAAACCCAAGATATCCCAGGGGCTGGCTGGGCTTTCCTGCCTTGGTGGTGAGCAAGTCCTGAGCCAGGTCTGACAGGCTCTGAGGTGGAAGCTGGGGAGATCAAGTTTATTTCCCAGAAAAACAGCTGCTAGCAAATCAATGTTCTGCTGCCACTCAGGCATTGATTTATTATCTCCCAAAATCATTAATATTTCCCCCCAAAGTCTCTGGGCTCTTTGGTGCTGCTCCCTCACTGCATCCCTCAGGATGGGGGAGCTCTGTGGGGATTCTTCCCCCTGCTTGCTCATTATTCCACTGGGATCATTTCCACAGAAATAATCCCACTCCACCAGATTTTCCATCATTTTTCCAGACAGTTTTCCCATATGTTTTGCTGTCACTCAGGCAGTGATTCTCCCCAAATTCCCTGGGCTCTTTGGTGCTCTGTCCCTCTCCCTGGTGCTGCTCCCTCACTGAATCCCTCAGGATGGGGGGGCTCTGTGGGGATTCTTCCCCCTGCTGCCCATTATTCCACCTGGATCATCTCCACAGAACTGTTCCCACTCCACCAGATTTTCCATCATTTTCCAGACAGTTTTTCCATATAATTTTCCAGAGAGTTCCCTAACAGTTGTCCAAGGCAAGGCTCATGGCTGAGTCCCACTCCCAGCTGATGACTTCCCAATTTGAAACTCCTGGACCCCAACCCCAGCCAGACAGCTCTGGGAACATCTCCAGATGAAGCAGTGGGAGCATCACTCCAAATCTTCACTCCTGTCATCCTCTCATCCCCCAGAATTCCAGGATTATTCTCAGAACGACGTATCCAAGGTGTCATCTCTGCCTGAGCTCTGTTTACCACACCTGATCACTAAACCATGTCTAAACCTTCCAGCACATCACCTCCAGGTGCAGCCTCTTTTAAATCCACCTCCACAGCCCCTTCCCTCCAGGCACTGCCTGATCCCAGCTGCTGGAATAAATACATTTAAATAATAAATCCAGATTTATTCCCAGCAACCCTCGGAGCAGGTAAACACTAAAGGGATGAACTGTGGTGAAACCAGAGAAGAGCAGAATGGAAAAGAAATCTCAACAGCTTGAGGTGTCTCGAGAGATCGGGACAAAAAAAAAAAAGTGAGAGAATAATTTTGGGCAGGAAAGTGTGGAATTGCAGCTTTCCACCCCAAAAAAAAAAAGTGGGTTTGTTTCCTGACGACCGACGGCGGGACACAAACAGGGAATGAGAAAACAACATCTGAAAGAATCGTTGAGGTTCAAAGAAACGCTGCCAACACTGAGCAAAAAAAAGGGTAAAAAGAGGATTTGGGAATCTTGTGGGTGTGATAGAAACTCATCTAAATTGAGACAAATAAAATACTAGCAGGAAATGTTGAGGGGGGGAAAAACCTGGTGTGCAGAAGAGTGAGAAACTTATTTTGGAGCCAACCCGATGGTACAGCCAAATAATGGCATTTCTGAGGGAGAAAGGCTGGCAGAAGGAAAAGGGACAAAAGGGGAGGCTGAGCACCAAGGAGCTTGTGAAAGGAAAGGGAATTTCGGGAGATTTGAGGAAAGTTAAAGGAGAGGGAAGTTTGGGAGAGGAAGGAAAGGGAATTTTGGGTGATTTAAGGAAAGTTAAAGAAAAGGGAATTTTGGGAGATTAAAGGAAAGGGAATTTTGGGAGATTTAAGGAAAGTTAAAGGAAAGGGAATTTTGGGAGATTTGAGGAAAGTTAAGGGAAAGGGAATTTTGGGAGATTTAAGGAAAGTTAAAGGAAAGGGAATTTTGGGAGATTTAAGGAAAGTTAAAGGAAAGGGAATTTTGGGAGATACCTTTAAGGATGAGCTTTGCTAGGAGGCCAAAAGAAAGAAGAGGTGCTTGAGGTGCTGAACATGAAAACCTCCCAAGCCTCATCCATGGTCCTTCGGGAGTGTCCAAATCCATGCACTGGCCTCCAGTTCCATAAAAACCACTCCCATTTTCCCAAGGAGAAGGAAAACCATGGCTTGAGATGTTCCAGCTGCTGCTCCAGCATCTGGGAGGTTCCTGCTGGCAAATCCTGGGTGCCCTGACAGGGATGAAATCCATTTTTTGGGAAAAGCCCCTTGGCTGGGGATGAGGGCTGACAGGAGCTCTGAGCTGGGCTCAGGAAGGAACTGGGAGCTCCAGGTGGCTTTTCCAGCTGCAAAGCCCCAGGAAAAGCCTGGAGCTGATCCCTGCCCAGGAGTTTGTGCCAGCTCAGCAGCTCAAAATCAGATTATTTTGCCTTCTTGGCTTTGGGATTGGATTTTGGCTGTTTTAATTCCACCCTGTTCTAGGGAGCAGAAAATCCCCTGCAAAACAAAGAGTGAGAGTGAGCCTCACCCTAAGGAGCTGCTGATTCTCCTGTACCAACCCAAAAATATCCCGGGAGGAAAAGCTGGGAGCAAATGAATGTGCTGCTCTGGGAGGTGAAAATCCTGCTTTAAAGGAAACGTTGGATTTCATTTCCCACCTAAGAGGCTCCACCAGAACAAAACACACGAGCAAAAAGCCCAGGAAAATTGAATCAGGGCTATTTCTGAACTCCTTATCCCCATTTTGGAGCCCATAAACTCCCTTTCCCCACACGTGGCTGCACTATTTTCCTAAAGTGGATTTCAGTGAAGTGGGAAATCAAATTTGCAAGAGCAACAACTGCAAGAAATCATGATAAAATGCTTGATGCTTCCTGACACTTAAAATAATATTCTAATCTGGTTTTCTAAAGCTCTGCAATAAACTCTGCTGCCTGGAAATCAGGTGGAAATCAGAGGGTGAATGAATCCAAACACAAAATTATGCAATGAACGTTTTTCATTGGATACAATTAGGGCATGTTATATTTTTAAAGACCTGCAGATTAAACAAGCTGAAAAATGAAGTATTTAACCCCAGCAATCAAATGAAGAAATAAAAAAGGAGTTTCTCTGGGTTTTAAGGATAGAAAGCTGTTTCACAAGAGATGTTTCCCCACTCCCATCCGTACACAGATTTTCTGGAGAGCTGCTGGGGAAGCATCCAGGAGTTCTTTTCCATGGAGGTTATTTTGGTCACTATTCCCCTTTCACATGCACACGAGGAGCTACAGGCTATTTTCTGGTACCAGAATGATCTTTATCCTGCTATTTTTACTTCTCATTGCTGTGCTTTTGCCCTTGGCCTCTCTGCACAGCCTTCCCACTCCCATTCCTCCCCCAATCCCAGTTATTTGCATCCTTTCTTACAGAACCTCATTTTATTCTCCTTAAAAGTCCTTAAAAACTTTGAATTTAAGGCCTCAACTTTCCAGCAGAGCCCAAACACTGTTACCCAACCTCTGGTTCTCACTGTGCTATTTTTGCACCATGAATTTTGAATATTAAAGTTTATTTTGCAGGTTTTGGGGCTTTATGATCCTCTGAGTATTATTTGGCTTGATGATCTTAAAGGTCTTTTCCAACCTAAATGATTCTGTGGTTCTTCAATATATTCAATAAACAGAAAATAAATAAAACAGTGAAGCTCAGCTGGGCCTAAAAAACAAACTCTGAGCACTTCACATTTAGGGGGTATAACTGAGGTGGAATAAAACTCCTTAAAATCTTTTTAAATTGTACTTTATATGCACCAGGAGGATGTGCTTGAGAGAAAATGCTTTTTCCTGCTGATTCCTGTGGTTTTCTCTTTGGCCCTTCTCAGTGCTTACAGGAATTATTTAAAATAAAATATATAACTACAGGCTCAAGTAAAAAAAGCTGTTAAAATGTTTTCATAGGTAGGTGGCCAAGAAATAATCAGATTTTCTCTTAGAAACCGAGCTAGGAACCCACTCAAACAAGAACTCTTGGTGATTTAACGTCGTGGTTTTTTACAGTGAAATCAATTATGAGAAAAATCTGTTTTTCTCTCACCAAATATTGCCAAAGTAACCCGCAGCTTGCTCCCTTCTGCAAGGACTAACGGGCATTTAGCCTTGAAAGGCATCTAATAAATAAAATCATTTCCATGCAATTTGTCCGAGTATTCACACAGAAAATGCCACGAGCTGGACATCCCACAGGGAATTTGGGACTTAAATCCCACAGGGAATTTGGGATAAATCCCACAGGGAACTGAGGATAAATCCCACAGGGAATTTGGAATAAATCCCACAGGGATATTGGGATAAATCCCACAGGGAATTTGGAATAAATCCCATTGGGATATTGGAATAAATCCCACAGGGATATTGGGATAAATCCCACAAGGATATTGGGATAAATCCCACAGGAAATTCAGGATAGATCCCACAGGAAATTTGGGATAAATCCTACAAAGAATTGGGGATAAATCCCAGAGGGAATTTGGGATAAATCACACAGAGATATTGGGATCAATCCCACAGAAATATTGGGATCAATCCCACAGGGAATTTGGGATCAATCCCACAGGAATTGGGGATAAATCCCACAGGGAATTTGGGACTTAAATCCCACAGGGAATTTGGGATAAATCCCACAGGGAATTTGGAATAAATCCCACAGGGATATTGGGATAAATCCCAAAGGGAATTTGGGATAAATCACACAGAGATATTGGGATCAATCCCACAGAAATACTGGGATAAATCCCACAGGGAATTCGGGATCAATCCCACAGGGAATTTGGGATCAATCCCCCAGGGAATTGGGGATCAATCCCACAGGGAATTGGGGATAAATCCCACTGGGAACTGAGGATCAATCCCACTTTTCACGTCTGACTGTTTCCAGCTCGAGGTGTTTTGCACAGGAAAAGACACCAGGTCTGGAGTTTTTAATCAAACACCAAATGGTGGAACCAGAAAAAAGGGAAGCAAAAGCTCTCCCTCAATATTTCCATCACTTTTTTTGGAACCTTCTCGTGTTTTTTGGTCATGAATAGCTGCAGCAATCCCAGGGGGAAAAGCAGGGGATGCAAATCCTGAAGTTTCTGCTTTGTGGGGCATTGGGAGGGGGAAGGAGAGAGGTTCTTCCCCAGTTTCTACCACTGGAATATATAAAATATATATTTAGAAATATATAAAATATTTTAAAAATACATTAAAATATATAATATTTAATATATAAATATATAATAAATACATAATGCATTATATATTCATTATATTATAGTGTGTATATATGTTTTTATATTCTATATTACCTAGTCTAAATTATAGAATATGTATGAAATATACATAATATACAATATATATTAATAAATAAATATATATAAAAATATACAATATATTCATTGTATATAAAATAAAGGAATATAAACCAACCAGATGTGCTGACAGCTGGAAATCTGACCAGTTGAAATCTGCATTAATACCCAGAACAATTCACAATTCACAATTCAAATGTCAGTGGGAGCTTTGTGGCACCATTTATTCCTTTACAAGAAACCAATGAAGAAACTAAAAAACCCTTTAGCCAAGGAATGGCTAAGCAGGGAAAAAAAAAAAAATCAAAGTATTCCCATTTCCAGGCCTAAATCTCTGCCTGTCTCTGAGCAAAAACCTCTATTTTGTACCTCAGGCATAAATAAAATACAGTTTGTGCTGATCCCAGTGCCTTTTCTGGCTGGAATAAGTACTTCAAAGCATTATTTTGGGTTTAAAAATAGAATGTTTTGGCCTGCCTGAAGTCTGGGTGGCACCACTGGATGTGGCAGGGTAAAACTTGGAGTTTTACTGCTGGTTGGCCTCGTTCTGCAGGATTAAAGAGCTCCATCAGGTCACAGAAAGACAAAACCAAGGACATGAGTATTTAAATCAGCTTGCATGGAGGTTTCTTGGGAAAAAATGGAGTGGCCATGATTCAGAAATTCCTTGGAAGTGAAGGAAGATGGAAGGAAGCTCCAGAGCAATGGTGTGAGCAGAACAGGATATCTGATAGATTTCTAAAGCTCAATAAATAGAGGAAAAAAAAATCTCATTTTCCTGTAGAGAACATGATGTGCTGTGGATGTAATTTATGTAGATAATTTGTATATAATTTCTAAATAAAGTGCTTGGAGCATCCCATTCCTGGTGGTATCCCATTCCAGGGAACACTGCAATCAGTATGGGCAGCATAATTTAATTAATTTTTCACCACTGCCTGTACCTAGGTGTGGAACTGAAGGAAAAGCCAGCCTACCTTAACCACAACCCATAAATCAAATTAAAATCCACTGTACTGAAACCACTGAGAGAGAAAACGCTTTATAAATAGATAACAAACCTTGAAGTTCACAGAACTTTTCTCAAGGAAACAACACAAAATATCATTAATTCCAACGCCCTAGCCAGGGCTTTGTTTGCAGGTTTATTTTGGGGGAAATTTTGCCAAGGTCCCTCTTTGATGTGTCCCTTTCAGGGTTATTTTAGGAGGCATTTTTGGAAGCGGTGTCACCACACGAGGGGACAGGATGTTTGTGAATTCTGCACTTGAAAATGGAATTATTGTGTCCTGATGTGCAAACCACAGGCTTAGCCTGGAAGCTGCCAGGATAAAAACTGGGATAACATTCAGGCCGTGGAACTTCCTGGTCCAGAATCCAGCCTGGGGTAGATTTTCACATCCCACTCCCATCAACATCCAACAAACAGCCGGAGACAGGGATGGGACCTTGGGCAACAGAGCCTGGACACATCCAGCAGAGGAATGCTGGTAGAAAACAGGAAGAACGAGTGGCAAATGATTAAAAACCCCAAGAATTGTTAAAATGCAGGTGGTTTGGGAGGAGAAGGGACGAGGAAAAACAGGAATGTGACCTGATAAAACACCGAGGGAAGCCCCGTGGCCACACTTCTGTCCCAAAAATGCTCCTTGGCCACGCGGTTTTCCCAAGCAGATGCAAGACAAACTTGATTTAACACCAATTATCCTCCTCAGGGACAGCCCTGCTCCTTCCCACCACGTTCCCATGGCACTGACATTACACCCAAAATAAAGGATTGCCCTCGGATGGGCTGAATTCCATGTGAACAATCCTTCACTCAGTGCCACCTCTGCTGCTCCTCATCCATGAGGGTTTTTTTCCCAGCTTTTTCTTTTTCCATTAAATCCCAATATCCCCTCATTTTCCGGGCAGAGACTTGCCAGCTTTTAGGAAGAGCCCTCCTAATTCTGTATTTAGCCAGCAGCAGATCTGTGCCATGAAAGCTCTTCATCATCCCCACTTGGTGTGGCGCTGTGCAAGAACACCTCCAAAGGGCGCTGTGGGCTGGGCTGAAACTTGGGATTGCTCCAAGATGCTCCCGTGAGTCAATCCCAAAACCCAGAGCTTTGTTGTGGGTTTTAATGAACTGCGTTGTGTCTTAATTGCGTTGCACGTTCCACGTTTCCAACACACGGCACGAGGTGAGAGGGACGGAAAGGAAAATCAAATTTCGTGAATGGCGTTGAGAGAATTCCCTTCTTTTCCTTTCAGTGCAGCCACAAGGGTTTGGGAGGGAATGTGGAGAAACAGAACAGTGAATTTGCCCAAAGCACCTGACTGAGGAGGAGTGCAGCTCAGTCCTGTGAGACTGAGGAAAGATTCTTTACTGAGGGAAAAGAACAAAGCACATAATTCCTCCGTGGAATTCAGTGGGAAAACAGGAGAGAGAGTCACCCAGCTGTGATCTGCTCAGAGTGCAGATTCCTGCATGGAACATCCCTCTGGATAAATGTTTTTTTTAATCTTATTTCAAGGAGAAATGAGAGAAGGGGAGACCAGCCTGATCTCGCCTCCATGAAGAACAAGATCTGTAAAATCCAAATATAAAAAAACCAAAACTCCTGTAAGCCACAGCAACACAAGAACTGTTGAGTTTCTGCTAAATAAAGAACCTGAGATGAGACATCTTCATCAGTGGGGATAAATCTGTGCAGAGAGCTACTTTAGGAGGAGATGAGCAGGTGATAAGGAAGTTCTGTCCCCAGCTGGCAGCATTTCAGGGGGAGTGACATTGGTACCCTTTAAATAAGTGCTGACAGCTGGAAAATAAAGCCCTGCACTTGGCACTTATCCCAGGCTGCTCCAAGGGACACTGCAGGTGACCTTAAATCCCATTCCAGGGGCAGGGACCCTGCCAATATCCCAGGCTGCTCCAAGGGACACTGCAGGTGACATTAAATCCCATTCCAGGGGCAGGGACCCTGCCAATGTCCCAGGCTGCTCCAAGGGACACTGCAGGTGACCTTAAATCCCATTCCAGGGGCAGGGACCCCATCACTGTCCCAGCTGCTCCAAGCCCCTTCCAGGTTGGCCTGGGACACTTCCAGGGATCCAGGGGCAGCCACAGCTGCTCTGTGCCAGGACATCCTCAGCCTCACAGGGAGGGATTTTTTCCTAATCCAAACCTTTCCCTTTCCAGTTTAAAACCATCTCCCTGTCAGATGTGGAGCCTCCTTCACAGCAGGGCACGTGGGACCCCTCCCAGAGTTTAAAAGGTTGGAAGATGAGCAGGAAACGATCCAATAGCACACCAGGAACTGACCAGGATGGGTCAAATTCATCAGAGAATCCTTAAATTTGGGGAAGATCTTTAAGGCCACTGAGTCCAGCTCACCACCAGCACAGTCACCACTAAACCACATCCTCCAGGGCCACATCCTCACCTTTCCTGAGCTCTCCAGGGGTGGTGACTCCACCATTAAAGCACTTTATTGCCAGACTCCCCGTTCTCCCAGGGCTCCCTGCAGAGGTTTGCTCCTCATTTCAGTTCTGCTGCTCAGGTGAGCAGCTCCAGCTCCTGCCTGGTGGTCTGACACCATTTTAGCTAATTCAGGTTAACAGAAAAGAATTGCCCTCCCAATAAGACTCACCTCACACCCCCTGCAGTGTCTGGGGACAAGCCACAACATTATTAACAATAAAGGCTGAGGATAAAGAGGATAAAGAAACTCCATTAAAAAGAAATGAATGAGTGTAAGTAACTACCTCCACGCTTCTGAATTGTTATTCCCCTCATGAGCAGCTTTTCACAGCTTATTCAAATTCACATATTGTCCCTGCAGTAGATGCAGCATTAGAAAAATAATTACAGAAGAATGACAAATGAAGTAAATTGTACCCAAACTGTGGCTATAAACCAAAAAAAGCTGTCTGCTCTGTGTTGGGTGTTTTGAGCTATTCTCAAGCAAGTTCAGAGGTTAATTCAATAAATATAATGGTGTTTGCCAGCTTTAGAACCTGTGCACCACCACCCTTCAACACCCCACAGCTCCAGCATCTCCAGAGAGCAGTCATTTACCCCAGCAAAGGGAAAATCCTGCTCCAAGCCCCTCTGGAAAAGACTGCAGCACTTAAAATTTAATGAGCAGGCTGCAGAAAATGGATAAATTTATGCTCAAACCAAAGAGCTGCTTCATTCCGAGCTCCTGGGCTCTGCTTAGGAGATGGAAACCTTGAGGAGGAGCTGAAGTTTGGGGCTAAGGAAGCTCCTCGTGGCTGGTGGTGATGATGGTGATGGTGGTGATGATGATGATGAAGATCCCAGCTCCTGGCCCATCCCAGGAATGCTGCCCTGCAGAGCCACCCCACCCTCTCGTGCTTGCAGCAGGCAGCCCCACAAGCAGCTGGCATTTGGGATTTCCTCTCCACTCCATCAAAGATGGGTTAATACCACAGGGAATCAGCAGCAGTGGAACTGGGGCTGACATGGAGGCCAGTTTAGCTGTGTGGAGCAGAGGGAATGGGAATTAAACCCCTGGGACTGAGGAAAGCCAAACACAAACGGCTTGGCTGGATTCATTTGTGGCTGCAGGCAGAGCTTGGCGCTGCTGTTGGCTCTCCTGGCACACCTGAAGGCTGAATCCCAGGGAAAACAGGGAAATAAATTGTGATTTGGGAATGTCTGAGGAAAGATTCCCTCCCAGGGGCACAGCTCTGCCCCATCCCTGTCCTCAGGATCTTCATCCCAAGCACAGAGCCAAGATGAAATCACGACCATGCATTTTAATTCAAGCAGCTGGAAGGATTTTTTTTCCCTTCTGTTAATGCAAAATTAGCATCTTTAAAAAGAAAAACCCCTACAACTGAAATCTAATAGTGTGAACAGCACAGAATGAGTGTGGGGGAAGTGTGGGACACACTGCAAAGAGCAGAAACTTAACTCCACTTTTAAATTTAGGGGATTGCAGACTTAAGAATGTTAACTCTGCTCTTCTAATTCTTCAAACATTTAAAGCAAAAATTAAAGGGCATTTTCCCACTCTCACTGTAATTGTGAGCACCTTCACCTCTGCAGTTGCAGAGTTTATTGAGCACGTAACATGCAATGCTTAAAAATCATTAATCAGGGGGGTTTTATTCCTGACAAAAGTGCCCTAATTGCTGCTGACATGGGACTCACACGTCAGGATTTTCTCCCTGAATTTATAATGGCTCAAACATTTTAGAAACAGATTCCAGAACCCAAATGAAAACCTCAGCAGAGATCTAAGGACGCTGTAACAGAGTTGAGATTTGAATTTCAGATATAATTTTTGCTTCAGATGTGAATGCAAAGCCATGTATCAATCCAGAACTGAGCATTTTGGAAGATTTGAGCACCACTCCTAAATGTTAATACTAAGTGAATAAACTACAAAACCCTGGATTTCCTGGATTAAGGAAGACATGAACAACTTGCACCTTTTGCTACTGGAACCTGCTGCTCCTCCAGTGCTGCCTTGCAATGCAACATTTAAAAATCAGAGATGATGAGCTTTTTCCCCTTTGTAAAATCCCTCTGGAGATGGAGCAAGAGAAAAGCAGAAGGAGAGGTCTGGCTGTGGCTCCAGCCACTCCTGTTCATGGCCCTTCCCTCTGCACCCTGAAGCTGCTGCTGCTCCAGGGATGACAAAACCAGCACAGGCGGAGCTGCTGGTTTGGGGTTTTCCTGCCAAAAACGTGGGATTTCTCCAGCTCTCCATGCACAAGCACCCAGAGCAGCATCTGGGGACGCGGTGGCTTCAGCAGTGACCAGTTAAAATGTTTCTGGCAGGAAGCTGATGATGCTCCCTGGATCCCTGACCACATTAATGCCATCAAAAATCTCATTAAAGCTGCCTACACCTCACTGAGGGCAGCAGCACTTGGAATGTTGCAGGATTTGCCTCCCTGTGAACAACACGAGCTCTAATAAACACATCCTCTGTCTGCCTGTATCATAACACAGATATAAATAATAAATCCAGCCTCTCCAGCGCCAGGCAAGTACTACACAAACACCTTCTTGCTTTACACACACTGCAACAAAATTCCTCTCCCCAAAAGCTGTCGTCTCTTTGAAGTCCAAAGCCAACTCAGAGCAGAGCAAAAGTGTTTAAAGATAAATGATGTGCAGCCCTTGCCAGAAGAGCTGGGAGGGAAATGCAGGGAAGTGCTCTCCCTCCTCCTGGCTGCTTTGTTGTTTCTGACACAGAAGTGGAGTAAAAAATGAGAGGATTTGGTTTGGAGGAGGAGTTGTGGAGTATTTTGGGGACTTGGTGCTCTGTAGCCCTTGGTGCCAGTCTGAAGCCTGAAGTGGCACAGAGAAGCCAGGGTTTGTTATCCCAGGAACAACATTTATTCCTGATGCTGCCAGCATCACTTGGAGAAGAATTTGCAGCATTTTACCCATTTTTTGGGGGTGATGCAGGAACTGGAAGGATTTATGTCTGTGATGGGACCCAGAGGAACAGTGAGCACTGATGGGCTTTCATCTACACAAGGCCATTTATATTTATATTTTGCTTTTCAAAACCAAAATAATGGATTTAAACACAGCTGCTGGAGTTGGGACAGGATATAAAAGTGACAAACCTTGTGTACACAAAATCAGCTCCCTGGTAAATCTGCAGTAACATGATGTTTTCATAAATTCTTTATCAGGGCAAGCCTGGCACTGGGGTTGATGATGCTGCTGATCAAAATATTCACACAAATTAAATCAGCTCCAGAATCCTGGTGCTTGGCTTTACTGTGCTGATGTGGGTCCACCACAGAAAATAATTACTGAGGGAAAATGCAACAATAAATTGCAATAAAAGGCAAACTGTTCACAGCCAGGCTTTCCATCATCCCTGAGCAGCTTTTACCCCCCCAGACTGAAGGGGAAAACTCAAAACTCAGCCCTCAGGGTGAGCTGCTTTCCCCTTCACCCTCTCACAGGAGACAGAGGAACACTTGGAGCCCATTCAGCCACCCAGAGCAAACAACTCCTGCCCAAACAGGAATTCACCTCACCTGGGGAAAGCACGCCAGGAGGAAGGATGGGATGGACCTAAAACAACCCTGGACTTGTGCAGGGCAGGAAAAATGTGTGCACACAACTTGGGGGCCACTCCCTGAGCAGCACAAGTACCAAGAGCTGGGGCCAAGGTGAATTCCAACAAATCCAGCTGGAATGACCATTCTCCTACAGCCCTGAACTCCAGGCTTTGTCCTGCAGGGTGTGCACCCTGAGAAGCCAAACACAATTCTGTCCTACTGATGCCTTACTTTAGCTTTTGTGTTTTCCAGATTCTGTACTGCATTATAACAGTATATATATAACTCTGAACTCCATATAAAGTGCCAGCAGCTCTCCTCTCAGCTCAGGCACACAGAGCAATCCTCTTCCAGCCCCAGAACCAAGGACACCGCTGCAGCTTCAGCCCAACAGTGCAAACAGCAGGGAATGGAGGGGAGCAGCCTGGGAGGGTGGGACTGCAGGACCTGGGGCTGGAATTGGACAGGGAACCCAACGTGGAAATGGACCAAAACTTATAAAAGGGTGAGAACTCCTGACCCAGGGTCCATCTTGGGTCAGTCTTGGGTGTAGCTCTGCCCAGGCTCTTGTGCTGCCCAAGGTGTATCCTTTGAGGTATTTTAATAAATCCCTGCTTTATTCCTTTAATTCTGTTGCAGGTGGCCTCTCCAGGCACCACCATCCCAATCCCACCCTGGCACTCCTGTGGCAAAGCAGGATTGCATTCCCAGGGACAACTCCCACCACAGAGCTGATGGTTTGCTGAGAGCAAAAAACACCCCCTGAAAGGCACTTTTGGGAAACTTTAAACCCTCCATAACTTCCTCCCACTCTGGGATCCGAGGCACACTGAGCAGCAGCAGCTCCTGTTCCAGGGGAAGCTGTCAGGCTGATTATTAGGAATTTCAATTTACCCCCCCAGACTGAAGGGGAAAACTCAAAACTCAGCCCTCAGGGTGAGCTGCTTTCCCCTTCACCCTCTCACAGGAGACAGAGGAACACTTGGAGCCCATTCAGCCACCCAGAGCAAACAACTCCTGCCCAAACAGGAATTCACCTCACCTGGGGAAAGCACGCCAGGAGGAAGGATGGGATGGACCTAAAACAACCCTGGACTTGTGCAGGGCAGGAAAAATGTGTGCACACAACTTGGGGGCCACTCCCTGAGCAGCACAAGTACCAAGAGCTGGGGCCAAGGTGAATTCCAACAAATCCAGCTGGAATGACCATTCTCCTACAGCCCTGGACTCCAGGGTGTGCACCCTGAGAAGCCAAACACAGCTCTGTCCTACTGATGCCTTACTTTAGCTTTTGTTTTCCAGATTCTGTACTGCATTATAACAGTATATATATAACTCTGAACTCCATATAAAGTGCCAGCAGCTCTCCTCTCAGCTCAGGCACACAGAGCAATCCTCTTCCAGCCCCAGAACCAAGGACACCGCTGCAGCTTCAGCCCAACAGTGCAAACAGCAGGGAATGGAGGGGAGCAGCCTGGGAGGGTGGGACTGCAGGACCTGGGGCTGGAATTGGACAGGGAACCCAACGTGGAAATGGACCAAAACTTATAAAAGGGTGAGAACTCCTGACCTTGGGTCCATCTTGGGTCAGTCTTGGGTGTAGCTCTGCCCAGGCTCTTGTGCTGCCCAAGGTGTATCCTTTGAGGTATTTTAATAAATCCCTGCTTTATTCCTTTAATTCTGTTGCAGGTGGCCTCTCCAGGCACCACCATCCCAATCCCACCCTGGCACTCCTGTGGCAAAGCAGGATTGCATTCCCAGGGACAACTCCCACCACAGAGCTGATGGTTTGCTGAGAGCAAAAAACACCCCCTGAAAGGCACTTTTGGGAAACTTTAAACCCTCCATAACTTCCTCCCACTCTGGGATCCGAGGCACACTGAGCAGCAGCAGCTCCTGTTCCAGGGGAAGCTGTCAGGCTGATTATTAGGAATTTCAATGATGACACTATTAATGACACTATTAATGCCAGCCAAGGGCAGGTTCCTGCTGAACACGAAGTGTCAGAGCTGCTCTGCTGAATCCCAGCCTGCAAACTGCCAGCAACTCCATCAGCATCCCCAAGTAAATATCAAATGAATAATCTCCAGTCAGTAAAGGGATGTCCCTGCCAGGGAGAAATGCTGGGCAGGCAGGGGATGAGGGAAGTGTCTGCACCACAGGGAGAGGACGGGAGAGAACCAGGAGAAAAAAAATACTGGGAAAAAAGGGAATAAGAGCTGCCCTCCCTCACAGGGACACCACAGGAAGGAGGGCTAGAAGGAATGGCATGGGATGGTTCAAGGGAAAGGGGAAATTTGCCAACTTAAAATTCATCTATTGTTAATTTAACAGGGTATTTTACATTTTAACAGGTTATTTTAGCAGGGTATTTTCTATTTTAACAGGGTTTTTAACAGGGTATTTTCTATTTTAACAGGTTATTTTAGCAGGGTATTTTACATTTTAACAGGGTTTTTTAACTCCGTGCTCCCCAGCATGAAGCAGAGTCCAAATCCCCAAGTAAATATAAAATGAATAATCTGGAGTCTGCCCATTCTAAAAATAGCTCTGGTGTACATTCTGCTATGAATAATTCCTTGGTTTAGGGAAGCTGAGGAGCCTTTTAAAGCTGAGACCACAGAGTCTGCACTGTGGACAGAGACAGAGGAGCTGGGGGAACTTCTGCCCCAAAAAAAGCCAGGCCTGCATCGTTTTTCCTGCATTGTTTTGATGCCAAGTAATTTGTTTTTCAGGATCATTTTCTGCCATTGATGCAACACTTGAACATCTCCAGTTGATCCTGGAGATGCCAGGGGAGTGTTTTCCACTCATAACTCAGGTATCTTCACACCTGCCAATGATGAGACCCCAAATCCAGGGGGAGTGGGACAATCCTGGTCCCAGCAGGGATGGGGGATTGAGCTGAGAACTGAGCAGAGCAGGAGGAGTTGCCAACAGCACATCCAAAAAGGGTTTGTGTCCCAGAGTGCCCCAAAACCAGCAGGGATAAACACATTATTTCACTAAACTCCAGTCAAACTAGCCAGGAAAACACAAATTCCAGATGCAGACCTTATTCCTTTGCAGTTGTATAAACACTAAAGAATTGTTTTGGGTCAAGATAGACAAAATCTCTTTGAAAAACTGATTTAAAGAGGTTAGAAATAAGCCTAGGCACCTATGTGATTCAGCAAGTTTATTAAACAAGGAGTTTTCCTTGCATATGGACCATGGCAGTTTCTGAGGGTGAAGGGTTAAAAATGTGCCAGGCAGTGCCACCACACTGATTTCATCTTCTTTTGGGAAAAAAAAAGCCTTTTTAAACTGAAACTCTGCTGAATTTCTCACCTGATAACTCAGAAAAGTCAGGGTTTAAATCACAGCTAATTGCCCAAAGGCTCCTTCCTTCCTTCCCTGTGAAGCCAGGCAGGAAAAAGAGAAAACTCAGGGAATGATATCTTTTAAACCAGAACTTTCTGGCTCCAAGAACACTCTATAAATAGTGCAAATTCCCCTGCAGGGCTGTGTCACCCAACAGGCTCCAGGCACAGCCACCTGACTTGGGGACATCACTCCCTGCCACACTTGAACGGCCAAAAAAATCCAGCACAGGAGCGCCCAGGGAATGCTTGTCTGGAGGGATGGCAAGGAAAATAAAGCAAATTCAGGATTTTATTGAAGAGAGCAACATCCAAGTGCCACCTCTTCAGCACCACTGAGCCTTCAAGCACTCGGTGAGCATTAATAAATCAGATTATTCAACTTGCTACAACTGAAAGAGAAGGGAATGTTTATAGAACAGATGCACAAAAAGGACTTTTAGCACTGCTGCTGTTTGCCACAGCCTTTCCATAGGAACAGCCTCAAAAAGCCATTTTCTCCTCATTTCTTCTTTCCTGCTCAAAGCCACAATTATTCCACCAACTCCACATGCTCTGCCCTGGCAATTTGTAAATGAAAAGCTGAGTTGCCGTTCATTAAGGCTGGCTAATTAAAAGTGACTGTATTTATCAGGAAAACTGCATGTTTTGCTCCCTGAACATCACTGGAACAGGCTCAGGGCTGTAACTTTGGCTGCTTCTGGAAGTTATTCACAGCAGCTCTTGTCAAACAACTTTTCAGCCATTTAAAAAAAAAATCTTAAATGCCTCAACAGCCATAAAAAATCTACCAAAAAAACCCCAAAAACCCCAAACAGCAAAACAAAACCAGAACAAATAAATAAAACAAACAAACTTAAAACTGCCTACCAAAAAATTGTGCTAAAATTTTACATAAAGTAAGAAGCGTGACCTGAAATAAATAAATCTATTCCTTCCCATTTCAGGCCCCAGAATTAAAGCAGTGCACAGCTAACTGGATAAACCAAGGGAAAGAAGGAAGCCAAGCAGGATTCGGGATCCTCCACGTGAGACCGAAAACGGACTGAAAGTTTATAAAACTTTCACTAGCTTTAAAACTCTTAAAAATTTTCCAAGTTTTCGGACTGTCAGACACCAAACCTTTAAATCAGTGGCAAGCAGGTAATGATGAGAGGCGGCTCTTCAGGCAGAGATTTTGGAACCTGATTTAAGATTTACTCCTCACTCCTGCTTAATGCAGGGTTTTACACATTTATAGCACATGATTTAAGTTGTTACCAGCTGAAGGTTATCCTCCTGAGAGCTTTTAAGACAAGGATTTTTCCAGAATGCCTTTTTTTTTTTTGCAAATTATTTCCATGTTCTCCCGCAGAGTTTATCAAAAAAACAAAGCCATGGAGGGAGAAGGGTTGATGTCATTCATTTGTAGGATTACAAAAAGGACAAACAAACTTTTGGTAATACATCAAATGGGATTAATCCCATCATTCTGTTTATTTAATATTCATGTTAGCTGGGAGTATTTATCCCCAGGCAGTTAATTCCTTCAGTTTTGGAGAGGGAATGTGGAAATACAAAGAGAACAGAACGGGGATGGCAGCAGGAAATGTGGATTTTCCTTCACCAACAGGACACAGCAGAGCCTGATCCCAGCTCCCAAATTCCCATGGATCCCCTTGGGAGCATCCAGCCGGGACTCCATGAGTTATCCACAAAGTGGGGGTGCCCAAAGGACAAGAAATGAAATGGAAAAGAATGGGAGAAAAGGGAAGGAAAAGGGGAGGAAATTTGATTTGATGTTTGCTCCTTGGCTTTTCAGGGAGCAACCATCAAATGGGATGGCTGCTTTCACATTAAAGCAATTATAAATTCAGAAATCTGCCTGAGATGGTGCCAAACAGGTCAGGAAGCACAAAAAGCCCATTTGGAATTGCACACATTTTTCACTGAAAAATGAAAAGAAATGGGATAGTGAGAATGTGTGAAGTGCCAGCCACGAGGCCAAGAGAACAAATGTGTAATTAGATAAAAAAAGTCCACGTTACAGGCCACAAGTAGTTAGCTATTGAGTTAAAAATAAAAATCATTTAAGTGCCATTTCTTAATTAGACAGTTCAGCCTTAAAAAACCTTCTAGAAAGAGAGATACAGCTCCATTTTTAGTTTGTTAAAATAAAGTACTGTAAGCCTCACAGTTTGTGAGGCTATGATATAAATAAAAAATAATAAACATCAAGAAATCTCACACATTTAATCCCAACCTTAACTGTCTGGAATTCCATCAGAGGAGCAGGGGATCCTCAGAGCTGAGGGGAGCTCTGATGGCAATCTGACAATCCTCACTCTCCTCCCCTGGCAGGACAAAGCTGGGGGCCAGGAGATCACAGATGTGCAGGGAATTCTACAGACAGCCACAAAAGAAGGGATTTATTCATTCAGAGACACGCAGAAAAAAATTAACTACACTTTGTACCTCTGTTCCACGTTTGTAGGACTGAGGGCTGGAGCAGTAAAACAGGTACAGAAAAAGAAGCTTTTCCAGCAGAGAATAAAGCAGGAAAGCAGGACTCCAAAGGTATGGGGGGAGTGGCACAGAGGGCAGGGCTGGGGGGGATTTTGGGAAGGAATCCTTCCCTGGGAGGGTGGGGATGGGATGGGATGGGATTAATAAAACAGTTTTTTCTCTACTGTGGATAAAAAACTTTCCCCTCCGAAATTTGCTGCGGGAACATCATCCCTGGTTTCAAATCAAATGTCAGATCTGGTTTTAATCAGCCTCTAAAGAGATTTTTTGTGGGGCAGATGAGGCAGACAAACAAATCCTCCTCCCTTGTGCCACGTCTGGCAGGAGGAGCAGCACATCTCTGAAATATGTGCAGGAAAGAGACCAAATGATGTCATTTCTGTCACTTATTCTGATTTTTTCAAGTGAATTTGTGGGATGTGAAGCTCTTCTTTCCCCTGGGTGACTCTTGGCACTGGGACAAAATCTCAAATCTGGGTCTGACCCAAACAGAGTTGCCCTGGGAGCCTGATCCAGGAATTCCTCCTGTGGGATGAGCCCTGCAGGGAGTGAACATCCCACACCACAGCAAAAAGCACTTTAAAAGCACTTGGCAAACCTGGTTCCTCTTCAGGACCTGAATTCTTTCTAACTCCCTTTTATACACATGAATAAAGCAGAAATTAGGATTTCCTCTGGGGAAGTTATTTACAAATAGAATAATCTTAATTCTACTGTCTTTTAAAAAATGGATATTTTTAAAAGATTTAACTATTTAGTTATTTTTATTATTTAGTTATTTTACTATTTAGTTATTTAAATTATTTAGTTATTTGAATTATTTAGTTATTATTTTTTTAATAATTGTGAAAATATTTCCCTTTTGTTGCACTCTGCCTGATTTTAGTCATAATTTTCATCAGAGCAATCAGGAGTCTTTAATATCATTAAATAAATATCATTGCCCAGACTGATTCCACTGCAGACAGACAAACCTAAATAGACAAAAATTCACCTTAAACCATCCAGCCTAGACAATTACTTTAAAAATAAACAGATTTGTTTTTACAAATAAATTATCCAACCATTGATTAGGTTTAGCCCCTTGGGTCCCCAGACTCATCAGATCAGAGCTGATTTCCACCTATAGCAGCTTCCCCTCACCAGAGAGAGCAAAACTAATTAACACATCTTTATTGTTACAAGAAAATGTGCTGGTTAAAGCCTTATTTAGCAAACTTGCAGCCATTATTAGATTATCTCTGATTTTTCAAGGAGCAACCATCAAATGGGATGGCTGCTTTCACATTAAAGCAATTATAAATTCAGAAATCTGCCTGAGATGATGCCAAACAGGTCAGGAAGCACAAAAAGCCCATTTGGAATTGCACACATTTTTCACTGAAAAATGAGAAGAAATGGGATAGTGAGAATGTGTGAAGTGCCAGCCACGAGGCCAAGAGAACAAACATTTGCTAAACAAATGGAACAATGTGGCATTTCAGTCAGATGGAAATTACTGATATATTGAAATCATTGATGGATTCAGTATTGGCTTGATGAGGGCAGCAGCTGAACTCCCCAACTTAATTTATAGTGATACCACTGTCAGTTACACAGAAAAGAGGAATATTGGAGTGTTTTGCAACTGGATCAAGTAAAAATGCTGGAATAACACAGCATGGATTTGATTTATTGGGAGTTTATCATCATCATCCCCTCACTTCAGAGCCCAGCCAGGTGCAGTGACCTGGCACAGAAACACCATCCCAGCTCCTGCATGGAGCTCTCTATCCCCAAAATTCCCATTCCAGCTCTTCTGGCAGCTTTTCCAGGACCAAAGTGTTTTATTTCAGCCACCCTGTCTCCACGAGGTGCCTCTCACTTCACGAGTTACCACTGACAAAACAAAGAATAAAACAAAGAATAAACCACTTTAACTCTACAAACACCACCCACATCCAAAGTTGCACACATAGAGTTTGGTTTTAAGCTGAGGAGAAATTTCAATAAAGATTTATTTGAGCACAGCAGCCACACACACCGTGAGGGAGGTGCTCCATCACGGAGACCTTCTCCAGGTGCCTTTGGAGAGAGCCACAAGTGCCAGGCTGGCACATCCCTGGATGTGTGACAGCCCAGAGCCCGTGCCAGGGAGCCCATTCCTCTGTTCCCAAAGAATTTATGGAGCTGCAAACAGCAACCCTTTGCAAAGCTGTGTTTCACTTGTCTTGCCGTGGCTGGGAGGAGAGGAGTGCTGCTCCTCCTGCTGCCAAAATTCCTTCAGCTCCCAAATTCCAGCTTCTGCTTTTAGATCAGAGAAGCCCCAGCTTCAACCCCCCCTCCCCAGAAATTCCCTCTCCCTTGTGGGAAATGGATTTGTAGAGAAACACTTGTCATGTATTATAGTTAAAGAATAGTTGGCTTCTGATTGTGACAGCGTAAATTGTAACATCTCTATTGTCTCACCCTTCATGTAAGACTGAAAATAGAATAAAAGTTTTTAAATGCCTCTCAGTTGCCCCATCTCTGGGTCAGAAAAGGGCTTAATCCAACACTCCCTGTTCTGTTTGGGAGCCTTGGAATGCTGTTAACTCTGGGATGAATCCTAATGCAGCCTTTGGGGAGATCTGCTGAGCCTTGCCTGTTCCAGGGTGCTTTTAAACCTGCACCGACAGCTGATGAGATCAGAGCCAAGGCAGGCACAGCCAGACCCCTGTGCTCCAACACCACCCGAGCTCCTGCCCACCAAAGAGAGCCTTTCCCAAAGCACTACGGATGAATTCTGCTGTTCAAAAACCTCTCCACACCTCTGGAGCTGCTGAAGCTTCCCAGAACTCAAACCCATCGGCAATGTCCAGACCTCATCCAGATCCAACAAAATAAATGCAGAAAAAGGTCAGCAGGGAACACCTGAAAATGTCCAGACCTCATCCAGATCCAACAAAATAAATGCAGAAAAAGGTCAGCAGGGAGCACCTGGAAAACCAAGGCTGGAGGAGCTAAAATAATCCTTGGAGGGAGTGAAAGGGTTGGAAAGGAAAAGAAAAAAATATTTCAGAGCTCAAACACCACCTGAGTTACCTGTCCTGCCTCCTGCCCACCAAACAGAGCCTTTCCCAAAATATTGTGGATGAATTCTGCTGTTTTAAAACCTCTTGGAGCTGCTGAAGGATCCATTGGTTCTCCCACAGCTTCCCAGAGCTGAAACCCACCAGCAATGTCCAAACCTCACCCAGAGGCAACAAAATAAACACAGGGAAAGGTCAGCAGGGAACACCTGGAACACCAAGGCTGGAGGAGCTAAAATAATCCTTGGAGGGAGTGAAAGGGTTGAAAGGAAAGGAAAAATATTTCAAAAATATTTTTAAAAAATATTCAAAATATTTCAGAGCTCTGAGTTACCTGTCCTGCCTCCTGCCCACCAAACAGAGCCTTTCCCAAAATATTGTGGATGAATTCTGCTGTTTTAAAACCTCTTGGAGCTGCTGAAGGATCCATTGGTTCTCCCACAGCTTCCCAGAGCTGAAACCCACCAGCAATGTCCAAACCTCACCCAGAGCCAACAAAATAAACGCAGGGAAAGGTCAGCAGGGAACACCTGGAAAACCAAGGCTGGAGGAGCTAAAATAATCCCTGGAGGGAGTGAAAGGGTTGGAAAGGAAAGGAAAAAAATGTTTCTGATGAGACACAGGTGTAAAAGCCACAAGGAAAGGAGAGCTGAAAGTCACAGCAATGCCTGAGGATGGCCCAAGGAGCTCCACCCGAGGATTTGTGAGGAAAACCAGGATTTTGTGCCGTGGTTATTCTGAAAACGAGTGCCTGCAGCCCCATGGCTGTGCAGGGCATCCCTGCTGCATCCCTCTCCTCCCTGCCTCCAGGGCTGGCTCCTGCCTGGGGCTACCAGCAGCAAAAAACTGGGAAAAAACCCGATTTTCTGCCAATTCAGCTTCCCAGAGCTGCTCCTGCCGGCAGAGCAGTGTCAGGCCAGCAGGAAAACAAGGCTGGAGCTGCAGCAAGAGGAAATTGTGTTTTTTACATCAGCTTTGCACCCCAAAACCACATCCTGGCTGCCTCTGGGGCTTGAGCAGAGGGGCTGTGACACAGCCACCTCGGGGAGAAGGAAAAAAGCCATTTTATAGCTTCAGCCACTTCTGTGGAATAAATTAATTAATGCATTTTTAGTTGAAAAATAAAAACCAGTCAAACCCAGGTCCTTCAAGGAAGCTCCTTCCTGGGGCTCCTCCAGCTCCAGAGCTCTGAACTGATCCCTGCATTTAGCTCATTTCAGTGGATATATACATATATTTAAAAAACTAAACCCAAATATATATATTTTGTTTGTTTATATATATATATATATCCACTAAAATAGCTAAATATTAATATTAATGAAAAAACAACTATTATTTATTAATTACATAAATATTAACAGAAATAATATTGATATTATAAAAAGTCATATACAAGGTATAATATATAATATATACAATATAATATATAATAGATAATATATGTTATATATGTTATATAATATATAATATACAATATATAATATGATATAATTATAGCATATTATATATGATATAATTATATCTGATATATGATTATATATCATATAGTATATATTATACTATAATTATAATATAATATGATATTATTATATAATATACAATATATAATATATAATATACAATATATAATATATAATATACAATATACAATATATATTATATAATTATATATGATATATGATAATATATCATATAGTATATATTATACTATAATTATAATATAATATGATATTATTATATAATATACAATATATAATATACAATATATAATATATAATATATAATATATAATATATAATATATAATATTAATTATATATAATATATAATAGCTATTATATATAGTTTATATACTATAATAGATATTATATATTAAAATATAAAAATTATATCTATATGATTTATATAAAATATTTTAAATATATATAAAATATACGTATGTCCCCCCTTTTTCCCCTTTACTTTTTCACAATTTTTTTACACTCCACTTCAGCAAACTGCACTGTACACCCAAGTGCTGGGGAGGAGCTCCAGGGGTTCTCTGTGCTTGTTCCCCCTGACAAAGCAGCCCACAAACAAGAGCAAACCCCCCAAACCACAGAATTTTTTTGCCTTGAAGAGGCAGTGCCAACCCACCTGCACAAACCAACCTCATTTCCAGTCTGCCCTGCTGGGTTTTTATTAGGACAGCCCCCAGGGGAACTGTGGAATTAGGAATGCCAGCCCCCTTTTTTTTTTTTTTTGTTTTTAGCACAGCGGAGGAAGCAAAATCCACGGAGAATTAAGCTGAGAGAGAGAGGAAAGTTTGGTGAAGGGCTTTGAGAGGCCAGGAAAAGCAGGAGGAGCAGGCAGGAAAATACAGAGTGCTTGGAGCTGGGTTTGGTGAGCCTGGGGAGAAATGACTCCCTGCCTGCAAACCCAAAGCAGGGGGCTGGAAATGGGGCAGATTTCCTGGTGACACCTGGAATATCCTGAGCTGGGGTCACCCTCTGCACGCAGGCATTTTCCACTTGTCCTGAAATGCTTTTCCACTATTTTCCTTCTTTTTAAAGAAACTACAACTCACTCGTCCAAAAACCCACCACAGCCCATGCTGAAGTTTTCCTATTTCAAATGTTCTAACTCCAAGATTCAGACATATTAACTAATATTTATATTAATTATTATTATTAATTATAAATATCTAACTAATATTTACATTAATTCACACATATTAACTTTTTTTTTTTTTTACTAGTGTCCAACATTCCTGCTGCAGGTTTTCTCCACGGCAGGGAAAGCAAGGAGCATCTCCAGCAAAGCATTAATTTCTCTGTTTAAAAACCCTGCCTTGGGAGAAATATCTATTTAATTTCATGCATATTTAAGAATACCAAGTGGGTTTTATGCACCATAAAGAATATTTTCTCCCTGGCAAGGGAGGGGTTATTTGTGATCATCACTGGGATGTGTTGTCACACACTCAGGACACTGGAGGTGCTCCCAGAATATGGGAATTTTCTCCCTATTACCACCAGAGGATGAGGGCTGCACAAAACAATGAAGGTTTTTATCTAGGAGAAAGCAAAAAAAAAAAAAAAATACATGGGAATAACATCCCATTAATTCTGCCAGGAAAAACAAGGAGCAAGAGCTCATCCCAAGGAGATCCTGCTGCAGACACCTCCTGGAACAGCAATTCTGCTCTTTTATTTATATTGGACTGCTGAGGGCTGAAGGAAACTGCTTGTCCAGTCAAAATATTATCAAATTACACAAGGGTTTTGTTTCAGGTTGTTTTCATTTCTATATTAAAAAAAAAATATTAATTTGCAGGCAGTCTTGCTCTGATAGGAAGTTCCTCCAGTTTGTATCACAGCTGTGATGGTCATTCCCAAAAAATGTATTTCCATGGGTCCTGGAATGAGATGTTTGCTTGCAACACAGCTGCTCAGTTGATTAAAGAAAAATTAAATTAAAAATTAAAAATTAAAGAAAATGTTTCATCTGCATGATTTCTACAGAGTGGTTTGGAAACTTAAAATAATAGTAATAATAATAATAATTATCATTATTATGAAAAATAATAAACTAAAATAGTAAGAGTTTTAAGTTCAGAAACTTAAAATAGTAATAAAAACGTTATTTTGGTACAGTAAGTAAGAATCAAATTGAGGCTGAAAACCTGCAGTTCTTAGGGATTAACAGCCTTTACACTTCAGCAGAATTTTCTCTCCTTTTCTACCTTCCTTCAGTGTGGAAATAATTGCAAGTTTTTCAAAGGTTAGCTTTTCAAAAGGGAAATGTGCACTGAGCTCTGCAATCAGTATTTGCCACGGGATGGTCATTACCTCAAAACAACCCTAAAGCATCACAAGAAACCTCTGTTATTAATTGGGATTGAGGAAGATCAAATAATCAGAGCACGACAATAAAATGAGTATGAAATGAGTATAAAATGAGTAGAAAGTGAATGTGAAATGAGTAGAAAATGAATATCATCACATCCACGTTTTAAAAATTAAACTGCATTATTTCTCTGAAGAGAATTCGTATCTTAAAACAGGATTAATTCCAAATGGGGGCTAATAAATCCAACAACAGAAAAATGGTTTTAAAGGCTCGTGTTTACAACAGCTACTCAAAATATTTGGAAAGCAAGCTGTGGTTTGCCCCAGGAAGGATCCAAGGGGAGATTTTGGGATCACCACCCCATTTCGGAGGCAGGAACATCCCAAAGCTCGGCCTCTCACGTGCCAATCCCATTTTTCACTTGGAAGGATTTAAAACAACAAATAAACAAATTTCAAATGACAAATCTTCCAGCCCCTCTCGATAACAGACCTGAACACCAACAATGCCCACAGATTCTTCATCTCCCACGTGGTTTTCACTTCAACCCCTGACATTTGGCTAAATTCAAACTTTTCAGTGGGACCTCTTGTAGCTGGGGAAATCTCACGACGTTTCCTTGGAGTATTTTTAATTTTTGCCACAGAAATCTCCACTCTTTCTTCCATAAGGCACCGAGCTTTGTTTAGCTGGGTTTCCCCCCGTATTTTCCCCGTGTTTTTTTGTTTTGCTGGACTGACACCCACCAGGTTCCAGGGCGTTCCCTGACATCAGAAATTGCTGTCATTCCACTCAGGTTCTGTCAGCCAAGCAAACTCCAGCTGGGAGAACCAGGAGAGGACAGGCAACAATGCTGGACATCCCAAAAAAAAAAAAAAAAAAGGCAGGGATGAACTGGATCCAGCTGCAGCCTCAGCCTCTTTCTGCCCTTTCTCAGCTCTCCTCACATCCTGGCTAAATCTTGGGGTTTTTTTGGTCTCCAGGTTCTGTTTCCATCTCACCCAGATCGATGCCCTGCAAGGAAAGCAGCATCAGGATCACGTCCAGGGAGCCATGCATTATTCAGCCAAGATAAATCTACACTTTTTTTTTCCCTGTATGTTTGAAAAATGGATGAATTTCAATTTTAGGGCAAAGTTTCAAGCAATCTTTACAAAATGGGAGCAAAAAGTTACTCCAAGAAGCTCTCCCACCTGCAGCTGCCTTGGCACGGCAAGGATTGGAGGATAAGCATCCCTTACAGTCAGTCTGGATACATTTAACAATAAATAAATAAATAAAAAATCAACAGTTTGGGTTAGGAAGGGCCTTAAAGATCACCTCATTCCACTAGCCCAGACTGCTCAGGTTATTTCTGAAACAATGCAGATGTAAGAACTGGTTTGACTTTAAAGATGACCCCTCTCAGCTGCTCATAAACCTCTACTAAATGTATTTTCAGGGTAAAAAAACAAGCTGCTTTTACAACAGAGCAGGAGCATTTTGGAGCCCGAGCTGCTGCTGTTCACACCCACACCGTGACCCACAAATGCTTCTCCCCACGCTTCATTCATGAAATGAATTTCCGTGCAAATTCCTTGTCCAGAAAAATGCATTGCTGACTGATGAAATCCAGAGACAGTGCTTTGCAAACTTCCCTGCTCATGCTTCAAAGCCATCTAAATCCAGACTGTAAAATTCCATTTAGAATTCGGTTTTTTTTGAGACATAAGGATTTAAAAAGCTGCATGTAAAATAAGGAAACCTAATATCCACAGAATGAGTAATTAGTACTGAAATCTCTCCGTGCAGAATTTAACCCAGATATTCATATCTTTACCAAAATTCAATTAACAAATGAATTGATTTTGGAAAGGAAAGGAAAAAGGGGAAAGGGGAAAGGGGAAAGGGGAGGATTTAATTGTTTCACTGCTGTTTTTACACTTTCCCTCAAACCTCCTTTGGACTGCTGAGATCTTCAGTGTATTTTTGATAAATGAAGAAATCAAGCTCTTTTTGTGCTGCCCCTTAACGCCATAAATTCTGCAAACAAAAGAGGAAGGCAGGGATCAGCAGCCCCATTTCCAGTGCCAGGTATCCAAGGAATGCACCTGGCCCTTCAGCCCAGCCTGGCTTTGGCCCCTTTGGAATCCACTGTGATTTACAACAGCTCCACTCTTCGCCAGTTGATGCAGGTAAGATCTAATTAAAAAGTTTACTAACTCCAGGAAGTTCAAACAGCCTCAGATATTGAAAATCATCACACCTGAAAGAGTGAATGTTTACATGGACACTTCTGAATGCACAAACTCCAGCTCAGGCAGCTTGTTTAAAGCCTGGAGTGCTCCAATATGTCCCAAGAGATTCCCTAAATTTACCTGGAGTATTTTTCTACTCATCACATGCAGTGAACAGCCTGGAGTGCTCCAATATGTCCCAAGAGATTCCCTAAATTTACCTGGAGTATTTTTCTACTCATCACATGCAGTGCTGCAGCCTGACCCTTGTGATACAACACAAAAAGGCAAAGAAGTTGCCTTTAAAAAAAAATAATTGTTTAAAAGTAAAACTATTAACAAAAATTTATTTCTCAAAGCCTGAGAATATACTCTGTGACCTGAAAATGATCGAATTAAAATATTTACTGACTCCAAGAGGTTCAAATGGCCTGGGATATTGATAATATTGATAATTATCACTCACCCCTGAGTGAGTGAAGCCAGCACTGGCCTTGCACCTTGCGCAGAAGGGCAGGGCACAGTGACAATTCCACATTTTCAGCTGCACTTGCTGCTCCCACAAACCCCCAAGGAAAGAAAGGGACGGGAGCTGAGCTCCCAGGACAGGGCCACCTGCAGAGCCACGAGAGCACAAAAAGCTTTGCTGGAGGGTTTGGATGCATTTCCCTGCCCTGAACGCTTTCCTGGCAGGCTCTTGAACCCTGACATTTCAATAATGCCACCCCTGGCTGGAGCAGCTTAATGAGTGCAGGAAAAAAGGCACCTCTGATGTGTTTTCAAACTGATTATTGGGGAATTGAGATGCTCTGGCAGCCCAGGGCTGAGTGTGAGCTCATTCCTACCACTAATTACTTCTCCCTACAAAATATTTACATATTTGCCGCTTTTGACCATTCATTATATATTTTTTTTTTTCCCCTAGCATGTCACCAATTCTTGCAGCACAAAAATAATGCCTGTAGGTTCTTTCCTGTGGTGTGGAGTTGTCTAAGCTTTAGGCAATAATAAAATCCTGTTCAGCTTTCTTCATTTGATTTCCTCTCCTCACGTGGCTGTACAGAGGGAGGATAAAACACAGGCAACCTCACCCACAATGTAATTAATTTAATTTCTTGTTATTGTTCCAAACTCGTCCCTGGTCACCTTGAAATGCCCCTCACTGCTAGCAGCAGTTTTCTTGCAATACACAACTTGAATTCAAGACAGGTCAGGAGACTTTAGATGTTTTATTAAGGTAACTTTGAAAGTGAAAACCAAAAAAAACCCATTTAACTCGATCTGGAGCGTTTTCATCACAAGCATAAACCCTGTTATGTTCCCTAATTTAACATTTTTTTTCCTTATTTAAATCAGAGCACACTGCCCACATCCCCATTCTCTGAGGAGCTTGGCTCTTGGATCAAAAGCTTCCAGGAGAGTTTTAGTTTTTCCAGGGCATGTTTTTAAAGTCCCAACAGCAGAAAATGAGAGAGAAGAAAGAGCTCAGCCCCAGGAACCCACCCTGCAGCACCTGCAGCCTTCAGCCGAGGGCAACACTTTGATTTCCTGCACATTCTCCTTTGTGCTGCTCCAGAGAGGGCAAATTATTCCAAATTTTCAAATGCTGCCTGCATGGAAAGGCTCCTGCTGGCAAGGAGAGGGAACACCAAGTCCTTTTCCCGAGGAACAGGTGAGCACAGGGGTGATGCTCTCAGAGGGAAGGGCTGAAGTTCTGGGGTTAATTCACTTTTGGGTGTCTAAAACCACCACAAAAGGAAAAGACTTTACTCTTCATAAAGCAAAAGACTTTACTTGTTTCACTGCTGTTTTCCAAACTTTCCCTCAAACCTCCCTTTGGGCTGCTGAGATCTTCATTTTTGATAAATGAAGAAGTCAAGCTCTTTTTGTGGTGTCCCTTAATGCCATAAATTCTGCAAATAAAAGAGGAAGGCAGGGATCAGAAATCCCCACTTCCCCACCCTTGCTATTTAGATCACTTTTTGAACGAAAACCTCTGTTTCAAACCAAAATGCACCCAAAAAACATTACAAAATGCTCAGGGTTTGGCCCAGGTTCAAACCAGGGTTTCTCATTTTGGTGTGAAAAAACCACCCAGATGCACGATCTGGTATGAGAATTGAGGCTGCCCTGTCTCAGGTGCCATTAATTTCTTAATAATCCCATTAAACAAAGAAGCTGGGGCCTGCAAAGCCCAGCAGGAAGGTGCTGGTGTCACATTAAATAACAGAAGGCACACAGGGGGAGTCTCACAAAAAGAAAAGGAGCAGTTGCCTCTGGGAGAAAACAAGAGAGGGGCTACAAATTTCTGTTTTCAGTTGTGTTCCTGACTTGTATGAGAGCAGCCAAGAGACATAAGCAGGAACTGGAGCCTGTAAAATGAGCTGGAAATACCTGTTCACAGAGGTATAACATGTTTTTGTGACCCACTTTTGAGAGACTTGGAATCAGAGGCCCAGGGAGGTCAATTAAAGCTACTGAGACAGAAAAAAGTGCAAAGTTTTCAATTTGTGTATTAAAAAAAAAAAGTCTCAATTGAATGGTGTTTGCCACTGGAATTGTATTTAGCTCTCCTGTCAATTGGAGGTGCTGGGAAACTCAGCAGCAAAACATTCCAGTAAAAATATCTCTTTTCTATAACAGGTTTGAGGTTACAGCCTCTCCCATTCTTCATCCACACCATCTCCCCTCCCCGTCAGGCTTTTCCTTAATAAGATGGACACCACTGTGCCAAAAAGGCTTTTAAAACCTGCACTTGAGACAACTCCCTCCATCTGCAGCTGGAAACGCTTTCCTCGGCCCTTCTGCCATGGCATCTGAGGCTGCCTGCAGTTCAGCTCTCACAGGAATGTTTACACGGACACTTCAGAACAACACAAACTCCAGCTCGGGCAGCTGAAAAGCCTGGAGTGCTCCAGTAAGTCCCAAGAGATTCCTTAAATTTATTTGGAGTATTTTTTCTACTCATCACATGCAGCGCTGCAGCCTGACCCCGCGTGCAGCTACTGCCCAGAGCTGTGATACAACGCTAAAAAGGAACACAAGTTGCTTTCTTTTATTTTTTTTTAATTGCTGAAAAATAAAAGTATTAACAAAAATTTATTTCTGAAAGCCTGAGAATATACTCTGTCACCCTAATGTGATAATTAATTAGAATTATAGATGGAAACAGCACATATTTGCCTTTGAAGGTTAAAGAAAAATAGTTATTGAAGTGGGAACCAGCTCCTAGGAGTTTCTCCTAAAAGCAGGGAAAAAAAGTGTGATTTTTTAAAAATAATTTATTATTTTGCCATCATTCTCTTTGAAGATGTGGTCACCTTGAGCAGAATTATCTCCAATTCTTGTCTGTCTCTAATTCCAGTTATAAATGGAGTCTGAGGAGAAGGTTCCTGATCTCATCACAGTATTTGTCTTCCCATTTAGCTTCTCATTCTGCTTTTATTTACAGTAATGACATCCACAAAAAAAAAAAAAAAAACCCCAAAAACAAAAACAAAAAACCCCCAAACAAACAAAAAAACCAAAAACAAAACACAAAAAAAACCACGCCCAAAAAAACCCCAAAAACAAAAACAAAAAAAAAACCCCAAAAACAAAACCAAAAGAAAAAAAAACAGGGAAAAAAACCCAACCTCACACAACTAAACACTGGTAGTAAATACCATTCTGCCTCAATGCAAAATAAAAAATAATGTGAATATATCAGGGTACATAACAGCTAAAAAAGAGTTCAGGTTGATGATTTAAATGTTTGTCAATTTAAACCATCCAGAAAGTGCTTATTTAAAGCACTGATTGAAATAATTCTATCCCAGAGGCAGGAGATTACTCCTGCCCTCAAAGTTAAAAATAATATCCTCATTAACCTCAGCAACAATTTCCTAATTGCCAAGGATTACAAATCTTTCATGCAATGCTCATCCTCTGAGAATTCCGTCATTGCTTCACTTCCCAAACCACTCCTGTGACTGCAGGCTTTCAAAAAGTCAAACTCCAGGGATGGTTTTTACATGACAGCATCAAACATTCAGGAAAATGAGGGTGTGTCACCCCAAATTCTCTGCAGATGAAGCAGAGATGAATTAATGTACTATATATTAATATATAATAAATATATGAATATTTATGGGGGGCTGCCTGGGGCTCTCCTCTGCTGGGTGATGCCAACTGGCACTGGCACCATGGAGCAGGCAGCTGCTCCCACTCTTTGTTCCCTCTGTCCTGAGCAACAGCGGCTGGAATTTGTGCCAGCAAGGCAGAGATGTGGCAGAAACAAAGAGGGCAAAGTTTAGTGCCCAAAACACCCGGGGTTACAGCACTGGACGGGCTTTTTGGAGAGCAACAAAGGAGTGCTGCCAAAACAGGGGGTTTGCTGCTTCCCCCAGCCTGCAACGAGGGAAAACCAGGATCATCCTGAGCCAGGAATCACCTAAAACAAATCCAGCTCTGAGGGTGAACCAGGATCATCCTGAGCCAGGAATCACCTAAAACAAATCCAGCGCCAAATAAAACCAGGATCATCCTGAGCCAGGAATCACCTAAAACAAATCCAGCTCTGAGGGTGAACCAGGATCATCCTGGCACAAGAATTACCCAAAACAAATCCAGCGCCAAATAAAACCAGGATCATCCTGGCACAGTAATAATCTAAAACAAATCCAGTACCAAATAAAACCAGGATCATCCTGGCACAGGAATCACCCAAAACAAATCCAGCACCAAGGGTGAACCAGGATTATCCTGACCGTGGGAATCACCTCACACACAAATCCTGCACCAAATAAAACCAGGATCATCCTGACACAAGAATCACCTCACAAACAAATCCAGCACCAAGGGTGAACCAGGATCATCCAGGCAGAGGAATCACCTCACACACAAATCCAGCACCAAATAAAACCAGGATCATCCTGACACAAGAATCACCTCACAAACAAATCCAGCACCAAGGGTGAACCAGGATCATCCAGGCAGAGGAATCACCTAAAACAAATCCAGTACCAAGGGAAACCCAGGATCATCCTGACCCAGGAATCACCTCACACACAAATCCAGCCCCTCAGGTGCTGGATGGATTCCAGCAGTTTGGCATCTCCCACCAAAGTGCACATCCCTGACTTAACTCCACTTTGGGGAAATGGGATTGTCTCCTTCCCAGGGCTGCTGCTTCTCTCCTCCTTGGGAGCTGGAGACTGGTTTTTCCTACGTCTCCTGGTCTGATTCCCCTTTCCTTCCACACCAATAAAGGACCAAACTTCAGCTGTGGTTCCCCTTTTCTCCCACAACAATGAACAGCCAAACTTCAGATAATTAGGAATAAATATCCAAACAAAAATTAGTTTTGTTTGGTGGGATTATCCAGACTGTTGCCCAAATTCCCTTCTTCCCAGCAGAAGTTTGGCATCTCCCACCAAAGTGCACATCCCTGACTTAACTCCACTTTGGGGAAATGGGATTGTCTCCTTCCCAGGGCTGCTGCTTCTCTCCTCCTTGGGAGCTGGAGACTGGTTTTTCCTACTTCTCCTGGTCTGATTCCCCTTTCTCTCCACACCAATAAAGGGCCAAACTTCAGATGTGATTTCCCTTTTTTCACCAACCTTCAGCCAGGATTTCCCTTTCCTTCCACATCAATAAAGGGCCAAACTTCAGCTGTGGTTCCCCTTTTCTCCCACAACAATGAACAGCCAAACTTCAGATAATTAGGAATAAATATCCAAACAAAAATTAGTTTTGTTTGGTGGGATTATCCAGACTGTTGCCCAAATTCCCTTCTTCCCAGCAGAAATAAAACCACGGGAACCACATTACATATATGCCACGTTAAAAAAACCCAACACAAAAAGCACCTTCTACATCCTACATAATGTCCTAGACATCTCCAAAACCATTTGAGCAATTAAAAAAAAACCTATAAAAATCAGAAAAAAACCATTCACTCTGCAAAGCAGCAAAGCAGATGAAAGCTCAGGGGTATAAACATGAAGAACACTAAAGAGACAAGCATGTTCCTTCTCCCCTTCCTCCTACTCCCACACTTCATTCCTGAAGCACACAGCCTTGGACAGAGATTTTATTTCATGCCAACCACAATCAGATATTTCAATACCTCAGTGTTTGTCTGGAGGGAGCACACATTCCAGGGAAAATGCAGTGCATGCAGAGATTACCTGGAAATAAATCACATTCCCTTTTAAAATGAAGTTTAAAGAAGTGGCACAGCACAGAGCTGTATTATGGGCCACACACTTTCCCTCAGAAGAAATGTTTCACACCCTCCAGCAGTTTTCTTTCGGGAAGAGAATGAAAAAGTAAAGAGATTTATCACATTAAAAAACATATTGATTGAAAGCAGTGCTGTATGACAGCTTCAGCTATTATACCAGAACTTAATAAAATCAAATGTTTACCCCTGAAGGGGATTCGGAGATAAAAAAAAATAAAAAAGGCTTTATCAACACTTATGACAATGAGCAAATTTGCAAGGGATAACATTTTGGTGCTGCAAGTAAATGCAAATAAGAGCTCATTTCTCCAGGGGAGCTTTGAGGTTTGCCCACACGAGGAGCCGTGGCTAATTGCGATGTGGCTTGGCAGTGAAAACACGTCCTGTGATTGTGTGGCTGGAGATGTCAGCTGCTGCCACAGCTGGGGAGCAGACAAGGTCGCAGATGATGAGAGCAGGAGATGTTCCAGCATCACAGGCAGTTTGTAGGAGCAGCAGGACAGTCCTTTGTGCTGCCACGCTGCTCTCGGGGCTTGCTGATGGGCTTAACCCAAAGAATGACACTCCTTCCTCCCTGCCCTTGTCCCCTTTGCTCATCCTTCCCTCCCTTCGTCCACTCTGCTCATCCCTTCTTCCCCTCATCCCTTCCTCCCTTTGTCCACTCTGTTCTTCCTCCCCCTTGACCCCTTTGCTCATCTCTCTCTCCCTTTGTCCACTCTGCTCACCGTTCCTTCCCCGTCCCCTTTTCTCACCCCTCCTTCCCCTGTCCCCTTTCCTCACCCCTATTTCCCCATCCCCTTTTCTCACCCCTCCTTCCCCTGTCCCCTTTTCTCACCCCTCTTTCCCCCATCCCCTCTCCCAACACCCCGATCCCAAGATCCCAGCTCTCTGTATCCACCACCAGCTGCTTTTCTGGGATGGCTTTTCCACAGGAGCAGAAAGAAAGGTGGATTTCTCCTCCATCCACATTATTTGATGGCAAACCACTCCAGACCTGAGAGCCTGCTCTTAACAATGACCTTCTGTTCTTCCTGGTTTTTAGCGGGACCAAAATATTTCCCTTGATCCTTCCTGGATCAGGCCTGATCTGGTCCAAGCTGTATTTGCCATATAAACATCAATTTCATGGTGTAAATGAGCAGTTATTTCAGTTAAAATTTACCATTCTCACCAGTCTTACTTACCCTGAGTATTTGTCAGTATCCTGGCGCCTGCAAACCTTTCTTGTCTTGTAAACTGTAATGAAATTTGCATTTTTTCAAAGCTACGCTGCTTTCAAATGAAACCTACTTTTGGCACGAGCTTTAAACTGCTTTAATAAAACCACCAGTGTTTAACATTGAAGTGTTAAACACCAGCTAAAAAACAGGAGTAAAAAGCAGATAAAACAGCCCAAAAGAGAAAAAAAAATTTGCAGCTTGTTACAACTCCTGATTTTACACACAAATAACAACAGCCTGGAGGTCCAGCAGGGACATTTTTGTCAGGATGAAAACTTCCTTTTGGGATTGCCTTATCTGCAGCCTTTGCTGTTTCCTGACCTTCTGGGTGAAGTGAAACTCTACAGGCTCATAAAGAAAAAGGGTCATTAAATGTTCATGACCTTCTCCTACACGGGAGAACTCCTGGGCTGGGGTTGAGCCAGAGGAACTGGTCTGGCCAGCTGGGCTGGGATCTGGGGAACCTGAGCAGCAGCAGGAGCAGCCAAAGGGAACCTGGAGATCCAAACTCTGTTTTACGGCACACAATCCATCCCAGGAGGGCTGGAATGGGCACAGCTCCTTGGGACACAGCATTCCCTGAGGGTTTGTGGGATGAGGGACACAAGTGTGGCCACAGGACCAGCAGGGATGAGGAATGGGAGTGAGGAGTCTGTGCGGGACACAAAGCAGGGGGTGCAGTAGGGTCCAAAGGGTGCTGACTTCACTGAAACTTGGAGAATTTACCAAATATTGCAGTGAAAAATTGGAGCAAGAGGCGTGTTACTTTCTGTGCATAATTAGAGCAGCTGCTGCCCTTAAATTAGGTTTGGGAAGTCTCCCTGCAAGGGCAGAGATTCAAAGCAGGAGGAGCACACGAGCATTTTGTTCCTTTTCCCAGATCTGTCAAGGCTTCTATGCTGTGCTCTGAGGGAAGAGCAAGACCTGAACCTTGAGACTTAAGAAAAAGGAGTGCCGGGTACCTCTGGATTGCCTTTCCTACAATGGTTTGGGGTGGAAGGGACCCTAAAGCCCATCTCATCCCATGGGCAGGGACACCTCCTACTACTGCAGGATGCTCCAAACCCTGGCTTTGGATACTTCCAGGGCTGGATCCCAAAACCTGGCTGATCTCACAGCACGATCCCGCTCATTTCTGAGCAGATCCACGTGTCCAAAGGCTCCTGGGGCTGAGGACAGGTGGAATTTCACTTCAGTGCAGGCAATACCTGCGTGCTGAGGAAGACACAAAACCCCAGATGAAGAGGGGCAGGGCTGAAAAGTCCTGAGAAAATGAAGAAAAAACTGAGAAGTGCCAAAAGCAGCACACGGGAATCCTGCCATGAGCATGGGACATCCCCAGAGTGCCAAAACTGCTGCAGGAAACTGCAGCCACCAGCAGAAACCAGCCAGCAGCAAAACACAGCAACCACGTGCCAGGAGATTGTTTCAGAAGTGAAACTGCCAGAAGCCAAATCACAGTTTTAAGGCACAATTTACACCGTAAATATTTGGGTTTCTAGCAAAAAGGGAGGGAGGAGAAATCCTACTCTGCTCCAAAAGAGCTGCTGGAAACACCACATTGGAGGCAGAGCAATCTGCTGGTTTTAACTAACCCACATGACAGAGGATGTGAATTTTTTTTTTCTCTCACTCTATTAAACACAAAAATATCCAAACTCCTGAGCTATGGAACAGAAATTATTAAAATCCCACTGCGCCAAGATTGTTTCCTCCCCATCCACGGCAATTCCCAACAGGAACACGTCCCATGGAGGAGTCTTGAGTTCCTCAAGTTCATGGGGAAAACTTCAATGACTTTCATAATCTGAAAGCATCTCATAATCAAAATGGATTTCATTAAACCAGTGGCAATCTGTTGGCAGCCTGAGAGCCCAGACAGGGAAACACCGATTAAAACAAAGCTGGCAAAACACATTAAAAATTAATTGACTTCTTGATTTTTATCAAAATTGAAAAAAGGCTCAATCCTACACCCAATGATACAGCCCTGAATGGCAGCATTTAAAGTTCCTCCTTCCAAGTACAGCTTTTTACAGCATTTTAATCAATTTTTGTACAGCGAATGAGCGTAGAGCTGAATTGAATCAGCATGGTGTTGTAGAGCGAAAATCATAATCCTAGGGCATGATGTGCAAGAATAAAACTTAGATAAACTAAACAAAATGACAGGAATGTTCCTGTAGATCATTTTTGACTTGTGTTTTAGGCCACTGGAGGGGAATTCATAAGCAGATTTGGGACTTGCCTATCAACATGACCTCACCTACGTAAATATTTATTCAAAGGTTTGGGCACACTGCACTGGATTCTAGATTAGAAACCAAAGGAAATTACTATAAAAGGAAAACCATGCTGGCAGTTTCTGTTTAAAAACTGCAAACCCTCAAAGACTTCTTACAACTGGGCTGTAGCATCCAGAGAAACTCCAAAGCCTTTGTTTGATTTATTCCTACCTTTTATAAAATCCCAAGCCATCAATCCTGAATGGCCTTGACTCAAAAGCCTGATAGATAAATTTTCATTGCTGAGATGGCTTAAGTAGCTCAGCATCACAGGGATGGGGCAGGAATGAGAATTAGCAGATTAAAAAAACACCAAAAAATGAACTCAAATGGTAAAACTGGCAGCTTTCTCTTCTTCCAGCACAGCACAAACACCTTCTGCTGTCAGGATCAGAGAGCTGGACGGGAATGCACAGCAGGTTTGTTCAAACACAGCTGGCGCAGTGCCCTCTCCTCCAGGCCTCACCTCAGCATTCCCGTTTCCACAGCCTCACACGAGGCTCCTCAGGACTCTCCACCATTATCTCCTGACCTTTCCCTTTTTTTCTTTTTTTTTCTGTGTCTTTCTAAGTTAATCAGTAACCAGAGATTTCTGCCAGCACTTGGGGCTGCTGATATCGAGCTCCTGAGCCCCACGGAGCCACTTCTACACCGTTCTCTCCTTCCCAGTTCCTGCTCCCCAGCCTTTCCCTGTGCTGGGAATAAAAAATAAAAATAAAAAGGTGTGTTTTCCCTCCTAAAACACTGGCTCAGCAGCTCCAGAGCCCAATTATTCCAGGCAGAAAAAGCTCTTACCCACAGCTACACATCATGAGGGACAAGTCCTGCCATGTCCCCGTTCGGGAGGTGGAGGGAAATAAAAAGAGACATTTTTTATGAGACAGTTACTGAGCTGTAATTTCCCACATCCGTTTACAACTGCAAACAAGCCCAGGCAGGGGAAGGTACTATCTATTACCATAATTATTTTTAAAACCTTCACCCCACAGGGTTAGGAAAAAACCAATGATTTACAGCAGAGCCGTAACTATAACACTGCAGATGGGAGCTGAGCTATTTTGCCCTTGTCTAATGCTGAGATCTCATTAAACTGCGTGCTTAAACCTTAAATATTTGAGAGTAAATGGTAGTTAAAATAGGGAAATCATTCTCATTAAGCAGCCAGCCTTTCCTCTGCTCAGCTTCCCAGCTCATAATTTGTTATTTGGTCATTTGTGGAGTTTGACACTGTTCCATCTTCCAGCCTGGACAGCCCCAAAATTCCTAAATAAAGGAAAAAGGGCAACGAAAAAAAAAAGCACTCAAGCAATTTTTAAACCTTAAAAATAAGCTGATGAGAGAACAGAAAATTTGTTCTTTTAGAAGTTCAATCACCTTGAAGGGTGATCCTTTGGCCAAAGTCATTCAGTGAGACAACAGGCAGCAACTCTTCTTTATTCTTTCTAAATCTAGAAAGACGAAAGGAAGATCTAGAAAGGTCTTCTTTGACCTCTACCTGCTCTGCATCATCATCATTATTATTATTATTAATCATCATCATCACCATTGTATCTCCAAGAAACTAACCTTTAATAAAAGAAGTTTCTTCAAGAAACTAAGCTTCAATAAAAGATTGCACTAGACACCCCACATCCAATTTTCTCTCTGAAATATTCTTGCCTTGCAGAAGTTACTGCAGCAAACCAGAGCATTAATAAGTATTTTTGCTTACTCCTTTCTCAAGCCACCCACAAAATCCAAAGCAATGTCTGCCAACCTACCCAGGCTAAAACTGGAAGCTGGAAGAGGAAATGACATAAGAGAAAAGTAGAATTTATGCAAAATGTTGGTGATATGAAAGCTCAGAAATCTTCATAAATTAGCAGTGCACAGTAATTGGAGCTGCTTGAATCATGCTCCTCCATCCTTCCACTTGAATGGGATATGGCAGGAAGTAATTAATGGAGACAGGCTCCCTTCCATGTAGCCGGAAATAATCTGGCATCTCATTTCTGGTATTGGCTGCTTGGAAAAACAAATTTCTCCCCATACACACCAGTTTGTTTCACACGTAACCCCAGGGATCAGCTGTTCTTTATTCTTTAAATATACATCAAGAAATTTAATGGGAGCCCATATGGAAAATTTAACCTTCACAAAGGCTTCGCTACATGCGTAGATGAAGTGTTTCACAGAGTATTGGATGTTTAAAAAAAATTAAAATAAATGAAGACATACAAACCCCTCATTCAAACAGAGACTTAAAATGTAGTATTCTGTACTAGGGATTAAATAAGAGCATAAATTTTTATTTCTTCTCCCTTGTTTTCTACCCAAAATTACAAAACCTGCTTAGAATAAACCCCGTTCCAATTATATATATATTTTTTTGCTGTATGCACAGCACACAGCTCATGTTCTTCTGAACAGTTTTACCTAAAATTTAAATCTTGAAACTAATTAGGTCCTCAACTTATTTTGGTAGGAGTAAAGGCCATGAAGAACACTTAGGATTCCATTATGAATAACAGATGCGAGACGGATACATTTATAAACCACTAAATTTAGAAAGATCTGTGGAGAGTTCTGCTGAACCTTTCAAAATTAAAAACCTCCCTGTACTTTGCCACTGAATCCACCAGAGCAAGTTCTGAGGAAGCAGAATACAAAAGGCCAGTGAGTTTTCCACGGATCCCACATTAATGCATGCCATGGATGGAATTTCAAGATGCCCAACAAAGCAGGCAATATCCAAAAGGCACATTAGCTAAATGCCAACATTCCCTGTGTTAGTTGGGGGTTATTTAATACCCTCAGCTTGCCATCTCGTGCAGGGCAAGCTACAAAATTAATGAAAGAAATCAGATCCCCCTTTCACCCTGGATCCCACAGCCTCGGAATACTCTGTTTAAAAACAGCACTCAGATACATCCCCAATTGTTTGGGCTGCTCGGTTCCCACAAGGAAACTCAGCTTACACAAAGGCAGAGCCCCGGCACCTTCCCTCCCGGGCACAAAAGAGCCAGATGGCCCCACTGAACTGCTCAGGGCTCCTGTTCCTCCGGGAAAAGCTGGGAATGCTCTGTGCTCCATGGACATTGCCACCCGTGTTCCACGGATATTTCCACCCATGTTCCACGGATATTTCCACCCGTGTTCCACGGACATTGCCACCCGTGTTCCATGGACATTGTCACTCATGTTCCATGGACATTGTCACCTGTGCTCCATGGACATTGCCACCCGTGTTCCACGGATATTTCCACCCGTGTTCCACAGACATTGCCACCCGTGTTCCATGGACATTGCCACCCGTGTTCCATGGACATTGTCACCTGTGCTCCATGGACATTGCCACCCGTGTTCCACGGATATTTCCACCCATGTTCCACGGATATTTCCACCCGTGTTCCACGGACATTGCCACCCGTGTTCCATGGACATTGTCACTCATGTTCCACGGACATTGCTACCGGTGTTCCACGGACATTGTCACCTGTGCTTCATGGACATTGTCACCCATGTCCATGGACATTGTCACCTGTGTTCCATGGACATTGTCACTCATGTTCCACGGACATTGTCACCTGTTCTCCATGGACATTGCCACTCGTGTTCCATGGACATTGCCACCTGTGCTCCATGGACATTGTCACCCCTGTCCATGGACATTGCCACCCGTGTTCCATGGATATTTCCACCCGTGTTCCAGGGACATTGTCACCCGTGCTCCATGGACATTGTCACCTGCGCTCCATGGACATTGTCACCCAAGTCCATGGACATTGCCACCCGTGTTTCATGGACATTGCCACCCGTGTTCCATGGACATTGCCACTCGTGTTCCATGGACACTGCCACCTGTGCTCCATGGACATTGTCACCCCTGTCCATGGACATTGCCACTTGTGTTCCATGGACATTGCCACCTGTGCTCCATGGACATTGTCACCCCTGTCCATGGACATTGCCACCCGTGTTCCATGGACATTGTCACTCATGTTCCACGGACATTGTCACCTGTTCTCCATGGACATTGCCACTCGTGTTCCATGGACATTGCCACCTGTGCTCCATGGACATTGTCACCCCTGTCCATGGACATTGCCACCCGTGTTCCATGGACATTGCCACTCGTGTTCCATGGACATTGTCACCCCCGTCCATGGACATTGCCACTCGTGTTCCATGGACATTGCCACCTGTGTTCCACCGACATTGCCACTCATGCTCCTCCATGCCCAGGGAACTGGCCTGAGAATGCCAGGAGGAGCTGGCACTGCTGTGCCCCACCTGAAATCAGACATAAAAAACACCCCAAAACAGGGCTCAGCATTTTTTATGAAGCCGGCAATCCTCAATATCCAAAGAGATTGTGTTAATTTAAAGAGGGAAAAACAGGTGACACTGTGAGGAGAGCCCAGGTCCCTTCCCAAGCCTGGCAGCGGTTCCCGATGCTGAGCCCAGGGCCTGGATTTTCCAGGAGCCCTTCCAGGTTTAGCAGGGCAGCAGCTGCCACCCCTGTGCCCTGTGAGTGTCTGGGCACTGCCAGAGCCTTTCCAGGAAGGATCTGGACTCTTGGATCTGGGGGAGCAGCTGGAGGAACAGCCTCTCTCACAGAAAACCCCCAACATTTCTCCCCATCACCCCAGCAGGTTCCCTCACACCCAGCTGGAGCTGCCTTGCCACACAAGGACAAACTCCTCGTCCTTCCCCACAGTTACGAAACGCGTGCCTTGTGCCACGCCAAAAGCTGCGTGGCAGCACCACATCCTAAAGGCAGAGGAAGCTGCAGCTCCAACATTTGTCATCCGCAGCCCACGGAACATCCCAATCCTCAGCCTGGCCGGCGAGGTGGCCCGGCAGCGAGTGCCACCATGCCAGCTCTGCTGCCTTCCCAGCAGGGCAGGGACAGCACGCTTTAGTGACATGAACTCCACACAATTCCCAAACACCGCGCTCGTGCTCGGCTCGCTCCCTGGACAGGGAATTACCCAAAGCACATTTTACACACACACAACACACACTTCAGCATCCTCCAGCAGCGCTGCTGTTTCACCTCTGCCGAGGAGCCCGGCTCTGGCCGGGGGAGAAGCCAGCCCGCTGCCAAAATCACATCACACCACACTTGGCTGTAACAAAAGATGACTCCGGGGAGTTTGTGCTCATCATCGTTATTCCACGCACGTCAGAGCCACCTCCAGCAGCCTTTCCTTCAATTAAACCTCCGCTACCGCAAAGGGCAAAGGGGGTAGAGACACATTTGTGCCGCGCTGAGCCCGGAAGGGGTAAGGAGGGATAAAGGGAAGGGAGGATTACACAGCCCTTTTTTACAGACATCCACCTCCCTCCAAAAAGCAAGGAAATCCCCTCCCCACAATGTACAAGACAACCACACAAACCTGGTGGGTGAGAACACATCCGCGCCTTGCCTTGGACCATCCTCCCTCCTACACCCCCCCCTTTTTTTTTTTTTTTTTTTTTTGGTGTTGTTGAATTATTGTTTTTTTCCAGCTGAGCACTTGCCTCTCCTCCGTGCCCATCAAATATCCCGAAGATGGAGGGGTGAGTCTTGTTCACCAGGTCGGTGATTACTTCGAACCTGTCCTCCATGTGATCCCTGCGGCCTTGGATGGAGTAGACAGCCACGTTGTGGCTCTTGAACTCCCAGGTCTTGGAGAACTCAGCGTCCAGCACGTCTAAACCCCCGAGCCTGTCATTCTGCATGATCTCGGCCACCTTGCCCTTCACCATCTTCACCGCATCCCTGCTGGACTTAACAATGGTTTTCACCTCATCCGTGTGGAAGAAATAACTCCACAGGGCCAGGCTGATGCACAGCAAGAACAGGGTCTCCGGTCTGAGCAAGAAGTAACGCATGATCCGACCCAGCAGAGACAGCAAAGTCATTGTATCCTCTATCATTTATTATCGCGACCGTGTCTCCCCACACCATGCAGCGGGGCGGCTCCGAGCCCGGGGCCGCTCGCTCAGTGCATGCTCGGCCGGCCGGGCAGCGCCGAGCCCCGCGCTCCGTTCCGCTCCGCTCCGCTCCGCTCGCTGCGGCTCCGCTCCCGCTGCTCCCGGCGGCCGCGCCCCGGCCCCGCGGCGCCCCGTCCGTGCCGCGGGGGCGCGGGCCCGCCGATGGATGCGCCGAGCCCTGCGCCGCCGGATGCCTCCTGAACGCCGCTGCGCGCCGCGGCTCGGGCCGGGAGGTGGCTGCCAGGGCCGCCCGCGGTACCTGCGTCCCGTGTCCCCCGCGCCCGGCGCCGGCCCGCCCTCCTTCCACCCGGGCGGAGCGTCCCGGCCGCCGCCCCCGCCGCGCCGCTGAACTACAAATCCCGGCAGCCCCCGCGGGAGCGCGCCGGTGCGGGCGGGGTGTGGGGCATGCTGGGAGTTGTAGGCTGGGAGCGGCAGGGGAAGGAGCCGGGAAAATGAAAAAAATATTTAATCGAAGTAATTTTAATTGATAAAAAATTAAAATAAAAAATATTTAATCAAAGCGTCATTAAAATTATTTATTCAAAGTGATTTTAATCGAGCTAAAATGATTCTTAATAAAAAAATTTAATCAAAATTATTTAAAAGTGTAATTAAAAATGATTTAATCAAAGTTATTTAATCAAAGTGTTGTTGGAGCAACCTGAGATAGTGAGAAGTGTCCCTGCCCATAGGATAGATGCCCCTTAAAGTCCCTTCCAACACAAGCTATGCTGGGATTCTTCTAAAGGATGAAATTGACCCTCGTATGTTCCCCAGGTCCCTTCACAAGCTCGCAGTCAAAACGGAAACAAAGCAGGATCTTGTCAATTATTAAACCGAGAGTAGAGTTTGTCAAGGTAGCATTTGGTTGGAAAAAACTTGTGTCATTTCTCAATTACACAGTTTATCCTTAAAAGACTTAACTTATTGATAAAACACTACAGAACTCACAGCCTATAAAACTGTAATATAAATAAGAAATAATAAACATCCAAGGCCAAACACAAAATACACTTTAATCCCAACCCTAACACAAACAAAACAAGAAGATAAAAATGCAATAATTATTGAGCCAGCCCAGTAGCTCGAGCCAAAAAAATCCCAATATCAGGGCTCATTCTGTACCCCAGCAGCTCTTCCCAGGGGAGAAGCAGAACTTCAGCACCCCAGATTATTTTAAAATAATCATCAATAAAAACCTCACCAATATTCGGGGTATCAGCTGCTATTTAATTTTAGTTTTTGGTCACTTGTGAGAGGAATGAAAAGCGATTTCTGAGTCAGGTTTGTGAATAAACTGGAGAATTATCCGCTTGGAAAACTGGGAAAAGCATTCCTTGCTCAACAGCTCCTCCTCCTGCTCGCCGGTAGCGTGAAACCATCAGGGCATCTTTTGTTTTTATATTTTGGCTACGGAAACAAATAATCTGATATTGCAAACGGGAATTCATTGTCTGTTCAGCGCTCCAGTACACAGGAGTTGTGGGTTATAAACAGAATAAACTTGGGAATTATCTTCCCAATTTTCACAAAGCAGTATTCAGCTTTTCTGGGCAATTTTTGTGGCACCCAGAATGAAAATAGAGAGTGAGATAATGGAGAAACTCCCTATTTGCTAGCCTGAATAATACCAGCGTTTTTATCATTGTCACTTCTTGCTTGCATTAAATGAATTCAATAGTTCTGATTGGAAGAAGCCTCATTTTGTCAATGTACTTACAAAGATAAATATAAATAACAACAGTGAAAAACTTTAATTTCCTGGAGTTGCAAACTGAATTTAGCATTATTTCACCCTGGGGATGAGCAGTGAGGACACAACACTGATGGGTCACCAAAAATCATTACAACTTTTAATTTGATGGAGATTTCCTTGTAAAAATACTCCCAAAATCTGGAGGGTGTCTGTTCTATAATATTCTCTGGGATGCTAAAATTTGGGGGATGTTGCTGTTGCTGTTTGCTGAATTCTGCTGCCCAGTTAAAAAGGTTTTGTCAGGATTTTCAGGTTTAAATACTTCTATTGTCGTAAATCAGACGTGCGCAATAATGTGACTCGTTGAAGACTAGAAAATATTAAAGCAAAATATTCCCCAAAACCTGTGGATTCACCTGCCTTTTCCTCTGCTGAGAAAATCAGAATAGAAAAATCAGCACCACCAACAACTACAGCTGTAAAAGTGGAGTTTTTCATGTCAGGACTGCAACGCAATGCAATAAAACTTGTGCTTTTCTTTCCAGATAGGTGTAAAAATGGATTTTGGGATATTCAGGGTGACACAGGCCCAGCTCTCCAGAGGAATAACTCGGTGGCAATCTCAGAACCTGCTCTGTACATCAGTTTGGGTAGCAGTAAACGAGGCTGAGTTCTCCTGGCAGTGCTTTCATCTCTGCTGATACAAACGACATTTCCTGATATTACTGCCAGGATTTCACCTCGCAGCAAACACCAGGAATTGCAGGGAAATTCTGCCTCCCCCTGAGAAATCTCATCCCAGCACTCCTGTTCTGCATCTCCCCTGAAGAGGAACGTTTGCAGATGTGAAATGCAAACAGCAATTTTCCACACAAGTTGCTCCTTTCTCTTTTCCAGCATTCTCAATCCCAGGACATCTTCAGGTGTAAAATCTGATTTTTATTTGTTTCCTGGTGCCATCAAGTGACCTTGGTGTCAGTGGGAAGGAAAGGCACAGGGAGATTTCTGAATGATGTTTTAATATCTTTTATTAAACACATTATTCTGCTGTGGAATGGTGTGCACCAAAACACAGTGCAGTATGTGAAATTATTATATTTATTATATATAATACATACAATGAAATATAGCTAACATATACAATGAAATATATACATTTCACTATGGTGGAATTATTATATATAATAGTGAAATTATAATCTATAAATTAGCAGTGAAATTATTCTATATAAATTATAAATATGAAGACATCCTGGTTAAATACCCGCAGGTGCCTGGGGTGGAAATACCACACCTGCCTTACTCAGGGAATGTAATTCTTGATTATAAATATAGAATTTTCATTTTAAATATAATTTTTTCATTTTGTAAGATGTAAATTATACCAGGAATTAACATTATTTTAATAAAACAAAACCTTGTGTCATTTCCCAAGTAACTATGAGATGTTGTTCATTAACCTTTACATCTTCTTACTTACTCTGAATATCAGAGCCAAACTACCTGGTGGTACAATTGAGGAAAGGTGCCAATGTTAATTTCATGGAAAAGTTTAACCTGGGATGTATTTCAGAAGAAAATTCTGGGGTTTTCCAACTTACAGAGCCTTGAATTACCCCAATTCTGGAATTGCCACAAAAATTTGGCTGCTGAAGTCCCTGGGAGTCTTTGCTTGGTGGCAGCACGAGCCCCAAAATGTTGGAGTCCACATCTCCCAGGACATGACTATTTTGGGAGACAGAGATTAATCCAAACAGATTTTCCCTCTCATTTTCCAGGTGTGAACTCCCTGAAAATTGGGAAATGACCGAGGAAGCAGCAGAACACCCAGCAGGTGAGGCTGAAAATGCTCCTGACACCCAGAGCTGCTCCCTGAAGTGTTCTTTGGTTTACCCAGCAGCACCAGTGCAGAGTGCAGACACCAGGAGTGTTTGTGGAGCACTGCTGTGGGATTAATGCCTCACAAATCCCCACTTTCCCAGAGAACTCCAGGACACGCCAGGAAAATGGAAATAGGAGCTCAGCAATCTGGAATCGCTCTGCAAACTGGCAGCGTTCTCACAAACCTTCCTCAGATCTGGGCATAAATTGATAAAAAGCAGCAGCAAAGCAATCTTAATTTTCTTCTTCATTAATTTTTACTCTGTTTAGCAGCTGTTTCGTGTCTGTGGTGCAGACTGTTTAATTTGCATTAAGCAAAGGGCTGCAAAATTGATTTATACATTTGAATGCCTCACATTTTCATTCTGAGGCACTTTTGGATGCAGAACATGACAGGCTTAAATTCAGGATTAAATCCTTAGGCCAGGCTTGTCCCAAAGCAGAGGCGAGGGGGGAGCTGAGGTTACAGGTGCCTTTTTTGGTGACTTCTCTGAGACTAAAATTAGCTGTGCCCTCAGCTGACTGCAGAGGGTAAAATCCAGATTTCACTCGGTGCCTTGGTGATTCCAGAGGTTCATTCCAGCACTGATGCTTTCCCTTGACCAAATTCTTGATAAAACACAAAAAGTGAAGCATTCTGAGGCAGGATTGAGATAAGTCAGCTCTGGGTTAATTTAGATTTCCTCGGGCAAGGCAGATGAATGGGCACAAGAGCCCAGCCAGGGCTGCAGCCAAGATGAACCCAAATGGTCCCAAAATGCACGAGCGCTCCCGGGGTCTCTCCCTGGGATCAGCTCTGCTCCATGTGCACATTGCAGTTCAGTGTCCAATTCCAGCTCAGCCCCTGCACTCCCATCCTGCTTGTTTTTCTCTCTCCAGCCCACGGGGTTTGTGCTCTTGGGCTGAGATTTGGATCATTTGTCCTTGGTGCCCAGCTGGAGCAGGAATTGTTTTGTCTCCCTGCTCTGTGCACAGAGCTCACCATCCCCTGATGTGAAGCTCAGAACTGCACACTAAAGCAGCTCAGAATCTGAAAAATATAAAGCTAAACCTGAGGCATCAGTAGAACGGCTTCTCCTGGGCAATATGTTGGGTGTGATGGGAATGGCATGCTTTGGCCCAAAATAGCTGCCTGGGCTGGTGCCTTCAGCTGTCAGAAGTGTCTCTCCTCCTCCCCACGTGGTGAGATCTCCATCCACAGCACCATCTGCTTCCTCAGGATGCAGATTTGCTGCATTGGAGCTGGGATTGAATGGGGAGAATCGTCTGACTGCCGTTTAATTTTATGCCTTTCCTTGAATTTCCAATTCCCACATCACTCCTCTGTCTCCTGAGGCACCAGAAGCTGCCACCAGATGCGGGAATGAGCTTCAAACATCTGTGGGCTTCCCTGCTGCTGCTTCCAGCTCCTTTCTGCACATGGAAAAAGCTGGTGGGAGCAAGATGATCCAAAATCCACTTTTCCTCCCTGCCTGCCTCAGTGCTTTCAGCATTCCCAGCTCTCAGAATGTACCACATTCCCAGCTTCTGTTTGGGAACAGGGGAATGACTGGCAGCTCCTTCAGCTGGTGGAGAAGGAACAAAAAAAGGAGGAGCAGTGGAAGGGCTGGGATGTAATTCCACGGATCTCTCTGCTGTTTATCTGCTGGATGAAGGGATTTATTTATAGCTCGTGACTTCTCCAAAAACATTGTTCTGTGCTGACCTTCCCGCTTAAATTGGAAGTTAGGAGAGCAGCTCTGCCAAGTAAATGAAACTTTAAAATACAGAGGGAAAGCTTCTTGTTGTGTTGTGAGTCCACGGCTAATGCTGTGCCTCATGATTTTTTTGCCTTATTGTCAATCCTGGTCACTGTGGAGAGCTGGGATTCTCCAGAACAACCAGGAAACCTGGGATGTGGAGAGAAAATCACCTCAAGTTCACTTAATAAGGGAGGTGAGGACACACAAGCAGCAACCTGATCAGCTGCTGACACCAGCAGCTCCTGAGCCCGGGGCTCTGGCTCCCAGCAGCCCATTCCCAATCCATGAGTAACGCCCCACAAATAAGGAGCAGGGATTTGCACTTTTCCTGGCTGGCAGAATCAGTTTTTGCTTCCTAAAAAGTGTTTAAAAAACCACTGGGTATGGCATTCGATACCATGGTTTAGTTGAGGTGTTAGGGCATGGGGTGGACTCGATGCTCTTGAAGGTCTCTTCCAACATGGTGATTCTGTGAATTCTGTGGAAAAAGCCACAGAAAACAGGAACCAGGCTCTTTGTGCATCTCTGGAGCCTGCTGAGTGTCAAACCCAGCTCTGGGCTGGGCTTAGAGCAGCGAGGGGTTTGCAGCAGAGGGGATCCTGCCCTGGCCTGGATCCCATCCCTGCCCTCCCCAACACCGCCCAAGAGCTGGGATGAGAGGGTTTGGCAGTGGGGAAAAGGCAGAGCTGTCCTGGGGTGTGGTTAATGTCTCCTCAGGGTGGTTAATGTCTCCTCAGAGTGGTTAATGTCCCCTTAGCATGGTTAGTTCTCCTCAGAGTGGTTAATGCCCCTCAAGAGTGGTTAATGTCCCCTCAGGGTGGTTAATGCCCTCAGAGTAGTTAGTGCCCTCAGGGTGGTTGATGTTCCCGGAGGGTGGTTAATGTACCCTGAGGGTGGTTAGTTCCCCTCAGGGTGGTTAATGTCCCCGGAAGGTGGTTAATGTCCCTGGAAGGTGGTTAATGTCCCCTCAGGGTGGTTAGTTCCCCTCAGGGTGGTTAATGTCCCCGGAAGGTGGTTAATGTCCCTGGAAGGTGGTTAATGTCCCCTCAGAGTGGTCAGTCCCCTCAGTGGTTCATCCCCTCACTCTCTGGGGCTGCAGTTCTGTTGCACAGCAGCAGCGCTTTGGGGCCCGGATACCTCTGGAATCCAAGCGTGTCCCACCCCGTTCCCCATCCCAAAGCTGAGGAGACTGCACCGCAGAGGCTGGAGATGCTCAGGGGTTTCTTGTTCCCCAGGAGCCAGGGAGGAAAGCTCTGCAGTCCATGGAGGTGCTGCTGTTTGCTGGAGGGGTGATCCAGGATTTCCCTGTGTCCCGAGGAGGGGAAGGCTCTGCTCCCATCCCAATCTCTGAGTTCCCTTTTTCCCCCTGGTTCCTCCCATCCTGGTGCTGGGGTGACTCAGGATGTCCAGACCTGTCCTGCTACAGAAAGGGGCACCAACCCCTCTCTGCTGTGTCACCAGAAGTGACAGCAGGAAGCAGCACAGCCCTTCCTCCACAGGCTGCCACAAAATCCCAGAATGGTTTGGGATGAAGGGACCCCCAAACCCACCCAGTGCCACCAGGAACACCTCACACTATCCAGGTGCTCCAAGCCCTGTCCAACCTGGACTTGGACATTCCCAGGGATCCAGGAGCAGCCACAGCTTCTCTGAGAATTCCATTTCAGAGCCTCCCCATCCTCACAGGAAAGGATTCTTTTCTACTTCAACTTCTGAGCATAAGAAATGTGCCTGAGGACAGGGAGCTCAACTGAGCAGAAACACCTTAATGAGAGAATTAATCCTGGGCTTTGGAAGCAATACCAGAGAACGGTGTGCACGTCGAGCAGTTCCTCCTTTCTGCTCCTCGCTGTAATGGGAAAAGCAAAGGAGTCAAGAAACAATTTCCCAGCTTGGCTGAGCATTAAGGAACAGCACTTTGAGTGTAACAAATACGTGCTGCTGTGGATTTGTAACGGAACAGGAGGTGGCTGAGGCACTTCTGTGAGAGGAGCTGGGCCAGCAGCCAAAATTTGGGTTCTGATGGTTATGTTCCCAAGCAGGAGCAACAGGAATTAATTCCTGACTTGATGTATGTGAGGACAGAAAAGCAAAACACAGCATAATGTGCAGGATCTGGGGGCTGCCTGCAGATTCACCTATCTATCTTTGATTGTTTTTCTTTATCTGGTCTGTCTAGAGCTGAAAATTCGTAGAATTCTTGACTCACAGAAGTCTTTGGAAGTGGAGGGAGATGGATTTGCAGCCTGAGAAGGAAGACCCCACTCCTTCAGTGCCTTTTCAAGTGTTCCCTTCAGCAAGAGTTGCTTCAGTCACACATGGAACAGCAGAACCATGGGGCAAAAACCTAAATGTTGGAAATTAAAGAGAAATGAATACAAGAGAAGAGAAATGAATACATAAGAGAAATAAGAGAAATGAATACTATAAGAGAAATGAATACAACCAACACCTAGTGCACAAATATTCTGTTCCTCTAGTAGTTATTACATATTATTTGTAAGAATTTAGGGTCTTTTTCTTTATCTTCCCAAGTTTCTCACTCTCAGGAGCATCTGCAGTGCTGGGATGGAGGGAGAAGATGAAATGCAGGAGCTGGAACTGCAGCAGTGGCAGTAAATGTTGCCTTGTGTGACCTTCAGCTCTGAGTCACCACAAAGAGCTCCCTCCCAAACAGTTTGGAGTCAGGAGTTGGGGAGATGTGAGGAAATTCAAGTGTCCTTGTCCAGGGAATTTGATGGCAGCTCAGAAAGGCCTCTGACCCCAATAAAATGGGTCCTTAAATGTCTGAGAAGTCTTACAGGGACAAATATCGAGGCAGAAGGGGCAATAAAAGAAAAACTCAGTGAGACAGAATCTCTCTGAAGGAGCAAGAAAGCCTCATTTTAAATGAAAATAAGTTTTAAACATTGGCTAAATTATATTGGGGTGGAATAGTGCAGATTTGAAAAAGTTGCCATTTCTCAAGCTGCTCCATTACTTCCTTAAGGTTCACTTATTCCTTTCTGGTACCAAGATACATTTAATGAAGTGCTGGGGCTTAAAATGGCTTTTTCCAAACAGCCAAGTTCTGCTGAGCAATCTGAAATGGAAAGGTTTTTAACTGAGACCCTGCTCTGGAAATATTTCAGCACAGAAATAGTCCCAGTGACCTTCAGCCTGTGTCCTCCTCCACACAATTCTGGATTCTTGGGAATGTGGGGAATCAGTGGGGCTGGTTGAGAGGGATGTGGAATTTGTACAGCCCAGTGCATAAATAAAAAAATGGGAAAAATCCAATTTAATAATTCTTTCCACACTCCTGCATCTCTGTTCAATACCAGCTCTTCTCACAGAATATATTTTGACAGCAATTTGCTCCATTATTTAATCACATTCATAGCTGTGTGTTTAAAGGATAAATAGTGTCATTTCCCCCTTGAGCTGTATTTTGGTGTGTTTAACTCCATCAAAGTTGTAAAAGAACATGGTGTAAAGGTGTAAATGTCTTGGATTTTTCCTCAGTGCCAGAATTTCTGAGGCTGCAATTCTCTGCTTTCTTACTGTTCCCACATAACTCCTTCACCCCACTCTGCCTCCCGACAGCCTCAGGATTTAGTTTTAAAATAGGCCTGGGATTGGTCTTTAATTTAGATCTTTAGGACTATTTTAAGAGGGTGTAGAAGATTTAAAGTTGCTATAAATATCTGCTTCAGGAATCACTTACACTGGTTTTAGGGCTTTCATAAAAACCACATTTTTCACTGAAACATTTGAAAATGACAGCATCTTTTTTGTTTTGATTTGATTTTTTTTTTTGGTGGACAACTGTTTCTTGGCCATCTTTTAAATAAAAATCAGTTGCAAGAACACCAAGATCATTTAATGACATCAAAGTCTTGGCCTAATACATGAATATGTGGCAGAATTTTGGCTAAAAGGACAATTTTGTGTACTCAAAGCTCTCCCTTTTCCCAGAAAATTAAGATTATTTGGATAAATATCCTTCATTTTAAGCTGGAGTCTGCATACAGAGACGTGCAGAGGAGGATTTCCACATTTAGGTAGCAATGAGACAAACTATGGATATTTTTTCCTTTTTTTGTTAAAATGGGCTTTATTTTCTCTCCCCATCAAACAATATTTCACATAGGCTCTCCAGGGTTACACCTGGCACGAGGAAAACGTGGCTGAAAGGATTGGATTTATCTTGAAAACAAGATCCAGCAGGTCCTTCTGACAGGAAAGCAAGCCAGGGAGGAATGCTTGATATAAAAATTTATGGAACACAAAATGGGTTTAATAGCAACTCTGTGAAATCTTGGAAAAATCAGTCCCTGTGGAGTGGCAGAGCCCATTTTTTATGGTTTAAGGCCATAAAAGTGTTGTGTGTGTGAGGGAAAAATTAAAAATGGATTTGATTGTGGTTCATAAATCCCTGAGGATCCAAAAGCTCTGAATTCCTGCTGGGAAAGGTTTCCCTGGGTGTTGGAACCCTGGTCACTGGGAATTCCAGACTTTCTGTGCTGCCAGGCACTGATCCCCAAGAGAACTCTGCATTGACCTGAGGCCGTGGAGAAGCTTCCAAAATGGAATGATGGAACTGGGATTGTGGGTACACCTGGGAGAGTTCCACTGGAGAGGCTGGCAGTAAATAAAATAAAGAAATAAAATCTGGCACCTGCAGTTCTCTGTCCTGAGATGGGGTTTAGCCCTGAGCTGAAGTTATCCATCACTTGATCTCTGGGGCTGTGTTTTCCAGGAAATCTCCACCCCTCTCTGGTGATTTAATGAGCCTGGGAGATCAGATTCAGATTTAGAGGAGTGGCAACAGCTCATTTATTTTTTCCAGGAGTGAAAATGTCCTCGTTTCAGATTGGATGAGGAGATGGGATGAAAGCCTTTCATAATTCTGAAAGGAATTGCTCTTTTTAGGCCAGTCTGTTATTAATCATAAAGACGGATATGTACAAAAGAAGATATTTTTACATCTACACTAAAATTCTGAAAATTCCACAGTGACAAATGGCTCTTAATAAGAAGAGGATATAAAGGGGGAGAAAGAAAAGAAGTGTTAAAAATTATCCCTGTGGCTGCTCTGAGGGGGCTGAGGCAGAACAAAGATTAAAACTGCAAAATTCCAGTTCTTATTAATTAATTTACCAAATAACTGCATCATATTTAACAAATAACCCTCATTTTAGGTTTGTGGAGAGAAATAACTCCCCTCTGTGTTTGATTCCATTGCAAATAAATCTTCACAACAGAAACCTCTGTTTTGCAAAGTGTGAGTTTCCAGAAGACAGCAATAAAACCTGGGAAACTTCACACAAAGCAGGATTTTATGGGAATAAATAACTGACCAGGAAAATTTCCCCACAGAAGAAATACCCACTATTACACTGAAAAGAAATTCCTGTTTCTTACAAGAAAGAGAAGGAAATTCCTGTTTCTTTCTCTGGACCACAGGCCCAGAAAAACTAGGACATGTGTAAAAGAAATATCTAAATAAAGAGGATTCATATCCAGGGAAAGGTCTGAACTTCTGTCAAAATAATATGAATAAAGCAGCAGCAGCGCTGATTATGTTGGCAGGGCAGAAATGCAGAAGATTTCCTTTCTGCAAGAAAATACATCAAGATTAAGAAAATACTACAAGAAAAATCAAAGGTTTCTTAATCAAGACTAAGAAAAATCTGCCTCAGAAATCTCATTCTCAATTAATCAATTTTGTCACCCAGAAATAAAAGAAGGTGGATCCACATTTCTGAGAGGTGTTTCCACCAAGTATGACCAGAGTTGACTGAAAAAAGCTGAAGGTTCCAAATCTGTGGAGTGTGGAGAGCAAGAAATATAAAATAGTTTCGCAAAATACGTATTTCTGTGTATTTTAGCCTCCCCCATGGGCTGATTCCTCAGTGGAAGAGAAACTTCTGGCAACCTCCTCATTATTATCCATCACCTACACCCCATTTTCCTTCTACAGCTCCATGGAATTTTCTTCCTCAGAGTTACAATGCAGCAGGGATCCAAACAGAATTTTAAAAGCAGGGAGATACAGGAAAATTTAGTTTAAATAAGCTCAGGAATAGTTTCGTTCTGATGACATTGATAAATACTCTTTTGAGACAAGTCTGAGATAAATACAGGTAGGCTGATGTGGCCACTTTGGGGCCTAAAAAAATCACTGAGCTCATCTTCTCCTCCTGAATATTTTCCTAAAAAGCCCAAATTTCAATTCCCTGTCTTTCCTCCTAAAACCCATGTCCCTGGCCCTCACCTTGTGCTGATTTATCTCCCAGAGGCATCTTCTGCACAGCCCAGGTGGATCCTCAGCTCTTGCCCGTGGTTGTTGACACAGCTGGGAGAGGGAAGCGAGCACACCCCGTGATTATTTTATATTTAAATTATTATTAACCCCAAAATGTCCTTTTGATGATTCCCTGCTGGAATGTTCCTTTGCAAATTCCAGGCCCTGTGCACCATTCCCTGTGATCCCAGCATGAGCTGGAGGAAGGTTTTGTGCTGCAGGGATTTAAAATTCCTTGCTGGGCTGGGTTTTGTGGCAGCTTTGGGGTTCCCTCACTGCTGGGGATGGAGTCAGGCAGCTGAATCCTCCTGGAGAAGGGATGGAGCATTTCTGGGGATGGAATCAGGCAGCTGAATCCTCCTGGAAAAAGGATGGAGCATTTCTGGGGATGGAATCAGGCAGCTGAATCCTCCTGGAAAAAGGATGGAGCATTTCTGGGGATGGAACCAGGCAACTGAAATCCTGGGAAAAGGATGGAGCATTTCTGGGGATAGAACCAGGCAGCTGAAATCCTGGAGAAGGGATGGAGCATTTCTGGGGATGGAACCAGGCAGCTGAATCCTCCTGGAAAAGGGATGGAGCATTTCTGGAGCGTGTTTGTGCCCACTGTTCACAACTTCCAAGCTGAATGAGGAGAGGAGAGGGAACAAGAGGCAATGGCAGGGTGAGGGAATGTGAGATCCCTGAGCAGTGGAAAATCCCTGATTCCCATCCTGGGCCACTTTGCTAGGCTGTCACTTTTAGCAGGGTGTTCTGAAGGAATTTTCTGCGGATGAATGACAGGAAGAACAGTCTTTGAGTATTCCAGTTGATTCTTTGAATGAACGATCTGGTGGAGAATCACAAAATAGAATTCCAGACTGGTTTGGGTCGAAGGGACCTTACAGCTCATCCACTTCCACCCCGTGCCATGGGCAGGGACACCTTCCATTATCCCAGGCTGTTCCAACCTGGCCTTGAACACTTCCAAATGTACTTTATTTTCTTTAAAATCCTGTTAATAAAATCCCCCACAGTGTTTGGCAGACCTATGCTTGTTATGACTACAAAAATTTCCACTACAGGTGTAAAGCTATTATAAAAATGCTGCTATTTCTTTACTAGAAGCAAATAAATTTTCTTTCTTATTGCTTCAGTCAGTTCTTGTACAATGAGTGCTGAAGATCTGCAAGATAGCAAGGGTGGTATCACCCCTGATTTAAAGTAAAAATACAGAATGATCCTAGAAATTATAGAACAGCATGGTCAGAACTTGATCTCAAGAATTCCCAGTTTAATCAGCTCCCAGTTCCAGGGTGGGACTAGGCTTTGTATCCGTGCCATTCTGAATTTCACCTGTTTTAGGCAGCTTTTCCTTCCCAGTTAATTTGTTTTGCCCCTGAAAGCAGAGCAGGTATCAGGTGAGTCCCACCTGATATCCCAGCCTGGGCAGCATGGGGGAAGAACTGAGGGGAATAAATACTGGTGCCAGCTCGGAGCAAGCAGAGCCCAGCTGAGCAGGTGTTGCCTTTTCTCCAACCTGGAAATGAAACTTGAGATAATTTTAGTAAGGAGGTAATGGAAAAGGGGATCTTTATTTGAAGGCCTTCGGGGCAGTTCCAGGTTTCACAGCTGTCCTAATTCTCTGGTCAGCTTTTATGGGACACTCATTTGTGACACTGTCAGTGTCACCCTTGAGCTGAAACAGGCTGTGCCCCATCCTCTGGGCCAATTCCTTGCATATTCCGTGCACATTCCTGTGCTTTTGCAGATCCCAGCTCCATGCTCTCACTTGGTTAATGACTTGTCTTGATGCAGAGCTGAGGAAGCTCCTGGACTGGTCTGGCGGGTGTGGGGAGCTGTGGGAAATGGGGTGACTCTGGCAGGCAGCAATGCCCTAATTAAAATCTGGGATTTGCATCCCAAACAGCAGCAAGTCAGCCCCAGCAGTGCAGCCCAGATAAATTCCTGATGGAGTCAGAAATTCCTTATCCAGTTTCTGTGGGGTGTCCTTGTCTTAGGCTGCAATGCAGGATGGAAACAGAGCTGTGTATTCTACACCAGCTGTTGAAATCAGGTGGAGAAATGTTCTTCATCTCTTCCATGGCCCATCCCTCATAACTCCAGAGGGACATCCTCTGTTAATGGGCCAGCTGTTAGAACCAGGGGCAGTTATCCCTGAGCCTGGAACAGCACAGCAGCCTTTGCCCACTGCATTCCCAGAGGAGCAGCTTTCTCCTGCCCTGCATTCCCAGAGGAACACCAGGCCCATCTCCAGCAGCCCTGGAGCTCCAGAGGAAAACTCCAGCCTTGTCCAAGATCCCTGGTTCTGGTGTTTTGTGCCCTAGAACAGAGGCTGGACATAGCTAAAGAATAATTTAGGGATTTATTAAAAGGACATACTCAATGAATGTACCTTGGGCAGCACAAGAGCCCAGCCAGGGCTGCAGCCGTTCTGGTGTTTTGTGCAGGCTGCCCTAGAACAGAGGCTGGACAGAGCTAAAGAATAAATTAGGGATATATTAAAAGGACATACTCAATGGATCCACCTTGGGCAGCACAAGAGCCCAGCCAGGGCTGAAGCACAGTCAGGTGCTGTTAGCTTAGCTAGAGTAGCAGGGCCTAAACCATGTTTTATTTTTCCTTTTCTAATATCTCTACCTTTCTGCAGCATCCCACCCCAGCCCTCCAGGCTCCACTGAAATCCATGGCTGAGAAAATCTGGTTGGAAGCAGGAACTCCTGAGGAGAAGGGTTGGACATGGAGAATTTGGTTGAAAGGTTGAAAACAGAGTATTTTGACTGCTGCTGCCTGGGGCAGTCCTTCCCCATTGCTGGATTTTCTAGGGGAAAGCACCAGTTCTTAAACAGAAAAGTTGATTTTGCTGGAAAAGATGAGGGAGAAAAGCAGAAGGTTGAGGGATTAGGTCAGGGTTTGCTGGCAGGTGAGCTCAGGCTGTGTTTGGGATGGGAGGGAGGAAAGGTGAGGCTCAGACATGGCTTGTGGCACATCATCCCCATGCGAAGCTGATTCATATTTGGAAATGATCTGGCTGCAGGCAGATAGTTTAGAACACCATCTATTATGCAGATTCCTGCCTCGTTTACTTGCCCAATTAGATCATTAAAATGCCTCCAGCATTTGTGGCCTGCTCTTATTTTGCAGCTTTTCTGAGGAAAACTCACCCTCTTTTCCTTGTCCCCAAATTCCCTCCACCCTGGGGTTTCTGGATGAGGTTTGGCAGATGCAGAGATTTGGAGCTTTTTGAAAAATGATTCTAATCAGAGGTTGCAAAAGAAGGTGGTGGCTTCACTGCAGACCTTCCTGTGCCACATTTTTGTGGCTGCTTAACCCCATAATTCTGTGTAGACATTAAATTGCCCCTTGTAGGAGCTCAAAGCCCCACAGGGGCCGAGGTGTTTTGGGAGGTTTGAAATCAGGGAAGGCATTAACTGTAAATATTTTTTGCCTGGTGTGCTCCTCCCTGCAGAGTCCTTGAGCTTGGGCTCAGCTCCAAGAACCAGGTGCTGTGTCCTGAGCGTGGTGCAGACAGAGCATAAATTATTGCATAAATCAGAGTCCTGTGGCCAGAGGAGATTTCAGCAGCTGAGGAGGAGGGCGGGGAGTGGAGGACACGCTCTGTAATTGAGGATCAGAGCTCCTGGGCTCTGCCTCTGCATCCACACAGGATCTGCTCCCTGCCAGGCTCCACAGCATCCCCTGCCCGGCTGTGTTGGGGCACAGGTGAGTTCTGCTTTTTACAACCCCAATTTTTCACAGGAAAAGTCTTTCCTCAAAGTGATGCATTTGGTGGGAAGAGGCTCAGGTGCCAGCTGATTTAGTAAAAACCATGTGTAAGGTAAGAAATGGGATGGTTAATGAGGATATTGCCACAAGTAATTGCTAATATTTCAAACTACAGAGGCATTTGTTTCGCTCACTTGGCAGGAAGAAAAGAGGTGGGGGAGATATGGGAGCAAAATGTCACTAAAATCTCTGGGAAGTGGCTTTTTTAGGGTAAAACCCCACTCTATTTAGGGTTATGGAGTTAATGGTATGTCATTTCTGAGGGATAAATTTCTTTCTACAGATTTTGACACCACCAGGAGTTCTTTACTTCCCAATTAAAAAGTGGGAAATCATGGTTTTTGGTTTGTTTCCTCTTATTCACCAAAGGACAGAAAGTGTCAATAACTGAAATAGTCCTGTTTTCCCTTTTTCGCTCTAGTTCTGTGTCCTGCTGGTGCCATAATGTAACACTCAGTAACTAGCATTGATTTATTTCTTCTTTAAAAGAAATCTGTGTTTATTATTATTTGACATTTTCATATATTATGTATTATATATTATATAATATATACTATATATTATATACCATATATAGTATACTATGCACTACAACGTTATTATTATTATTATTATTAGTAGTATTAGTATTATTAGTATTATTAGTATTTCATTCTGGCAACAGATCAATTCAATCCCTACTGCAGAAAAAGCTGGATAACCTGGATGTAGTTTCCTTTTATTGGAATTCTATTTGTGTGGAGTTCTCCATGCTCTCAGTTCACACCTGGAACTGGAGCACGAGACATAAAATCCAGTCTGCAGTGGTAGGAATCAGCCTTGTAGCAAATTCTGTGTAGAAATCCACAGGTGGGAAGGAGGAGGAGGAGGAAGGAGAGAGGGTTTAATGGGAGTTTTAATTAAGCTGCTCCAACAGAGCCTTGAGTAACCCAGTGCAAGGTGAAATTCTGGCAGATCTTGGCCTGGGGAATGGAATTGCCACAGCTCGTGGATGAAATGAGCTCTCCTTGGTGAGGCTGGTGCAATGTGAGGTTCCCATTTCCATGATCCCCCATCCCTCAGGTGCAACGTGAGGTTCCCATTTCTGTGATCCCCCACCCTTCAGGAACAACATGAGGTTCCCATTTCCATGATCCCCCACCCTTCAGGTGCAACGTGAGGTTCCCGTTTCTGTGATCCCCCATCCCTCAGGTGCAACATGAGGTTCCCATTTCCAGGTTCCCATTTCCATGATCCCACATCCCTCAGGTGCAATGTGAGGTTCCCATTTCCAGGTTCCCATTTCCATGATCCCCCACCCTTCAGGAACAACATGAGGTTCCCATTTCCATGATCCCCCATCCCTCAGGTGCAACGTGAGGTTCCCATTTCCAGGTTCCCATTTCCAGGTTCCCATTTCTGTGATCCCCCATCCCTCAGGTGCAACATGAGGTTCCCATTTCCAGGTTCCCCTTTCCATGATCCCCCACCCTTCATCCCACAGGGAGCTCTGGGATCAGGGATGGATGTGAAGAGCACGCCGAGCTACCTGTACTGGCTCTTCTGCCAGTTCGAGCTGATCACCTGCAGTTACCTGATGGAGCCCTGGGAGAAGGTTCTCTTCTACTCCTTCAACCTGACCATGCTGGGGCTGCTGCTCTACACCACCTATGTCTGCCTGGCTTTCCACGCCAGCTCGGCCTTCCAGCTCCTCTGCAGCTTCCTGGGAAACCCACGGGAAAATGCTCTTTCTGTGGTGAAGTAAAACCTCAGCCTGGCTTTGGCGTCAAAGAGTTTCCTTATCCCATTTTTGTCCAGGAGCAGCAAACTCTGCTTTATTCTCTGTGTTTTGCTCTGATAGCAAATTATTTTTCCTCCAATCAATCCCTGATTTTACTATTTGATTCTTCAAGAGCTTTCAATTTTAATGACCCACCGGAATTACAGAGCTGGGATTGGGACTGGAAAAACTCTCCTGAAGAATTTGTTATTCCAGGGGGAAAGGAACAACTCCCCCTGCAGATTTTGTTATCCCAGGGGGAAGGAACAACTCCCCCTGCAGATTTTGTTATCCCAGGGGGAAGGAACCACCCCCCCTGAAGATTTTGTTATCCTAGGGGGAAGGAACAACCCCCCTGAAGATTTTGTTATCCCAGGGAAAGCTGCTTGGACATGGGAAGTTTTCATCTGGAGAAACGAGACAGCATGAATTTGTTCTCGTCTGCCAGAAGAGATGTGCACACAAAAATCCTGGACGAGTGGGAGCTGCTTCCCTGAGCTTGCTGTGTTTTTATGGAATGATTTCAGGATTTATTCAGTCTCCTTGATTGTTTTATACAATGAATTACTTGGCTGGCTCGTTATTATGATGCAAACAATGCCACTGATTCATGTGAGGATGTGCTGCTGTGAAAATTTCTGCTTAAATACTCAGATTCTTGGGCTTTATAAAAACATAATTTTTGGTTTACTTTAGAAGATGAGTAAATCACGTGCATCATATAGAGAATGTAACACTACAGATTCACTTGTGATGGGGTTTCAGCTGAAAATAAACCCCTTAAAAATGTAAAAATACAATGTCTCCTTTTTTCCTAACCCTTTAATCCCTCCTTTTCACCTTTCACACTTTCCCTGTTGAGCAGTGCCTGAACCACGAACTCCTGAGCTCTAAATAACATGCTGGATTTGGCTGGGACTGTTTTGTTTCAAATTCCAAGACTTTTTAGCCTTCAAACCATCAGATTCCTGTGCTGCCAGCTCCCTGCAGTGGGCAGGAGCTGCTCTGGGATGAGCTTGGCAATGAGAATTGGGGTTTGGAATCCTCAGGAGATGAAGGGAGCAGAGCAGGACACACAGGGTGACACAAATCCGCATTTTCCGCCCACACTGAGGTGAGTTTTGGGACTTTTTCCAAGCTCCTGGGATGTCCTCTCCTTCCAGAGGATGGGTTGTTGCTGTAGGTGGCAATCCAGGGAATTAGGGAATGAGGATTGGTGACAGGAGGCGACAAAACAAAGTGAAGACATTAATTATGTCATTTGTCACCTCAGCTGCTTTCCCAGTTTATAATTATGGGGAAATAAGGCAGGAGATTAAAATAATTTCTCTGGGAAAATGAGGACAGCTGTGCTCAAACTTCCAAGTCTTTGAACAATGCCCAAGTATCTCTACGTTTGTAAAAAAAAAAAAAATCTATTCAATACTTTTGAATTTGGATCCAATGGGATGCTTTATTCAAGTAATATAATGGTTGAAGTAGTAATTAGTGTAGATTTGCTTTCATGCTTAGTCTGTATGTTATATTTACTGATATTTATCAATATAATTTGTATTTACTGATGTTTAGGAACAAGAGGGAGCACACAATATTTTAATTATATCAATCATTAGACTATTTATGGAGACAGTGATTTTTTTCCCAGCCTGTCAGTCCCTAACACAGAGAAATACAAGCAGTACTTTGCATTACAGGTACAAAAATCTGTATTTCTCAAGACTATGTAAATAAATATTGCTCAAGGTGTGCCTGAGAGTGAGCCCAGGGCAGGAGCAGGTGAGCCTCAGCTCCAGCAGGACTCCACAAGGACATCCTGAGCATTTCTGGGCACTCAGGAATCCCACAGCAGGCTGCAGGAGCAGGAACTTTGCCCTGGTTGTGTTTCTGCTGCTCTTTCCCACGTGGGGTTTGGGGGTGCCTCCAGTGCCTGGTGCCTCTTTCACAATACCTGGGGTAGGATTAGGGGGAGGATTAGGATGGGATTGGGGTGGGGCTCTGCTCCCATTCCCAGATCCCAGCTGGGCTGGGGGAACGGGACAGAGCCAGGAGAGCACCAAAATCCAGCAGAGGAAACAAGGGGTCAAGTGGCAGCTGGAGCTCCCCAGAGTTCCTGATTCATTTTCCTCATCACCCCCTTTTCCCTTCCTGTCCCAAGCCTCCAGGATTTCAAACATTTCATCCCATTTCAGTTCCCAGCACTGCCTGGGCAGGTTCCTGCTGGAAGCACCGGGAGCCTGAGGGGTCTGGATTTGTCAGGTCAGGCTCAGCTGGGAATGGGATCAGGATCAGGCACAGCTGGAGCTGTGCCAGGGAGGTGTAGGGTGGAGAGCAGGGAAAACTTCTTCCCCCAGAGGGTGCTGGACACTGCCCAGGCTCCCCAGGGAATGGCCCAAGGCTGCTGGAGCTCCAGGAGGGTTTGGACACCATTCCAGGGATGCCCCGGCTGGGATTGTTGGGGTGGAACAGGCTCTTTCCATATTTCTCCAGATTTTTCCAACCAGCTCCACAGGCTGCTCTGAGTGGCCACAACACTGAGTTTTTCCCACCTGATGCTCCAAACCTAAATGAATGATCCAAACCTAAATGAATGAATGCATGGCTGGAGCAGGAAGTGTTCCAAGAGGAATGGGAAATGGAATATTCCCTGCACACTCTTCCCTGAGCACGCCAAGCTCAGCTGGCTCTGTCCGGGGGAAGTTTCTGTCCTGGCAGAAAGGAATGCAAGGGTAACATTCAGCACCTTTCAGATCCCTGCCATGTGAAAAGGAAATATTCAAATTGCACAACTTAACCCACGCTGCTTCACCAAGAGTGGAAACTAAAGAACAGAACAACAACCAGCTGCTAAAATCAAACTGCTCGTGCTGCTCACCAGGAAACCTTTGATGTTTCCAGCCCAGCATCCTCCTTAGGAGTGATTTTATTGTAGGACTTTCACACCTTATCTCCCATTAAACTTTAATTTTATTGACCCAAAAATTTACACTTCCTAAAGGCACTAAAGATGGTTCTGTTCACGTGGAATTTTAGCCCCTCTGCTGCTGATCACTTCAGGAGTTTTTAGAAGCTTTCTAAGGTAATTTCTTACTCCTTGTTACTGTCATTGTTTTGCACTCCAACAGCTGCACTTTGCTTTCTTTCCAGCCACGTGTAATTGCAGTTCTTATCTTTGCTCTTCATTACCTGACCTGAAAATCCTGCTTGTAGAATGAACCTGTCAGCACTTCCTGGCCTCTGCATCCCACGGGACATTTCCATCTTGCAGGGATTGCTCAGAGCAGAGGGGAGTTTCCAGCAGATCTGTTTGCTTTTCCAGAGCTGACCTGAAATTCCTCTGTCCTGCCTGGCTGAAAGTTTCTGCTTCACTTCCCTGCTCAGCTGAAACTGCTTCATGCAACAGTTGAGTTCCAGTCTCCCCGAGAAAGGAATTCCTTCTTCTTCTACTGCTGACATTTCCAGTACAGGGCAGAGATACTATATGAAATAGGATTTATTTAGATATTTTTCCAGGTATTTTTTCCAGGGATATGTGAAGAACCATCCTCAGAGCACAAACTCTCAGCAAGATGTGCAAACAGCATCGAATTATTTCACAGCTTCAGGAGTTTCCTTCCATCTCACAAATCTCACTGACCAGAGATGAGTTAAAAATTGGCTTTCAAAGCTGTTAAGTCCTTGTTGGGGATTTGTGTTATCCAAAATGGTTTCATTTTAGGAAGTTGAATATTTGAATTGCACAAAATCCCTTCAGTTTCTTGCTTCAGCATCAGGCTTCGGTTTTGTTTGGAACTGAAACCCCGACAAGTTTTAAACTCCATTTTCTCCTTCTGACTTGGCTTAACCAGGTTCCCCTCTTGTATTTAGGAGGAAATAGATTCTGACAGCAACAAGATTCTTTGTTCCATGATTATGTCCTGGAACGAGCTCCAGGAAACATTCCCAAACGCCTCTGCATTTCCAATTGCCACCTCTCCTTTCACCTGCTCTGGGAGGTGCAGCTGACACAAACGGCCCCGAGGTGAGATCAATCTGCAGGAGGAGCAGTTTGCTGACATTAAACCCTCCAACACCAAGTTCAAAGCGGTTTTTGTCTTATTTTCCTTTAGCTTGGTGTTATTTTAAATGTAAATACCAAGAACTGCGCGGGCATCAAGAGTTTTTGCTGAGTTTTCAGCCCCCTTTTCCTCGGAGCAGGGAGCAGCTCCTGGGCCATGCAGGAACAGTGACACCAGGTGGGCTCTCACCTTCAGCACAGGCACATCCTGATTTTTCCATGGAGAACGAGGAAGAGATGGGATTGGATCCATCTCTGTCAGTCCCAGGGTGGAAATGGAGCCAGATTCTTCCCACTGGCATTCCATTGAAAGGATTCCAAATCCCAAAAATCCAACAGAAGGAATCTGTATCCTTGTCTAACTTTTTATGGAAAACTTCCTGACACAATAATCCTCCAGAATTCCCTATTTTAAGCTACTTCCAAGAGTAAGAGACTGAAATAACACTGATTTTGTTGAAGTCCCCACCAGATCAGTGTCTCAGTTCCTCAGCTTTGCAAGCTCCCAAAATTGGCCCAGGAGCTGTCAGCCAAGCTCAGGCACCTGGCCTGAGGTTAAAAGTGTTTTCCCATCAATATTTCACCTCAGCAATTTCCATCTGGGAAAATTTGAGACCCCTGGAGTTACATCAGGCCATCCACTACCAGATTTTTAAAGCAGTTAAAGCACCTTAAGCTTTTCATCATCAACACACAAGACTTTTATCTAGGGAAAAATAAATCAAAAATGAGTGTTTGCACACCCCAATGCCCTTTTTCTGTTCATTTTTCCCCAGTTATCCAGCTTTTGTGCTGTAAGGTCTGACTTATACAACACAATTTTTTCACCACTTTCTCTGAGCAAAACGTAATTCCAAAGTTCTGCACAGCTTCTCCCATGACTTCCAACTCAAAATTCATCAACATCTGGGTGGAAATGCATCATTGAGCAGGTCTGACTTAAAATCCTGAAGGATTTCTGTTGTATAAAAGGAGCTTTTTGTGGCTTAACTCAAGAGATTTTTCAGGAAGAGCCGCAGGGCAAGTGGCAGCTTTTATCCATGACAATGAATGCCTTTGTTAGCTCCAGTGGCAGTGAAAATATTGGCAAATATTTAATTTGTTGGACACTCCCTAAACCCCTCTGAGCTCCCAAAGGGGCACTGGAAACTTGGGAATCTACAAAGAGACCCAACTTTTGATTGTGGGGAGCTGCTCCAGCCAAACAAATCCCACAGACCCAGGCAATCCTTGGATTCAAGGCTTCAGCAGCACAAGATCTTCTCCTGCTGACAGACCCATGAAAGCTTTTCCAGGCTGGCAGCAGAGCAAGGAAGGGCGAAAGGAAGAGGGAGATCTCCAGGGATAAACAGGATGAGACAGCACAGCAAATATAAAACATTCCTGGGAGAGTCCAGCAAGGGAAACAGGGAGGAGGAAAAGGACTGGTGAAAACAGCAGAGTTTAAACCCAGATTTTATTACTCTCCCATCACCTGCCACCAACAGGGAGTTCATTATTTTGTCCTCTTTGGACTTGAAGAGTGCAACTGGATTTGAAAATGAACTAAAAAATGATGAATCAAAGTATCTTGAGAGGTTTTTAATCCTTTATAGCTGGTTTATTAATTAATTGCTGAGCACGTTGCTTTGAATCCACTGATCCAGACATGGGCTAGAGTTCAATACTCATCACACTCCACAGGATTTTCCAATCTTTCTGATCAAGGGCTTTGCAGGGAAGTTTTCTTCGTGTAAGGGAACAGAAATTAGTCTTGAGCTTCCCCAAATATGGATATATGGAATAATCTACCAGTATCATAAAAGGCTTCAAACCATTGTGCCAAAAAATGGGGAAAACCTTCCCCATGTGAGAAATTAAAGTGTAACAGTAGGTAGGGACTCTACCTAAAATCCAGGAAACTGGAATAAAATCTTTCCCTCTGGACATCCTTCCTTATTTTCTCCACTGCAGAAATTGCATGGAAAGATCCCTCAGGGATGGGAGGAACTTGTGGAATTTATATTGCAATGCTTCTACCAGAAATTGAACTGCAATTGCTGATTCTCTGGAATATCATCCGTAAAATACGAATTCCAGGCCATTATTTTGGGGTGCAGTGGGAGTTTTGTCACTTTTCCTGGCCTTGTGATGGTTAATTATGGTCTGGGGAGTTTTTCCTCCCCAGGGGAATATTTATTGGATGTAAGGCACTGTCCTTACTCTGTCAGCATTTCTGCCCCCTCCCCTCCAGTGGCGTCCTGGGAAATGTGGAGATCTTCCAGCATTTCAGCCAGGCTGATCCGTGGAGCTCCATCATCATCTGTGTCACTCTCCACTGGAATATCTGCATCTAAAAACACACAGAAACCCCCCAAAAAACCAGCTAAGCAAAGAAAACAAACCCCAAAACACCAGAGCAACCCCAAGGGGAAATGGGGAAAAAATATCAAACCAACAACACCAAAACAACTAAGAAACCACAAAACAAAATCCAAAAATTCCTCCTAAAAACTCAACAGTCCCCTCATGGAAAAAAATGAAATTCTGCATCAAATCCTTCACCCAGCAGAGATTTTGGGTGCAGGAGCAAAGTTCTCTTTCACTTAAAGGCAAGGAAACAAAACCCATCAGGGGAAACACATCTGTGAAATACTTTACAGCATTTCTCCAGGCATGAAGAGTTTGGAGAATGCAAATAGAGAATTCCAGTAAAACTGTTTTGCCTCAAACATGATTTAATTACACCCACTGAAGGAGTCAGAAAGGGCTTACTTCTGTAAATGTTGACATTTTTCCTGATGTTCTCATCCTCTTCCAGATCTTCCAGGAAGTCCTGGTATTGTCTGTAAAAGATGTGGGATGTACTTACTCCCTGTTCCTTTGGATTTGTGGAAATTCATGCAACAAAGTAAAATCACAGAAACAAAACCCCAGCAGACCTGAGAGCATCCCTGCATTTCCAACTCATTCTTGCCGATGTCCTACCCTCATTTATCTCTAATTTTCTCCTTTTTTCATCTCAGCTGGAGGTTATTTAGAAGCTGCTTTGTCACTGAACAAGGAGAACAGATACTGAACCTTTCATCATCTGTGTCTGAGGCTTCCCTGTCCCTCTCCAGCTCCTTCAGCTTCCAGTTCCTGCGGCGCTGCCGCCTGGAGCGGTCGTAGCTCTTCTTGATCAGCACCTGCAGGGAAAAGCAGCTCCTTTTTCCACCTCCCAAAATCCCAAATCAGCACCCAAATCCACATTTGGGCATCTAGAACCAGCTGGACTGGCACGCAGCAGTGTTATATTGAATTTACAGGGAGTTTGTTGGTTCAAATGTTTCCAAACACTTGGGAAGTGGTCCTGAAGGGACAGGCACGCACTGGAGTTATTATTTTAGCACCCAGTGATTGGTAATTGGAATAAAACCAACAATTAATGTATAATCTAACCATGGCAACTGGAAAAAAAAACCAACAATAAATATATAATTTAACCATCACTCAAATATTTAAGGAAATAATCCTTCAAAATCAGATGATGCTCAAATTTCACTGTTAATATCCTCTCTTCCTTCAGGCACTGCTCACCATAAAATCACACTCCCTCCTGGCCTTGGGTAATGGAGGGAAATTTGGACAGGGAAAGGGATTTTCTTACCACATCAGGAATATGCTGGGGGTTCATCTTGTTGGCAAATTCGTCATTTAGGTTGCAGTTGGCCAAGTCAAAGCTAAAATAGAAAGAGGGGTTTTATTCTGCTTTATAAAAACCCAACCTCAATGTATCATGTTTGTGCTAAAGGGCAGCTCAGTGCAGCTCCTAAGGAACAGAAATATTCCCAGAGGAAGAGAAACAAAGAAAAATCCACATAATTGTCCAGCTCTCCTAAGTCTGAGCAGCTGCTGTTCCCAAATCCTGTTCTGTTGGCACTTCCCAACCTCTGGAATCCAAACTGCAACACCCATTGAGGTTCTGCTGGGCTCACAACATTCATGTTTAAATCTTTATAAGCATCACCTAATTTGCCTAATCCTACAAAGAATTCACATTTGTTATCACTCATTAGCAAAGAAATAATTAATTGGTGTTTTAAAAATCCTTCCCATTTATTTGTGGCTAAACTGAGATTCCAACTGCACTCTGAAGGCAGTGAGCTCTCTTATTTCTAACAAATTTTACATGAAAACTCCTTCTAGAAAAGAGATTTCCTGGATTAGGACCAGAATGATTCCACCCCTTTACTGCTTTCATTTTGAAATCAGAACAGTTCAACACTTTCTTGATAGCACATGAATTCAGTCATTAAATAATCATTCAATAGAAGTTTCAGAAAAGCAGAACAGACCCCAAGACCAGGTCCCCAGGATTCAGGATGTGCCCCAGGTGAGTGCAGCAGAAATATTGGTGATCTGTGTCCAGCTCCGAGGTTTTCCTGACCCAGGCTTCAGCCAGAGTGTGCTTTGGGAGAGAAAAATAAACATTCCTCAACTAAACCCAGCTTAACCCCAACATCTGCACTGATTTCAACTCCACTTGTCATTAAACTTGTGTTTCTGCATCACATATCCAATGTATCCTTGCTACTTCTCATTTCTCATTCCATAAAAGTAAGGAAATGGACATGGCAACTCCCAGGAATTCCCAAAGGCTGTTTCTATAAATATTTTAGCTTTTAACTGAGAAGATCCATTAATTCTGATTAAAAAGAAATGCTTCAACAAAACCAATTCAGTCATTAAAGCTGCAAAATTAATATTTCAATACCCACTAACAAGCAGAGTTTAAACTCTGCAAGCACAATTCCTGGAAGTGGAATTCACATCCTGCCTGTGCCATTTCCAAACCAAATGGTCCCAAAGAAAGCTTCTGCCAGTGGCAAGACCCAGAAGAGCCCAGCTTGACTGTGCCAGGCAGACCCAGGTCATGAATTCAGCTGAGCACAAGGCCCAAAACACGAATTAAACAGAGAAATTCTCACCTTGTTTGACCGAGCCCCTGCCCCAGCACCTTTTTTCCTCTCATTGACCCTGCTGATGTCCATGATGATGAACTCCTCCAGCTGCTTGGGGTGGAACAGGCTGTTGAAGGGGTGGCGCCAGTAGGTGTTCCCATCAATTTCAGCAACTGCAAAATCATCAGGGAGAGAATTTCTTGTAAAAAAAACCCCACTAATCAAAATGAAGGTAACTGCCAGGCATGTTTTGTTCATTTCTGTAACACAGTTATTTAGGACACGATCCACATTGCTGCAGGAGCAGCTGATCTGTGACAGACTTTACTCAAAGGAATTATTCCCTGGATCCATCCTTTTAGAGGGATTCTGCTGCCCAAGCTCACCAGCACACATCAAGCAAAGCACAGAATTTCTGGTACTGAAGTGGCTGAAAATTTAATCCAGATGCCATCTAACTGCAGGGGAATAAAGCTGACACAGGTAAATGCTCAGAACACCCAGGAGCTCAAACTGAGCCTGCACATTCTGCCCAGGATCCTATGGGAATCAAGCTTGGAGAGCTCTCAGCTCATTATGAAATTTCTAGTGTACAGATAAATTAAACAACAGTAAGGTCCAAAGATCCAAGATTTTGTGGAAACAAACCCACAGTAACTGTGCCAGCAGAACAATCAGGGGCTGAGGAAAAGCCCAGACTCACTCTGCAGAGTTCTGGGGTCGATGAGGTGGATGGTGCTGGTCACTCTGATGCACACACAGATCTGGCTCATGTTCCCCAGACTCTGGGCCAGCTTGGGTGACAGACACACAACGTTGTCCTGCAAACCAACACAAACAACTGACATTCCCATTTCCTCCATTTTCAACCAAATCTTCTGAAGTACAATTTGAAACTTTGTGGTTTTATTTTTCTAGCCCCAGTAACTTCTGCATTTCCTGTGTGGATCCCTCCCTACCCCCCAAACCCTACAATCTCCAAACCCCAACTCTTCCCACAACACCCTAAAGGTGAAGCAGAGGGAAGCTACCTTGCATATGGGAACAATTTCCACAGAGAAAGTGCTTTTGTAGTTGTAGACATTACTGTGAATGTCGTGGGAGATCAAACGTTGGGATGATTTGGATCTATAAAACATGAAAACAGAGTTTTCAGGAAACAAGAGACATCACCTGGGACAGGAGATCCTTTGAACAAAGTATCTGCATCACAAATAGAAATATGAAGGAAACAGAAGTAAATTTTACCATGGCTAAGTGGAAAATATGGGGCTTTTGTAGAAGGGATTTAGTCTGTTTTGATTAAAATACAGATTCCTTACACTTGCACTTACAAAATTCTTTTAAAAGGAAGGATTTAAGTCAGTTCCCCAAAGTTCTGAGTGCTCAAGGCAATGGACAGGAGAGCTGTACCTGGATGGAACTGTACACTGAAGGAAGTCCACCATCTTCTGGGCATGTTGCTTGGAAGAGTAATAGAAATCCAGGCCATCTGAAAAGCAAGGAAACAAATCTATTTCTATTCTATTTTATTAAATATAATTCATGAGCTTTTCTCTACACAGCTCCCAGCACACACACATGAAAACATCCATCATAAATCCAGATTGTTCTGCCTCCAGACCCACTCACCGTGGATTTCTTTGATTCTTAGTGTGTTTTGATGGAGCCTGTGCTTCAAAATCAGCTGCTCCAAATAGTAAAAAGTCTTCTTGTGCACAGTCTAAAGCCAAACAAACACAAAAGCATCAAGGTTATTTAAGAAGCATCAAGGACAAACCAGGATCTCTGAAGAATAAACATGTATATGAAGAGATCACCTAGAGAAAGAACATCCAAGTAAACAAAAATATTTCAGAGTGCTCTACTTATACCAAATTATTGAAAGCTTCCATTTCTCATTTTCTCTCATAACTGGTTGCTAGAGAGATCTATTTCCTTTAAAGAAAAATCAAATATTTGTCCCACTGTTTCCAAACTGCCTGAAAATACAGGAGGGTATTTAGTTATTCACACATGATCCTCCTGCTAGCATCATTTTAAAGAATGTTAACACTGGACAGCAGAAAGTTTTTCTAAACTGAGTAAGAAAAAGTTCAGTAACCTTGAACACAAAACATGTCCCTGTGGCTAAGTGTGAGTACATTTTTATCTGAGAAATCCAGAAAACCCCCCAATTCTTTGCCTGATTGTTCTGCCGTGATCAAATAAAAATTCAGTTTGCCTCTACCTTCTGCCTGACTTGCACCACAGCTTTCCAGAAATCCTTGGCTTCAATCCTGTGACAGTCTTCACACATCTGGGACTGAACAATGTACTCCACCACAAACACCTGCTGCAGAACTGCCCCATTTATCACCTGCAAAACCAAAGTGTTCAAGGTTTAAGCTCTGTTTGGGTCACAAATGTTTTTGTGCAGTATTTTCCCATCTTTACTGGAACAGACAATAACTTTCTTCATTCTGATGAATGGCACTTTAATGACAGAATTTAGGCAGGATGAAATCTAATCATAAGAAAAATAATAATTAAAAAATCCTGTTGTTTGCCATGAAAGCTTTTTAAAAGCCAAAGGGAGAAGGTTTTGCTCCAGTTACCTCTTTCTGAACAGTCAATTTGAGCTTGAGCCTCTTGGAATGTGGTTCTGTCCAAATGAATCCTGCATCAATCAGCCGGACCTGCCCGTGGGAAAGCACAAGAGCTCAGTAAAACCAAGCCTAACTCCACAAACACAAACAGTCTATAGTGAAGAAGTAAATAATCTTAATTAAATATATATCTATTAATATACTAAATCCATTTAGTAGTGCTTAGCTAGAACATGGAGGATGACTGACATACAATCAAGATGCTCAATCTCAGGTCCTTCCCTTTAATAATATTCTGAACCTAAGGGATGCTTTATCCAGCTGAAACATGTGAATTTGAGTTAATCTATACACAGACCTCTGCAACCCTTTTTCATACAATCATAAGCCAGTGAGAACAAATATTGCATAAATAATTTCTCAAATGTGCAAAAACTTCTGAAATTAAGTACATTAAAACCACATCAGCTTCCCTCAGTTCATTCTGCTCAGCTCCCACCTCTACAGCAACAATTGTGGCCAGGCTGTGAAATCCCAGCAGGATCAGCTTCTCACCTTGCTCAGGGAAGCTTTGATTTTCTTCAGACACAAAGCCAGGAGCTCTCTGGATTCCAAGGCACACTGGATCCAGGTTCCTGGAGGCTGGAGGTACCTGGGATGCAGGGAGCATTTTACAGCAAGTTAAAGCTGCTTGAGCACCTTAAATCACTCCAAGGATGAGCAGCTACTTCCAGAGCTTTCAGTTGAGTAACACCAATGCAGCTACAACTTTTAGAATCAGAGAAAATCATGGCAAAGTGGCTAAGGGGACTGGGTTCATTCCCCAAGCACTGCCCAAGCCACCACTAAACCACGTCCCCAAATGCCACATCCACAGGGCTTTTTAACCCCTCCAGGGATGGGGTGTTCACCAATGCCCTGGGCAGCTGTGCCAGGCTGGACATCCCTTTCCATGAAGAATTTTTCCCAATATCCAAACTAACCCTTCCCTGGCTGTCCCCTCCTGTCAGGAGTTGTGCAGAGCCAGCAGGTTCCTCCTCAGCCTCCTTTTCTCCAGGATGAGCCCCCCCAGCTCCTCCTCACCAAACGTGTGCGCTTTTGCCTCCCTAAACCCTGAGACTGATGCATTCTAAGTGCACTCCGAGGGCATTTCGCTGCCATCCCCAGCGATTTCGCGGCTCCTCACCTCTCGCACTGCTTGCAGAAGTGCACCGTGCCCTGCTTGGGGATGCCCTCGGTGATGTCCACCTGGGCCCGCAGGCAGCCCACGCACATGTTGGCCGGGTTGGGCGGGATGGGGACACCGCACTGGCAGCACAGGCTGGGACACAGGGACAGAGAGAAGCACAGTTAGTCACGGTCACGGTCACAGCCCCCGGGAACCCCGGTCCCCCCGCCACCGCTCACATGTGTCCCTGCGCCGGGGCCGCGGGGGCCGGCAGGTACTCCATGGCTGCGGAACACGCGGCGCTTTCCGGCCGGCAGAGGAAGGGGAGGAGACGGCGGGGCCAGCCCAGCCCGGCCCGGGAAGGGTGGAGCGAGGGGGACGCGGAGAGGCAGGCGGGAACCGTGAGGGACTGCGGAGAGGGCTGGGAGGGAGCTGCGGGGAAGCAGGCGGGAACCGTGAGGGTGCCGTGAGGGAGCCCGGAAAGGGCCGTGAGGGGCCATGGAGAGGCGGGGGAAGCGGTGAGGGAGCCGTGAGGGAGCCGTGAGGGGCAATGAAAGGAACCGTGAGGGAGCATGGAAAGGGCTGTTAGGAGACCATGGAGAAGCGGGCGGGAGCTCTGAGGGAGCTCTGAGGGGGCCGTGATGGAGGCGCCACGGAGAAGCGGGAGGGAACCGTGAGGGAGCCATGGAGGAGCCCTGAGGGAGCCCGGAAAGTGCTGTGGGGGAACCATGGAGCGGGCGGGCACCGTGAGGGACGTACGCTGTTACAATTCATTATTTAGGAATTAAATTATATTTTCATTTACAAGGAGAAGCCTGTACTGTCCGTTCGCTTTGTATTCCATTTGGGATGAACCATAAGCACCCTGTGGAAAGGAGGAGAATTAAAAGACCTTTAAGGTCGTTTCCAACCCAGAGCATTCTGTCATTTGATGATTCTGTGACACCAAGGTTTGTTTGTGGATCAGCATTTGTTTCCTGCAGGTTATGTTGGAGAAAAATAAAGCTGAATTGCATCAACACGTTGTGTGGGATTTATTTCATGTGGTAACATCCTGATGGAAATGAAGAGTTCTTTCACTCGAGGACTGAAAATCACAGCTTGTCAAGCTGTCTGCTATGTTTATAATTTTTTGGCACATTTTTCTTTGGTGTGCTGCTTGTGTTCACACAGTTACTTCTCCTCCTTTGAAACTGAGTTTCTTTGCAGACCTCTCTAGAGACTCACTATGGACCATATTATTAAAACAATGAAAAAAAAAAAAAACCACAATAAAAATACCCAAGTGTTTCCCTGCTCTTAAATTTTGTTTCAGAACCTCTGCTACACAGCGGGTGTTACACAGTTTTTACTTTGAAGCTCTGATGAATCACTCGATCTTTGATTCAGGAAATAAAACACTTCCAGGCTGGCATTTGGAGAGTGGCGTTGGGAGAGGGGTAGGACAAAGCCTGTCCTTTGTGGAAGCCATGTCTTTGAAGTCACTGGGAGGAGAACTGAATCCTGATAATGCTGGAAAAGTTTCAGTTGCAGATTTATTTTCAGCTGCAGATTTATTTTCTCCACCTAATTTTGGTGCTAATACACCAAATCCCACCGCAGCTCAAGGCACAGCCTCTGTGAATATCAAAACTGGGTTCTTTGTAGTCATCAAGGTACTTTGTGTTGTCTCTGCAAGCTCTGGCTATCCTCTGGCTTCCATGGAAAATTTGTATTTTAAACTGTGTTACAAACACTTCTGAAGGATTTTAGATTTTTGCACAAAATGAGGTGAAAAGCCGCCTGGATCTCACCCCTAGTGAAAGCCATATCAGTTTGTACTGATTTCTTACGTGTTTTTCAGTGAGTATTAAATGTTATATTGATTTTATATAGGCTGCTTCTGCCTCTGCTGCCATATTCTTTCACAGCATTTAAAGGATCTGTGCTATAGGCAAGGAAAGTGAGCACACAAATATATTTAAATATATGTTAAATTTAAAAACTTCACACTATTTAAAACCAGGTTTCAATATAGATTTACTCTCAGGCTGTTTTGCAGGTGGCTGGGCCCTCGAGAAGTCCCTGTGGGTGTTTTTGGGAAAGCTCAAGTGCCGAGGCCAGAAAATCCAGGAGACTTTGTGCCAGTGACAACAGCTCCCAGCAGCTTCATTTTCAGTAGGAATGTCCAACAGGATGGTAAATTCACGGGGAATATCCCTGTGATTAATTGAACAGACACCTGAGGTCACTATTCCCTCACATTCACTGCGTCCAGGAAAGGAGGTGCTCCAGCAGCTCCTGGACCTCTCCTCCTCAGGAGCTGCTCTGACCTTCCCAAGGAGGGTTTGTTCTGGGCTGCTGCTTTCATTGCCTGTGCTCATTTCAGTATAAAACTCCAGGAATTTAAGAACAGAACCAAAAAGTGTTTTACACTTATTTTTTTCCTATTCATTCCCATATAAATTGGGGATTGAGAGCAGTCTGCACGTCACAAACAATAAAAACATCCTCCTTTAACTGTAGGATTTTAGGAACAGCATCCAGATGGAAGCATGGGAAGGGCTGTGCAATAACAATAAATCACCCTTCTGATCTTTACTGGTGCCCAATTTAGTTTTGAGGAGGATCCTGGAGACACCCAGTCTGTATTTCTTTACAAATCTATTCTAGAATTCTTTACAAATCTATTTCTCACAAGTGTTCACGCATTCCCAACAATTTTGCTCCTCTTCCTATTGCAGGAAGCCACGATTTAGAGAAATGGAGCATTTTCCATTCTGACAACAGAGGAATTTCCAGGATTCAGAAAGGGGAATTAACAACAGAGGAGTCACCATGTTTCAGAGAGGGGAATTAACAACAGAGGAGTCACCAGGTTTCAGAGAGGGGAATTAGCAACAGAGGAGTCACCAGGATTCAGAGAGGGGAATTAAAGGCAGGGCTTTTTACAGGAGCTGTTTCAGCTCCCAGTGCCACCAGAGACATTCTTGGGCAGGAACAGATTGTGCCTGGCCTGGTGTGGGCAACTCCCAGATTTATTCCAAGCCAGGATCCAGCTCCCAGTTTGTAATCAGACATCTCCAAGTGGTCTATTCTTTTGGAAAGCAGGGATCTCCTTGATTTTCATCGTGGATTGCAGCTGGGAAGTTGCAAACTGGTAATTTCAGCAAGGGCTGCTACATCAGCGTGTCCTCTGCGGTCTGAACGGGAGGAATAACATTCCCTGATTCCACTGGGACACAGCACTTCCAGGGGCTGCTTGCTGTGTGTTCACCTGCACTAAATTTACTGGGATAATGCTCCAGTTATTTTCCAGTTCTTGCCTATTTCTTCAGTTCTTGTGAGGAATCCAATTAGCAATCCAATTTACAGTGCGAGCCACGAGCATTATCACTGCTGAACTTCAAGGCAGGAACAAAAGGAGCCAGAAGAGCTCCTTTAAAAGAGCTTTGTGACAGGGATGGGGATATTGTGACATTGCACTCTCAGCTGATGGTGGTGAAACTGTGTTGCATCACCAGCTTTAATGAGCGTTGTCACAGCACAAATACCTGTGGGTTGGCTTTCTTTTCATGTGTGTGTGAAACTTGCACGTCAGACACGTTGGATGCAGTTCAGGGATACCTCTGGAAGTGCTGCCCTGTGTCAGAGAGGGGATAACTCCCAGCCCTGCTGAGGCAGCTGGGAATAGCTGGATGCTCAGAGGCAGAGCTGCTGGCTTTGTGCAGTCAGGGGAGCAAACAGCACCCTCTGCTTCCTAAATCCCTGGAACCTTTTAAAAACTCCTGCTGTGCCTGTTGTAGGCTTACAAGCAGCGGGATTTTCCTTTGTAGCCTTTTTAAACCAAAATAGCCCAAGCCGTATTGAGCTGCTCAAACAAGGAGACATCCCAGATTAATGAAAGTAGGTTTAAATTAGAATGAGGGGGAAGTTGTTCCCTGTGATGCCCTGGCACAGGGTGCCCAGAGCAGCTGTGGCCGCCCCTGGATTCCTGGCAGTGCCCAAGGCCAGGCTGGACACTGGGGCTTGGAGCACCCTGTGAGAATGGAAGATGTCCCTGCCCATGGCAGGGGGTAGGGTGGAATGGGATTTAATTTCCCTTCCAACCCAAACCATTCTGGGATTCTGTGAAATTGTGATCACTCAAACATCATGGCTTATCCTTCCTTGGTAACCACGGACAGCCACGGCAAAGGTTTCACTTTAAGGCAAAGCATGGACAGGAGCCAGGAGGTGTTGCTTTAGTCCTGGTGTGTTTGTTAGCAGGCTGCACTAGGCATGAACCCCAGACTAAGAAATAATTGTTTTGAAAAGGTAAATATTTGCTCATCAGAACACAAGAGGGACCCGAGGATAATTGTACAGGAGCTGTTTGCTTTCCACTTGTCTTTGGTAATCTTCCGTGTGCCAGCTAAAACATCTTGTCCCATTAAAGGAATCCTGGTGAGAGGTGGGGTGAGCTGAGAGCTGCTGGGAGAGGACAAGAGTGGACATCAGGAGAGGTTCAAGTTGGATATCAGGAAGAAGTCCTTCACTGAAGGAGTGGTCAAGCATTGGAATGGACTGCCCAGGGTAGTGGTGGAGTCACATCCCTGGAAGTGACAAACAGCACTTTGGGATATGATTTATGGGTTAAAGGTTGGACTTGACGATCTTGGAGATCTTTTCCAACCGCAATGATTCTGTAATTCTATGATTAGGAAAATGAGTGTATTTTTCACTCTGAGCTCTCTGATGAGAGAGCGTGAGAAGGGCGATATGCAGGTAAAAATATTTTGCACATTATTCCTGCTCAAAAGCTGCACATAAAAATTACGGAGAGAGCTGACATTTCCAGATTCACTTTCCTGACTTTCCTTGCCTCACTCTGTCTGGCTGGAGACAAAACCAGGGAAAATGCCAAAAATACAGTTCAGTGAGTGAAGATTGCTTAAACAGTCAGGGAAGGAACACATGGAAAAAGGAGGAGGAGTGGGAGCAGGAGGAGGACAGGGACACTCTGTCCACCCAGGGCTCCACCAGATCACTGGGGCATTTTAGCATTAAGCATTTTCCCAGTGCCAACCTAAGATGTGCTGAAATAAATGAAATTTGCTAAACGACAATTTACTCCTTCTTCTTAACTATTCATTATTTCTTTTTGCTTGCTCCAGTCCTCTCTGATGGCATTTGCATGTTACAATTATCCAGGGAGATAAACTCCTGGGGGGGAGATGTCGCAATTGTCGTGGGATGGATCCTTCCCCACCGCTCCCACCTCGCTGGCACAGGCACGACACGGAGTGCTGACACATCCCTGGGAAAAGGTGTTTGTGCAGGTACTGCTCAGCCAGAACATTGCAAAACCAGGACTCGCTGCACGGCCGAGGGAGTGGAAACTTCCCCAGCTGATCCCGCTGCTGCAGCTCATTATTTATTTAGGAGTATCTGCATTTATATGAAAGATGATCCCAGTGATGCTCGTCCGGCAGTTGAAGATTTCTTGGGGAAAAGAGGCCACGGAGCCAGGGCTGCTGCGAGGGGCTGCTTCAGTGCCCAACTCCTGGCATGGATGGAGAGGATTGGAGAGGAATGGTTTGGGCTGGAAGAGACCTTAAAGCCCACCCAGTGCCACTCCTGCCATGGGGACACCTCCCGCTGTCCCAGGTTGATCCAAGCCCTGTCCAGCCTGGCCCTGGACCCTTCCAGGGATGGATCAGCCACCCTTTCTCTGGGCACCCTGTGCCAGGGCCTCCCCACCCTTCCAGGGAAGGATTTCTTCCCAAAATCCAGTTCTGATGCTGAACTGGGTGTGGGGTTCTAAGGTATTTTGGTGGTGCCACTGAAATACATCTGTGATAAGAAAGAGCTTTTGAATATCAAAACTAGCCAAAATTTGGATACCAATTACCTCAGATTATTGGATAGCTCATGAGGCACCTGTAGCCAGCTGTGGAAGGTTTGGGGACAGGAAGCACTTGGAATTTTTTGATGTGTCTCCACACCAAGCCTGAAGCAGCACGGACTGCTGGCTGTAGGTACCCACACCTCAGTACCAGTCTGATTCCACTTGATTTCACCTTTAATTCTCACATGGGGAGAAATATTGGAAAGGGAAATCAAAAAATGTGTGGAGAAAACTTCTTGGGATGTATTATTTACCTGGAGTGAAATACCAGACGTGTCCCAAGCTTCCCCTGAGCGAGGAACCATCGTGTCCAGAGCTGGACGTGCCGAATTAGTTTACAGCATCTTTTTTTGAGCTGTTCCTTTATAAATCACTCAATCTCTGTGCATTTGGCAGATAATTACTGCCTCAGTGAGGCTTCTCTCTTGTGCAATTTGTGGCTGTGGGAAATGCAAGGAGCTGTGGAAGCCCTTTCCTCTGCCAGCCCCATGGGTGAGGCGGTTGCTCCCCATCTTTAATTAGGCTGCTGCAATCCCATCCCAGCCCTTTCCATGCCAGCTGCTTTATCCTGAGCCTGGCTTCACTTGCTTTGTGTCAAATTCCCCATGATGAACATTTTACCTGCATTTTCTCCCTGTTCTTTTTTTTTTTTAAGTGCCTAAAGCTCCTAAAAAGTCACAGAGTGTAACTCATCCTTGAGTATGACCTTGAAATAAAGAGATATTTCTGATTTACTCCATGATTACAAAGCAAAGATAGGAACTGCCAGAGAAAATAACGGGAACAGCAGCCTGGCTGCCAATGGATCTATTCCTGACCCTGCCACAATTTCCTCCCTCTTTGCTCAGTCATTGTAAGAAAAGCAGAACCTGTTTTTTTGTTGTTTTTTTTTAATATGCATTTGCCAGATTTACCCTATTTTATGTCACGTGGATATTTGCCCTCTCCTTTTTGTCCTGTTTCCTGATTTTTCCCTCTTGCCTGAGCATATTCCAGCACTGAGATTCTTATTTTGATGCAGAGGGTGCGTGGTTTTAATATCACTTTTAAACCCAGACTAATGTTTGTTGATAATTGAGGAGGGCTCTAACTTACATCGGGCCACATAAAACAATTTCCATAGCCTATTTTGAGCTTGGACCTCCTTATTCCAATAAATTGGAGGCTGTGTCTGTCCTGGCTGTACTGAAACCCCAGGATCAGCAGAGTTTATCAGCTCTTACCTGTTCTGATGGAGCAACTGCTGAAATAAGGGTGGGGCAGGCAGGGATGATGACAAGTGGGAATTCTCGGAGTTAATTCTGACCTCCACCCGTGAATCAGAGCCTTCCAGCCAGGGAGTTCCCATGGAAGTTGCCTGGAGATATTCTCAGCATTTGGGCTCCTCAAATTCAGACAAAAGACTGTTTATTGGAAGGAATATGGAGGACAAAGTTGATGGTGCTTTGAAGCAAGGGGTTTTGTTTGGGTTTTCCTCGCTGGGTGTGAGGACAGAGTCAAGAGGAGCCCATGTCCTTTTTTCTGTTCCTGGTGGAGTTGTGAGACAAGCTCAGATCCAGCCCTGGGAGCACCTCAGGAGGCATCAGCCCTCCTTTGTCAGCTCACAAACCCTGAATTCTCAGTTTCCTGAGATTATTTTCCCTGAACATTTCATTAGTTTCAGCTCCTTGATTCCCTTGACTATGACAAGTTTGCAGCAGGGCTGCTTTGGGTGGTTTGGTGTTGGATCTGAGAATCTGCACTTTGAGTCCAGCTTTGCTCCTGACCTCCCAGGATTTCAGGATATTCAGCTGTTGTTTGGTCTTTGAGGGAAAAATAACTGAAATTATTTGGGTAGGGGTGAAAGGACAGGGCTGCTTTTGCTGCATGAATATTGATCATTGGGTGTGATTAAGAGAAAGTTAATTATTCCACGTTCTGTAATATTTAATTTGCAAATCTGCCTGTTCTGCTTTAATTTCAGTGCTCAGCCTGGCACGTGGCCACTTGTCCATGTCTGTGCCCTGGGGTGCAGCAATTCATCTGGGAGAATTGTCCCAGTTTTGGCTCTCACTGGTGCTGCACCACTGTAATTTGCTGTTAGTGTGGTTCTGCTGACTCTCCTACATTTGCTGGGCTTCTTTTACCATGGCTTAAATAGTTGTGTGGATTTTTTTTCCCTAACTTCCAAATAATTATGGAATTAAATTTAGAACTGGAGCATCCAAAGTCAGAATTTTAGATTATGGCAGAATCACAACGATCAGAAAACCTTAAAAAAAATAAAAAGACCAAAAATCAAAAAACAACAACAACAAAAAACCAACCAAAAAAGCAAAAACAAACCCAAAAACCCAACTTGTTTAAGATTTCAAAATTCCATAAGCACAGGAATTTTCCCTGGAATTCTGAATAAATTGGACACTCAGATGTGCAGGGGCACTGGTGGTGATCCTGATCCTCGTTCCCTGAGGAGCAGCACTAAGGAGAAGGTCCTTGGGAAGCTGTTTTTGATAGTTTTGGGTAAAAGCTGCCCACAGGGGCCTTGGGAGGAAAGTTCTGGAGGTTCATGGTCTGGTGTGTTGTGGCCCTCAGTAATGGGTTTGGGAGGTGATCCATGAAATTGGCCGGGAAACCTTTATGGCAGGATAAATGAGAATTGTGATGAGATGAAATTAAGAAAATGAGTTTTAAACAAGAGGTGTATGGTGCTGGCCAGCTGAGCCCCAACATTTCTCATTCCTTAAATTAATGGGGCATTTGTACTTTCAGGGTCAATGCAGCTGGAGCTGGATCATCTCCTCTTCTGCTTTTGTTCCCTTTTTCACTGTTGGATTATTGGTTCTGTTTGCTCTTTTTATTTGGATTATTTTTGGTGTGAATGCTTCCAGCTGCTGTGCTACAATTAGCCCAGTGAAGCAATTAACTACAATTAACATGGAACTATAATGGGGCAGGAGAAAAGAGACTTTTATAAAGAGTCTGGCATCATAACCCTCACAAGAGAGCTGTCACCCACCTACTGGGCATACTGGTGTTACTGGGAGCTCCAAAATTCCACCCTCCCACCTTCATGTGCATCTGGGATCCCGTGGAAACCTCTTCCCATTGTCCAGGAATGTGTTTTGGGTTTTTTTTTTTTTCCCCAGGAAAAAGGATTTCAGATCTGGAAGAGTTTCCTAAGCTGTGGTGTGGTCTCAAGCTGTCAAAAGTGTTATCTCACCTCCTCTCTCTTTCAGCTGGGGAAAAAAAATGCTTCTGTTCCCTGCTGAGTGCCAGAAATCCTTTTAAGTGTCCTGCTGGAACCCAATGATTTGGAATATTACGTTGGGAGAGTTATTTCAGCTTTTTTTTGGATGCAAGAAAAATGAAAAGGGCTGGGGAAATCTAAAAAAACATTTTAGCAGAGATTGTTTTCGGCAGCTTCTTTCCTTCCTAGTAAATACCTCTTGCCTAAACCCTTTAAAATTTAGTAAAGAAGGTGAAGAATTCACACAAAAAAAGAATTGCAGTTGGTTAAAACTGCAGGGACCCTCCCAAAAAGCACCTGCTGCTGTTTCCCTGCCACTTCCTGCACCTCCCAAAGCCAAACACAGGGAACAGGCACAATAAGGAAGAGAAGTGTTTTGCATGGATCCCACCATGGGAGGGCAATGGAAATCCTGAACAAAGTCCTCTCCACGTTCTGTTTGCCAAATGAAATGTTTAAAGAGCAATATTCCATCGGGTGTGTGCTCCTGGAGATAGGAGCCCCAACCTTTGCATTCCTGGAAAAAACCTTTTCCTTGTGCTCTGAAAGTTGACAATTAGCCCAGTGAAGCAATTAACTACAATTAACATGGAACTATAATGGGGCAGGAGAAAAGAGACTTTTATAAAGAGTCTGGCATCGTAACCCTCACAAGAGAGCTGTCACTCACCTACTGGGCATACTGGTGTTACTGGGAGCTCCAAAATTCCACCCTCCCACCTTCATGTGCATCTGGGATCCCGTGGAAACCTCTTCCCATTGTCCAGTAATGTGTTTTGGGTTTTTTTTTTTTTCCCCAGGAAAAAGGATTTCAGATCTGGAAGAGTTTCCTAAGCTGTGGTGTGGTCTCAAGCTGTCAAAAGTGTTATCTCACCTCCTCTCTCTTTCAGCTGGGGAAAAAAAATGCTTCTGTTCCCTGCTGAGTGCCAGAAATCCTTTTAAGTGTCCTGCTGGAACCCAATGATTTGGAATATTACGTTGGGAGAGTTATTTCAGCTTTTTTTTGGATGCAAGAAAAATGAAAAGGGCTGGGGAAATCTAAAAAAACATTTTAGCAGAGATTGTTTTCGGCAGCTTCTTTCCTTCCTAGTAAATACCTCTTGCCTAAACCCTTTAAAATTTAGTAAAGAAGGTGAAGAATTCACACAAAAAAAGAATTGCAGTTGGTTAAAACTGCAGGGACCCTCCCAAAAGCACCTGCTGCTGTTTCCCTGCCACTTCCTGCACCTCCCAAAGCCAAACACAGGGAACAGGCACAATAAGGAAGAGAAGTGTTTTGCATGGATCCCACCATGGGAGGGCAATGGAAATCCTGAACAAAGTCCTCTCCACGTTCTGTTTGCCAAATGAAATGTTTAAAGAGCAATATTCCATCGGGTGTGTGCTCCTGGAGATAGGAGCCCCAACCTTTGCATTCCTGGAAAAAACCTTTTCCTTGTGCTCTGAAAGTTGAATTTGATGTCAAGGGGAAGAAATCCACTTTTGAAGGAATTAAAAATCAGAGGGAACAGGACTGATGAGGAGGTGCCTGGCACTCACACCATCATATTTTCTAGATGAGCAGAATCTTTGCAGATAGAATTTAAACGCATTTGGAGATAGAATTTATACCATCTTGCCAAGTAAATATTCTCACTTTTCACCTCCAGCGTTGGGATTATAACTTTTAGTCTACTTTACAGACACTTTCAAGAGGAATTGTCACAGATTTTGCCATTTTTCATCTCCTCCACTGCTGTGTTCATTACTCAAAGCGTGATTACAACTTGGCACCTCGTGTTTGCAGGTTCCCAACTGTGATAAACTGTCAGGACAGCTCCTGTTGGAGCCCAGAGCTCCCAGCTGAGCCCTCGGCACACTCAGGTACTTGTTAATACCTTAATTTGAAGCAGATCAGAGGGTTTTTTCCCTCCAGAAACAGGAGAGCTCTTGGGCTGGAGTTCACCCCAGATCCATTTCAAGGATTCTCAAACCTCGCCCTAAAACATTCACCACAAAATAATCCTTCTGCCACAGTGCCAGCCTGGCCCACACACATCCAGAATATTTATGAATGAGTGGAAAACAGAAGAGCTGAGTCACGCAGCCAGAGGTCGTTTCTGAAGAATAAAATTTTATTTTTTTGGCTGAAAAAACTGCATACACATGTTCAGATCTGGGCAACCTTCACCACATGTCTTCGTTTCCAAATAAATGTGTGCTCTGAAGCATGCAGGAGCCCACTGCAGCTTGAGAAAGGAGTTGAGAGGGTTTTCTTTTTAATCTAGAACTGTGCAAACATCATTTGAAAGCTATTTACATTTTGCTCCTCTCACTTCTACTAACAGGAGCATCAGCTGGTAGAGACGTGCAGAGTGCAGCTGTAATTTATGATTTGGCACCCACGTTTGATTTGTGTAGGGTGAAAACCAAACAAACCTCCCATTGTTCCAAAACCTCCCCACAGGCAATGGTAATAAATCTAATTTCTTCTTTGTAAAGGAGATCTCTCTAAGCCTTCCCTGCAGGTATTAAAATATTATTTCCACTCGGGATCCTCTTCCCCTGGTGCTGATTTGCACTTTGCTACGTTGGTGAGTGGGAGCAGCAAGAAAAGATTTTGATTTTCATCAGAGAAGGCAGGAGGGCACTGAGAAAAAGCAGGGCTGCTTCTTCCTGTCATCCTCACTAAGCTCCAAGATGAGGTGGAGAATTTTTTTCCGAAAAGAAAATATTTTAGACCATCTGAACTCAGACGCACGAACTTAGGTGTGAAAAAAGCTGGATTGGAGTTCATCCTTCTGTTGCTTTCTCTTCCAAGTTCCTCTCCCATCCATTGAAGCCTGGAAGTCACCAACCAGCCAGACACGAGCACTCCAATCCTGCTGGAGATCCTCATTTTTTATCTCTTCTAACCTGGCCCCTGCACTGTGTTGGTAGAACTTTGGATGTGAGGAGCCACCAAAACAGCCTCAGCCAGTGGTTGGATGCAGAGTGGTTGGATGCAGCTCATTTCCAAAGAAATGAAAAATGTTACAGATTAAAAGAATATTTAATGGACGTTACAAATCTAGGAAAGATTTTCCTTTTGGGTAATGCCTTTATGCATTCATTGTTCCCAGCTCTACATGGGAAAGAGAATGGCTGAGCAGGAATTAAATAGGAAATAGGGTTTGCTTCCACTGCTCATTGTTAAATGTGCTTTTTGGCATTGGAAACAATCTTTAAATGCAGGCTAAAAGCATCTATTTGGAGAAAACAGAATGATAAGAAAGTGCTCAAGGTTTTGCAGAGAGATTCTGCTATTTTGGGGTTTAAGGACATTGCAAGCAGACCAGTCCATAGGGAATTCATCAGATTTCCCTGCTGGAAAACCTCCCAATGTCCCATTTTCCTCTACACTTGTGCTGCCTAAAATGCCAGGACAGAGAGGCTTGGACACATCACATCCCTCCAGTCTGGTGTTCACAGTGAGTTTGGGGCAGCAGAACTTTGCTGTCCCTCAAAGCAACAGATCCTAAAGCAGCGCTGGGAAAGACACTGGCTGAGCAAGAATGAAATAGGAAACGGGGTTTGCTGCTGGAGGTGGGAGCTGCGTGGATCCTGTGCCATTCCAGGAGCTGTGTGCCATTCCCAGAGTGTTCATGGGACAGGGCTCGGTGCCTCGCTCTGCTCTCCAGCCCCGGAGGTGAAGCAAGCAGGGTTTTCCTAAGAGCCAAACCTCAACGTGAACCATTTGTGAACCATTTCACAGAGCCGCTGGGCCCTGCTGGGCCCGGCTCAGTTCAGCACGGCGCTCTCGGGCTGGGGCCCGAAGATCTGGGAGAAGAATTGCAAGGCCAGGCGGACGTGGATGGGCACGAAGACGTAGGCGGTGTACACCACCATGGCCAGCACGGTGACCGTGATGGTGTGGAACATGGACTGCTCCCAGGGCTCCAGCACGTAGCTGCACGTCACCAGCTGGTACTGGTAGTACAGCCAGTACAGGTAGTCCTTCACCCTCTTCACGTCCATCTTCAGCTCCAGGGGGGTTGGAGAGCACCTGGAATGACAGGGAAATTGGGATTACAGCGGGGGCATCCCGTGGAAGCGCTACACAAACTCCTTCTCTGAGGTGTCAGTGCCACCAGCTCCTCTGGACCAAAGGGAGCTGTTGGGTTCTGCAGCTGCTGCTCAGTTATTGGAGATGCATCAGCTGGGCATTCCCACTTCCCAGAAAAGCTGATCCAACCCTGGAAGTGTCCAAGGCCAGGCTGAAGCGACCTGGGATAGTGGAAGGTGTCCTTGCCCATGACAGGTGTGGGACTGGGTGATTAAACTCCCTTCCAACCCAAACCTTCCTGTGACTCTACCAATTTCCACATTCCAAGTGTATTTTCCTATCCATTCCCTGTGGAAATCAGGGAAATAGGCATTTAAAAAGAAAGTCTTTGGGCCAGCTTCCAGAAATGTTCCATAAATTCCATAAATGTTCCATAAATTCCTTAAATGTTCCATAAATTCCATAAATTTTCCATAAGTTCCATGTATGCCCCGGAAAGATAAGATTAAAACAACTGCCCTGCAAAAACTTCTCTGCTTACTTTTGATGATAATTTTTATTGCTCTGCAATTGTTGGGAATAAAGAAAAGCCAAGTTATGAAAGAGAAAGGGAGAAAAAAGTAATCTCTGGTTGTAGAAGGATTTTTTTTTTTGCAGTTTATTCCAAAGAAATGAAAAACATTACAGATTAAAAGAATATTTAATGGAAATTACAAGTCTAGGAAAGATTTTCCTCTTGGGTAATGCCTTTATGCATTCATTGTTCCCAGCTCTACATGGAAAAGAGAATGGCTGAGCAGGAATTAAATAGGAAATAGGGTTTGCTTCCACTGCTCATTGTTAAATGTGCTTTTTGGCATTGGAAACAATCTTTAAATGCAGGCTAAAAGCATCTATTTGGAGAAAACAGAATGATAAGAAAGTGCTCAAGGTTTTGCAGAGAGATTCTGCTATTTTGGGGTTTAAGGACATTGCAAGCAGATCAGTCCATAGAGAATTCATCAGATTTCCCTGCTGGAAAACCTCCCAATGTCCCATTTTCCTCTACACTTGTGCTGCCTAAAATGCCAGGACAGAGAGGCTTGGACACATCACATCCCTCCAGTCTGGTGTTCACAGTGAGTTTGGGGCAGCAGAACTTTGCTGTCCCTCAAAGCAACAGATCCTAAAGCAGCAATGGGAAATTTTTACCTGGGATTAAAATAGGGATGGGCCATTGATGTAGGTGAAAAATATTCCAATATTCAGTGTTTTCCTGCTCTGTTCTGGAGGGATGTGGGATTTACCAAAGGGAAGTTTTCCCCCTTAATTCTCCCAAAGCATTTCCTTCACTTCCATCTTCCCATATTTCCTAGACCGAGAGAGTTCCTACAACACTTTTGGGGGACAGATCAACATTTCAAAAGTAGCAGTGGCTGTCTCTGTGACCAGCTTTTCTTGCAGGGGTTCAGGCTGGGGAGAAAGGCACCGCTGCTCTCTGACCAGGCATGAATGGAAGCTGATTCCTTTCAGATCATTTATTGGAAGGCAGAACTCCAGAGAGAGAGAGAGGTCTTAAAGCCTTGGAAATACTGCAGAGCCTTCAGTGAAAGTGGCCCAGCTGGCAAAGTGGGACTCCCTGGGAGCCAAAATTGTTTCTGTTCAGACTTCCTGCAAAAAGAGCAGCGCTGTCCAGCGAGGGGGGGAAACCCTTTCCTGAACAGTGAGGAGAAGGAGAAGGAGAAGGAGAAGGAGAAGGAGAAGGAGAAGGAGAAGGAGAAGGAGAAGGAGAATTAGAAGGAGGAGAGGAGTCCCCTCACACTCTCCAGGATTACGGGATTTACACAGGGGTTAGGGCTGTGCTGGTTAAACTCATTCCTTCTGTGGGTAAATCCCTGCTGATCCCGACCCCTGCCCGGAGAAGCTGCAAGGCTGGAGCACTGCTGGGGGTGTTTGAGTGACCAGAGCTGCTCACACTCCTGTTCATCTCCATCCAGAGCTGCTTAAGGACAGCTACAGGCAGGAAAAACATCCCCCAGGCTGATTTTACTGATATTCCAGGCTGCAGCCTCACCATCACCCCTTGGAGAGCCACATGAATAAAGGATGAGGCAGTTAAAATGATGAGCAGCCCTTTGGATTTAACCGAAGCCCTTGGCACCTTTTTTTCCAGCCTGGGGATTGCATTTCCCTGCAGCCCCAGCACAGCCTGGCTTCCTCTGGTTCTCCCAGCACGGCAGTAATTCCATTCCCAGGCACTCTGGAATTCCAGGAGGAACACGAGCTGCCTTCGAGCTCTGTGGTCTCCTAATGAATGCTGGAGGTTGAGATAAGTAAAAGGCAAAAGCAAATTACAGTCTGTGCCCTCACCACTGACACACTCCCCCTGCATTTCATGCAGCCCGAGAGCAGGGAGCTGTGCAGGGATAACACAACTCCAGCTGCATAATTTATAAAGGAAAACACAGGAGGGGAAGGGGGAAAAGCCATTTGAAAGCAGCTGCTGAGGCAATGAGAGACAAGGCTCCCCCGTGGCATTGGCACACAGATCCCTTGGGGAAGGGACAATTTGCATCCCTCTGGGCCCGCTATGAGGAATAAGGAGTAGCCCAAAACCTCCACACCTCCCGAGGTCTGTGGCAGCTTTCCCACCCAAATTAATTGTAGCAGCAATCAAAGGGAATAGCGGATTACTAGGCAAACTTCAGAGGCTAAAAATTTGTATTTAAACAGGATTTGTCCTAGAGAGGCTTCACTTCCATGTCTGTGTTTTATTCTATTCCAGCTGGCACTCCCACTTGAAAGGGCCCTGAGTTATTCACTCATCAGCTCCCACTATTCCAGAGCAGGAGATAATTTGTTCTTATGCAATTTTAACTCAACATTCATTTGTCTACAAATTTGAATTGAAACACTCGGAGGTGCTGGGGAAATGCCTTCCTATTTAGAGGCCACGGGACTCTTACAGCCAGCTATGAGTGAAATGAAGAGAATTCAGCTCCTCTTAAGCAATATTCAGATTATTTTCAGCACTTGCACCTCCAAGAGAAAAAAAAATGCAAGAAGAGAAACCTGTAAAGCAGCTTTTAATGTTTTAAGTGGCTGCCTGATTTTCTTGCTTGTTGACACATGTCTCTGATTAGGGCAGCTGAAAAGATAAATCATCGTCCAAATATCAAGGTTTCATTTCAGAGCATGCCTAATCTCCCAAATTTCTTTATTAATGACCCTATTTTCCAGAGTCAGAGCCAGTTGGGTGTTAGAAGATGCCAGTGTTAGGTCTTTTAATATGTAATTTCAGCTTTGAGCAGCTGGGATTTGGGGAATTTTGGTCACATTTTCAATCTGCAACTCTGACCCGTGGCTGGACAGCTCCTGCTGGGAAATTCCTGTGGAAAGAAACATTCTTGCAGGGGAACTGGGAGAGACTGGTTTCCAAAGAATGCTTGAAAAATACTTGATGCCCTCAGCAGGAGGGGTTGGCCAATTTACACATCCAGGGAAAAAGGGTTTCCAACATATATTCAGGAAAAATTCATCTGGAGTGGGGAAAAACAAAGCCTGGAGCTGGAAATGGCCTCATGATCATTCAACAGGTGACCTCTGCTGCTTTAAATGGAAAGTAGGGATGAGATGAGAAATAAAAGCAGCAAACAATCACTCCATCCCCAAAATACAAATATTTAATTGGCTAAAAGTGGCCATTTGCTGAATAATTGCTGGGATAGCCCAGCAGCAAGAGTGGATGGGGTTTGCAGCATCCTGAGGGAATTCTCTCATGCTGGAGCTTAAATAAAATCCTTCCACGAGTCCCTGAGGGGGTTCCAGTCCCACCAGTCCTGAGCACCCACATGTAGGCAGGTGCAGCCAGGCAAAGTGCCAGACTGAATTTCAAGTCGTCTGATCTGTAAATAATTTTGGATATTAGAAGCTAAATGGGCAACCGCCTCCTTGGGATCGGAATAGAAATCCTATCTGCGAGTTATTGATGTGGAGCTGCTCTTATTTGTAACTTCACTGTGTTCAGTGGGTTTGTCCTGCTAATATCCTGGAATTCTGGAGTGCACAGCAGAGTGAAGCAATCCTGGTTTCTCTCCCTCAGCACCCTTGGCCATCCATTAGAGAGCTCCAGGAAACGCAAATCCCTTCCATATGTCCTGTGCAGCACCAGGATGAGGGTCTGAGCTGGGGAAATGTTGCACATGACTCAGCCATTCTGCACGTAGGTGAGCACGGCTTGGCTGAGCCTGTGGGCTTTGCTGGAAATAAAATCTTCCAGGAGTGGAAGGGGTAAGGCAGAGAGAGCAGTGGTGTTTCCAGCCCTGTTTCTGTCTTACCTGGCTCAGGAGAGTGAATTCCAGCATCTTCCTAACCTTTAACCCCAACTTCCTTCCTGCTGGCCTCAGTGGCAGCACACAGGTGCTATTTTGGTTCTTTCAAATGTTACATAATGCACAGCAAGCCCAGGAGCTTTCCGTGTCCAGGAAGGTTTCCTGTTACCTCTGGGAACCTCAGACCCCTCCTCGAGTGGCAGTGCCACACCTGCACAAAGTCTGATCCGACTTCCTCGTCTCCAGCTGGACCCTGATCTGTGTGTGTGCTCCTCCTGCAGCAATTCTGGACTCCCAAACTGGGGTTTGGTGCTGGAATTCTGCTGCATCTCTGCCTGGAGCAGAGGATTCTGGAGCAGGAGGATTCCTGTCAGCCTGACTTGCCAGCTGCACATGACAACAGCCAGAGCATTTTTCTCCTCCAGTTGAGATGTGTACACAGGTGGAGTTTATGGTGACCTACAACCATGTGGAAAAGTCTTTTCAGATGAGATCCAGAAATTTTTGACCCTCAGGAAAGCAGAGGTTGCTCTGCAGCAGCCACAGGGATCTCCTTTGGCGAGAGGCTTCTCACCATTCAGAACCAGCCCAGCAGCTGAAGGCAGCTGAAGTTTGGGCTGATTTCATGCCTTACCTGCCCCCTGACAGCTGGAGGCTGCTCCCAGCAAAGGCACAGCTCTAAATAACTGAGCTGCCCCTGTCTTTGCAGCCTGGCTGATTGATCAGTGCCCAATCCCCTCCTTACTCAGGCACAGGGAAAGGAGAAGATGCAGCTTCTCTGTAACAACAACGTTCCTGGAGCAGCTCTGTCCCATTTTCTTCCAAGGCTAAATTAATTTTTCAACAATTTTCCTGTTCTTCCCTCCCCTGAAGTTTCCTCAGTTGTTTCCTTACATAACCAGCTGCTCCTTGCAGTTTAGGTACAGATCCTTTCCTTTCCAGCTTTCCTGGCCTGGGCATGGTTTGTGCTCTGGGTCCTCCCCCTGTGCCAGGATTTGTACCTCGGGGCAGAACAGGTGAGCAGCTCTGCAGAGAGATGGGAAAACGGCAAATTGAATCCCAGGGGAAGGGAAAGCTTCCCCTCTATTTTGAGTGTAAATATAATTTAGGAACATGGTTTTGAACAGAACTATTCCCAACCAAAACCTCAAATTTGGGACTAGAGACCAGCACCAGGTTTAAATTGCAAACACTTAAAAATTGAGAGTTCTCAAAGAGCTGTTCCAGGAATATCTCAGAGGGGTTTTGCATTTGCTCCTGCTGACAAACCTCAGTTCCTTGTGAGATTTGGGACATCATCCACATCCTTCAAAGGCTTCCAAGTTCAGGAGGTTGTGTAAACACATCAATCTACCAACAAAATAACTGAGATGTCTGGGCTCTAAAATAAGATTTACTTTCAGTTGTAGCCCTTATTTGATTCAGACTTCTTTGCTTTGCTCTGAGTCATTTCTGAGGCAGCTGAAAGTAACAGCCTGGGTTGTGTGCAACATGAGGAAGTGAATATTGTCACAGCTATGACAGGTATTAGTGGAAAATGGGACCAAACTCTTGTGCAAGTGCATCTCTCTCAGATCTCATCAAAGGAAGCAGAGTTGCATCACTCCAGTCACTGCTCCAGAGGGGAAAAGCAAAAATGGACTGAGATGCTTGCAACAGATAAGAAATAAAAAGGGAGATGCAGTTTTTTTCACAGATTTAACCCCATCTATGCAGAGAGGAACAGCATCCTTTGCAGGCACTTCCTCGCTGTGAGCAAACAGGTTTGGACACACAAAGCTGTTGATACCCATAAAGCAAATGAAAAGCTCCATAAAATGTGGCTTGGCAGGACCCAGAGCAGAGCCCTGGCTGCCTCCCAGCCAGCTGGAGCTCTGTGTCCTGGTGCTGTGGGGCTTTTTGGGCACAGAGGGGTGGCACAAGCACTGCCATGGGCCCATGCTGCTCCCCAGGCAGTGTTTCAGCATCTCCCATTCCAGCTGGAATTTTGGAATAACATCCATGCTCCATGCACAGCTTTCCTGCTTCTCCCCACCAAACCTGCACCAGAAATCACTCGAAGCACTCCTGGAATTGCAGTTATTTGTACCATACTCGTGATATTCATCAGAGAAAGAAAACCCAGCATCTCAATTTCTAAAGCATTAAAATCCACATCAAAATCCCTCAAAGTGCCTTGTGCTGACTAAGCAGAGCTTAAGCATTTATTGCAGGGATTCTCCTCCATATTATCCAGCATTTATCCAACAGGGAAGGCAGGACTTGCACCTGCTTCCCACTGAAAACAACCACCAGCAACTCTTAGAAAACAAGAGAGGAAAAATCTGCCAGCGATGAGCATTCCCAGCACAGCGGTGTGAGCAGCGCAGCCTCCTCCATCCCCCCCACCCAGCGCGACCTTCCCGCTCCTGGGTGCTTGACTCGTTTCCAGGGAATCCCTGAGGCAAACCATCTTCCTGCCACCTGGAAATAAATCCCCGACTGCAGGGCTGCAGCAACAAGTCACAGAATCACGGCATGGTCCGGCTTGGAAGGGACCTTGAAGCTCATCTCCCTGCACTCCTGCCGCGGGCAGGGACGCCCCAAAGCCCGGAGCCCTCGCTGGAGGCTGCAGGTGCGGCAGGAACGCCACCAGCTCCCCTGAGGGAGGCACAGCGCAGCAACCCCCGGGCTTCTGCGGCTGCCAGCCCCGCAGAACCCCGGGCCTTCCCCCCGCTGCTTACCGAGCCGCCGGGGACTCGCCGTGGCAGTGGCCGCGCTCGCCAAGGTCACCGGCCCCGGGCTGGGGGATGCTCCGGGACGCGCCTCCGCCGCGATGCCCTTGGGCGAGCCGAGCTGAGCGGGGAATGAGCGCCGGCACCGGGAGCACCGGGATGCGGGAACACCGGGATGCAGAACACCGGGCTGCGGGAACACCGGGATGCAGCGCACCGGGACGCAGCGCACCGGGCTGCAGAACACCGGGATGCAGCGCACCGGGATGCGGGAACACCGGGCTGCGAGAACACGGGGATGCAGCTCACCGGGCTGCGGGAACACCGGGATGCAGCGCACCGGGCTGCAGCACACCGGCATGCAGCGCACCGCGGCCCCGCGCCTCCCTCACCTCCGCTCCGCGCACCGCAGCTCCCCAGCCCGGCGCTGCCCGCGCTTAAATCCCCACCTTTCCCCCCTCCTTTCCTCCCTCCCTCCTCCTCCCTCCCTCCTCCCCCGGTGCTCACCTCCCGCCCGCTCTCTCCGTGGCCGCGGCCCCGGGCCGGTCCCTCCGCCCCGCCCGCTGCCGCAGCCGCTGCGCTCGGGCTTGCGGCGCCGGGGAGCGGGGGAGGAGGAGCGGCGGAGCCGGGCTCGGGGAAACCCGTGGGATGGAGCTGGCTGGCACCTCCGGGACGCCAGCTGTTTCCTCGGAGCGCCGTGTTTCCCTGGCTTTTCCCGGCGCTGGCGTCATGCGCTCGGCGGCCGCGCTGCGGGATGCGCCAGAGCTGCCCCGCACAGAGCGGCTTCTTATCGCAGCCCTCTGTCGCGACAGACGCCCTTCATATCGCATCCCTCCATCGCGACAGACACCCCTACAGCGCGGCTATCCTGCCAAGGGTGCCGGCAGGTGCCTGCGAACATCCCGGCTCCAAGGGGATGAGTGGGAAGGAGCCGGAGCTGCAGCGCAGTGTTCCAGCGGGAGGAGAGGGGGTTTGGGGTGATTTCAGACTGATCAGGTACCCCCAGGTGTCAGGTGAGGAGTCTGCAGAAAGGAGAGACAGGGATGGACAGGAATTCACAAGACTTAATCTGAAATCCTGTGGAATACAGCAAGACCCTGCCAATCATGAGGCTCAGCTTTGTGTAGTTGATTCTGTCCCAGAGATAAAAAAGCTTAACGTAGTGTCCTGCTCGCTCCCAAACATCTACTTCAGAACATAACTTTGCGGTTTAAGTGAGGAATAAAAGTGTCAGAAATGCTTTTTCCCCGATTTCCCCCCGGAGCAGCCGGATTCCAGGCACCATCTCCCTCACTAAACAAAGTGTCGCTGTTCTGGCACCCACCGGTGCCTTCCGACCACAAAGGAATGCAAACCTTTTCAGGGCCAGATGTAACAGCTGGGGTTAAAGCTGTTCTTTTCCTGTTTGAACACATTTTAACGATGCTTTAAAACTGCTCTTTCCACGGCGAGCACCTTTAAAGGGCGCTTGCACAAACAGGGCTGCGCAGGTGACAAAGGGGCCATCGGGATGTGACGCTTTCATTCCCAACCCAGCAGTGCCTCTTTCTGCCGCTGCTATTTTTATGGATGTTGACTGTGGAACTGATGCTTGCTTAGCCTTTGATATTAAAATAATCACCTACAAAGGGTTTGTTCAAAATTTACAGATGGTTGTGTCCCTTTCTAGCCCGGATCAGGGCTCTGCCTGTCCCGGAGCTCTGTCTTGTGTCTGGGCACGACTCGGCGTGGTGAAATTCCTGAGCGGGCAGAGCTTGAAATGGCCAGAGTGGCTTTGCCAGCGATGGGTGGGTGGGTGTCACCCAGTCCCCTAAAATCTTGGCAAAAGCATTTTGGGTTATAAGGGCACTTGCTCTGGTGCCTTGTGCAGGCTGCCCTGCTTCCCAGAGAGGAGTTTACAAAAAGCTGTCCCACAGTGTCCTTAGCACCCTGATCAGCTGCTGCTGCCCTTCTTCTGATGGGCACAGAATTCCTGGACCTTGGAATCATTTTGCTTGGAAAAGATCTCCAATATAACTGAGTCCAAGTGTTCCCAAAGCCACCACTAAACCCTGTCCCCAAATGCCACATCCCCACAGCTTTTAAATCCCTCCAGGGATGGAGACTCCAATAGTCCCTGGAGGTTCCTAAGACCAGGGGACTTGGGCAGCTGTGCCAGGGCTGGACAGCCCTTTCCAGGAAGGAATTGTCCTCAAAATCCAAACTGAGCCTCTCCTGGCCCAGCCTGCGGCTGTTCCCTTATCCCTGGGAGCACAGCCCAACCCCACCGGCTGTCCCCCCTGGCAGGAGTTATGCAGAGCCACAAGGTCCCCCCTGATCCCCCTTTTCTCCAGGCTGAGCCCCTTCCCAGCTCCCTCAGCCCCTCCTGGGGCTACAGACCCTTCACCCCCAGGTGAACTCAGCAGTGGCTGCAGAGGAAGGTTCCGTGCTGTGTAAATGCCTCGGTTTGCCTTTGGCACACTCTGGCTTATCAAACAGAGAAGGATTTGCCTCACAATAAATTTCAGATTTTCTGATAGTGGAGTTTTGTTTGCCTTGAGACAAGACAGGGCTGAGGGGCCCTGCCAGGCCCTGCTGGTGTTTCCAGAGGGAAGAACCTCCCGAGCCAGAACTGACTGAATTGAGGATGAACAGCTCTGTTCTCAGAAGTAGGACAGGGTTTAATCGAAAGGAGGCTGTGGTTTGATTTATCAGGCCCTGCTGCTGATAGGCTCTGCTTCCTCCTGAGCTTCCTGCTCCTGCTGCTTCCTTCCCTGACTCAGGAGAAGCCTCTGGCTTGTCCTCTGCAAGGAATGAAAAGCAAATTAACAAAACAGGGAAAAAAAAAAAAGAGGTGAAGAATTAACTTTTGAATTAACTTTTCTATTAGTGAAAGGTTTGAAAAGGAGAGACTTCATGTGGATAAATAAATTTATTTATAAACCTAATCCTTGTTGCAGGTTGACCCTTCTGCACCGAACAAAGGAGCCCCAAAACCTCCCAATGCCTTAAAATCAGGCCTATAAAATAAAAGACAAGGAACACAACCACATTTAATTGCCAACTTCCTCAGGGTTACCATCCTCCTGCACCAGACCTGCTTGAACCTCAGCCTTCCCTAAAAGCCCTGTGCTTGTCATGGTAAAAATCAGACCAAGTTACCTGCATAAAGTAGATAAAAATACAGGAGTTTGTTTCCTTGTCTCCCCAGGGGCTGCAGCTCTGGAAAATCTGATTCCTTTTTGGTCTGGCCCCAGGGGATTTGTGTTAATTATTTCTGGGGATTCCAGCGTGGCTTTGGCTCCTGCAGGAAACGTCCAGCTCAGCCCCTGGAGACAGGAATAAAATCCCTGCCCTGCCACAAAGGCCAGCATGGCATTTGTAGAGTCTGGGAGTATTTCCTGAGCCTTTGGGCTGTCCCAGCCCTGCAGGAACACTTCACAACAGGCCAGGCTCTTCCCAGCCTGGATCACCTCAGGATTTCCCAGAAAATCCAATTTCATAGAATCCCAGAATTCCAGAATGGTTTGGGTTGGAAGGGACCTTAAAATCATCTCATTCCACCCCTGCCATGGCACCTCCACTGCCCCAGGCTGCTCCAAGCCCTGTCCAGCCTGGCCTTGGGCACTGCCAGGGATCCAGGGGCAGCCACAGCTGCTCTGGGCGCTCTCTCCACCTTCACAGGGAGGAATTTCTCCCTAAAATCTGATCTAAGCCTCCTACCTCAGCAGATTTGAGGATGTTCCTGCAAACCCAGCGAAGCAACAACCTGAACTCTTTGTTTTGCAGCAGTGAGAGATCTGGATGTGTCTGTTCAGATTTTGTCTGGCTGGTGAGGCCACCTTGATTAATGGAAAGGAAACTTCCAGGGCAAGCAAGAGTTTGCAGAATATTCTGGGCAGGGGTGATGCTCTGGCTAAACCTGAGGTGATTGTGTTGCTAATTGTGTTCCCAACTAATTTGGTGTGTGGTGATCCTGTCCACAGTCACCCTCTCCTGACAAATTAGAGAACAACCCTTTTATCTAATGACAGGGCAGGCTGGGTAAAGCCACCAGCGCCGTGGGGTGTGGTGACAGCCCTTTGTGGGTGATTGTCTCTCCACGTGCTCCAGGTGCCACCACAGCTCCTGTTTTGGGGGCTGGTGGCACTGCTCCGTGGGACACTGGGTCTGACCCTCCCTCGTGCTGTGATTTCCTTGGGGATTTTGTGCCAAAGTCCTGTGGTTACTTCTGAGAAATTCTGTTTTATGGGAATTGGGATTATTTATCAGCAGCCTTGGTCTCCTCAATATCGATAAATCAATATCAATATCAATTAATGTTCTGGGTTAATTGGCCTGCACACAGCTGGGGGAGGGGCTGGGTGGAATTCTGGGATCAGGAACAAGTAATTAGAAGGTAAAGGAATAATCAGAACAAGGGCTGGGCAGGATCTCCAGTCCTGGGTGAGTCACATTTTCACATCTCTGCTTCCTGCTGTGCCCCTTGGCCAATATTAAATTGCTCCAGCCAGGCTGGATTCTGGATGAGCAAAGTGTCTGATCTGCTGGGATAACTGGGATAACTGGGATAACTGGGATTTGTTCTTGACCTGCAGATCCCAGCGTGCCCATACTGCCACCCTCACTGGGATACCAGGTGGGGATCCCCACCCCAGGGCTGGGAATGCCTGGGTTCCCAAGAGTTCCAGAGGAAAATCCAGCTGCTTTGGGAGGTTCAGGAGAAGGCAGCTGAGTTTGGGGTGCTCTGGGAGGAATCACCCATTGAACACATCCCACCCTGTGGCTGGAGAAGATTTTCACCTGGAGAAGATCAGTCCTACTCATTCTAACACCAATTCTCCATGGGAAATTTCCTTAAAATGAGGAATTCTTCCCATATCTGGGATTTTTTGTTTGTTTGTTTGTTTCCCCCTATATAGGTTACTGCTCCCAAAGCAAACAGATTTGAGCAGTGCAGGTCTCTCAGAAACTTGATTTTTGTGTTAAAAAATATTCCATTTTGGGAAGTTATCCTGGGAAAATGTTTGGTTTGGAGCTTTGTGCTTGTCCTGGTTGGATCAGGGTGGCTCGGGGTGTGTGGGGTCGTTAATTCTTAGGGCTGGGATGTTGGACAGGGTGGGATTGTTGGGGTGTCCGCCCATACTGCCACCCTCACTGGGATACCAGGTGGGGATCCCCACCCCAGGGCTGGGAATGCCTGGGTTCCCAAGAGTTCCAGAGGAAAATCCAGCTGCTTTGGGAGGTTCAGGAGAAGGCAGCTGAGTTTGGGGTGCTCTGGGAGGAATCACCCATTGAACACATCCCACCCTGTGGCTGGAGAAGATTTTCACCTGGAGAAGATCAGTCCTACTCATTCTAACACCAATTCTCCATGGGAAATTTCCTTAAAATGAGGAATTCTTCCCATATCTGGGATTTTTTGTTTGTTTGTTTGTTTGTTTCCCCCTATATAGGTTACTGCTCCCAAAGCAAACAGTTTCAAGCAGTCTCTTGAAGCTTGTTTTTTGTATTCAAAAAATTCCATTTTGGGAAGTTATCCTGGGAAAATGTTTGGTTTGGAGCTTTGTGCTTGTCCTGGTTGGATCAGGGTGGCTCGGGGTGTGTGGGGTCGTTAATTCTTAGGGCTGGGATGTTGGACAGGGTGGGATTGTTGGGGTGTCCTGTGCAGGAACTGGACTGGATGATGCCTGTGGGGCCGTTCCAACCACGATATTCCCTGATTTTTGTACTTCAGCTGCAAACCCGTTCCTGGCCGAGCTGTTGGGAGCTCCTGGAGCTCCCTCTTGTGCCGAGCCTCACCTGGAGCAGCAATTTCTAAGTTTTCCTAAAACCTCCTGGGTTTTCCTTCTCCATCCCACTCCTGCCCTCCCATCCCTGCTCCACCTGCCAGCCTGGAACCCCTTCTGTTGTCCCCCATTCCAGCACCAGGTGACATCTGGCACAGCTGTCACCTCCATGGAACCGGAGGAATCCTTCCCACCTCAGCACTTTTTGCTCCTTCTCCCTTTCCAAGGGAAAAATGAGAGCTGGAAATGAAAAATAAGAGCTGGAAATGAAGTCACTCGCTCCTGGTCTAATCCTGGTGGGATTCCTAGTGGAATTCCTGGTAGGATTGCTGGTGGGATTCCTGGTGGGATGTCCTGTGCAGAGCCAGCAGTTGGACTTTAATGATCTGCTCCAACTCAGGATATTCAATTATTTGAGTCAGGAGATCTAAAAAATACAATATATTTTGCCATTATTTATAATATATTACTGTTTTACATTCCCCTGTTTATTTTTTGGAGATCTTTTGCTGCCTCTGCTGCTTCTGGGTGAGTTGCAGAGCAGGTGGAGAGTTTCAGGCATCTCTTCCACAGAAATCAGTGGGAATCTTCCCTCTGATTTTTGTGCAAATCCAAAGCTCTTGCAGTGAGTTTGTAGATAAAAAAAAAAAAAAAAAAAAAAAAAAAAAAAAAAAAAAATTTCCCCCCCTTGCAGCGAGTTTGTAGATCAGAAAAAATAAAAATCTCACTCTCCTTTGCTTTTTAGTTCCCTAAATACCATAAGCCCCCCGAAAAATCCAAAGCCCTTGCAGCGAGTTTGTAGATCAGAAAAAATAAAAATCTCACTCTCCTTTGCTTTTTAATTCCCTAAATACCATAAGCCCCCCGAATTCTTTGAGTCCAGCACACAGACAGTTTTATTCCCAGATTTTTGCTTCCTGCTGTGATTTGAAGGTGCTGCAGCGCTCTGCCCTGTGCTGGAACCCTGGATTTTATTACACAGCCCAGATTAGCCAGACCCAAGAAGAATTTGGGTGAAAGGAAACCAGAGCTTTCCATTTCCTTATTCCCAAGGAGTGTTGCAACACGTGCTAGGCTGAAATCACCTGCAAAGGGAACTCTGTGCCACAGGAACGGGGCAGGATCCTCTCCTGAATTAAATCTCCGAGCCCTCTGTCTCATGAAATGCTGATTAACGCGGGGAGCTGGATGCTGAATGGATTTGCCAGGATTAAATGGTGATTCCAGAGGCTTTGCTGGGGCTGGGGGAGGGAATGACAGCCCTGCCCCAGAGGAACCTCCAGCCTGGAATTCCAGCCCCCCTCATTCCCAGCCGCTCATTTTCCCTGGAATCTGGCACTGGCCACAACAAGCCCAAAAAGCAAAGCCAGGGCTCTTGAGGACGGTTTTGTTTCCCAAACGCACAAGGAAAACAACATTCCCAGGAACAAAAAGGTGTCCATGACATCCTGAGGCCGCCTCACAAAGGAACCCCCCCGGTGAAAAGGGGAGCCAGGGAATTTTATCCCTTTTCCCTTTGGCTGGCTCCAGTTTCCAGAGGAGACAATGGATGCTTTTCTCAGCCCAGACCTCCCGACAAAGGAAATCCTGGGGCAGGGTTTGGGATAACACCTGGGGGAATATGTTTTACATCCCAAAAGGCTCTAAAAACCAGCGCCGGTGTGGGAGTTGAGCCCAGAATAATTCCTGAGCTGTAATTCTGGTGTGTCCCATAAATAACTGCGTGTTTCTGGTGCTCTAAATCTGCATTTCGGGACTCTCAGAGGGATTGACTCCTGGAGGTTCTCAAACAACTCCCCAAATGGTTATTTTTGGGAAATAGAAGCTTTTGGATCTCCTAGCCAGTAAATTTAAAGGGTAACAAATCCCTATAAAGGTGCAACTGCAGATTTAGGGGATTTGGACCAACATTTGGTGCAGGGGTTGTGGGATGCCCTGGCACACACTGATGCAGGTTTCCCCCATCTCATCTTCCCCCTGATATCTGAATTTTAGTAGCAGCAAATGTAACGAGACTGAATTTAGAGGGAGATCATTTTATTCCTCTGAATCCAGTGGAAATCCCTATGGAGGGGGATATTTTCTCTAGTATGCATTTTATATTTTTCTATGTGTTTTCTCTAGTCAAGCATTTAAAATCCTACATGAACCTTTGCTCTTTTTCTATGTAAATGAAATAATTTTTACCCCATGCAGTATTTAAAGTTCTCATCACAAATTAATCCCCTCTACCCCCAAATTTAAGCTGAAAACAGAGCAACTATAAAGGCAAAACCCAAAGATTATTTTCTCATTAGTTTTCAGGTTCATTTCTCTCAAGCATTTAATTCACAATTTGATCATTTAGGGGGGGGGGAAAAAAAAGCTGATTACCATGCAAATTTGCTCTTAGTAAAGAGAATTTAACATATGTTGCTATCATGATCCCACAGAACTTTTTTATTTTCCCTTTACCCCTTTCCACACTCCCAACTCAGGGAGGGGATTGTGATGCCAAAAATCTGCATTTTAAATACAGAGTGAAACCTGGACCTTGCAGAAATAAATGGACAAATTCCACTGCAGAAATAAACGGACCTTGCAAAAAATAAATGGCAAAATTCCTTCTCCTTTGAGTCCTCAAATGTCAAAACTCTCCTCAAAACTGTCCAGACAAATTCCTGCTGAGTCTGGCGGTACCCAATGAGACAAAAGAGGAGCATCCCTAAAATCCCTAAAAATCTTTGGGGTAGAGTCAAAACACCCCAGCAGCATCCCAGGGTTTGAGGGAAGGGTTGGATTTCTGGGATTTCAGTGTCCCTGTGCTCCTTGCAGGGACTTTGCCAATCCCAGGGTTTCAGTGAAGGGTTGGATTTCTGGGATTTCAGCGTCCCTGTGCTCCTTGCAGGGACTTTGACAATCCCAGGGTTTCAATGAAGGTTTGGATTTCTGGGATTTCAGTGTCCCTGTGCTCCTTGCAGGGACTTTGTCAATCCCGGGGTTGGATTTCTGGGATTTCAGTGTCCCCCTGCTCCTTGCTGCCAATCCCAGGGCTGGATTTCTGGGATTTCAGTGTCCCCTTGCTCCTTGCAGGGACTTTGCCAATCCCAGGGTTTGAGGGAAGGGTTTGATTTTTGGGATTTCAGTGTCCCCTCGCTCCTTGCAGGGACTTTGCCAATGCCAGGGCTGGACTTCTGGGATTTCAGTGTCCCCTTGCTCCTTGCAGGGACTTTGCCCATCCCCCCTGTCCCCCCTGCAGGCTCTCATTGGCCACAGCAGCAACCGGGACGAAATAAAACTGATTTTCTCCCAAATTAAATTCCCTTTTTCCAGGTGCCATGGAGGGGGGGTCCTCCTGGGAGCAGGACTGTTTATAAGGTAGGAGAGAGTAGTAGAATTTAAGATAATGGGATTGTCTGCAGAAAAATTCCTGTCTATAATCAATGTGTAACTGCGTGGGAATTAGGATTTTTCTTTCCTCACACATCTAAGAACTAGAAATAATTAAATAAAATAAAGTGCAGTCATCTCCCTGATATTTAAAACTGATGGATTTGGGTTAAATTCCGGTTGTCAAATAGAATATCTAGAATTTTAGAGAGCACACACACTAAAAAAAGTGTATTATTACCATTTCATTATGGGAAATATGTTAATAATTAGTAGATATTCAGAACCAATTAAATGTGGATTAATTTGTGAATTATATGGCACTGCAGCAAAGTTTAATTCTTCCTATTTTGTGTCCTGTGAATTATAATTTTAGTGGGGATGATTTTATATTCAGTGGTGGTGAATTAATGCAATGAAGAAGCTCAAAATTTCAGCTTTATTTAAGTGCATTTATTTAGAATCAGAGATTGGTTTGGGTTGGAAGAGACATTAAAGACCTTCTTGTTCCTACCCCCCGGCATGTAAAAAAGAAATCCTAATAATTACTTAAGAATAATTAATATAGGAGCAGTCTTGCCCATTAAAATCAAAATCTGTTTAGTGATTCCTTGCTCTGAGGATTTAATTTTTTCAGGGTGCTGAGGTATAATTTGCTTATTAATTATGTTTTTCCAGTGTTTGACAGCAATCCTTCAGTCTGGCTGCAGGACTGGAGAGTGGCTGGGTTTGGGGCTTGTGGTGTGTGAGGAAAACTCAGGAATGGTTTGGATTTGAAAGCTGATTTAGGATTTCCCATAAAGTTATTAAATCCCTAAAATCCCTGGGGGGTTTTGTGTGTAAATAATGGGTTTATTTACTGATCTCCAGCTGCTACAGGATGCACTGAGATATAAACCCAGTGCTGCAGTGAGGAGATTGTTCAAAAGGAGAAATTGGGTTTTTTTTTCCCTTTTTCCAGATGATCCTTTTTCTGCTTTTTCTCCTTTTTTTTCCTCATTTTTCTGTGTGGCTGCAGCTGCAGGCTCTGGCTGCTCCCTGCCTGCCCGTGCTGAGCATCTCCTTCCACACCAACTTCCCAGGAAAACTCTTCATGGTAAGGGAAAAAAATCCCAGCCTTGGACCAAAATCTGGCCGTGGAATCCCATTCTAATTAAACACACTCATGGAAAAGGGATAATTTATCCTTATGGATTGAATGGTCCCAGTGGGAAACTGCTGAGTTTTATTTTCTTTTTTGTTAGGGGTGGGATTAAATGTGTGAGATGGTATTTTTGGTTTGGATATAGGTGTTTATTAGTTTTATTTAGATTATAGTTTCACAAATTGTGAGTTTTATAGTATTTTACTCTAAAAAATTAAAAATGGAGTTGTATCTTTCTTTTTATATGTTTTTTTAAAGGATAAACTGTTTAATTAAGAAATGACACAAATTATTTTTATTTTTAATTTAATAACTACTTGTGGCTTGTGATGTGGATTTTTTATTTAATTACACAATACTACTTAAATTAATGAAGAAGAAGGTGAAGAAGAAGGATTTGCCTCTGATTTAAAATTTTTATCTTGTTTTTTATATATTATTATATTCTAAAACTTTAAACTTTAAGTTTTTCTACTATGTGATCTTAGACACTTTTATTTAAACCACACATTTATAATCTTAGTTTTATCATTTAATTTTGGAAGATTTTTTCTACAGCCTCAGGTCAAATGCAGTGTCCTCTTGGGGGTCAGTGCTAAATTCTAAAATCCTCAGCAGATTCCAGCATCCAGTAGTGACCACTGGGGGTTTTATGTGGGGAATCAATTTTCCATTAAATGATTTTGGTTTTTTGAAAATGGTGAGGGGAAAAAAAAAAAAATCACTCTTTCCTCTAAAAGGGACTTGTTAAAGATGGAAAGGTGCTGCTGCAGCCCCAGTGGTGTGGAGCTGGATCTCCTCCTGCCCTCTGGCTGACAGGGTTGAGGGGGGTCTCTCCCGGAGGTTTCCCATGCTGTGGAATTCTGTGGCTCCTCAGGAAGGTTGGGTTTCAACTCCAGCAAGAAAGGGGCTCTGTTCCATCTGCATTTACAGGGGGACCTTGCTTTAAAAAAGGAACAAAAGTGCTTTTTGTGACGGGTCACCTGAGAGGCAGCACCTGGCCTACAGGAAAAATCGGGGCCTTCTGCCTTTGTCCTTTCTCCCTGGGTCAGCTGAATCAACACCTGAAAAACAAAAAGAGCAGATGTGAAAGGTTACACTAAAAAATCCAGAAAATCAGGCAGAAATGAAAAAAAAATAAAAATAAAAATTTTGGTACACTTGATAGTTTTGATTCCAAAGTACCTGAGTTTGAAAAAGTTGATGTTTCAGCTTGTTTCCATTTTTTTCTTTAGAGAAAAGCTTTTTATTGTGTGGTTGTGTTGGACTCTGAAATCGTTATGGAATTCTCTCCATATCCTTCCAGGACCAAAAGAGGGTTACAAGAGAGCTGGAGAGAAACTTTTCCCTAAAGGAATGGAGTGATGGGAATGACCTGGAGTTGAAGAAGGACATGGTTGGGTGGGATTTTGGGAAGGAATTCCTCTCTGGAGGGGCTGGGTTGGATTCCCAGAGCAGCTGTGGCTGCCCCTGGATCCCTGCCAGTGTCCCAGACCAGGCTGGACTGGGTTTGGAGCACCTGGGACAGTGGAAGGTGTCCCAGGGATGGAACAGGATGGGATTTAAGGTCCCTTGAGCATCTCCCGGCACAGGGCAGCCACAGCTCCTCAGGGAAAGCAGAGCTGGGGCCTCACCCTGGCATTGTCCTGGCTTTGGGGAAGTACAGGAGAAACAGATCCCCCAGCCAGGGAATAATGTGTCCTGACTCCATGATTCAGAATGCTGAGCAATTGCTTTATTAAAACCATACTATATTACACTAATACTATATTATAACTAAAGTGTGGAACCCAGGGCACCGGGAATATTTCTCTGTCTGCTCTGGGGTGCCCTGACCCCCAGGGGAGCACTGACATTGACCCTCATTCATGGAGAAGTTTTCCTAGACTTCAAGATAGACTGGAATCCACTAAAGTGTGAAATAGGTTATAGAGACTTGGTGAGAAATTCAGGGTTTGGGATTTTTAATATGTTGTGGATGGAAGCAAGATGGAGGGCACAGGGTGCTGTCCTGGGTTTCTTCTTCATGCTTCTCCTTCCTTCTTCTTCATGGGTTTGGGAGGCATTTTGTAATTAAACAGAAAATCCGCATTGCAGGGTCTTTGAGATCAATCATTAAGTTAAAAGAAAAAATAATCCAAGTGTCAGTCCTTAATTAAAAAATTTAGATTTAAAACACCTTGTAACAAAAAATTGCTACCTATTTTGCGCCTTCTAATAAAAAAACTACCAAACTCACAGTAGTAAAACTGTTTTACTAATAAAAAATAATAAACACTGAAATCCAGACATAAACTACCATCTCAAATACCTTCCATCCAAACCCAAAAGAAACAACAACTAATACCCCAACACTAGATATGATATGATATGATATGATATGATATGATATGATATGATACGATACTAAAAAAAACCCCATGACTGTCTGAGACAGCCAGGACACAGTTTGAGTGATTGGCTAAACACTCAAAACAGCTTTCACCGCTGTCCAATTAACCAAATCACTTTGGGTGAACAATCTCCATAACACATTCCACGTGTGCAAAAACAGCGAATAGAGCTCAGAATTGTTTTCTCTTCTTCTCTGAGCTTCTCACTGCCTACGCCAGGAAAAATCCTTGGGAAACTTGTGCCTGCTGCTCTGTGTAGAGAGGGCTGAGGCCGCAGGGCCGAGCCAGAGCGAGGGTTTCACAGTCTGTCCGTGTCTCCCACAGCCGCTGCCATGCCGGGCTGCCCGCGGCCCGTCCCGCTGCTGCTGGCGCTCGCCGCCGTCCCCGCGCTGGCCGCGCTGAAGGTGACCCCGGCCGTGCTCTACACCAAGCCCAAACCTTCCCAGCCGTCTGTCCCGGGGAAAATCCCATTGCCAGCAGCGCCGGGCAGAGCTGAATTCCCCACGCTTTTCCCCTTGGAGAACTCCACGCTGGACTCGGCCGAGTTCTTCTTCAACTGCTGCGACTGCTGCCCGCCCGCGGCGGGGCCTCAGGGCCGGCCGGGCCCGCAGGGACCCACAGGTGTGCTGAGCCCTCTCTGCTGGGCTGGAAACGCCAAACCCAGCGGCTTTTCCCTCGGGAAATCATTTGGCAGGGTTTGTGCAGCTCGTGGGGGAGATCTCAGCGATCTGCAGCTCTGATGCTGGGTGGTTTTGGCTGGTTTAGGGGCCCGAACAGTGCTCCTGATCACAACAGCCCGACATTCTTCTTCTCTTTCTTACCACAGCAGCCCTGCATTCTCTCATCTGACTTCTGCAAGCACAGTAATTTTAAGTGATACACGTTGTGTAGTCAGCTACCCCTAATCAATCTCTCTTTTACCCCTAAATCTTTTGCCTCAGCTCTTCCTGAGGGACAGCTCCGATCGCTGCTCGCCTGACTGGGAGCCAGGGAATGGCTGGAGCTGTTCCAGGGCAGGTTTGGGGTGGATATTAGGATTTTAGGGAAAGGTTCTTCCCCAGAGGGTGCTGGGCACTTCTCAGGCTCCCCAGATAATGAATGGGCACGTTCCCAAACCTGCCAGAGCTCCAGGAGTGTTGGGACAGCGCTGCCAGGGATGCCCAGGGTGGGATTTTGGGGTGTCTGGGCAGGACCAGGGGCTGGGCTGGGTGATCCTGGTGGGTCCTTTCCAGCTCAGGATATTCTGTGATTCTGTAATTCTACGAAATGTGGGATGTGATCTGGATTTGTGCAAATCCAGAGCAGAAAAGTGAATGTCAGCCACATCCTGGAAGTTACAAACCACCAGTGTGAGTGGGAATTCCTTTGGGACTATCCCAAATCCCTGCTGGCAGGAGGCCACGCTCCTCAATTCTCTGTCCCTGCCCTGAGCCCCTTGGATTCACAGCTTTAATTCCACATTCACTTCAACCATTCACTTTATGACCCCCAAAACTACCTTCAAACAGTTTTGCATCTTTACTGAAGGTTTCTTTAATTTTTATTTTTTGATTTTTTCCCCATTGCAAAAGAGGAAATTAAAAAAAAAATTGGGTTCAATTTTAAAAATAAACAAATGAGGCACAAGAAGCAGCTCTCTATAAAGGAGCTAAATATTTAATAAAATACACTTTGTGTCTTCTTTCTACTGCTAAAATACACATCCACAGAGAACCTAATTGTGCTCCTGCTCTAATGAATAGTGCATTAGCCTGCAAAAGTTCACTTTAGTAGCACTAATACTGGAGATAGGAGCTATTCATCTGGGGAAAGGTGGGAGAATAATGAAATAATTCTCCTTTAATCCAATGCACTCCAGGGATTTTCACTTCCCATGGCTTGGGAAAGGCTGGCTCATGGAAATTGTGGTGGCTGTAAAGGGAGTTTGATCTCTTATCTCTTGATGGGAAAGTCCTTGTGGCCATAATCTGCTCCCAGACAGGCACTGGGAATCTCTGGATTCCCAAGGGGATGGAAAAGGAAAAGGATTTCAATCCCTCCTTTCTGCAGTGTGGAGCTCTCAGCCAGGTTCCCCTTCTATATTTGCAGAATTAATTCTCCTTAAGGAAAGGGACAATTCCAAAGCTCTGGCAGTTTCTTGGATGTGCTCAGATATTAAAGACAGATTAATTTCTGATGTTTTGTGAACCTCTGAGCTCCTGTGCCTCTGAGGCAGCTCAAAGTTGGTTTTAAAAAGTCTTTAACTGCGGCCCAGAGTGAAAGGCAAAGCTGTGAGATTTGATGATGTCAAATAAAACAAGCAGCTCTTCCCAAGGTGATGGAATCACCTCATATACACTCCTTAATGCCACGTTGCTCAGGTATTGATGAAAATGTTATTTATAAGTTAAGCCTTGGAGTTACTGAGACAGTTTTGTTGATTTTACAGGTCCCAAGGGGGAGAAGGGAGATGCTGGGCTGCCAGGGCCGCCGGGAACTCCTGGCCCTCAAGGTCCAAAAGGATCTAAAGGAGAAAGAGGTAAGCCAGACTAATGGAAAATGCTGCTGTCCTCATAAAATACCACAAAATTATTAAAAAAACCATATATTTTAAAGCAGAAGAAGATTTCCGCTAGGGATTGAGCCCTGGAGAGGTTTAGCTGGCATCAGTGCAGGGACAGGAACTCAGGTGGTGGCAGTGTTTGTTCAGGTGGAACAGGAGCAGCTGCTCATAAAGATCTCACTCAATTCTTGTTCTGAACAGAAGTTTGAAATCTGGGTTCAGTTTGCTTTGGGTGAAGGACAGAAGTAGGAAAAAGCCACCACGGAAGTTGTGTGCAGGGGTAAAATCTGCATTTCAATTTCAATCTCTCAGGCAAAAGAACTTCAGTTAAGACGCTGAGCAGTCATTATCCATCAGTATTCCTGAAAGGAAACCCTGCCCTTCATCTGGGGCCTGGAGCAGCTTTATCCTGGCAGGATCCTGCTGCTGCCTCTGGAGAATCCCAGCAGCAGAGTCTGGTGCTGTTCAGTCCCTGCAGACCCTCAGGGAGTGATTTACTCCTGGAAAAAGCTTTTTGGCCAGCCTGGAATGAGGGATGCAGAGCTGTCACCTTCTCCACCTTCCATGAAACAGCAGCAGCTGCCTCGCAGAGGGGCAGAAATCTGGGAGTGAGGTGGTGCTGGGGACTGTGGGATCCAGCTGAGGCTCCTGAAGGTGTTTCCTCAAAACCCACCTTGCTCATGTCTGTTTTGTGTTTTTTAATGAAGTGAGGGACACATGCAGATGATCCCAGCGGGGTGTGATCTTTGCTGTGCTGCACGCACCAGCACAAATTAATTAATTAATTAATCAATGCTGGACTGTCCTAGGAGGAAAAGGGGAGCAAGGGGAGCGAGGAGCGAGTGGAAGTCCTGGTTATCCAGGGAAACCTGGGCTGCAGGGTAGGTCTGGAAAATCCAGGATTGCTCTGACCTTTCCCTCTGCTCTGGGTTTTACAACAGCATGGAAGGACCAACCCCTTTGGATGGTCCTTCCATCTCCAGAGCAATCCACTTTCATTGGATTTAATCTTCGTTTTTATTGGTTTTAATCTTCTTTTTTCCCCCTAGGTGAAGCTGGAGCCAAAGGCAATAAGGGCAGCTATGGTTTCCCTGGACTGAAGGGACAAAAGGGGGCTAAAGGGGACACCTGTGACAATGGCACCAAAGGAGACAAAGGGGACAGGGGGGATCCCGGAGAGCCGGGAGCGGGCGGAGAACAGGGGGACAAGGGAGAAAAGGGGGACACGGGGGAAAAGGGATACTGTGGGGAGCCGGGGGGCCGGGGGGCAGAGGGGCCAAGGGGGACAGAGGGGAAGGGGGCACCAAGGGGGAGAAGGGCAGCAAAGGGGACACGGGCACCGAGGGCATGCGGGGGGCGGCTGGCAAACAGGGAGAGAAGGGCGAGCAGGGCCGCAAAGGTGACAAAGGGGACCTGGGCCCCGCGGGCCCCAGCGGGCCCAAGGGCGACGCCGGCACCAAGGGCGGCCGCGGCGCCCCGGGCAGGAAAGGCTCCCGCGGGGCCAAGGGCGCCCGTGGGGACGTCCCCAAGGCGCCGCGCTCGGCCTTCAGCGCGGGGCTGTCGCGGCCCTTCCCTCCTCCCAACGTGCCCATCAGGTTTGACCGCGTGTGGTTCAACGAGCGCCACGATTACGACCCCGCCACGGGCAAGTTCAACTGCAGCGTGCCCGGCGCCTACGTCTTCTCCTACCACGTCACCGTGCGCGGCCGCCCCGCGCGCCTCAGCCTCGTGGCCAGCAGCAGGAGGGTGGCCAAGGCCAGGGACACCCTCTACGGCCAGGACATCGACCAGGCCTCCTTCCTGACCATCCTCAAGCTGAGGGTGGGTGACCAAGTGTGGCTGGAGGTTGGGAAGGACTGGAACGGGCTCTACGCCGGCGCAGAGGACGACAGCGTCTTCACGGGGTTCCTGCTGTACCCTGATGGTTTTGAGGTTCTTCTGTGAGTTTATGACCCTGAGGAACATCTTTTCCCTCTGGGTGTGAGAGGAGAAAAGGGCAGCACTTTGGTTTAGATGTTATTTTTTGAGAGGTTTTAACAAAAATATTGATATTTGCAAGGCCTGGATTAGTTTGAAGAAGTCACGCATCCTTTGCCTGTTGTCCAAGCACCAACAGGACCAGTGTGGGGAGGGCATTTCCCAGCACAGTTTGTAATTAGAATATTCAAATCGTGGAATGAAACTCTTCCCCAGCTCCTGCAGTCCCTGCATGGCCCAAGCTCCCTCTAGGAATAAGTTCTGATCACCTCTGATTTTGATAAAATGCCAGGGTTTGATTTGTAGAGCTCAGCCAGATGGGAACACGAGCAGTAGGTTCCTTGAATACACCTGAAAAGATTTAAAGCTCTTTTATCCTTGAATCAGTATTATTTAGTGCTTTAGTCTTGGTCTAAAAGAATATTAGATCAGTGTGAAAAATCCTCCTAAATCTTGTTCTCAAAAAAAAATAAATCTGAAACTTTCAAAAGTAGCTGAGAGGTGAATATTTTATTGGCCTACTCAGACCACCAGGTTCTGAGCCTCTGATGCTGTGGGATCATCCTTGGGATCATCCTCACCTAATGCTTGGGATCAGCCAGATGGGAACATGAGCAGTAGGTTCCTTGAAATCACCTGAAAAGATTTAAAGCTCTTTTATCCTTGAATCAGTATTATTTAGTGCTTTAGTCTTGGTCATGAATTATAAAAAAATTGTGTAAAAGAGTATTAGATCAGTGTAAAAAACCCTCCTAAATCTTGTCCTTAAACAAAAATAAATCTGCAAGTTTCAAAAGTAGCTGAAAGGTGAATATTTTATTTTATTGGTCCACTCAGACCACCAGGTTCTGAGCCTCTGATGCTGTGGGATCATCCTTGGGCTGCTGGGAGGAAGAGGAGGCGACAGAGGCAGCCAAGAACAGACTTTGGAACTCCCTTGAGGTGTTGTGATGGCTCAGAGGATTTGTGGGAATGTTTAAAATCCTCACGGAGACCATGTGACCAGAAAACCTTAATCCAAGCTGGTTTCCACCTTAAGAATATTGAAGTATATTTAAAAAATCCCTCATTTTGAGCTGTTTTTCCTAATTTTTTGTGCTGTGGTAGAATGACAGTGGATTGATTGAGGATGTGCTTTGTCTCATGATAGAGCCCTGCTAAAAAAAAAATATGCCAAAATATTTATTCCCTTTCACTTCTGCTTTTATTTTGTTTGGTAAAACTGTCCCCTCTTCAGGTTGCAGTGAAGCATTTTGACACTGGAAGAAAATAAATGCTCAGGGTTCTAATCAGGCCAGCAGCTCTTGTCAGTAATTATGAAAAATTATTCCAAAGTCATAAAAACACATATTTGTGGTGTTTTCCATGTTTTTAATCAAATGTTCCACAGCTTAGCACTTAATTCTGTGATTTTAGGGGCAGGACTGGGTTTCTGGACCAGAGGAACATCAGCAGCAGAGCTTGGTGTCTCCCTGTGCTTCCTGCCCTGGGTTTTTCCAGGTGTTCTGGAAATTGCTTCCAGTGTCCCCAGGCCACTGCTGCCATCAGGAATGTCCCCAGCTGAGCTGTGCTTGCCCCAGAACAAATCCCACCTGTGCAGCCTGAGGGCTGGGGGGGATTAATTAAAGGGATGATATGGGCCAGGTGGGAGTTCTGTATTTATTTGGGATCAGGGATTTGCTCTTGGCTGCTTAAAGGCTGATTCCTTGCTCAGCTCCTGCTCCTTCCATGCTGGATTTCCATTCCCTGGCCCAGGTAAGCCCCTGGTTCTGCTTTCCTTTCATTTGGATGAAAATGGATGGATTTAATTGATTTAGACCAGGGCTGCAATATCAGAATCCAAGTTCCTACATTTCAGCTGACATGTGCCTCGTTTTTTTTTTTTGTTTTTTTTTTTTTTTTTTTTTTTTGGTTTTCTGTGGCTTTGCTGGGCTGCTGAAAGTTTTCCTCTTTTGAAAGGAGACAAACCACCTTTTGATGGGAATTAAAGTGGATTATCTTGTGAGCACTGCTTGTTTCCTAGTAGATTGTAAAACGTTGCTTAGTAGGGAATGTTTAGGGCATTCTCCAGAGAGAATGGTGTTTGTTCCCAGGAAAAGCTCTGCCATGGTTTTATGGAAACTGCAGCTTCACCAATATTCCTTGAAAAGCTTTCAAGCTGGAAGTGTCTGCACCAGGACGGCTTTGCTGGGCTGCTGAAAGTTTTCCTCTTTTGAAAGGAGACAAACCACCTTTTGATGGGAATTAAAGTGGATTATTGTGGGCACTGCTTGTTTCCTAGTAGCTTGTAAAACGTTGCTTAGTAGGGAATGTTTAGGGCATTCTCCAGGCAGAGCCACTGGTGTTTGTTCCTAGGAAAAGCTCTGCCATGGTTTTGTGGAAACTGCAGCTTCGCCAATATTCCTTGAAAAGCTTTCAAGCTGGAAGTGTCTGCACCAGGAAACTTGTTCAAGCACAGATTTTCCATTTTCTGGGTGAAACTCCTCTTGCTACAACCTGAACTTCCATACTTTATTCCCTTTTTAGGAAATATCTTATTTCAACGAGATAAAACTGGATGGACTGAAAATGTACTGGCTTTGTTTTAGTGTATCTTTCTCATGAGCTTAATGCTAAAGAATAACAATTCTTTGAATTTTTATTTTTGTTTTATTTTTTTGGTTGTAAACAAGAACTTGTTCAAGCATGGATTTTCTGTTTTCTGGGTCAAACTCCTCTTGCTGCAGTTAGAACTTCCACACTTTATTCCTTTTTTAGGAAATATTTTATTTCAATGAGATAAAACTGGACTGAAAATGTACTGGCTTTGTTTTAGTGTATCTTTCTCAGTTTAATCTTTGGTCTGCAGCCTCTAAGCCAATCTGGTTTAAGTCTGAGCTTCTCCAGACTTTGTCTCATTTAAAAAGGGAAAAAGAGGAATAAGTCATCCTAAAACTGATATCTCTGATTTTTTTAATTGATGTTTTAAGTGTTTGATGGGAGACAGATAATTTAAAAATAAGTTTTCTTTTAATTTTCTTTGTGAAGGAATTGGGTGTGGGGTCTGCTTGAGCATCAGGTAAATGTCTGGGAGAGGGGAGAATGAAAAAGCAGCTCTTGGGTGGCTTTCTGTTTTTTTTTTTTTTTTTTTTTTTTTTTCTTCTGATGAAAGATCAGTGTAAGTGTGGCTTTTCTTGATGTTAAAACTCTGATTTACTTCTGTCTTAGAAGCAGCCATGGGGCAGGGGGGGAATTTCTGGTGCATCTTTCTCCTTGCCAGAGGAAACATTTATTTTTTTAATTACTGAATTCACAAATATTAACACGAATATTAACACCTTCCAGCTGGAAACACCTGAAGATAAAACCATTATCTCTTTGCTGCTTTAATGATTCTGGGGTGAGTTTTGGGCTGGGCTGTGTCCCAGGCAGAGCCAGCTCTGCTCTCTGGATGCTGTGCCTGTACAGGAAGGTGGGAAACAGCAACAAATTGAGATTTCCCAAGGAGCTGGAAGCAGGGCAGGGATCAGTTTAGCAGCCAGGTGTAACCCAGATGTCAGACAGGCTCCTGCAGGGAATTCTTAATTCCCTGTGCTGCTTTTTTTCCCGGTTTTCCCTCTGAAGGTGAATCCCAGCAGCCTCCAGCTCGCTGGGATTTGCAGATCATGGATCTGGCAGAGGGATCAGGAGGTGCCCCTGCTGTTCCTGAGCTCTCCCACCTGGAATGTCCCCCAAAGGTCCTCAGAGAGGGGTGATGAGCTCACCCTCACCATCCTTGCCTTGGTATGGCTGTTCCCTCTGCAATATTTTGGAGGAATTGCTTCAGGAAAGTTCTTTTGTGAGCTCCCACCCACAATCATTTTAATCCAAAGTCCTGAACTGGAATTTATCCTGAATATCCTATCCCAGCTGGCAGCTCGGCAGCCTCAGTTTTCCTCTGCAGCATTTGGAGCCAGGAAATAGTAAAATATTGGGGAAAACACAAATATATGGCCCTAGATGTCACAGAGACAAATCCACTCAGTGCTTGTAAGATCAGCCTTTATTTCCTTGTGTTATAAATGCAGCCCCACAAACAAAAAAAGAGCATTTAGCAGAGTTGTCTGTGCTTTGTGTGGCTCTTTTCTCCTCACATTCACTTTATTTCTCCCCTCTGCAAACTCACAGCCTTTATTTTTCTCAAGGTTTTATTTTAGCTCCATTGCTATCCAGATTTTTCATCCCCCCAGGGCATATCCATTTGTTTGGATGACTAACTTGCTTTTCCTGTAGAAATCTGAATTTCTAACTTGCTGATCCAAGTCTCTCCAATGACAAGTCATTGTCCATCTGTTTGCTCCCTCCTGAGCTGGTGCTGGGAGCTGCAGGGAGGATTAATGTCTGTGGAGCAGGCTGCAGGTTAGGCCTGGATTAGCAAGGACAGCCTCATGCCTTGTTTTCCCCGTGCTCCTGAGGGAAGAATTTCTCCACCCTCACTTTCCATGCCTAGGGAACTTTGTGAGATTTTACAAGAATTAAAAAAAAAAAAAAAAAAATTAGTATTTAAAAAATATATTAAAATATTAAAAATAAATATAAAATATATATTTAAAATATTTAAAAAATTTTTATATATTTTTATATTTTACTAGAATATTTTTTTCCCCACAATCATTAAGACCCAGGTTCTAGCTTCATCCCACCTTGAACCTGTGTTTGATGGACTCCTCTGCAGGTTTTTCAGGGAGAGCTGTGCAGGGTGCTTGCAGCAGGAGGTGCTGGGCTGTGCTTGCAGGGTTTCAGCAGAAGGGTGAATCCGTGCAGAGAACTCAGTGCAGCACCCCAGGAGCCCCTCAAAAACTCGTGTTGGGCGTGGGGCTGATGAAATAAGATGCTGTGAGCTGCAGGGCTGTGATTTATGGTGCAGGGGTGGAAGGAGCCGTGTGAGCAGCTCACCTGATGTGCCAGGATCAATTCCTCCGCTGGTTTTTGGGACTCTGCATCCGACTGTGTCCTTGTGGGGCGAGGATTTGGGAGTGGGGGGCTGCAGGGGCTTCTCTGCCAGAAACTTCCCGTGTGTCCCACGGAGCCAATGGCACTGGATCCAGGATGGCCTGTTGTTGGACAAGGCTGAGTGTCTAGGATAAAGGTTTTGGGAATTTTGGGGGGAAACCACGGGAGCTGCAGAGAGGAGTGTGGATTTGTGGGAGCAGCAGCCTCTGAAGCTGGTGCAGAAGGGGGGGCAGGAGCTGAGATCCCTTTGGATCCCCTTTGGAATCCAGTCCATGGAGGAGCACAAATCCTTCTGCTGCCCTGGGAGGGACCTCACAGGGAAGGGCAGAGGCTGGGATCCCCCCAGTTGTTTCCATAGGCTGGGATGGCTGGCTGGCTGGATTGTTTCCATAGGGTGGGAGGGATGGAATGTTGTTTCCATAGGATGTGATGGATGGGTTGTGAACCTGCTCAGGAGTCACTTTGTCCCCATCCTCGGGCTCTTTGTGTCCCCTTGGAGCTGGGCTCGTGGATTTTGGGATGGGGGGACACTCCCAGCCTGTCCCTTCCATTTAGGGAAGGTCCATTCAGGATTTGATGCCTTAGAAAGACCAAACTTGGGCCCACAGTGGGGTGGCTCATGTTTTACTGGCGGCTCTCTGTGTCTTTATTTTGATTTAAATGTTATTTTATCACTGAGAATCCGTGCCCACACTGAGAGCTCTGGATGCAGAGAGCTGCAGCACAAATCTCAGCTTCGAATATGTGAATTATTCCCCAACTTTTTATAATCCCAAAAGTCTGTGACCACATGGGGGACTCTCTTTGCTGGTTTTAATAAAAGGCTTGTGATAAAACCAACCAAAAATCTGAAATTCCACCATTTTTGGTGCCTCCACACGTGGAAAATGAGGAGGTAGAGAAGCTGTAAAAGCAACAGAAGCTTGGCCACCTCCCCGATTTGTGGTTCTCATCAATTAATTAGGCAGCCAAATGGTGTTATCTCCACCTGCAATTGATTTTTTTGGCTGGCAAATTAGTGGTAGACAATTAGAGATGTTCCTCCTTAAAAACAGAAAAAAAGTTCATGAGGCTTCCTGGAACCCAAATCCCCAATAAATCCAGAGGGTTTGCAGTGAGAGAGAGGCTCTTGCTTCCCCTTTAATGCCTGCAGAAGGAGGAAAAAATGGTTTTTGCAGGTGCTGATGCTTCCCAGGTGCCTCTTGCTCTGGAGCAACTTTTGGGGGAAAAATGGGAGATTGAGTAACAATGATGGGAAAGAGCTCCAGGCTCTTGGAGCAGTAATCAGAGTTCTAAACAGCCACACCACAGCTTTTTCCAAATTTATCTTCCCATTCCTTCATCGCTGTTGTTATCCCTGTTTACCTCCAGTTGAAGGCTTTCCACTCAATTGATTCTAATTGACTCAGTCACTTTAAGGAAAATAACTTGGGGGAAAAAAGGGCCTAAATATATATATTTTTTTCCTCATAAGACCTTCCTAAAATGAAAAGAAAGATAAATCCAAATTATGATTTCCCAACAGAGCCCAAATTCATCTGTGACATAATTGGAATTACAGCATCTCTTGGCAGCCCAAAAGAGTCATCAAGGAGAAAAACTAAACCCAGCCCAGGCCCTGCAAAGTTATTTCAAAACTAAAATACAGCACTTGAGCAAAGAAATGAGTGAAAATAAAACCAGTTTTAGTGAGTTTATTCTGAGTAAAGAAGGTAGAATTGAAAATACAGGGATATCAACAACTCCAGGATTGAAATGACCTCATAAGCAATGTCTGCATTTCTATGAATTCAGCACAGAAAATATTTGGATTTCAGCTCATGTGCCCATAGTACTCCATAATAGGCACAGGAATGGGTAAGGAAATGTCCTGATCTGCTCTGTTTTCATGGGAAAATAGTGATTTTTTATTTTTTTTGGCTGCTTTTTGGAGAACAGCTGAATGTGCATCAGGCAAAATGTGGTGTAAAATATTCAGGAGGATCTGCTGAGTGCTGGGGCAGGATGGAATCCTGGAATTAAGTTGGAAAATCCCTCTAAAGGCCCTGAACTCCCCCAGCACAGCCCTGACCCATCTCCCCAGGCACAAGGAAAACAAAATCCCTGCAGAGCTTCTCCTGGGAGCTGCTGTGGCCAGGAGCTGTTCACCACTCCCTGATTAATTTAAACAGAGAAATGTTTGCTGCTTGGAGTAACTCATCCTCCCAGGAGCTCTTTGGGCCTCCCAAGCCTGCTGAAAAATCCCAAAACAATTCTATCCCGAAGGAAAAAATCATTCCCTTTGGTCAGATGCAGGGATTTTCCAGCTGGAGATGCTTCCCAGAGCAATCCCAATAAATCAGCACTGCTGGGAGCATGAAAAGCTTCAGTGGGGCTGAAAGAATTTATCCTTTGGGAAAATGTGGGGTTTTTGTTTTTCTTGCTGTGCTGCTTTGCTGGAGTCTGGGGCAGATGGGATTGGGATGCTGGAGCCACTGCTGGGCATTCCCAAGGGATTCTTACCAGCCAGGATGAGCTGGGATTGATGGGAATCACTTCTCCTTGAGATGGAGCTCCCTTGGAAGTCAGTGTCAGCTTTGAAAATATTCTGCAAATCCATCCTCAGCTGTGGATTTCACATCTGGACATTTTGTGTTTGAAATCCAGGGAATGGATTCCACCCCCAGGCTGGATTTATCCCTGAGCTCTGCTTGGGGCATCACCCAGAGCCAGGGCTGAGGGTTCATCCAATAATCCATGAATCACTGGAAAACCCTGGAATGTTGAAGGTCTGACTTGATTTTTGCTTTTCAATCCTGGTTTGAGCAGGATTACAGAAAGAGAGGAGCTCAAAATGCTTCTCACTTTGGACCCACCATTTGTAGCTTATTAAAGCCCAGCTCTAGGTTTTTATTAGATAATCAATGAATCTAATCAGGTTTTATGGGGAGGGTGGTTTTATTTTATGCTGTCATAAATTCTCCTCATTTTGCCTGTCAACATTTACAAGGGATTTGAAAAGCACTTGGAAAAAGAAACCCCATTCTGACTCTCGCATCCAGTTTCTCAACAGGACTCTTGAATTTCTGTCCATGTCACATTAAAAGCAGAATTGAAAAAGTTTATTAAATCTGTGCCCCTAAATCGACCCAACACAGCCATCCCTGATGGAAACTCATCCTCATAAACAGCTTCAGGTATGGATAGCAATGAATCATTGAAATAAATTCTGCTAAGTATTAAAAAACCCCAAATATTGGAGTATTAACTCAGCTCCTCATACCTTTGCAGCTGCTCTGGCATGAAACTGCCCTGGGATGGTGCCTTTGGAGTTTTCCAGGGAAGCTGGAGTTGTTTCAGCCAGGAAATGTGAAATCCCTCAGCTGTGGGGGTGTCTGGGATGAGTAGTTGAGGGTCAGGGATGGTTTGTGTGGAGCAAGGAAAGCCAAGGGATGCCCCTGCTTTCCATGGCCCCACCCTTTTTTTTGGACACTGCTTTTATTTTCTTTTAATTTTTTTTTTATTTTTTTTTTGTTAGGGAGGATTTCCTTTCTGTGTTGCTCCTGTTCTCATCTCCTGATCCAAGCCCTTCTTCCTCCCCTGTGTAATATTTTTGGTATATTTTTTCTGCTCCCACATCCCAGCCAGGAGGGATCCCCCTGGAAATGCCAGAATTCTGCACTCCACCCCTGCCCTGGCAGCTGTGCCTTTCCATGGTGAGATTTGCCCGATATCCCCCATTTCTGAGCACTGATTTAGGTCAAGGACGGGCTCAGGAAGCGTTGCCAGGGGGTTTCAGGTGCCCTTCTGCTGTGCAATATTGTGTCCTATTTTCCCAGCCCTCGGAGCTTGCAGACACCTCAGATTCAGCAACCACTGCACATTTTAATTTCCTTTTCTGCTGTAATTTATTTCTGGCCAAGAAGACGTGGCTGGGTTATTTATCCTCTTTTAATTGCTCTGTTTTCTGGGAGTAGCTTGCCTTTTGTGGCCGAGCAGGAGGTGACAGTGACGGCCAGGCTGTGACCTGGGATGATGCCACAGCTTTGATCCCGACCTTAAAACCAGGGCGGGAGGCTTTTATTCATATTCCTACTCCTTCCTGCTCAAGCAGCTCTAATTTTAGAATAAATTGTACTTATTCAGAAGTTCTGATGATGCATTTTTATGGCACAGGGGTTTGGCAAGGTCTTGGCTCTGAGGAATGACGGGGACTGGGGCCTGGGGGTCACCTCCGAGGTCAGGGGGTGTTTTGAGCTTTGGTGTTTTGGCCTTTGGAGGCAAGACCCGTGGGACAGCCTCGTAAAATATCCATTATTTGCAGTCTAAATATGAAACGAGTCAAGATTTAATTGGGGAGCACAAAACAACAGGAATCTGGTAAATGGGGACTTCAGTTCTTGTGTCCCCTCTGTGCTTGATGCCCAACCTCAAACAGAAATCACTTAAAACCCAGGGGATTTTGCTTTTTTCCCCCCGATTTCCCTCCTTTTCCTATTCCCCCCCCCCATCAATTTTTGCCATGCACACCTCGATTTTTTTTTCCCTGATTTCCCTCCTTTTCCTATTCCCCCCATCAATTTTTGCCATGCACACCTCGATTTCCACCCTATTTCTGGCCAGGAGGTCCTGCTATTAATGATGGGCAGACCTCCAAAAGATCCTGGATTTTAAAGCAGCTTTGAAGGCAATCTCCTTTAAGCTCTCCTAGAAACTTGTCCCACTGTAATTTGTTCCAGCAGAAATCACTCAAACCATGCAGCTGTATGATCTTGTGCCCGTCACTCTCTGCTCTTCTGAGTTTTGAGATGTTGTAGCTCAGGTGTCTCTCTCTAAACAGATGCAATAACCTAATCCTGCTTTGCCTTTCAGGGAAATAATTGATATTTCCTTGAGGGTGCCTCCCTTCTCTGCTTGATGTGGGGTCAAACAGAACAAATTTAGCTTGAAAAAGTGATGCTCATGCCCTGACAAAGTCAATAATTCAGAACAGCTGCAAGAGGGGAACATTTAGAGGGTACCACCATCCACAGTGATGCTTCTTTAATCCTTTATCTTTAATTCGGGTCAACTATTGTGGAATAATCTTGTAACCCATAACAACCCGGCTGGGCAGGGTGATGTCCCCTCACTTTGTGTCCCTAACTCATCTCCAGCCTCATCTGTGTCCCTGGCTGTGCAGAGATAACTGATGCAAAATGTGGAATATTTTTAGCTAGCCTTCAGTAAAAGCCATGAATTCCCAGATCATGGAGCTCGAGTGTCAGGCAGAGTCGTTCCAATTGCACTTCTGGCAAAAATAAAAATAATGCCTCATAAAATATTAATAAATATAATTATATGGTATATATAATATAATATAGAAATAATATAGATTATATATATTACATATTATATAAATATAATTAGATAATAATAATTATTAAAAATAATAAAAATAATTATTCCTCCCAGCTACGCAGAGAGCTGAGAGGAATAATTATTTCCTTATTTATGTGGCAACTAATAATGGAAAAGAGTTTTTCCTCTCATAACATGGTTTAGTCTCATGAAGCAGTGATTTGCTTCATTTTTACAGAGTGCACAGTGGTTCTGGCTGCTGCTCTCTTGAGATGGGAACAGGAGATTTTTGGGTTTTTTGGGTGTCAGTGCTTCCCCAGCCACCTGAACTCAGGGATGTGTTAGCCAGATTTTAGCCAAATTTTTCAATATTCTGCTCAGAAAGATGCTGTTTGGCTGATAATGGATTGTTTACAGCAAGAATTATTAAAAATATGGAATAAAAACTGCTTTTGAGCCATGTTCTGAGGGCTCTGGTGGCAGGGATTGAATGCCTTGGACTGGTGCTGCTCCCAGTTGTTGCTGCCTTCATCCCAGCAGATAAAAGGGGAAAAGGATTCCCTTTAGTTTCTATTTATTATTTAAAATTATTTTTATTTTAATTATCCAACAATTAGTTATGTATCCAATTATTTTTATTATTTCCCTTTATGTTTTATAAATTTTTATATAAATAATAAATATAATTTTTATATATATGCCTTTATATTTTATTTTTATGGGCAGAGTTGAGTGGAAATGCTGCTGAACACAAAGCTTTTCTGGCTCTGGTGAGAATATTCCTGCAGTTCATCACTGGGGATAAACTGGGATTTGATAACACCTCATCCATGAAAATCCTCTTGTGCTGTTTGAGGCTTCATGCAAGCCTTCATGGGGAAAACATTGGTTTTCTCTTTTTTTAATGTTGGCACTGAAAACATGAACTCTGTAAGAAGCTCTGAAGCTGAGATTTATTTGTGGTGCTTCAGGTGGAAAAGCAACAAAAAAAGGCGCTTTAAATAAATTTTTTTATGTCTCAGCTGTGGTTTGTCAGTGGCTCCTGTTGGAGAACTTGCCTCATGAGGAAAGAATAAATAAAATGATGGGTTTTTTTTTTATTGTAAATGGTTTAAATTAAACCTGGTTGTGACACCTAGAAATGCTTTCTAGAAATTGCCCTGTGAGGGCTTGGCTCAGGTTGCCCAGAGCAGCTGAGAAACTGGAACAGCAGAGCCTGTTTTATTTAATATTAATTCAGAGTTTGGGGATGTTTGTGGAGTGAATTGAGGCACAGACCTGTGTAAGTCACAAAGATGTTCTGTGAACTGTTTTGGAGTTTAGAACTTTTCAACTTTTCAGCTGCACTATTTACAGAAATTCAATCCTCACCCCAAGAACAGGAAACACATTTTCCTGCTGCCAAAATTCGGCCTGGATCTGATCTCTCTGCCCTTGCACCAGGCTGCCCAAACAATGATTTATCCCATTTTTCTGTCATCCCAATATTCCCTTTGCCATCTCCCCCAACCCAGCGCTGCCGTGAAAATTCCCAAAAATCTCCTTTTGGGATCCTCGGAATCTTTATTTTCCTCAGACTCGCTCTCCCAGCATCCCAGCTTTTGCTGCAGTGTCACTTTCCCACCTCCCGAGGCTTTGAGGAGCAGCAGAGCTTGGCTTTACACCTTGTTGCCTGCTCCAGGAGTGATTTCCATTCAGGTGCTTAAATGAGTTTATTTTCAGGAAAACACTGGATTTTCACGGGTGAATAAAACCCAATTCTGCCTGACCAAAACGTGGCTGTAAATAAGAGCTGATGCCATTGCATTAAGAAGCAGCAATTAGAATTAACTGGCAGAAAATTCTATTTCTGGAAAGGTTTTTTGTCCGCAGGGTCATGGATGTTTTTATTTATCTGGTTGTTCTTTAACTTGCAAAATGTCCAAGAGGATCCAGACAGGGGTTGTATTTCATTAAAAGCAGGAGCTGAATGCTCTGGCTGGAGTTGGCCAAGTTTGGAATAACTTAATTGCAGAAAATGCACATTTTCCACAGGAAATCTCTCAGTGGATAAGCTCTGGCACGGCCAGCTTGGCACTTTTAAAATTTTCCTTTCCAAGCCTGGGAACTTACTTATTTTTGTCTCTGTGGCTGTTTTGATGCCTCAGATTTTCTCACAGGTGTTGCATTTTTCCGAGATGAAAAGGAGTTACACCAAGTTCTTCTTGATGTTTCCCTCTGCCAACTTTCTCTGGCATTTAATTCTATTTTAATGCTGTTTTCTGCTCGATTTCTCAGCTCTCCCAGGTCTCCTTCCCCTTTTCCTTTCTTCCCTGTGACACTGTAACGTGTTCCCTTCAATGTTTTTGGAGATCAAAGCTTTCCCTTCCATCTTTCTCCTCCCTGCCTTGAAAACAAGGATTTCAATTAATGTGGAGGCAGCTGGAAAGGGAAAAAAAAAAAGAGTCAAGAACACTCAGGAGCTGAATTTGGGAATTTCTGAGTTTTCCCCACTTAATGTCTTGTTAATGCGCCTCAATTTCCGAGTCTGGTTTAATTTTCATGGAAATCTTTGGGAATTGCAAGCAGGTCAAAGAAAGGAGAAGGGAAAAGGGGGGGGATTTAGAAAAAATGGGGTTTAGAAAAAGGGTTGGGGAGGTCTTGTTTGCTTGGATGCAGTTTTTGAGGAGGAAATGAACATTTAATTGGGCACCAGCTCTCTGGGAATGCTGCTCCCAGGCTGAGGAAATCCCTTGGGATCATTCATGGGGAAAGCAAGGGATTATTGATTCTCATTATTGAATAATTATTGATTATTCTTCAGCACCAGCTCCTTTCACTTCATCTCAACAACTGAGGAGAGCTTTGGGTGTTCTCCCTCTGAACTGTTGGATTTCCTCAGGGAAATCCCTGGGAAGGAGCTGCAGCTGGAACCTCTGGCTCTTTCTGCTGCTTTCCCACCCTGGAGCTGCTGAAACATCAGGAGGCAAAATAAAAGTGGGTTTGGGTGATTTTTCTGTGCTGTCAGGGGATTTGGAGGACGCTCATTCCTGTTGGGAAGCCTCTATTTCTGAGGAGGCAGCAGCTCTCCACAAGCAGGGTTTTTTTTGCCATCTGAAAAAAAGATTTAGTAGATGAATTTCTTGGGAATAAATTTTTTTTTCCCCCTGGAATTGGGGAAAAAAAAATTGTTTTTCTGCTCCTGGTTCTGCAGGAGGATTTAGGGCAGCAGGTACAGGCACATTTTGGGTGTTTATGCCCAGAATTCCCTTCTCTGGATCATTTATAGTGATATTAAACAGAATATAAAGAATTACGTATTGGGGAAAAACCCCTAAAGTTAAGGACACCAGGTGAATGCCATCGTAGGAAGTGTTCTATTTTGGGGAAAAATGATTGAAAAAAGGACAATCTTGACCAGTCCTGGTACTTTGCATTGAGAGACACTCAGACTTGAGAAATAAAGCCAAAATCCCATCTTAAGCACCATATTATCTGACAATTGTGTGCAATTTTTATCTGAATAAATACTAAATACTGAATGATTATTTTCAGAATTCAGTCGTAACTACTTGTTATTTTATAGGTAAAAGAGTGAGTTATAAAAATTGAATTAGATGTTAAAGACTTATTTTTTTGTTGTTTCCAGCTCGTTCTCCTTAATAAGCTGGGGTGAATCAGCCTGTTTAGAATTGCTTAATGCCAAAAATAGGCTGCAGAAATGGGACAATACCTGAGCACACATTTAGGATATTTGCATTGGCCTTCAAAGGAAGCTGATGTTGCAAAAAAAAAAAAACCAAACAAAAAACCCACAGAACCAACCAAACAACAACAAAAAAACAGCTTGGGGGGAGGTGCATGACACAGAAAATTCGTCTTTTTCTGGAATTAAATTCTCTGGAATTCTAAATCAATGCATTTCCACCCTCAAGTTCTGTGTGATCAGCCAAGGAAAGGTTTGGAGCAGAAAACAGCAAGATTTGGACTCTGCTCTGCCAATTCCCGCAGCTCAAAGCCAGATCAGCCTCAATTTTGAGTCCTCAGAGGCAAAAAAATACCAAAAAAATATCAGGACATTTCTCAGCCCCTGCCTGGATTGTGCCAGGAGCCTTTTGGGGCCACTTGGATGAGGAACAGCAGGATTTTTTTGATGGGACACATTCAAAATTAATTTCTCATCGCTCGGGGTTTGCCAGTGTCGCGAGTTATTTCAGATATTCCCAGGTATTTGGAGATGTTTTAGTTCAAGGGTCAGTCCATTCACCCTAAAAATGGATATTTAAATAATAGCAAAGAAAATAGACCTAACCAAGGCTTGAGGTGCTTTCCTGGTGAGCCAGAGTTTTTTTGTTCTTTCAGTCAGGTTCATTAGGAGCTTCTTGATGTTTCCAGTGTATTTTTCTTCCTAAAAATTTCCACCTGCTCCTCTGTCCCCTTCCCAGCAGCTGCTGTGGGAATGTTTCCATCCAGGTTTACCTCTGCAAATTCCTGCTGTGGAAAAGAATCAGTTTTTACAGTTAACTTTTATTTAAACTCATGATGTGCTCTGTACCCAGACAGTTCTGCAAGGCCAGTTCATTTTCTTGTCAACAGTGCATTATTTATTTTATTATTTTTTTAAATGAAGTACTGGCTTCTAAAAGACCTGAAGTGTTTATCAAAATACTTAATGATCTTCTTAGTACCTCCTATATGTCCTTTTCTTCTTTGACTTTGTCATTGGTGATGAATTCACTCAAAAAATTTGGATTTTTTCTGGTTTTTCACTTTTATGGCTGGTTTGTCTCTGCCTCATCCCCTTCCTATGGGTTAGTTATGGAAATCTTCCCTTCCCACCTCCCTGGAACTGGTCAAACTGATTTTTTAAATTTTTTATTTTTTTATTTTAGCATCCAACCTAATGCTCCATAAGACCAGGGGTTTAAATTATTTAAAGTATGTTGGAGCTTTCTACACTGTGTCACTGCCAGTTGTAACCAAGATAGATTTTGAAATGTATTTTTCATGAGGCAATAAAATAACCTCATAATTCTGTTTGTCAGGCTTGAAGTGTGTGAATAAATATGGCAGGCAGTGGATATATGGTATTAATACTTTCAGCTTTTGGATATTGGTGGATATTTATTTTATTTTTTTATTTTTTTGGTGCATATTCAAGCTGATGAGGAGCAGGGATGAAATAAATTATTAATTACAGAGTGCTTTGGTTTGGAGGGGACCTTTAAAGATCCTCTTGCTCAGCCCCCCTACAATGAGCAGGGATTTTAAAAGAACCCAAACAACCTGACCTTGATTCTGCCCTCAATCAAGGCTGTAATAAATGAATTAATTAAACTTTATAGTGCTGGATTTGCAGGGCAGGACTTGGCTGCAGTTGGGGGTCAGAGCCCTGAGAGTTTGAAATTCCCCCGGGGCAGCACCAGGGCTGGATTCCAGCAGTTTGGGAGGCAGGAGTTGAAAAATAAATTTCAACTTCTATTTTCTTTTCCCACCCTCTCTCTGTTTGGTTTGGACTCAATGCAGAATTTGGGGCATTTGGAGTTTTCCTTCAAGTGCAAAGATCTTTTCCATTCTTTCAGAGAACAGCCAGAGACAGGAGAAGGTTTGCTGAAATAATTTACTTGATTTTAGAGAAATAGTTGGAACAAAACCTGGATCTCCTGAAGTTTTCTTGGTTAATGGTTGGACTTGAGCAATTTAAGTTTTTTTTCCAGTCTTAATGATGCTCTAATTCTATGATTGTGGCTTAATCAATTTTACAAAGGTCCTGTTACATTTTGAATTTTACACTGTAGTAGGTCATAAACTGTGGTGTTTTGTAGGATTTTAAGTGAATATTCCATTGGAATATTGTAAGGGAATATTTGATTATTATTGAAATTCAGGGCTAAAATCTGAGCATTTTGTCTTTACCCAAACTCCTGTAAAAGTTTTCTTTTCCTCTTGGAGATGAACCTGTTAATACCTATTTAGTTCTTTCATTTTCAGGGCTTTTCCGTTTGTGCAGGAACTCTTTCTGAAGAGTTTAATTACATTTAGATGCAGAAAGGTTTTCTTTTTGTTTTTTTCAAGGGTCAGGTGGGGAATAAAAATCTGATCTCCTGAGATCTTAGTTTACTTACATTTAGATAAAGAAAGGTTTTCTTCTTTTTCTTTGTTTTTTCAAGGGTCAGGTGGGGAATAAAAATCTGATCTCCTGAGATCTTACTCCCAAAAATACTGCAAAACCGGGTAAAAGTGGATTAATTTCTGTTTCACATCCTCAGACCCTCTGAACTGAAATGTTGGTGTGAAATCCCAATTGGAGCCACTCAGGAGAAACTCCTGGGGATGGAAATCTCCTTCCTGTGAGAAATTAAGCAAAATACAACTTAAAATTTAGGAATAGGGGTTTTGGTGTATTCAGAAGAAAATAGTGAATATCCCATTTCAGATGGGATTTTCACTCTTGTAAGGAATTTTTGGGTTTTTAAAAAGTTTTCTTGGGAACTAAATATATTTGAATGCAAGTCCAAATGTTTTTAAAGACTTTCTGGGTTTTTTTATGTTCTTAGGAATTAAATATATTGGAGTGAAAGTCCAAATGTTGCCAAATCTTGCCAACTTTTCCAAGCAGAGGCTTGGCTTTGCCTCTGCAGAGAAAGGAGAAATAAAACGCCTGGAAATTGAGGTCTTGAAGAAAAAAAATAAAATCTACTTCCAGAATTCTGCACTTTTTCCTTGCAGTGATTTTTTTTCCCAGCCATCAGTTCCTGCCTGCTCGTGGTGAAACGAAGCCCACGATGACAAATGCCAAGGCTCAGCCCAAATAAATCAGTTTATCTGCAGCGTGTAATTGGGGAGATGCCTCCCTCCTGAAGGATGGCAGGCAGTGATTGAGGCACTGATCATAAATAAACCTGGCAAACTGAATTTTCTCCTTTTCCTGAATGCCCCAGGAGCAGCTTCCAGGCTTGGACACTTCCATTTGGACTCGGGACTGACTCTATTCCAATTGCATTCAGGGATGTTTTTGCCTCTTCCTTAATTTTTAGGTGTCATCCATGTCCTGCATGTTTAGGAAGGAGAAATAAAAGATATTTTACTGCTGCACAGTGTGGAACTGTGTGAAAAGGGATTTCCCTTGCTTTAAAAGCTGGATTCCTGCAAAAACCTCAGGAAAAGCAAGGCCAAGTAATCCTCCCTCTGCACTGGGGGAAATGCAGAATTTAAATTTGCTGCAACACAGACCCACTTCCATTCCTATAGATTCGGTTACAAATAAATAGGTACAACTCTTATTTTCCCTTCAGAGAGGGAGCAGCACTGTGATATCCTGCATTAATTTCCCATTAAATATGAGTTGAAGTGGCTTGTGTAATTTCCTTGGAAAAACAAATACCATTTTCTAGGGCTCACAGCAGAGACACACTGGTTAATCCATTGCTTTATTTTGTCTCAAATGTTATGGGCAGGAGATAAAACTGAATTAATTGTTGTTAAAAGATGACCTTTGGAATAGGCTCCCTGCTGAGTGTGTTAATTATTGGAGCAGGTATTCACAGCCTGGGAGCCAGGAAATATTGATTTGTGTGGAGTGTCTCAAAGAGAGGGGGAAATGGATCCGTGGTGCTGCCTCAGTGAAGTCTGAGCCACTTCTGGAAAAGGAAATCCTGGAAATGTCCACTTAATGTCTGTTTTGCCCAGGGGAGCCTGCTGGGAAATGTCTCATGATCAAATTTTAGTAATGGGAATTTTGATGTAGGAATGTTGTTTATTATTTGGGGTTTTTTTTGTTGGTCTTTTTAATAAAAATGCTTTTAATAGCTTTAGATAAAATAGATTTAGTAGACTTAGATTGGGTTTTGGGATGGAATTCCTGGCTGGGAGGGTGGAGAGGCCCTGGCACAGGTGCCCAGGGCAGCTGTGGCTGCTCCATCCCTGGAAATGTCCAAGGCCGGGCTGGATTGGGATTGGGACAGTGGAAGGTGTCCCTGCCTGTGGCAGGGGTGGCACTGGATGGGTGATTAAGATCCCATTATTTGATTAAAAACCCCAATAACTGAGAAATGTGTTCCTCTATCAAAGAATTTGGGATTTTAGACCACCCTTGGAGTTAAAGCTCCCAAGGAATTTCAGTGTAAATGTGTCAGCGTCCCCCCACAGCCAATTTTTCTCTCTGGATGGCGTAAGTCAGGAATTTTCACCTTACATCATGGTCCCTACTCACCTGAAAGATTCCAGGGCAGCTTTTCCATCCCTCCCCTGGATTTGGGCAGGGCAGGAACAGGCAAAGCCAATTTTGTCTCCCCACACTGAATCCTGGAGCAGATTTTCTGTGGAGCCAATTATTAATTAAACCGGGGATAATTGGATTTATTAGGAAAACCCTGCAGGGCCTCAGAAGCAAAGACCTGAGAGCAATGGGCTGTGTGGGAAGAGGGCAGCTGCCAGTGGAGCTCTCAGGGACTGGGGTTGGACCAATATTATTTCATATTTCCCTTAATGACTTTGGCACCAGAAGTCAAAACGTGCAAAAGAAATTTGCCCATGACACAAAACTGGGAGTCAGCCTTGACACCGAGGAGGATTGGATTAATTAGGCAGGATTAGATGACCTCCAAACCTGGAATAATGGAATTAAGGGGAAATTTGGGTCGTTTGCATTGATTAGGCAGGATTAGATGGACCTCCAAGCCTGGAATAACGGAATGAAGGGGAAATTTGAGTAGTTTGGATTAATTAGGCAGGATTAGATGGACCTGCAAGCCTGGAATAATGGAATTAAGGGGAAATTGAGTAGTGCAAGGTTGGGGTTGTGTCCTGGAGAGCAACGAGCTGAATTCCAGCAGGATGGGCAGGACTTTGGGGCTTTTCCTGGAGGGCAATGAGCTGAATTCCAGCAGGATGGGCAGGACTTTGGGGCTTTTCCTGGAGGGCAATGAGCTGAATTCCAGCAGGATGGGCAGGACTTTGGGGCTTTTCCTGGATCACAGGAAGATTTGACCCCTTAATGGTGAGTTCCCAGCCAAAATCTGGGGTTGTGGCTCCCTGTGCTGAGCTGGGCTGGCAGAGATGGATGGATGGAGAAGCTCCAGGGGTGGCAGGGCTGGTCCCTTGGGAAGCTGGAGCAGCTCCTGGAGCTGAGCAGCACCAGGGTGCAGAAGGGAGCTGGCTGCTCTCCGTTGGCACCGTGATATTTTCTGAAAAAATCCCTTTGCCAGGGATTTCTTCTCCCGGGAAGCTGAGAAGCCTCAGAGAAGAATGAAAACAATAAAAATCTGATTGCTTCTCCCCGTTTTGCTGCTTTGGAATGTGGTCTGCAGGTTGTTTACCAGCAGGTGAATGTTTGGTTCTATGGGAATTGTTTTAACTTAAGGCCAGTCATGGCCAGCTGTGTCAAGGCTCCGAGTAGTCACGAGTTTTTATTTTTTGTTCTTGTTAAGCCTTCTGGAAGTATCCTTTCTCTAGTTCTTTAGTATAGTTTTACCATAGTATTCTTCTAATATAATAATAAATCAGCCTTCTGAGAGTTTTTATTTTTCATTCTTGTTAAGCCTTCTGAAAGCATCATTTCTCTACTTCTTCAGTATAGTATTCTTTTAATATAATAAAATAACAAATCAGCCTCCTGAGGACATGGAGTTAGATTCATCTCTTCCCTCGTCCTGGGACCTCACAAAGACCACACTCCATGAGGATGTTGGGGATAAGGAGGAGGGGAAGCTGCCCAGAGGGTGTTTTTGTGGGCTGGACGAGGGGGCAGGAGCCAGGTTTGAGGAGACTGAGGCTGGAAATTAACGGGAGGTTTGGAGCTGCACTGGGCGAGAAACTTCAAACTCTGTTTGTTTACCTCAGGAAATGAGTTTTTGGGCTGCTGAGGTGGTGTCAGGAGTGAGTGGATAAAGGATTAAAGGATATTATTATGATTAAAGGATAACCCTTTAATAACGAGTAAAATGCAAATTTCCCTGCTCGGGATCCATTTCCTGAGGAAAACCCGCGAGTCTTGGCCTTTCCCAAACAAATCCACTCCAGCCCTGTTTTTCTGGAGTGCTTTACAATGATTAGTTGATTATTTCAGTGTAATTACATTTCCAGAAGGAGTTTTGGCTCTGCTCTTCCGAGTAGGTATTATTTGCTTTATGTAATTGTGGAGCTTTGGTTGTCGTGGCAACGGGACAGTTTTTAAATTTAGAAACTAATTTGTTTTCTGTCACTTTGCTCTTTGCTGTTAAGGAGACAAGCTGTTTGCTATTAAATAAAACTTAAAAAGGAGGAGAGATTAAACGTGGATAAAAATATAACGTAGAAAATACTGTGTAGCATTCACTTGGAGATGAAGGAGAGAGCACTGGCATGGCTGGGAGGGAAATTCCTGAATTTCTTGGGAATTAAGGGGAAATTTCTGTGCTGCTGAGGGGGATATTTTGTGTGTAAATGGGAATAAATCCTATGGGGCTGCTGCTAAGGATAAATAAAACCAATGGGCCTCCTGCTTCCAAAGGAGGCCTGGAATCCCAAATTCCTGAGTTTATAATCCCATTTTTTTGTTCTCTACAGCAGTGGGGTCACTTGGCCTCTTTAACTTTTTGGCTAAAATAGTGACAATATGCAAATGGTTTAAGAAAGTTGTGGAGTTAACCACCTGGAAAATCTCAAAATGATTTTTTTCCCCCTCTTCCCAACAACTGAGGGATTTCTTTTTGTTTGTCTAACCTGTCCTAAACCCTCTCCTGATGGAGATCCCTGAATAATCTGATCCTCTGATCAGCTCTACTCAGATACAGTAAAAAAAAAAATCCTATTTCCTGGTTAAATCTCCTCTGCTTCTCTTAGGGCCCATTCTTCTTGTGCCATTCCCTATGGATTTGTCCTTTCTCCTTTTTTTGCAGGAGTTTTATCTCTCTCAAGGCCTTTCTTGGTCCCTTGAGGGTGTGCAGGGTGCAGGAAACACCAAAATTTGTGGTTAAATTAAAATCAGAGGAACAAAGTTCTTTGGCTGTAGCAGGGACACCAGCCAGGTGTCCAAACCACCCTATTTTAGAAAAAAAACTTAATTTTTTTTGACCTGTGAGGGACTCAAATGCCTTCTGGAGCCTAAATGCAAGAATTTCCCAATTCTAATTTTATTAACTATAAATTAGGTAAAAAGGAGGTGGGGTAATTTTATTGGATGACTTAGTTTAGACTATTGGGTTATTAAAAAAAAGGAAAATAAAGGAAAAAGGAATAACTCAAAAGTGTTGGTCAGTGTTACTGAGCAGCACCTCTGGTAATTAAGTCTGTGTTTTTGTGATATTTCTGTTATTATATTTTGTGTTAGTTTATTTTATAATATAAATTGAATGAGATGAAATTACAAAATTCAAATGAAAAGCTCCATGCTCAGAATTTCCCAGTGATGTCAGTAGAGGATTCCTCAGGAAAATCCCATGGTGGGAATCACCTCAGTGCCTGGGCCAGCCAGAAACACTTTCCCAGCTCCATTCAAAGTTCAGGAATTCTGGATTTATCCCACCTGGGGTGGCTTTTGTCCCATTGGTTCAGTTTCTCTGCTCAAATTTCCTGGAGAAATCAAGGAAATGCAAAATATGGAGGAACATTTGAGGTGGTCACCAGCTTCCATGAGTTTTTCAGGCTTTGCTGCCTAGAAAAACATAATAAAAAAACATCAATTAGGAAGCTGACCTTATTCCCAAGTAATGGCTCAGTCTCCAAAGGGATGAAAAGGAGGTGGAATAAAAAGTGCTGTTGGGAGAGATGGATTGCTGGGCTGAGCTGCTTTTCATGGCTCTTTATTCAGCTGCTGCCTTGTGCAGGCTGCCTTGGAGCAGGGGCTGGCCAGAGCTGCAGAATAAAGCAGGGATTGATTCAAAGGATCTCCTCCATGGATGCACCTTGGGCAGCACAAGAGCCCAGCCAGGGCTGCCCCCAAGATGAACCCAAATGGTCCCAAAATGCACGAGCGCTCACGGGGTCTCTCCCTGGGATCAGCTCTGCTCCATGTGCACATTGCAGTTCAGTGTCCAATTCCAGCTCAGCCCCTGCACTCCCATCCTGCTTGTTTTTCTCTCTCCAGCCCACGGGGTTTGTGCTCCTGGGCTGAGATTTGGATCATTTGTCCTTGGTGCCCAGCTGGAGCAGGAATTGTTTTGTCTCCCTGCTCTGTGCAGAGCTCACCATCCCCTGATGTGAAGCTCAGAGCTGCACACTAAAGCAGCACAGGATCTCAAAAATATAACAATTATAACCTGAGGCCTCACAGTCACTCAGTGGATCCATGGTGACAATCCAGGACCCTCCTGAACATCCACTGCCACCCTGATGTGCCAAATATGCCATGGAAATAAAATTGTAATTTCCCCCCAGTCCTTCTGGGAATGTTCTGTGGCAAAACAAGCTGGTTTTTTAAGGGATTTGAGATGTTTTCTTTATTTTAATGCTTTGTCCACGGTGGGTTTTGTTGGAGCTTTAATTCCCAGACTCTTTCCGGAGCTCTGGATTAAGCTGGGATGTTCCCTTGGAGACAGAGGTGGTATTTTAGATTATATAATACAGGCTTGGTACTTTGCTTTAAACAACATCTAAATCAGCCTGGGATCTTTCCAGAAAAGTGAGAATATAAAATATTGATGTTCCTGCTGGAAAAGTAGGTCTTTGAGATTAATTTTTGTTCATAAAATAGAAAGCCAAGGATTTTTAAATGACTTTGAAGAGCTAGGCTGGGGAATTTAGCCAAGGAGCTGCAGGTTTGTGTTGGAGATGATTTTTTTTTTGTTGTTGTTTTTTGCTCACATTGGTGGCCTCAACTCAAGCTGGTAAAAACTGAAATTGTTAAAACTTTGATGGTGACCTGTGGCCCTCCCTGATCCTTCAGACAGTGTCCCAGCTGTCCCTCAGCCTTGGAGTTCCATGGGAGCAGCAGCACTTGGGGTGGAGCAGAGCAATTTGGGGGGGTTTCTGTCCTGGGATTCAGCTCCAGTTAATCTTGGAATGAAAATCTGAGCTGGGGCAGAATGAGCTCTGCACGTTTGTGCTGCTGTTTGGGCAGGAAAGAATCCAATTAGGGAGTTTCATCCCAAAATCCCTAAGTTTTAAGGGCTGCTTTTGGCTGTGGAGTTATCCTGCCAATCTCCTTCGTTAAATCCATGTATTCAGGAGAAGGGTGAGCTCAAAAATTGGTCAGATGTCCTAACATTTAAAGCAAAAACATACCAAGATAATTTAATTTCTAAAATTTGGAATTTATAAGAATTTTGATTGAATTTATAAGAATTGATTGAATTTATAAGAATTTTGATTCAATTTATAGATATTTTAATTTATAAAAAAAGTTTATACATTTTAATTTATTTTATAGGAACTGTAATTTATAAAAATGAATTTTCATTTACAGACACTTTATTTTATAGAAACTTTAATTTATAGAAAAAAAATTCTGTATTTTCCCTAGACTATTAATTAAAATTAAAACCTGACTTACCCTCCAGGATGGCTTTATCTGCTCTGGCCACTGAAGTTCTGCTTAAATAGTTTTTAAACTGATGAACAGCTCTGATTAAAGATTCAGCACAGCTGAAAGGCAAATTTGTGTAGCTTTTATATTGTACTCAAATTAAAAAATATATAAAAAATAAAAGGAGGCTGCACATAATCTCCAAAAGAGGTAGGTGTGAGTTTTGTAGTCCCTGTGTGTGGCTTTGAGAGAGGAATTTGAAGAGCAGCAGCACTTCTGTTTGCCTTTAGAATAAAAACTTGTGGAATTTTGTTCAGCCGCTTATAAATAACTTTTATTTTTAGTGGAGTGGAATAATAAGATGCACCACTCAAAGTGGCATTTGGGTGTCATCAAATAATCTTTCTTTTTTCTTTCCACCCAAGCAAACAGTGCAGAGAATTTATGAGTGAGTGCCTGATTTTATCTGAGCTCAAGAGTTTGCTTTTTTCCTGTCATGATTCCTTGGTTACAATCAGAAAACAGGACCTGAGTTGCTGTTTCCTGGAGCTGGTTGAGGAGACCTCTGGTAGTAGTGGAAATGTTGAACCAAACATGAAACTAAGAATATAAATCCACAAAAAAAAAAAAAAAAAAAAGTATATTGTAGGGCAAAATGTCTCCTGGAGATGGAACTGTGGCTGTTTGGAGAAAACCAGCTCCAGGTTTAAAGATTTATTCATTTTTTGTTGCAATTTTGGGGTGGTGACCATCAAAAAATGATCTAAGGAGCTTGGCAAGCGTGTGTGGGTATTTTGTGAGGGGGTGAGGATGCAGCAGCCTCCTCCTGTCCTGATTATCCCCCCAGGGATGCTCATCCCCATCCTTGTTCTCCACACCCCCTGACCTTCCCTCACTCTTTTCTCTGGCATTTCCAGTGCTGAGAGTTTGAACTGGGCCTTCAGCCAGAGCTCTTTTGTATTATATCTATATATAATTGTATCTTTATAGTATATACATATCTATTTATATTAGATAATATATTAGAATTATATATGTATATTATATAATTATATGTGTATAATTATTTATATTATATAATTATATATTATATTATATTATACATATATAATTATATAAGAAAATATTTTATTTTCCCTTTGGGTAATGAGAAGAGTGCACAAGCCCATAGAATTCCCTGGATTTCCCTGTTCCAGTTTGCAGGGACACAGATTTAATAGTCTGGATTATGCAAGAGTGAGAGAGGCCTGCTGGCAGTGTGGATCTATTTTCTCTAATTGCCACTGGAATATATTTTCCTTGGAAATCTCTTGGCCAGGGAATCACACAGAGTTTGTCAGCACTTTGTTAGGAGAGCCCTGAGCAGCTCCAGATGCTTTTCTGGGAGGAATCAGCAAAAGGCACTGACAACTTTATTGGCTGCTGACATGAGCTTGGATCCATCCCTGGAACGGGCTTGGAAGGATGATGGAATTGCAGCAACACACAGCCCTGAGGTAAAAATCAAACTCGGGGAGCCTTTGCTACGTCTTGGATGAGCATTTTTAGCCAAATCTTCCCAATGTTTCTCCTCGTTTGGCCATGCCAGGGATCCATTTTGCTGTGAAAAACGCCGAGCCTGAATGGAAAAGCTTGGCAGTGCGCTGGAAACACAATTTTCAGGGCTAATTGATGTCTGTAAGGTATAACCTGACAGCATTTCTGCAGTGCTGGGCTTCAGCTTTATGCCCACTCGGTTTCCTTATCAGCTCCGTGCCAGTGCTTATCTCACAATTCTCTTTCACTGCTCAGCTGGCTGCAGCTGCCTTGGCACCTCTCCCTTTCTTAAAGCACAGGGCCTTTCCAATTTCCAGGAATGTTTACAGCCTCCTCCTAATTTGGAGCAGGTGTTGGAGCCTCTCTCCTCTGCTGTGCAGCAGAAGGTTCATATATTTTTCATTATGGATGGAGATAAATCCTGGTGCTTGGGATGGCCATCTGTCCATGGGTTTGTTCTGCTGGACTATAAATAAAACGGTTTGGGGTTTGTTTTGATTTATTTGGTTGTGAGCCTGGTGTTGATGAGGCATCCCACTTCCCACATGGAGTTTTGTGGTTGGTCATTACCAACCTGCCTCAAAAAAAGTGATGGCAATTTTTGTATTGGGATAATTCTGGTAAAAATCGGGTCGTGGGAGTGTGAGCTTAAAGTTATTGGGGTTTCATGTCCCTGTTTAAAATGGAGCTCTCCTATGATTCAGGACCACTCTCGTGTGATGTGACCCCGAATTTCTGAGACAATAAATAAATAATAATAAATAAAGCAGGGAAGGGATGGAATCACTGTCCTTGGAAGAGTTCAAAAGATGTGCAGATGTGGACCTTGGGGGTGGCCTTGGCAGTGCTGGGGAATGGTTGGATTTGGTGATCTTGGAGGACTTTCCCAACCTCAGTGATTCTGTGGTAATGGGGCATCTTGGAAAGGGCTTTTGGTCCTGCTGGAATTTTTGTGCTTTCCAGGGATAACATCAAATATTCTGGGTGTCCCTTGGTGCTGTCTGAGCTCGTTATCCCACTCTGCATCTCATCCCCGTCCTTGGAGAGAATAAAATTCCCCAACTCCTCTGTCCAGCTCATGGCATCCCCTCTCTGCTGCTTTTTGGGTCATCCTTTGATTTTTTTCCAGTGTTTTCATCACCTTGCATGGCTGTTTTCAGGGCAGGGCATGGATTCTGCACTTGGCAGGACTGGAGATGTTGTGGGATTTGGTTGTGGAACCAAATGGTTGTGGGACCTTCAAAAAAAATAGTTCCTGTTGGAAATCAGGCTGTGGGAAAGGGCAGGGAGGTTCAGAGCTGGTGCCATCAGCCAGTAGAAAGCCGGGCTTCTGTAGGGAGTCTGAAATCCAAGGGATTTTGGCACAGTTTTCTCTTTTTTTTGAACTTGTTTAATAATGGAGTGTCATTAATGTGCCTCTGAGCATGTTAACACAGCTGCAGCTATTGTGTTTTCGGGAGGGAACAGATCTTGTATCCCTGCCCTAAGAAATCTTATGGGAAATTTTCCAAGAGCGCATTAATAGCAGAGCCTAAATATCCATTCCCCTCCAAGAATGAGCACTCTGGGCTCTGCTTAATTGTTCTGGCAATTAATTTGATACAAGAGCACTTCCAAACGAGCAGGTGGGTGAAGGCTGTGGGGAGCTGAGGTTGTATCAGCCTCCAGCCACTTTCTGCCCTCATCCCACCCAAAATGATCCATGCAAACCTGCTGGAGAAGGGATGGATCCTGCAGGACAGGTTTGAGCATCTCAGCTGCAGAAGGAAAGAAAATTTATCTCACCCAAGTCCTTGGTGTCATTAACTCGGGGACTCAGGAGCTGGAGTTTGGCTCTTTATTCCCCAGCATGTCTGATTCTGGTCCTGTGGAAATAAAATAATTATGATTAGTCCCCATAACTCCAGTGCATTTCAGTCAGATGAAAAGGAACAAGTAGCGTTTTTGACTGGTTTGACTGATGGATGCTAAGAAATAAAATATAACTTCTGCAAGGAAAGGATAAAAATAAATAATAGGGTTGTTCTTCCTCAAAAAATTGTGGGGTAGTTCAGAATAAATAACTTGGAGAAGTGTGGCACAGAAAATCTCAAAAGAAGGCATCCTTTTTGTGTGGTTTTACTGCAGGCTAAAAAAAATAATTTGGTAATTAATTTTTTTTTTTTTGGTATTTTGTGGTGAGATGGCCACTGGTGGTCTGAAAATTTAAATAATTTAAATATAATGACTCCTACAAGAGACACTCTTGAGGCATTCAGAGCCAGGAGAAAATTGTCTGAGGGATTTTCTTTAGTGTGGCTTCTACTCAATGAGGGTTTAGTTCTGTTCTCTTCTCTCCAAGTGCAGGACCTGCTTAGGGAACAAAAAACTTGGATTTTTTGACATATTCAGCCCTTTCCTTCCCTTGACATGGTGCCACCATCACCAATGAAGTAGAAGGTCTTCAGATCCTCCAATGTGAAGTAAATCTCCAGTTTCTGCTGATTTCATATCCAAGGGTGACAATAGCCTGACTGCTTTTGCTTCCTGGCGTGCTCAGAGTTTGTGCATTTTGCAAGAAATGACAGAGTTATCTCAGCCTGCAGCTGAGAGCATCTCGCTAATATTAAGCTCTAATTTGGGAAAGTGTTCCAAAAAATAAGACTTTACAAAAAAGAAGGATAATGGATGGAATAGCGTTCTGCAAAGAGAGAAAACTTAGTAAGAATTGAGTCAAACACCTCTGAGGAATATTTCTCCTCTTCTACTGTGATCTCTGTTTTGAAGTCTGTAAATGTTTGAGTGCATTTAGAATTTTTTTCTTTAGGATTTTATTCTCTATCTAGACACATCAGGAAATAAGAAATTAGCTACCTGCTCTTCAAAGTGACCAAAGGGGCAGCTGGAGATAAATTACATGTATAGTTAAAAAATAAAGCAGAATCTGTGTCTGCTCCATGCCCCTTTGAACAGAAACGTGGATCAGGTGGCAGAACTTTGGGAATTCATTCAGAACACTATTTACAAAATTAAACCAACAGCAGTGCCTGCAATTCAAAAAATTAATATATCCACACAGTCAAAAAAAACCCCCAAACACATTAGAGGGAATTAATTTGTTTGACAAAAATGTTATTTTTGTTTTGTATTAAATATATTTATATTTAAAATATATATTATATAATGTGTATATATAAAATATATATTATATAATGCATATGTATTATATATAATTATATATAATATAATGCTTGTATTATTCAGTACAAACTGAATAATAAAATGGGGAAAAAATGAGTTTGGAGTTATTTGGCTGGGAATAATGTGAATAATTGTAATTTCCAATAATTTGAGATTGGAAGAGAAAATGTGGGGGGAGGAAGAGGAAAGGAAAAAAAACCCAGTATTTTAAATTAAATCCCAGCTTAAATCGGTGTATTCCTGCAGGATGAACTGGATGAGGTTACAGGTGTGTGTTTTTTAATTCTTTGCTAATCCTTTCCATCATCTCCTAGTTTTAGGCGGAATGTGGTGATGAAGGGTTTTCCTTCTGTGTGAGATTTAAACTTTGTGTTTTACATTTTTGGTGTTCCTTGGCAGAGGGAAAGAAGGAGCAGTAAGGGATGAGCTGCACCCCTGGAACTCTGAGAAGGTTTTTGGTTCCTCCCCTTTTTGAGGAGAAAAAGTAGAAATGGGGTGATTTGGTAAAGCTTTATGTTATAAAATAATTGATTTCTGTGTATCTTGGTGAGGAATGTGAATTGTGTGCCCACATCAGCCACACCCTCCAGAGGATTTTATGAGGAATTGCTTTAGAACTTTGCTTGAAAACTTGGGAATTTCTTACAATCGGGGTTTTTATTTCTCATTTCTTTTATTTAGTATTTTTTTTTTCCCATTTGCTCTACGTAAAACTGGCATAACTCAACATTTTCCTCAAGTTTTTTACTGACTCTGGACAGGAAGATTTGCAATATCACCAGACCAAAAGGCAGAATTATTTCACTCTTGACTATTTTGATGCTGACATCCGACAATTCAGTGAGTAGGACTAAAATCCTGCCAGCTCCTCTTTAGGAAAGCCTGGCAGTGTTGCAGTCTGAGGTTAACTGGAGTAGCTTTCCTCTCTTTCCTGATTTTAATCAATGCCTCAGGGCATTGCATTCGGTTCAATCAAGCAGCAGACAAAATGCACTGCACTGCTAACCTCCCAAGTCTGTGCACAAAGTTTCTTCATAAAATATGCATGCAGAACACAGAACTGTAATGATAATGATCCTCTCTAGGTTATTCCATAAAAAATTCAGCATTTTAGGGTCTGTAGGCTTTGATTTTGAGGGTTTTTTTTTTCTTTTTTTTGGTAAGGAGTTCCAAGGATTTTCCTTTTGTATTTGTTTATTTTTAATGAACTTTCCATTAGCATATGAAAGTCATATTAACATCCACTGTGCTGAGCACTCACTTTAGGTTTCTTTCTACTGCTGGGACTTATTTTAGCTGGGAAAAATGTGCAATAAAGGCCTGCAGAGAATTTTTTTTGGTTTTTTTTTTTTTTTTTTTTTTTTTTTTTCAGGTAGCAGAGGGGTTATTTATATATAGGCTGTTTTCTGTTTGCACTCCCAAATTTCCAGCACAGTCACTAAACAGACTGCAGGAGGATCTGGAAGGAGGAGTCCAAATCTTTCCCTTGGAAAGGGAAAACCCTTCCAAAATGAGGTGCATTATCACATCCTTGGCCTGGACACAGCCAATGGGACCAGGGATTGAATCATGGAATTATGGAATGGTTTGAGTTGGAAGGGATCTTAAGGATCAGCCAGTGCCACCCCTGCCGTTCCAAGGATTTTCCTTTTGTATTTGTTTATTTTTAATGAACTTCCCATTAGCATATGAAAGTCATATTAACATCCACTGTGCTGAGCACTCACTTTAGGTTTCTTTCTACTGCTGGGACTTATTTTAGCTGGGAAAAATGTGCAATAAAGGCCTGCAGATGGCATTCTTGGTCAGCCTTTAAACTCAGTCCTGGCTGCAGGAGCAGCCTCCCTTTTTGTGCTGATGTGGGAGATAAATTGGAATTTGGGATGCTGCTTTTCCCCGTGCATGTTCTGCCTGGAATCCATCCGGGGCCCCGGCGTTTCTGCAGAGCCTGAGGATGATAAGAGGAGCAGGGAGCTCTCCTGATAACTCCTGCAATGATTTTTGCTGCTGCCTGTGTCTGACACCGACATCATCTGGAGTTAAATATGCGCTCCCTGCTCAAGCCTGGGGCATGGAGACAGAGCTGCTGCTCCGGCTCCTTTTCATTTTTTTTTTCCCCCTGGAGAATGTTTTGGTGGTTTTTTTTTTTTGCCCAAAATCCCATCAGTCCCTGCCCTCTGTCCATGTGAAGCCATTCCCCCTGTCCTGGCACTCCATCCCTTGTGGATTGTCTCTCTCCCTCTTTCCTGTAACTCCTTCGGGAAGGTCACAATTAGGTCACCCCAAATTTTCTCATCTCCAGGCTGATTTATGGTGCCCCAGCTGTTCTGCCCAACCTTGCCTGTTCCTGGGGGTTTCCTTTGTGAGGAGCCTTTGAAAGTGTAATTTTCTTATAAAACACTCAAAATTCTGTCTGGGCCAGCTGGTGCCAGCTCAAGAGGTTTTTATTTCCCCATGTGTGGAAATAAAAACCCCTCACCACGACAACAGAGTAGGAGAGAAGGGATAAGAAATATTCCTTTATTAGCTGAAGTCATAGGCAGAGTGAAATGTCCTTAATGGACAGACACAGCAGGATAAGATTGGGTTAGGATGAGCTACAGTTTGAGTAATTTTCTGGGATATGATTGACTTCCTTTGAGGGTTTCTTTCGTGGCTTCTCTTCAGGAGCCCTCGTTTTAATTGTCAGATGAGCTGAGCAGCCGTGGTGAGGTGATTGTGCAAGGTCACCGTGGGCTGTGCTGGAAGCAAAGGAGGAGAAGCCACCGAACAGAGCCAGCTTTAGTCTTGGGCTGTGTCTGGAACAAAACCTCCAGGAGGAGAAGAGAGGGTGGGTCTGGAAGGATCTGAAATCCCATCCCATTCCAAAGGGAATTGGGACACCTTCCACTGTCCCAGGCTGCTGCAAGCCCTGTCCAGCCTGGCCTTGGGCACTGCCAGGGATCCAGGGGCAGCCCCAGCTGCTCTGGGAATCTGTGCCAGGGCCTGCCCGCCCTCACAGTAAATTCATGTAAATATAGGGACATAAATTTTCGACTTTTAGGTGATTCTGTGGATGTTTCATCAAGTTTATAGAGAACCTGGCCTCTGAGCTCCTGGGGCTGGGTGTCCTGAGAAAATGATGGGGTGGAGGTGGAGTTTTCTGTTGAAACTTGATGATTTTGGGAGCCCAAGGGAAAGAGGTTTCTGTGGGTGCAGAAGGCATTGAAGGGCAGGCCAAGCCCTGGATGGCTGAGCAGCACTGCCTGGCACCACTCCATCCACAAGGATGAGCTGCTGCACTCCCCTAGCAGGTAAAGAGAGGATAAGAAAGAAGAAAAACTATCTATTCCCAAATTTTTTTCTAAATTTTCCTAAAGGAGTGTATCTGTTAACCAGCCCTGGAAGATTAAGCTGAGACCATTTTTCCATATTTTCTGTCTTTTCTGTCCTGTGATCTGTATTCTGGGAATATCAGAGCCACGCAGCCGAGATCACAAGATGGAATGTTTGGCATATCAGGGCAGGAATGATAATGCAATGCCTTTTTACTTTTCATTTTCATCTCAATCCGGCTCTGTGTCACATTGAAGAGGACTCTGTGCTCTGAGAGCTGTGCTGGGATGTTGCTGTCCTTCCCAAGGTCACAAAGCAGTGCTGGAAGACAAAGAGACACAAAATTGTTTAACTAGAGGAGGGAAGTTTCACTTTCCTTGCGCTTGTTTTCCACGCAGTCCTGTCACTGGTTTATCAGGAACAAAATCTATTCCAAACACATGCTGGAATAAACAGCACACACAGCTCAGCTCTGATGGGTGCTCAATACAGAGCTGTCGGAGCTGGATGAGTTTACACTTTCTTTATTTATTTTTTGGCAATTCAAATGCAAAGACCAGGAGTCAGGGACGTCGTGGAGATTTGTGACATTCAGTGGTTGACACTGAATTTAAAAAAAAAACCCACCCAAAAATGTGTTGCTTTCATTCATACAGTGACTCCTGCAGTCATTCCTTCCCTCTGGCAGATTTAATATTCTGGACAGATAAACTGTAATAAATATTCTGATAGTTAATAATCATTTTGGGGCAAAAGCCATGTTCAGCTCATATTGAATCTTATCAAATGATTCTTGTTGACTCAGTGGCAGCACTGAGACCTCAGTAACTGCTCAGACTAATCCAATCAGATTATTAATTCTTTGGAGAATGATGATTTAATTTTTTATCAGCCCTGATTGAGTAAAAGCTCTTTGTGCAGTGAGAAGAAAGGGGTTGAGAGTCTCTGGAAAAAATCATGTTCTGTGGCACAGGGCAGGGGGTGGAACTGGATGGGTTTTGAGGTCCCTTCCATCCCAAACCAGTCTGGGATGCAGAGCTGGGGTGTTCAGAGTTTTCATCCTGCTGGGACAGGGCTCTGTGAATCGTTCTGGGAGAACAACAACTTTTCAGGCAGCTGTTCCAGGCCTGTGGGATTTGTGGGATCCATGGAGGGAAATGGGGGTGGCCCCAGAACACGGCTGTGGGGGCACACGGTCAAGAAATCCATGTAGGGGAGAACTCTGGGCTGTGCTGAGTGAAGACGTGCAGTGAAATGCTGTCTGTGCTGTTGTGGGGTTTGTGCAGATCCCCTGGAGCCATTCCTGTGTTTCAGAAAGGTGTGAAATCCATTTTTCCTACTGTTAACATGGGTGTAGAGATTGCTGTGAGCAGCTCCTATCTGTGCAAACAGCACAGTCCACAGAGGAGAACTTCCTCGTGACATTGGAGACATTTAAACTCCATTTGTGAAATTACTCTCAGCTCTGCAGTATAAGAATTATAAAATAATTTACTAAACAAGCCTGGTATTCCATGTGTTAACAGAACACTTTCATGGAAGCCCTTGGTAAGGAATGAGGGGCTGTATTAAATGAAGTTTAAATAAAACATGAACTAGAAAGAGTGTGTGGAAATTCTGGAAAAATACCTGTGGGATGCTGATCAGCCAACACATTTCAGAGTAGCTGTGCCAGGAGTTTTATGCCCCAGACAGTGTTGGAGATATAAAACCCCATCAAGGAAGAAAAAAGATGATGAATTTTAAAAAGTCTGGGTACTAAGTCTCGTATTATTATCAACTTAATTGTATACTAAAAGGAAGGAGCAAATTCGGGTCAAAACTTACAGCCATCATTTCAGCTGATAGGTACATAAAAACTTTAAAGAGCCGTGGGATCAGAAGAACAAAGCTGATAAAAGAAATTTCTGGGTTGTTTCTCAGCTTTGAATCCTTCCTGAGGTTAGCAAGGGTTTTGTCAATGCTTTCAGCTGCAAAGGAAGGGGCTCCAAGCTGTGGGACAGAGCACCCACGATGCCCAAATGCACCTCAAAAAGGATCATTTAGGTTTGCTGTTTGTTCCCTGTCCTTTGGATGGTGTTGGGAACAGACGAGACCAAACTTCTCATGGACAGGGCTTCAATGAGACTGTGAGATAATGAGAATTTATTTCCTATTTTTTTTCCTATTTATTTTTTATTTTCTATTATTTTATTTTCTATTTTTTAAAATTATTTATTTTTTAGAATATCTAGAACTTCCTCTGTCTGTTGAGGGAGATGTTTGCAACCAAGGACTGAAGTAATTCCAGAGCCTTGGAGTCCCCATGGAGGGCACAAACCTGGGGGGATTAATGAGCTCTGTAGGAATCATTTTTAAAAATGGATTAAAAGGGATATTATCCCTTGGATTAAAAGGAACCTTAAATCCTTTTTCCCATGGGCAAGGACCCCTTCCACTATCCCAGGCTGCTCCAAGCTCTGTCCAACCTGGCCTGGAACACTTCCAGGGGTGGTGGAGCATCCTCAGCTTTCCAGGCAATGTGTTCCAGAGCCTCTCTCCCCTCTGAGTAAAGAAAGTAGAACTCCTTTAATTACACAGAACAGAGGAATTTTACAGTGTTTTCCTCCCCCTTGCAATAAATATAAGGCGTGAGGAGTTGCAGAAAAGACCTTTCTCCAGGATTGTGTGGTTATTCCAAAGGTTCATTTCTCAGATGACAATATTTTAGTACAAGCCTTAAAAATAATTAAGTACAACTTTATTTTTAAAAAGTATTAAAGAATCCCAAAATTCCCCCTAAAAGAGCACCTCTTCTGAGTTTTCTCTTCCTGAGGACATGGTGAAGGATTGCAGGATCTGCTGAACAAGAAAAACTCCTTGATTTCTGAGTTTTTCTGGACCTCATCCTGACACATTTGAAATGTGTGGGTTCTGTGCTGCCTCATGTGCCTCAAAGAGACTTTCAGGCCTTTCCTTTTCCTTTAATTTGGCACCTTCTGTGATTATTATTATTAATTAGTGATATTGGATACCACAGAAAATCACTTTGTAGGATATAATGCCACGTCATTCCTGCTAGGAATTTATATGAAGTCTGAATTCCCATCCCACATGAGAATGGGATTAATTTACAATTTTTAATGCTTGACAGTGCAGGTAAGAAATGCACCTCTGTGTTGTCTCGATGCGCATGTGTGGTTTCTCTCAGACCTCGTGTCCTGACTGTAACATTCCACAGTTTTCTGGTGGAAAATCCCAGGTTTTTGGTGCTGCCACCTCCCTAGTTTTGTCACTGTGCAGCCCCAAGTTTCTCCTGTTATTGGCACTGGAGATTTTAGGCAACCTGAGGATACCTGAGTCCATGAGGGCAATTTGAAGCATTGCTACAAGCAGAGTAAAAATACAATTATTTTAATATTTCCACCCCAGACAGGGTGGGTGAAATCTATTCCAATTTTTTCCATGATGGCAGCACCAAGACCAAAAGCAGAGGATCCAGGGATTTTCCAACCAGGCCATAACACCGACTCCCCCTTTTTTAGTGGGTGGAAAAAGCAATTTTGCTGCTTTTTTTTGTTAAAAAAAAAAAAAAAGCAGCAAACTCCCAGTTCTCCAGTAAACCCAGCGATGTGTAAAACAAGCTGTGGAGATTTATCATTCTGCTGCTACTTGTTGACCTCGGCTCCGTTTCCCTTATCTTTAATAGAGGAGTGATTTTGTATTCCCGGAGTCGTTTTCGCGGCTGTTGGCTCTGGGCCGCGAGGAGGCCGCGCCGAACAAAACAAGCCGTGCGCAGGAGTATTTTCAATATTTTCCTCTCTTTCGGGTGGCATTTGAGTTGCCAGGGTGGATAATGGCAGGCTGTGACACGTGTCAGCCCTGGGTGACAGGCAGCGTGAGGAATACGGTTGGGATGGAGGGGAAATAAATGCGGGAATCGATGGCTTCTGCCGGCCGCGGCGAACTGTGCAGGCCCCTGTGCCTGACAATTTCATGTTTTATGCAAAAGTGCAAACTCTCCTGGAATGCGTTAAGGAGTCTGTGCTCAAAAGCATTTACAGGAAGAGGAGAGGGAAATGTGGGGAGAGCGGAGCAGGGAGCAAAGCCTGCGCGGCCGCTTTGAGTAGCTGCTCACAACTTCACGAGCTGTTTGCTTCTTCAAGGCTCCAGCTCAATGCTTGGGTGCTAAAAACATCATTTAACGCAGTTACGGACTGATTACATTAGCCCTCTTTAAAGGTTGTGATGCTATTAGTGAGAAAAAAAGGGACTTATTCCTTAATTTTTTTCCTTAGTAACATGAAGAAAACGTGGTAAAAGCGGCCTTTCTTAGTTGGCCCCATCCTGCAGTGTAATTTATGTGAGTGGCTCTTTTGCAATCACATAAACCTACTGAGAGCTCAGACCCTGCTTCTCTCCCTGGCTTTAAAAAGCCATTTTTGTCAGCCTGCATTTCAGTTCTTGCCATGAAGATCTGAAATGTGATATTCTTTTCGAGGTCTGGAAGAATGAAAAGAGAGCCCCAGTTGTACAGTTGCAAATAACTGGGTGCAAATGTGCTGAATTGTTTTATTACTTTGAAATGTTTGATATCTGAAAATCAGCGAGTTAAATGCCTATAATGTACTGTAATGTACTAATGCATTTATTGAGCATTAGAGGCTGAATGGAGTTAAATTTTTTTTTTTTTTTAAAGTAAGGCTGGGCCAGGGTTAGCTTGATTACCTGAATCATCTGTCTTTGTCCACAAACATAAAACTTTAAAAAAATTATTCATAATCCCTAAAGTCATGAGCTAGAAGGGTGAGATGATTAAAATTCATGTGGAGTCCACCCTTCTTGCCCTTTTGTATTTTGGCCCTCTGAGTTCTTCTCTATTACTGTCAAAGATAAGAATAAAACTTTCTTGGGTCAAAGTGAAATTAATTTTGAAATTTCTTCAGTTGGATAAATTAAAACCCCATGAATCTGCAGGAGTTGCTGACACCGTGTACAGAAAAATATGATACAAAGGAGTTCTGAAAACTGGTACTGAATCTTGGATTAAAAAAGGCCTTTTATTGATTAAATGTGCAGTTTTTATAAAGAAAAATAATTACCTCAGCTCTGACTTGGTACTCAATGTGAAGATGCCAAAATATCTGCCCACTAAAGTAAATTATTTTCTATATTTTTGCCAATGCATTTCAGGGTATGAAACTGCAAAGGAATTTTGGTTTTTTTTCCTGGAGATATTCGTATTCAGGTAACCATCCATTAACGTGGATATAATTCTAACATATGCAAAACAGGAGTGCAAAAAATTTGGGTTTTATGCATGAACATTTTTGTTCTGAAAGTTTTTAGGCGTTTGCTCAGGAATTAGCCCTGCCTGGCATGAAAATGAGTCTCATTCCTGTTAGAAAAGGAGAAAAAAATCTGTCTGTGCTTGAAGGATTTACTAATGAAAACAGAAGGAGAAGGTCACAACCTGATGTGGGAGTGTTTTTTCTTCTTTTGCTACTAATATTTCCCAGATTTCTAAATAATCACCAGCATCAGTACCTGACCAATAATTAACTCCTCCAGGTGAAGGTGAATTAAGCAGCTGAAAGATGTGTTTCAAAACCTGCCAGTGGCAGAAATGGCTTTTTTCTTCTTTTTTTTTTTTTTTTTTTTTTTTCCTGCTGAAATCATATTTTATTTAGATTTGGAATTTTTTACTTTTAAATGAAGCAATAAAACCTTTAAATGTTTTCTCCTGCATCCCCGTTTCTCCTGTGCTGCTGCTCTGAGTGATGGAGCCAAGCCTGAGCTTCACACTTTGAATAATGCATTAATTTCTCTGCGAGATGTGCAAGGCTGGAGACTCATTTTTGTCAGGATTCTGCTTCTGGTTACTTTGAACAGAAACTTTTTGTTCCAGCTGAATGTTGGGAGGGGGAATTCTTGGGTGTTCCTGTGCAATGCACAATTTATCCAGTGGAAAGGGATCCACTGGGGCTCCCCACCTGGAATTTATGGCTTGGGCTTGTCATTGTTGGGATTTCTCACCTTTTTTTTGGAATTTTTGTCCATCCTTCAGACTGGCAAAATGCTCTGTGAGCGGTGAAATTGAGGAAAGTGATAAAAAAACCTCTCCTTTGCTGTTTGTTCCTTTTAAATTCAATGGAAATGTTCCTTAAATGGGGCTAAATGGCAAAAGCAAAGGGCCAGCGCTTCAAAATGGATTTTAAAAGGATTCCTCCAGCTTGCATGTGAGGTTGTTCTGCAGTCTGAAAGCTGAAGTGGCACCATCTCCCTGAAGTGAGATATTGGCCTTGCTTCATGGAAAGGAAAATTGAAGTCCCCAGAGGTCTTGGGACGTTCAGGTCCCCTGGAAAGGCTCTCACAGAAGTGAGAATAAATCACAGCTCAAATCTTTATTAGAAAAGTGGGGGTTTGGGCAAGCCTTAAATATTTTGTCTCTTGGGTCAAATAAGCATTTTGATAAATCCTCCAGCCCTGGAAGGGAGGGGTGCAGGGCAGATGAACAAATGCCAGTTCTGGCTCTAATTTGAGCCCTGTCACTGCTCTGACAGATTCATTTCCTTTCCCCCTCTGAGACTGAGAAGTGTCCCTGCCTGGGGCTGGGGCAGCTGCTGGAAGGGCAGGGCTGAAGGTCAGCTGCCTCTCAGGAGGAGTTTTATTTTCCTGCCACTTTTTCCTGCTAGGGTCAAGGCTTTTCTCCTTGCTCCTAGAAAATGTAGGGAGCAATTGAGATTGATTTGTGCCATGAGCTATTTGACTTATTTTGGGTTTGGTTGTCTGGGCTCTTCCTAGCAGGAGGAAAAACCCCAAATATTCTCCTGCCCAACTTGGTCTAGAAAACTCAACGCCATTACAGATGTACAAAACTGTGTGAGCTTTCTATCAAGTTTGGAAAATCTGGAAGTGATTCTTTACGAATCCACTTCTCACAAGGTGGGATTGCAATGCTGCCTTTAGTGCGTGCAACCAGCTACAAAATTCCCAGTTGTCTTGGATGTGGTAAAAGCTTTGGTTGGTGTGAATCCAGCAGCGAGAGCACGGAGTCAGCTTCGAAAGTTTTCCTCTTTTTTTCCTTGGAAACAACTCAAATGGGGAAGGTGCAGCCCTGGAGGGGGGAATGATGCTGGAGGCTGTGCAGGACGTTCCCTTGACGTTCCCTTGGAGCTATCCCACTTTTCCAGCTGCTTCCCAGATGCCTGCTGGCCGTGGGCTGGTGATTAAAGCTCCAGGGTGGGATTTGGAGGGATGAGGAGCGTTGGGAGCACAGCGGGATGTGCACTGGGAAAGCGGGATGGGAGAGCTGCGCCTTTGAAGGGCAAAGAGGGTGAAATCTTCCCTGTGTCAGGGCCGGGTGTGCCGTGGAAATCCCTGTTAAACCATCAAAGCCAGCCTTAAGTCGAGCTTAAGTGAATGGAGCCAGTGCCTGGAGGTAAACTTCGCCCTGGCTGCTTATTTTTGGGGAAGAAGCTGCTTAACCTGGCAAACACAATGTTTGGTCGGGATTTAACAGGGATGCATTGCTCGGGTGTGTGCAAATCGGACTCAAATCCATCCTTTAGCACCTCAGCAGGGGTTTTATTCACCTGAGAGGGCTGGGGCAGTGGCTGAGCAGTTTTCTCTAATGATTCATGGAAAATGTGATGATCAAACCGGGCTGGGTTGTGCCTCACAGTGGGGAGGGCACATCCAACGGGGCTTCCCCATCCCAGTTTTACTGAGAACTTGGGAAATACAAAAATAATTAACAAACAGGAGAAGGGAGGAAAGGAGAAAGGCCAAAAGGTGAATTACCCTTGGGTTGAGGCAATCTCAGTCACTCTGGAAGCTCTCAAGGTCTTCAGCCCCTTTGGGGTCTGGGCTTGTCCCCGTGGCCTCCTGTGACCTCCCAGCTTCTCCCAGGTAAAGTTTTCCAAAGCTTCTTTCCTAGCAGTTTTTCACCTATTCCATTCAATCTCTCCTAAGATTAATTTCCCAGCCTTTCTGTTAAGAATTTGAGGGAATTATTAATCATAACACTGAGACTCTTCATCAATTAATGGGTGTATTAGCTGTTATTAATCAAGTGTTGTTTACTGCACTCCTTATAAATGCCATTTTGTATTTTTACCAGTTCTTCACACCCAGGTTGTTGTACCCCCAATTGCTTTTATATTTCATGGACAACCAAAAGAGATTCACAGGCAAAATAATCAGTGATTTATTTTAAATACAAGTGCTGTTTCTTTAAATAGAAAATGCTTAAAGGTGTTAATGGGCATTGAATGAAAATGCAGAATTTTGAGACAGAGTGAATTTTTTTCCCCTTTGCTCACAGTTTCCATGGAATTGCAGAGCAAACGTGGTAAAATGAGGAGATTTTAAGCACAACCCAAGGTGTTTTAGAGCCTCACCCTATTTCAAGACGCAGCATTTTTCCCTGGCCCCTTGGGAATGGCACAACCACCATCCCACATTCCCAACTCTGCATCCCACTGGGAAAAACCAGCTCCCAGGAAAGGACCCAGGAGCTGAGAAAGCAGCACCTGCTCTGAACTCAAAGTCCTCGGCTCATTGCATTCCTAAGAATATTCTTAAAGCCCCTTCTGCTGTTCCTCACCCATGAAATTGCTTCTGCATAACCAGCTCTGACTGGCCTGCCCAGTATCCATCTTTTCTCCAATGGCTCCAGTGCATCCTTGGAATGCCAACAACCTTTTATCGCTGCTATGTCAGCCAGCAGCAAAAAATGCATCCTGTACCTGCACGGGGGAAGATCTTTCCTGGGGACCTGGAGAGCCACCTGTGCATATTAAACAGCTTAATGGTGGTTATTAAATTGCAGGGGAAAATGAGATTTGGTTGAGAGGAGGCTTTGCCTTCCCCCTCTCCCTGTTTGGCAGGTGAGACGTGGCCCTGGACACCTCAAGGAGACAGGGCTGAGTGTGTCTCAGAGTTCTGAAGCTGCATTTGCTGTGATCACTGATAAATTAATTAAGCTTCTTCTGAAAGCGACGGAGAGGGCCTATTTATAGCTGAGAGCGTATTTACCAGCCTCACAGGGAAACTGCAATTACATTTTCAGTTTAGAAATGTCATTGTCTGCACTGACCTTGCCTTGCTTTCCCCTGCCCTTCAGAGCGGAGCGAGCTCCCGGGAAGTGCCAGGCTGGAAACTCCTGGAGTTTGTTGTCAGTGCAGAGGGCAGAGGCTGTGCCAGCTCTGGGAATGCTGCTTTTCCTTCCAAACCCAGCCCTGCAGGATTTGGGAAAAGCACTGAGGCATCCCGTGGTTCAGGCTGGGATGGAGGAGCTGTGGGAGCCCCCCAGAGCCAGCCAGGATGGGGAGAAGGTGCAGGGACCACCCAGCCCTGGCACTGCACCCAAAATCCTGTGTGAGTTCTTTTCATCGGCGTGTGCCCTGGGGTGAGTTGGGAATTTTTGGGATTTCTGGCCATGAAAATCTCTCCTGCTGGCATGGGAAGACCCACCCTGCAAGCAACCACAGAATTCTTGGCTTGGAAGAGACCTTGAAGATCTCATTCCTGGGACACCTCCCACTATCCCAGGCTGCTCCAAGCCCCAATGTCCAACCTGGCCTGGGACACTTCCAGGGATCCAGGGGCAGCCACAGCTGCTCTGGGACACCTGTGCCACTGGGTGAGCCATAACATCTTTAATTCCTTAAAGAAAGGATATTATTCTTACCCCATGTGCTCCAATTCTCCAACTGCCCTGTGCAGCTCCCAGAGCTGACATACATTTATTTTTAAAGCTGGATATTGTTTGTTTTTTCTTACAGGCAGCAGGAATTACAGGTGATGCCCTTTTTAATGAAAGATCCTTTCTATCTTCTTTACAAAAGTTCCTTTGATTTTTTTTTTCTAAGATCCCACCAACTTCCTGCTGCCTGCTCATATTTCAAAAGACAAGCGATGCAGATTTTTAAGTCCATAACAACAAACTCTGTTCCAAAGCAGTTTAAAAATCCTCTTGAGGAAAAGCATCTCCCAGTTCCAGATGGCTCCAGCACTTATTGTCATTACAGTGTCATTTGCTACAGGAGAACAAGTTTCCTCTGGGGGAATGAAGCCCCACCCCGAGACACCAGGACAGATGCTGGAACTCTGTGTCCAGGACATTTATCCACTGGCCAGAAGCTCCATGGAACCTGTGGGTAAGGAATGATTGATGTGTCTGCCCAGGATAACCCCTGGTGACACGTGGGAAGGTATGTGTGGGGTTTTGTCAGCCCAAAAATATCAGCAGGCAGGTGATGTCTGCTCAAAACAAAGAGCCACAGCACGCCCAGCCTCTCCTTGCCTCATGGAAATAAAATAATTAGTAAAAATAAAATAATTACTGACAGGAGAAATCAGTAATATTTAAATAATAAACAATAATAACAGCATTATTATTGATATAATATTAAATTTAATGATAGCAAATTTCAATACTAAGCAATCATATTTAGGTTTTAAGCTTGCCTCGGTGAGGTCTGTGTGAAGAGAAGCGACGCGTGGCCTGACAGGGCACTGCCACCTCTGAGCTGGTGCCACTTCAGATGTCAAATTTCAAAGCAGAGGAAGGAAACATGGACGTGATGAAAGGTGAAAGACAGCGACTGGGGTGCAGTTGTCTGGTTTCTCTTTTCCCTCCTGTGCCTGCTTGTGCTGTGCTCTGCTGCATCCCCACTGTTCCCTAGACACAAATGGGATTTTGTGGAGCTGTTACTGCAAATAAAGCTGCTTTTCCCCTTTCAGATTCTGAACTTCAAGGAGAAAACACATGTCTTGGTGGGTGTTTTAATAATGAATTTAGATTTCTTTTTTTTTTTTTTTAATTTTAGAATAAGTTTTAATTTTTCCAATTCTCTTTATTTCAGAATTCTGTCACCTTTTGGAGGTTCCTGCTTCTCCAAGGTTATTAATCCCCCTGATTAATTCTCCACATCTTTTATAGATGGCCACTTTTGGCCACTTTTAATGAGAAAAATATTAACTGATATACTGAATTTATTTCAACAGAAATGTGCTGTGATAGTATTTGAATTAACACTGAATTTAAAATCGCTGTGGGTCTTATTTTACTGAAGCCTTTTGCATTAGGGATTGTTATTTATTTTTCCAAGTGTTTTTTATATTTTTCATTGAATTTTGTCTACTAGCTAATTAATACCTACTAAAAGTTTGGTGGAATTATATATTTCATAGCTGGATTTCATTAAGCAGAGCAATAAAAGGAGCTTTTCATTATGAAGGCACTGCGATGAACCTTGTGGCAAGTTGGAGGTTTCATTTCTTCAAGAGCCTTTCCTGAGGGAAAAAAATCCCAAATTAATCCTGTAAACTTGCAATAATCTAAATACTGGCTAGGCAGCATCCAGTTTGCTCTACATTTCTCCCAGTGCTAATGAGAAGATCAGATTTTTGTCTAAATAAACACAAAGAGCTGTATGTAAGCAGGTTCCGAGTGCTGAGACACATTTCCAGCTGAAGCAGCTCTGAAATTCTACATCTTTTTTTGTGCTACTCGAGGAGATTTTGCAAAACCAAATTTATAAACATATAGCCAAGGCTTGAAGTGCTTTTGAAGCACAATTTTGTCGTTAATGTCACTTCCCAGTGATGATGGGGACAGTTATTCTGATGGTTGCATCTCTACTAAAAGCTGGAAATTTGGGACAGAAGGTGCTGGCAATGAGCATCTCTGCCTGCTCCAAATGGGAATGTTGGAGCTGTTTCCAAGGGGAGAAAAACAGGGATTCAGGGAAAAGAAATCCAGGGACAAAGTGAAAATTCAGCAATAAAAGAAATCGTTCTTCTCAGTTTAGTTTTCCCCTGCTCTTAAATTGTGGCTAAAGGTAGAATTTACTCTTCTGTCAATAAATGTTGAATTTCTGAACCCACATTCTGTGATCACCAGAATGTAGAAAATGAAACCTTTTTATTTAGGTTAGAATAAACCCAGACCTTGCAGACTTTGGAATTTTATGTTTTAGGGATGAGAGCTGATTGCCAATCACATCTGGCAATATCCTTTGTGTTGTTTCTTCCAGGGATTCCTCTGAGGGACCAGAAAATGGGAATGTGCCTTCAGGACAGAAGGGGTGGTGGGAAGTCTCGTCTTTATCCCATAAAGTGTGGTCAGTTCCCTTCCAGATGTGGGCTGTAATTCCAGATGTGGCCTTAGAATCCAGGAGTTACTACTGGGATGCCTGATAGCCACAGCTCCAGCAAGGAATAATCCAGCGAAATGTTTGAGGAATCCTGGAATGGTTTGGGTTGGAAGGGACCTGAAAGCTCATCAAGTTCTGTCACAGCATTGTATTAGTTTAAGTAAAATATCCTCCAGCAAGGAATAATCCAGCAAAATGTTTGAGGAATCATGGAGTGGTTTGGAACCTTAAAGCTCATCTAGTTCCACCTCCACCATCCCAGGTGCTCCAAGCCTCAATGTCCAACCTGGCCTTGGACACTTCCAGGGATCCAGGGGCAGCCACAGCTTCTCTGGACAATGATGGTGAGAGACTGATAAACAGAATTTTTAAAGGGATTGGATCAGGGAAGGATCCCAAAGGAAGAATTTGCTTTATTTTGATTGACTTAAAAATATTTTGGTGTGAGACTTAAACTCCTCCTTGAAGAAAGGAGCTGGTTGGGTTTTCCTTTGTGGTGGTTGAATGTGAAATTCCACTTTTCTTTCACAGACATTATGCTGAAATGATAAACAGAAAGATTTTATTGAATCTGCGTGAGCAAACAGAATTTTTCAAAACAATTTCTGAATGAGGCCTGACATCCAAAGCGACTCTTCTAAAATATTTCATATTATTTTGGTGTTCGATTGAAATTCTTGCAAAGCAACGTTTTTATGGCTGCTCTTTCTGAACAGTAACTAATTACATTGAAAGGATTACTGCTGTCATTTTAAGAGCAGCAAAACGATGATAAAGTACAAAAATGGGGAGAGAGTTTGTGATTTGCAGTCTCGGAAGAGCAAATGGAATTAACTTGAAATAACTCTTTACATTGCTACAGTCAAAAATGGGCAGGATGCGCTATTTCCACAGAAGCTGCAGACTTTATTTGGTTTGTTGCTTGATTTGCTCTCGCTCTGATTAAATTCGAATGTGGCTGTGCCTCTTACATAAGGAAATATTGCTCAGCAGAAGACCCACGGATGGTGGTCCCTTGGTGAAGGCTGGAAGATGTCGCTGTGCGGGTCTCAGGAAGGTTTCTGATGGAAACAAAAGGGGCTTTTTAAGGGATTCAAGGTGTTTTTCCTGCTCAGTTGAGTTGCAGGATCCTTTGTCAGCTCTTTGCACCCCTTGTGTGTGGTTTGGGTGCTCTGTTCCCAATCCCAGTCTTTGCTGTTGTATTCCTCTCTTTCCTGAGGAAAAGGATGGTGCTTTTGGACTTGGAGCCTGCCCTGCTTTGGTTCTGGTGATGATTCTTGGGGAAGGAATTGGAGATTCTTTCCATGGCAGGGACCAGATGGATTTAGGATTGTGACTGTTCTTCACTGGACACCCTTGGGTTGTGACCCTCAGCCTTCTCAAGAGGAGGATTTTTGCTGTGGCCAGAAAAGAGGGATTTTGTCTTCTAAAAACCTCCACAATTAAAGTTGGAGGAATTCTCCAGCTTGTATATCTGATGGATTTGGGGGTCTGATGGCTCCAGATGGATTTGGATGCAGACTCAGAAATGAATTTGAGGGTTATTGCAGCAGCTCCAGCAGGTGTGGCAATGTGCAACCTGCTTACCTGGAGGCTTTTGATTTTAATTCACACCTTCCTGAACAAAACTGAGCTCAAAGAAGTGAACAGATCCCACCAGCTTTTGAAGAAAGACCTTGAGAGCCTGTGAGGAGAATTAGGAGAGGATGAAAGAGGCAGCATGGGGGGTGTTGAGATGGAGATGAACTGCAGGGCACTTCTCTAATTAGTTTAAGGATTTAATATTTTTTCCCATTTATGAACTTTTTATATAAATCTGCAGCAACATCGGAGGATCTAGAGGACTTTATGGAATTTTTAGCTTCCTCCCCACCCTCCTTATATTTTTTTTTAGGTCCAAAAGGGCACTTTTGCTCTATTTGGAACAATGGCTTGCTGTTAGAATATAAAAGGATAATCACAATAATAAATGCCTTGCTTAGAACTTGCTCAGAGAGATCCTTCCCAGGATTTTCTCAGGACCTTAGAGCTTGAATTGCAAGCTCTCCTCTGGAAGATTGTTCCATGGTCAAATGTACCCTGAAGGACAATGAATTTTTCATTGGGTTTTAAACTTTGTTTTTTTCCCCCCAGCTTAAAACCATGCCTGATCACCCAACCATGCATCCTGTTGGACTGATTCATGCATAAAAATGCATTTTTAGCTGCATTTGCTACACTAAATGCATTTCCTTCCTCTCTTGCCAAAAGCTGATGCAGACCTGTGCTGAATGTTTTTCCAGGCAATAGAAACTCTGTGATTATGCATAATTGTGATTAAAAACCATTATGTTAATATAATGGGTGTAAAGCCACTGGTTTGATTTGAAGAACCTGAGGGGAAAAAAAAATCCATTTCAAAGAATTGTGGCGGTGCTTGTTTGTGTGCAAGAACCTCATCAAAAATATTGCAGCTAATTACACCCTGTTTTGTGAGACATGTACACTGGAATTGTTAAACTGCACCCTGGGCTGCACTGGGGGTGGTGCCTTTGTCATGTATTTGTCACGTTCATGGAAAAATTGTGCATTTTGGTTTTTTCAGATGGATCAGATTGTCCCTGCTAAGATAATGCCAATGGAATGGGACCCTGTCAGGGGATAATGGCCCTGCCCTGGATGCTGTGCAGGGAAAGCTGGGACATTTATCAGAAATAAGCATTGAGGTGAAGCACAGACATTTATTTCCAAAGCCAAGAGGCTTTTATCCTGTCCAAACTGTCTATAGGATTTTTTTCCCATATTTTCTCCCCTTACCTGCATCTGCACCAAGTGAGTGATGGGCAGGATTCTGACATTTTGCTTTAATGGTGCTGCAGGTTTTTGTCTTGCTGAAAAGCTGTGCCCTGGTTGGGTCAAAGAACAGATTCACATTTTAGGAATGGAAGGTGGAACCATTTCTTGAGAAATCTGGGAATCACAGCAAGATTCCTGCTTGTGTGCAAGGGGTACTCAGATTTCCGTGTAGGGGGAATGGGTTCCCACGGAGAGAGGACAGGGTTGGATGGGATATTGGAAAGGAGTCAAAGAATTCACAGTTTTTTTAGCAAAGTTTTTTGGGTTTCAGCCCAAAAATGGGGCTGCAAATGATGAAGGCAATCCCCGCACCATTCCTGCGCTCCAGGACTGGGACATGGGCACTGGGTCATCCCTGGGGAAACTCCAGGCTGAGTGGGGTGTGTGGGGAGCAGAAGCAGCAGGACGGGGACCCTGGTGTCCCCCTGTGCCCTCCTGCCCCCGTGGGACATGGACCAGTGGGGGCCTTGGCTGGGATAATGGTTGGACCCAGTCTGAGAGGGCTTTTCTATCCCAAACCCCTCCGTGGGTGCTGCTCCTCAGCCTCTCTGAGCTTCCTCAGCCTCTCTGAGGTTGGCTCTGCAGTGAGGTTTGGAATTGTTTTCCAGGGCGTTCTGTGCTGGCATTTCTGCTGTTGTTTCTCCCATGCTACCCCATTATCCAGAAAGCTGCTGGAGATTCCCAGTGGGAAACCTCACCTGTGCCGCTGGAGCTGCCTCTGGAGCAGCTGGCTGAGAGATCCCACTGGGGCCAGATGCAGGGCTTGAAACTCTGAGTGGATTTATGGTGGATACTGGGATGAAATTCCTCCCTGGGAGAGTGGGGAGGGGCTGGGATGGGATTCCCAGAGCAGCTGTGGCTGCCCCTGGATCCCTGGCAGTGCCCAAGGCCAGGCTGGACAGGGCTTGGAGAAGCCTGGGGCAGTGGAAGTTGTCCCTGCCATGGCAAATCTTCCAAGGTTTATTTATTCCACTTGTGATGGAAAAGGGCAGCCCTGAGATGGGACCCAAAAAAACCCATCAATGAGAGACAGCTGAACAAAATATTTAAAGATTAAGCCAAATCCATAAACATCCTTATTAACAGTATTTAATTAGTTAATTAATCCTTAAAAAAATTGTATTACTAAAAATCTTAAGAGTTTCTGAACCGTGTAGTGAAGATGTGATTCCTACCTATATATATATAAAAAATAAGAAAAAAAAATCACATCATCTAAACTAACTCAAAATTCCTTCAGAAATCCTCACACACCAGAGTTTTTGCTGTTCCAGGGGTGCCAGCAGCCTGGGATGGAGGGGGCACCTCAGGGCTTGGCACTGCTCCTTGTCCAGTGATTCCAAGGGCACTCGGGGTTTAATTGATGCTGTGAGGCCCAATGGGAGCTTGTTGAAGTCAGCTCGAGGATCACAGCTTGTTCCAGAGGGGCTTGGATCACACCCCAGCAGCTGAGAGGTTTTTCTTCTCTCTGTTTGAGATGCACCTGCCAAGACTGGAATAACGGGAAGAGGCTCCTTGACCCCAAACTCTGCCGCTGGCAACATCCTTGGGAGGAGAGGGGTGAAAAAATTTGCATTTACATAAGGTTTCCTATTCATGAATGCATTACCCAGCAGTTCTGGCTAGATAAGTGGTGGTGAGTGTTTATCTGGCCAGTGTACAGAGCGAGGAGTAACTGATATTGCTGCTGGAAGGAAAAAGAAGTGTAGGAAAACCACAGGAATTTGGGATGTGTGAGCAGCTCTGCCTTTGGGAATAACTTTCAGCTCACCTGCTGCCCAGTTTGGGAAATATTGCCTGATGTGTGATGAACCCTGCAGCTCAGACCTCTGCCCCAAACCCACTTCCATTTCTCCATGTGGGAAAAAGCGAGTCCAGGGTTTTGTCTGGAGGAGAGCTGTGGATAGTGGGGCACTGGGGTGACCTCACCTGGAATCTTGTGAGCAGTTCTGGGCACTGCAAAGGGAGAAAGAGATTCAACTGCTGGAGAGTGTCCAGAGGAGTCAGTGAAGATGGGCAAGGGGCTGGAGGGGAAGCAGGATGAGGAGCAGCTGAATGTTCAGCTGGAGAAGAGGAGACTGAGGGGAAACTCGCTGGGATCTGCAGCTTCCTCGTGAGGGACAGACACTGAATTCTCCTCTGGAATGGCTGGGGCTGTGCCAGGGGAGGGTTAGCTTGGATACCAGGGGAAGATTCTTCCCCCAGAGGGTGTTCAGGCACTGGAACACCCAGTGTTCCTTTCAGGGAAGGAAAAAGATAATTTTAATAATTGATTGTCGATTGTTCCCACCTCAGAGGAACGTGGGTGCAGCATCGCTGCACACAAAACCTGCTTTGTCCTTCCGAGCCTGCACAAGCTGGAGAAATAGTTTTTGTTTTCTCATTAATGAAATATTAATTACGTGTTTATATTTTGGTGTGGCCTAAAGTGAATATTAGAGTGCCCATAAATAAAACATTGCCAACTTTAATACAGGACGGGGTTTTCTCACATTTGTCTTAAATGAGCTCATTACAGTGGAGAAGGTAATAAATATTTGATTTCAGGGCATGTTAATGAGGTGCTTGCTCATGAATTCAAAGTGTTTAGCAGAATTTTCTCTCCCCTTCAAACATGTTATATAGTGCAAACATTTTGAATTATTTAATCAGGAGGATCTTTAAGCACTCCGGTGCTGTGTTTAAAAACCTAAACCCACAAAGCCACAGAAGCAATTAATGGCTGCAGCTTCCCAAACAGATGATAATTTGGTGAATAATATTGTTTGTTTTCAATTCAGGGTTTCCACGGAGGGCTTCCCTGCCTTTGGAGCTCTCCCTGCACACAGCAGTGGCACTCAGCCCGTGTGGGCACACTTCCAACAGGTTTTATTGGCATTTTAGCCCACTGGGTTGTGCCATCAAGGCTGTTTTAACACAGATGCAAACAGTGGGATTTAAGTTTTGCAGTTAAATCCATATTTCTCACCAGTCACCACCACATTCTCATGGAAATGCTGCAGGTGTTGGAGAGCAGAAGCGGAGTTGGGAGGGTCCAACCTGGTGGAATTTGGTTTCTCTCCCTTGCAGTTCTTCTTCTCCTCTCTGCCTGGCCTGGTATGAAATCTACATATTGTTACACTCTGTGGTGGGTTGTTGTAATTACACCTGTAATTATGATTATTCCTGTATTATGGAGGGAATTCCTCCCTGGGAGGGTGGGGAGTGGCTGGGATGGATTCCCAGAGCAGCTGTGGCTGCCCCTGGATCCCTGGCAGAGCCCAAGGCCAGGCTGGACACTGGGGCTGGAGCACCTGGGACAGTGGGAGGAGTCCCTGCCATGGCAGGGATGGAATGGGATGAGATTTCAGGTCTCTTCCCACCCAAACCACTCCACGACCCTATAAAGATTCAACACCTCTAAAAGTGGCGATCCCAAATATTTCTCCTCCCATGAGCCCATTTTTTTATTTAGCCACTACATTAACAACACACTTTTTTCTCATTTCTTTTTTTCAACTTTGCATCTCTGACAGTGAACTTTGAAGCGCTCCTGGTTTCTGCACTTCCACCCCAGCCTCTCCAGCCAGTGCAGAGGTGGCAGCAGCTCTGTGAGGGTTGATGGTGATGCCTCACCTGGTGGGCAAGTCCAGGGCTCAGCAAGAAGCAGCTTCCTTTGGGAGAGGTTTGTGGCTTCTTGTTGGGTGTTAAAATGGGAAGAAGGACTGCGGGAACTTCTGTAATTCTTCTAAAAATTTTGGTCATCTTCCTTCATCATGGAAATCATGAGGGGAAAACCGCGGAACTCAGAGCAGGTATTTTGGAACAGCATTTGAGAAAAATGCCTTTTGCTAGGAAAGGAGGTGAACCTTGGTGTGGTTTTACCACTTTTTAAAACAAATTCAATTTCTGCCTGCTGGCCCTGAGCTGGCCATTCCCTTGTTGGAGAAAGAGTGGGAATGTGGGAAAACACCTGGAATCAGGCCCTCAAAATGTCCCTACCAGCACCCTCCAGACCTGTCCTAAAAGGCTCTTCCCAGCTAAATCCATGGAACCTCTGCCTCAAAGCCATCGTGTTTCTTGCTAATGGCCCAGTTAGGGAAAAGGAACGCCAAAAAAAATGAGATTGCTAAAAGCCTGAGGAGTTTCATCTCCCTCAAAGCCAGGAGAAGCACAGATTTTTGAGGAAGGGATATCTGGAAAGGCTAGGAGAGGTGAGAAATGTTTCCACTCTCACTTTTTCTAGCTTGTAATTATCTGGTTTTTTTTAAATTTTCTCCTTTTTTTCTTTCTTTTTCTTTTTTTTTAAATCAGATTTGCCACTTTTCCTCCAAGGAATTAATTCCCCAGGGAGCAGATAATGGAGAAGGGCCTGCCAAGGTATCCCAGTGCTGTTTCACCAGGTTTAATCTCAGTTTTCAACCCATTTTCCCGTCAGGAAATGGCTGCTGAAGCATTTTGTGCAATGCAGACTCAGCTTTTAAAGGGCATGAAAGTTAAAATATTTTACCTAAATTCGATTAAATATTAAATTTTAAGCCATTTACACTGAAAACGCTGAACTGTGAGGAAGCAAAACCAGGAAAACCAGAGCAAAACCTCAGAAAATTGAGGTGCTGAGGTGTGGGTCAAGATTCCAGAGTCTTTTCTTCCAGGAGCTGGGATCAGCCCTGATTTAGGAAATATTCAGGGCTCATCCCAGGAAAACAAGGCCTTGACTTACTAAAGATTAAGTAGATTAGGCTTAGTCTGGAATGTTTATTAGAATAATAACAAAAAAAATAAAAACTCAAACCCAAGAAAACCCAAAAGATATTGCAGTGATGAATGGTTTTAATTAAAAGTAGGTAAAGACCACTTTAAAAAAGCTTTAATTTCAAGCACTTTCTGTATTTTAGTGCTCCTGGAAGGCAAAGAATATTAATTCCTAGAGCAAGAATTGGAGAAGTAATTTGGCTTGGCTTTAATTTAGTAATGATACAATCTAGCTATAATTAAATGGGAGCAAAAAAATCTGAGGAACAGAATTTGTTAATTTAGGTCCAAACTTGGTTTGTTCCTCTATAGTTAATTTGCTCTTTAAATTGGGAAGCATCACCATCCTCAGGTAAATAGAAGTGCAATCAACACCCCATAAATTCCACAGTATTTTTAAAGTAGTTTGTGAGGGAAAAAGTGGTAGGAAAATGCTTAAATTAAGATTATCCTGGATCATAAACTTCTCTTTAGTTGAGAGGCTTTATTGTGACAAAAATAGAACCATTGTGATTTATGGTTTTCACTTACAGATTTGAATGTGTTGTTTTTTAAAAAAGTGTTGCTAGATTTTCATAAATTTGACTTTTTTGATTTCCCAGTCCATGAGGATTATTGATACATTCAGAAACACAAAATCAAATTTCAAAATAATTTGCTAAATCTTCCACAATATCCTTGAAAATAAAATTTTAAATCTTGGAGGAGCCTCATTCAAATTCCTTTCTTTATGAAGTTAGAAAGATGCCCATCCACAGCAGACATTTGGTACTGAGGAATTGTATTAATTAAGTTTTAAAATTTATCTGCAGGAGTAACAAATGAGTGTCTGCATGCATCTGGATAATTTGGCTCTGTCAATATTGATCCCTGCTTTTTGCAGTTGTTAATCCCTCTGGGAATGGATTCTCTCTGTAATATTCCCCGAGCTGATGTTGGTTGTTGATTCTGCAGTTTTATTCCTCCTGCTTTCATTTTTCTAAGAAGGAGAAACTTCCTTAATCCCAGGCAGAGATAGAAATAGAAGTGACAGCTAAAAAGAAAAAATAAATAAAAAACAATTGGAATTTCCTGCTCTTCTCCAGCTCTTGGAATGCTGCTGGTGCTGAGGAGGGAGGGTAAGCACGACAGCCTGTGGCTCTCTGAAGTGTTTTATCAGTGCTCCTCAAAAATATCAAAGGAGAAACTTATTCCTTGTAAAAATAATTCTGATTGCAGCCTCTTGGGCTGGATCTGATACAGCTCCCGTGCATCCCTGAGGTGACTTCCTGAATATTCCGTGGAAAATGGCATTTCCAGGGATGACACTTTTTTTTTTTTCTGAGGCTGTTTTTAACTTCCGTGACCATTTTTCAGTTTTGTTTTTATTTTGTTCTGGGAGCCTCCTCCTTGGCTCCTAGGCTGTATCACAGTGTTAAACTCCAGTTTTAGTAGTTTGAATTCTATACGTTTCCATTGAACAAAGCTTCATTTTGCAGTGGTTTTCAGTGCCTGGAGTTCCAGAGTTTTGAGGCCATACCTCACAAATTGGCAGCTTTTTGTTTGAGGCCATGGGCTCCTCCTTGGCTCCCATCACAGTGGGAGTATCACAGGCTGTATCACAGTGTTAAACTCCAGTTTTAGTAGTTTGAATTCTATACGTTTCCATTGAACAAAGCTTCATTTTGCAGTGGTTTTCAGTGCCTGGAGTTCCAGAGTTTTGAGGCCATACCTCACAAATTGGCAGCTTTTTGTTTGATGAAATGTCCAGCCCTGCTCATCCTCCTCTGACTTACTCACTGTTATCTCCTCAGGTGAATTTGCTTCTTCTGGATGTCCTTTGGAATTATTTATTTTGTTTAAAATGAGGGAAGAGCAGGGTCCTATTTCACCTGAACAGGTTTCTTAATTGTTGGGAAAAAGGAATTTATGCAATTGTATCCTCCTCCTGGTCATTTCAAAATGACTTTATAGTTGGTGTAGAAATACATTTTCAACAACTTCTGCAAAGAAATCCTCTTTTGTGCCTGTCTTAATTACTGGCTTATCTCTTATTTTTATTTGACTGCTCTTTCTATTTCATTCCCAATCCTCCATCCATCAAAAATCTTTTGAAATAGCTGAATAAAAAGTACAAGTTTTTCTCCTGTTTAGTGCAAGCCAGGCTGTGATGGCTGTGACATCTCTTACTAAGAGAGAACAAAGAAACCACTCAACTCCAAATAATCCAAGTCTGCCTTGTCAGAGTTGGGCTATGGGGCCTATTAAGGCTTTATTGCAAAAGCAGCGGTGCTTAAACAAACGTACAGACCTTTCTGGGCCTGGTTCTGCATTGGCAGAAATAAAAAGGAGAAAATATTAAAGAAAAATCTTTACAAAATGTTTCAGTGCAGCCTCTGAGCTACTGTGGAATAATTCTGCAGCAGTTTGCTGTGATCATTTGCTGCTGAAGGAACCTGAGAGAGGCTGGACTGGTCAATTTTGACAGATCATGGCAAAGGCTTTTCCTTCCCTTTGACAGATGCTCAGGGAAGTGATTCCAAGAGCTCTTGATGGTTTTTTTGGGATCCTGAGCCAAGCCTGCACAACACCATCAATGTCTTAGGCTGCACTCAAAGTGCCAGGGAAAGGAACCAAAGAGATTTGCAAAGCTGTGGTTTATTCTGCATATCCAGATGGGAATTGGGAATACGGATGTTGGATGGAAAAGGATGGAACATGCTTTTGGGAATATGGATATGGAAAAGGATGGAATGTGCCTTTCTGGCTCCTCAGCCTGAAAGGACGGACCATAAACGATCAGGTTTGCACCAGGGTTTGATTCCTGACATTTTGGTGCAGATCTGATTTATGGGGTTTATTGTTTCTGTTTAAGGGATGATGCGTCTGCATCCAAACCCAGGAGGTGCTCTGGGAGCTCAAAAGGAGGAAAGGGAAAATGCTTCCTTTTGGGAAGCCCAATTAGGGGGATAAATGGCACAGATGACTTCACTAATTTATGTTCCCTGTGATTTCTGGGATGAAACACAGCCCACAGGCTGTTCCTCTGCTCCTCGGGGCTTTGGGTAGTTTACTGTTTGTGGCTGTAAAAACACAACAGGGAATACCTGAACATATGCTGGAGCTAAATGGGAGCTGGGAAACATCAAATGCCTCTTCCTGCAGCGTTGGTGTGCAGAAAAAGACGCTCTGGCTCTCTGATTTCCAAACCCTGTTGGAAAACACTTTTGGAAGACACTTCACCAGAGGAGCTGCCTCTTAAACACCTGAATTATCCTAAAAATTATCCTGAAAATCTCTTCTTGTTCATTAAAACAGCTTCCCCCTTGATGGCTTCATCTGTCAGGGCAGGGCTCCACTGCCCACAGGGCTCCTTGGTTATTTAACATTTCCTTCAATCTTCAAGGAGGAAAATAAAAATTAAAAAAAAAAAAAGGGAAATGATTCCACAGCTCTTGCTGCTCTCGTCTAATAAAACATTATCCTGTAAGATATTGAAGTGCCAGCACTCAGGGAGCTCTGGGTAGGGATGGGCTGAGCACCTGAAGTGGTTCCTGCTGGGATGAGCTGATCCAGCCCAAATCCAGCATCCCTGGGATCTGTGGATGTGCTCCTCAGGAATTCTGTGTCTGAATGCCTCTGAACAAAATGCTATTTAAAATATGATCCTAATAGGGAATCCACACAATGATGGCTCCTGTGTTGAGCTGTAGTAAAATCCTCAGATGTTATGGTTAAAAGGAGAAATTTATGGGAAATATTTGGCTCCTTTGGGATGTTGGGACAGGGAAGCTTGCCTGAAATGACTGAAATTCTCTTTCCTTATACTAAAAGGTAGACATCACAGAATTCATCTGTTTCACAGAGAATTTCCAGAGTGAATTTTTGGTTTATTGTTCAAGACATTTGGGGCAAGTTTTAGATTAATTTTGAAATGATATCTGGATTAAATAGTTTGAAGTTTATCCATTTCCATGGCTTTGCTGTTTCATTTCCATTTAAGTGGGTTTAACTATAAGAAATACTTTAAAAATTATCTCAAGGTGTCTTTTAAGGACTCATTAATTAATTTCTTTGGCTTTTGAGATATGACAACCTTATTTGTGTGTTTTCCTTGCTGCTGTGATAGTCTAGGAATGCTAAAAATGCTGAAAGTAAATTATATCTCACTTTGCTCAGTTGACTTTGGCTCAATTGCTTTTATCAGCCAGCAGATGACACTTACAGGTCATTTGTCCTCATTGGGATTCTGAAGTGGCTGAGTCATTTTTTATTCATTCTGAAAGTATTTATTTTAATGATATTTTTGCTTGTTTTACTGTGGTTTTCAGTAAAGGGCCAGGTAGGCATTAACATGAACAGACTGTTCCTAGCTAGTGACCAGTGCAATATTTATGGAACCTTCTGTGCCACTGAAGTTTCTCACTTGGTGGATGCAAAGTTTCTTCCACCAGTAGAATCCATCAAGATTCTGATGGCAAGCATCAAGTTTCTAAATCTAGCTCCAACTTAAGGGATAAAATTAACATATTTTGGCAGTGGTTGTGCTCTGAAAATTTCCTGTTTCTCTTATTAACGAGATAATGAGTTTTTGTGGGATCCCAGACTGGTTTGGGTGGGAAAGGGACCTTAAAGATTTCATTCCAGGCTGGCAGCTGATGGATCTGGGAGCAAGGAATGCTGGTTCAATCCAATTCCATGGAATCACAGAAGAGTTTGAGCTGGAATTGGCCTCTGGAGATCCTCTGCTCCAACCCCTCTGCATCCAGAGCATCTTACACAGGAGCACATCCAGGTAGGACTGGAATGACTCCAGAGAGGGAATTTCCAATAAAAAACCATGGAGAGCAAACAGCAAAACCTCATCAGCACCAAACTGCTCCTGTACGTGGTGGAATTGTTGCTGTAACAAAGTTCTGTTGGAGAGGCTGGGTAAAAACTGATTTTTATTTATATTTTTCCCAGATGTTTGCTTTGGAAACCCTTCTCAGCCTGCGAGTGGGAGCACTTCCCAAAGCTCCAGGAACAAGGCAGTCAGTTAAATTTTACTGGGGGATGAAATGGATGAATTTTGACTTTGAAGCTGTGGGAGGAAAAGCAAAAGAACTCTTGTCAGACACCTGTAGTTCAAACCCACTTCACATGGCCTGGCTCTGCCTAAATCATCCTCATTTGCAATTCAGCTCTCAGGGATAAGGAGTTTCCTTCCATTTGGGCTCCACGGGGGGTTCTCAGGAAAGGCTGAAGTCAGCTCAGAGAATCACTCCAGTTAATGCAGAAATGAGGCCGAGGGGTTAATGGAGCCACAGGAGGCAGCTTTGGAGATGGAAAGGCAGGAGGCCAAAATCAGATTTAAGGGATATTTATTGGGAGGAATTGGGTCTTTATTAAAGACCTGCATTTCCAGATCACAGAGTGATTGGTGCTTTTTAAAGGGGCATTGAGCAGTGAGGATTAGAGAGATTTAGGGATTTTTCTTTTGGGTGGGTTTTTACATGTTAAAAGGATCATGGAATCACAGAATGATTTTGGCCAGGAAGGGACCTTAAAACTGATCCCATTCCACCCCTGCCATGGCAGGGACACCTTCCACTGCCCCAGGCTTCTCCAAGCCCTGTCCAACCTGGCCTTGGGCACTGCCAGGGATCCAGGGGCAGCCACAGCTGCTCTGGGAATCCCATCCCAGCCCCTCCCCACTCTAACACCCTGTGAATTCATTGTGTAATAGTTTGGAGCTCTGTCTTGCTGCTGGAGCCTGGCCTCCTGCACTCACGGGAGTCTTTAAGGTACCAGGGCATTGAAAGAGGCTTGGGTTGAAACTTCTCAAGGGGAAATAACAACCTACAATTGCTCAGCTTCCTGATTAAAAAACCCACAGCAGTGGCTGGGTGAGAGCAATGTTTTCTCAAGCATTAGCGATACTTTAATTCAACACTGCAACAACAACAAAAAAATGGATTTTATTGCTCTCTATTTTATGGATCATGAATTTAACTGAGCTAAATAGTCAAAGTCCAGGTGAGTAATGCTGCTTTAGTGATCTGCTGACCACATTTCCTCCTGCATTTCACTAACTATTTATTTTTTGTTCTGCTTACTCAGCTTTTCACATTTTGTATTCCAAAGAACAGCAAAGAAACCGAGGCTGTGTTTGCCTTACAAGGTTTTGTGCACCTGCTCTGGTAGGTTTTTTCTCTTCTGAATGGATTTTCGTCAAACTTTGAAGAATATTTGTCTTTAGGGCCCAGTTTGGTAGGTCTGTCAAATGTTTATGATGGCCTTTCCCTTTCCCTTTCCTTTCCTAGGATTCTGCCTTTGGGGGGCACAGTACAGACAGCAAAATATCTTAAAGTAGTTTCTCTGATGAAATGCTACCTCCATTTCCCACCCCTACATTTAACAAATAATAAACCACAAACATTTAATGAATACAAAGCAAGTGCATGATTGAGTTTTTGGGATTTGGCTGCTTTTCCATCCCCGCTGTCCCTGCTCTGGAGCTGGGATGTTTTAGTGGGTGATTCATGGCCCCATTACTGCCTTTATTCCTTTAAGAGCACCTGGAGGGACAATGTTTCACCATTACCCTAAAGAGCTGAGCTGCTTTTTTGCATAGTTCCAAATCTTCCATTTAATTCCACTTTAATTTAAATGTTTCACATTAACTTTCTGCATTATTTTTTCGGCTTAAAAGAAGTTTCTTTGTTTTTTACCCTCTAAACTTCACCCAGGGAATGTGAAATTGGGTCAAGCTCCAGTTTTATTTTGTTCTGCTGCAACGTTTTATTCCCAATTTGAAATTATTTTGTTTATAGGAGTGGTAAATTCAACTTGATGTTTCAGCTGGAAAAGGTGACACATTCCCAGTGTGCAAAATGTCCTGCTCCCACTTTTTCTGAGCAGCTCCCCAAAGGTGGAAATGGCCTTTTTTGGGGGTGGTGAAAATAATTAAGGCAATTTTTGTGTTAGACTGAAGTATTTCAGTTTGGAAGGATCACTTACCCCAAAAATTGGGGTAAATATCCCAAAACCCCCTCAGATTCTGCTCTTTTGCTGAGTCCTTCCAGGAGATGTTGTGATTTTCTGGGAAGGGAAGTGTGATGGGATGAGGTTGGTGGTTGTGTGTGCAGCTCACTGCTCAGTTATTCCACATCTCCCAAAATATTTTGGGAATATCAAACCTTGGAGTTTGGAGGGGAAGACAATTGGATTAACTTATCCTAGCTGTATTATGTGCTTGGATCCACTAAAATAAAAACCATTAACCCCCAAACTTTGGGAAATGGATCAGTTATTGCTAAAATTTTAAATGAATTAATGTTCAGTGATGTGTGAGGTCAGTTCCAATAAGAGCTCTTAAAAAAGTGGGGGGGAAGCCATGAACAATTTTCATAAGTTTCTAATTAACACACAGGATCTGAATCAAATTTAATCGTTTAAAGCCAAAGTTTCATGAAGGAGCAGGAGAAAAGAGTGTCCTACAAAGCAGTTAATTATTTCAATTTAAAATTTCTGATTTTGAGTGTTGGAAAACGTTCTGCACATTTATGTGCTCAAACTATTTCTGTATTTTCACCTTAAACTTGGGCTGTTCTGGGAGGGAAGGGAAGGGGGAAAGGTGTGAGAACCCTGAAGGGAGTGGCTGTGGATGCAGCAGAACATCCTTAGAGGCCCTCAGGACACCTCCACAGGGGTTTTGCAGAGCAAACAAACCCTGTGGGATCCTTGTCTGTTGCAGTGAGGTAGAAAAATCATAAAGGAAAGGCTTCATAAAGTCAAGGCTGCTCTCCTGGAATCAGTGGCTGGCCTGTCAAAGCTAACATTTTTCAAGTTCTGATGTCAAAGCAATCCTGGTGTGAGCAGTTCATGAACATAACAATCTATTCCTGGGGAAAAAGCAACCAGCACCTGTATAAACTGTTTTTACACCCTTAGAAAAATGAAAACTATCTCTCACAAACAACTTTTCACACACCAGGGTTGGAGTGACCAACCAATACAGAATAAAAACTTGTTAGTGACCAATGAAGTGATTGGCAAGAAAGTTCCTGAGCAATGGGAATCACACACAGGGCTGTAAAACTGGATAAAAATGTGAATAAAGAATGGCCTTTTTCCACCCTGAAGAAAATGGAGTCCATGGGATTTATTCCCATACTCATCCATGGAATATTTGGTGTTTTCCAGGAGTTTGCCTCCCGTTCTGGGTGTTCCTGTATCAGTCACAGCCAGGATTGCTCCGGGCCAGGGGATGAGGCTTGAGCTGCAAGGAACACACAGAGAAAATGTGTGGAAAATCACAGTGCCAGGGGTTTGTTCCTTGCTGCATTGAGATAAAGAGGAGCAGCAGCACTGACCAGACAGCCCTCGGGATATTTTGGGGTTTTTTTCTTGAAATCTCTTTGCTTTACCATCATTATTTATTTTTTTTTTTTTTCATGAGGGACTAAGAGCATTTAAAAATATTTTAAATTAAGAAATGCGAAAATCATTGTAGGAGAGACAAGAGGTAAAATGAGTCAATAAAACTTTAAAACAAGTGAATATTTATAATTATTTTGCTGATAATATTGTTGCATGATTGGACGCACTGACTGGAGTAATTAGCACAAGCTGCAAGTAAATCGGTGTAAAATAATAATGCTAAAAAATGGTGTTAATTTCTTTCATCTTCTATTAAAATGATTTTCCCAGGATATTCTCTGATTTCCCATTGAATCTTCCAGACTTATTTTACTTCAAATGAATAGTGTAATTTTAAAAAATTAAATAATTAATTTGTATTTTGTGGGACACTCTTTCCTTTTGCTCTTTCATTAAATATTAGCTTGAAAAGCTTAAATTTGTTTAATATCCTGCATGTTAATTAGGAAATGATGAATATTTTCCAGGCACAAGCATAAATTTTAAAAGTGGTGCTGAAGTCTTACCCACAGATAATAAATCCCAGTTTTATGACCAATAATTGTGTTATTAAAATTGATGCTTTCAATCACTAATAAAGCAAGAAATTTGGCACTGGGGCTGAAATAAGAACGACACTTCCTTCTTCTTTTTCAGCTTCATTGCAGTTTAATGAAATATTTGCATGGTGAGCTTTAGGTGCAATAATCCCATAAATCAGGTGGGGATTAGGAGAATAGAGGATAGATTTTCACACTAAATAGGAATTTATTCCCTCCCTGGAAAATGGGATTTGGGGTGTCCAGAGGTGTTCAGGAGTGTCTGTGCCCTGCTGAGGGTAAGGACAGGCAGGTGCCAGCTACAACGTGGTTTCCATGAGAAAATGGGACTTTTTAGAGTTTTTCATGGAAATGTTTGAAGAACAACTCCAGAGGAGGCCACCAGGATGGTCAGAGGGATGGAGCAGCTCTGCTGGGAGGAAAGGCTGGAGAATTGGGATTGTCCAGCCTGGAGAGGAGAAGCTTTGGGGTGAGCTCAGGGTGGCCTGCAGGAGCTGCAGGAAACATGGAGAGAGACTTTGGAGAAGGGATGGAAGGACAGGACACAGGGAATGGTTTCAAATGGACAGAGAGCAGGGTTGGATGGGATTTGGGAAGGAATTGTTCCAGGGAGGGTGGGGAGGGACTGGGATGGGATTCCCAGAGCAGCTGTGGCTGCCCCTGGATCCCTGGCAGTGCCCAAGGCCAGGCTGGACATTGGGGTTGGAGCAGCCTGGGACAGTGGGAGGAGTCCCTGCCATGGCAGGGTGGAATGGAATGGGATTTCAGGTCCCTTCCATCCCAAATCATTCCATGATGCTCTGATGAGAAGAATTCCCAGGTGCCAGGCTCCGGTTTCACCAGTGCTTTATGATGTTCTATCCCATTTTAGAGTTAAATGGGGAGGCTGAAATGCAGTAAACATTCATGGAGCTCCTAAATTCCCCATTCCTTTGTTTCCTATTCCTTTGTTTCCTGGCTTTTACGAATTGTCACGTTGGTAATTACAGCACTGCAGTTTCCAAATGCCCTTTTTGTTTGTCCTTTAGCACTCCAGCACAGCCCTCATCCCTTCTCCTTCGGGATGTTGTAACATGAGAAAATTGTCTGAAAGATTGCTGTGTTTTATGGCACTTTCTGAAGCGCCTCTAGTTTAAAAAAACCTCATTTTGTGGGAATGACAGCTTGATGCTCTATGAATATCCCTGCTCCCATCCCCACTGTGGCAGCCTCGAGCAGTTTATTTACCACACGCTCCCAAGGATTTTGGAATTTGTAGCCTGCAAGGTCAGGCACTCTGGTGGAAGCCAAGCTGGGATGCAGCACCCTCATTTTTTCTTGAAATTTGGGAGAGCACATTGGTTTTATTTATTTTTCTTGGATTCACAGAATTCTTTAGGTTGGAAAGGACCTCTGGGATCCGTGAGGTGCCACATCCAGAGGGCTTTCAAATCCCTGCACGGATGGGGACTCCACCCCTGCCCTGGGAAGCTGTGCCAGGGTTGGACAACCCTTTCTGTGGAGAAATTTTCCATCATATCCAACCTAAACCTCCCCAGGCAGGGGGACCAAGATCCAGGTTGGAAATTCTCAATGAACTTGAGGTTGTTTCCTCTTGTCCTGTCACTGATTCCTGGGGAAAAACTGACTCCAACCTCCCTCAGGTGATTGTAGAGAGGAATAAATTCCCTTCTGGCTTCCTTTTCTCTTGAGATGCAGAGTTTGTGCTTCCTTCAGGTTTTTTCCAGGTTCCTTCAGTCTTTTCTGGGATTCCTTCAGGATTTTCCAGGTTCCTTCAGGTTTTTCCAGATTCTCTTAGGCTTTTCTGGGTTTCTTCATGTTTTTCCAGGTTCTTCCAGATTCTTTTAGGCTTTTCCAGGTTCCTTCAGGTTTTTCTGGGTTTCTTCAGCTTTTCCTTCAGGTTTTTCCAGGTTCCTTTATGTTTTTCCAGGTTCCTTTAAGCTTTTCTAGGCTGGGATGCAAAGGCAGAAGTCTCTGAGAATGAATTATTCAGCACAAATCATGCTCGAGGTCCATGGCTGCAGAGCTGCTGGCTTGACCCAAGAGTCTCAGCAGCTCTCACAAATTATGTGAAAAATCAAATAGAAAAGCGTGATAGCTGGGGTTAACCAAAAGGTTGAAATTTCCCTTAAAAAATAAATAGGGAATCAGATTCAGAAGAATGGGTTTGGCTGTGTCCACCCCTCAAAGGGAGGTGCCTGATCCTGCCTGATGTGGAATCTGGGAAAATAAATGGATCTCATTTGCTGCTTCTGAAAACAAAGCTGTGATTTATTCTAGTAAAGCTACTTAGAAATATTTGAAAAAAAAAAAAGAAAAAAAACCCCATCAAACTTCATTATTGTATAGGGGAAAATGGCATTGGGAAAGAATTAATGGCTGAGAATTAAAGGGTTGATCAAACTTGCCCCCATGAGGGACCTTCCCAGGGTGGCTGGGCCAGCCCTGAGGATCTCAAATGGGGAGATTTAATAATAATATTTAATAATTTGAAGGATTTAATATTCTGCAAGATTCATTATTTAATGTTTAATATGTCTTGAAATTGTCTCGTTTGTCATTTAAGGTGGCACATTGTTTTATTTCTCGTTTTTTACCCTTTAGGTTGTGTATTGGGAGCTAAACTCTGCTCAGATCTCAGCAGAACAGCTTGGAATGGCTGAGTTGGTGTCATTAAAATCTGTGCTAAATTAACCTCATTAGCAGCTCTCTTACACTCTTCTCATATTTCTCCTTCCTATTAATAAGAGGTTGAATTTCCAGCAGATTACTTTGGATTATCATGGGTAGAATACTTAAAAAACCTGCTTTGTTCTCTGTAAGTTCTTTTTCCCCCCTTTTTTTGTCTGGTTATTTAACCACCAGTTCTTTTTCTCCACTTTTTTCCTGGTTATTCAATAACCCTAAAAATGAGATTGAACCCAAAAAAACCCCCCAAAAAACCTGTGCATAAAGGAAGATTTTTGTTCATGTTTTGTTCATATCCTGTTTGATTAATTCCTCCTTTGTTAGAACTTGTGTTTCTAAAACATTGCAAGCTCACAGGTGACTTTTTAAATTTGCTTAAAAGAAGGATTTTGTACATTTACATTTTTAAAAAAAAATCAGTTCGTAGCACAAGTGAAAAGCCAATTTTGTCCAGAATTTCTTGCACATGCAGCATCTAAAATAGCTGCATGAGGCTGGAGCAAAGTTTAAATGCTTTTTTCCCCCCTCTGCTTCTTCACAGTTATATTTTTGAGCTCTCTGCTCTCTCTTTCTCTCTCCTGGAAAAATTTTTGGGAAATGGAGGAGGATAAAAAGTGATGAATTCCAGGTTGGGAGGGCACTGAGTTAAATACAGGCAGCGAGTTCTTCCTGAAATATTTTCCTGTTTTCCAGACAGATTGATCATGGTGTGAGCTCTACTCAGGGGGATTTAGCAAGAAATAGGGATGCTTGAGAATTCCCAGATGCTTCACTCAGGCAGGAATTATCAGTTTTATTCCATTTCCATGCCTTCCTTCCCTGGAAGATGTGGAGCAAGGAGTGGAATCTGCACCCCACAACCTGCAGGAATGATTTATCCTCTGGAATTTGGTCCGAATTCTGCAGCCATTCCCGTGGTTTTGCCTTAGAGACTCTTTAATTATCCTGAATTAATATCACCCCATTTAGGCACTAATGGCATTAAGCAGCAGATGAAGTACAACCATTAATGGTAAACAAGCAAGAGAGGGGAAAAAAGGGATTTATTCAATGCCCAGCATCCCAGTTTATCCATTCCTGGGTAATTCCCTGCTTCCACAGCCAGCAGAAAGGAAGGAATCATTTGACTTATTAATATAATGAAGATCAATGCAATCTGTGAGCACAAGGTTGAGGGAACAACATAATTACCCTGCATTTGTTGATGCAAAGAGCAGAATGGTTTTAATTAGTGCCTTAAATTGGGAAGGAGCTGGAAAGAAATGGGGAGCTTTCTTGGAGCTGGAATTTGTTCTGTGGGATTCTTTTGTGGGATTCTTTTCCTCCTTTAATGAGTGATGATGATGTGTCTGTGGTTGTTTTGAGCTTAATCAGGAAAATAGAGAAAAAATATAGAGTGGGAACATTTGGTTCCCCCCAACACATAAACTTCCTTTTTTTTTTTTTTTTTCCCCCTGGATCTCTTCAGGAGAAGGTTCTGGGCTTTTGAAGGGGGAATTAATATAGAGTGGAAACATTTGGTTCCCCCCAAACACATAAACTTCCTTTTTTTTTTTCCCCCCTGGATCTCTTCAGGAGAAGGTTCTGGGCTTTTGAAGGGGGAATAAAACCAGGAGTGGCCTGGTCTTGAGCTGGAGGTGCCAAAAAGCAATGCTTTGCCAGCAGAAACCTCATTAATTTCTTCTTTTTTTCTGGACAAAGTGTCCTGTCCTTGCTGATTATCTAGGGAATGGCTGAGCCAGGTGGGACTATGGATCTGCCACACTGCCAAATTCCCTCTTCTTTCATTGAGGAGTGCTCAGCTCCTGAAGGGGAGAACCTGGAGCAGAAAGCCAGGAAAGAAACTTCCATTATTTCCTCTGGGTCTTTATTTGCCTTTCAATGATTCTGTTGATAAAAATGGGCTCCCAGCTCTGCTCCCCAGCAATAACTGGTATTTTTGGGATTTTTCCATTAGGTTTGACATCCACACTTGGCCAATGCCATGCCCAATTTTGCCAGGATGTTTTCCTATTTAAAAGTACTCTCCAGAGGATGGTGGATCCCTACCTGAGCTCTTTAGGATATCTAAAAAATCCTGAATTTTTGCATTTCGGGGAGGCTGCCTCAGCCTCTTTGTTTATCATGAAGTGGAGGTGCTTTTATTTCCTTACATGGTTTATTTCCTTTCCCTGTTTTCCTTGCAGGAACCAGGAACTTCCAGGTGAAAGCAGCTGGAGTGAAAGAGCAGCTCTGACCCATTGAACTGATCAGGACAGGTTAGGAGACAGCATCTTCCCAAGTTAGGTTATTTACCAGCTCCATTCCAGGATTTCTTAAGAAATATGAAGATTTAGCAAGGCCTTGGCAACGAAAAACAGGATTGAAGCTCGTCCAGGCTTTTGCATTCCAATATTCCCCAAACTGTGAGTATTGTTTATATTTCTAAATGTTTCTGTCTCCCTGGTTTTCCTCCCCAGGAGAAGCGAGTGCTCCTGGGTGTTTCAGAACAGTACTCTGATGTGTTTTGAGCTGTTCAAGTTTGATTTTCCTCCGGGGTCTGGCAGGTGTGGGATGAACACTGAGCACTGACCTCACTGCTCCCACCCTCTGCCTTTACCAAGAGCCACCAAATTAATGCTGCTGGTTTTTATAACCCTGCCTTTTTCTAAATGTTGTTAATTACCCTGATTATCTTGTCCTGTGCTGCTTAATTGTTGCTAACTGAAAGGCCATTTTATCCTATCTCAGGCTTTCCTAATTCATCCTCAGTGGCTGTGGAGAAGTTTAAAATTATTTTGGGGCAATCTGGGCATTTTTTTTTTGGTCAGAGTTTCATGTTAGAGTTGTTCCTAAAGGAAATTCTGGGGAAGATGGAGAGGAACTGGAGAGACAAGACAAGGGAGAAAGGCTTCAAACTGGCAGAAAGGAAATTTAGGATAATATGGAAGAAATTCCTCCCTGTGAGAGTGGGGAGGGGCTGGATGAAATTCCCAGAGCAGCTGTGGCTGTCCCTGGATCCCTGGAAGTGCCCAAGGCCAGGCTGGACATTGGGGCTGGGAGCTCCTGAGACAGAGGAAGGTGTCCCTGCCATGGCTGGGCTAAAATAAAATTATTTTTAAGGTCCCTTTCAACCTAAATCATTCTGTGATTCCACAATCTTTTTAACATGCAAAAAACCCACCAAAAAAAAAATCCCCAAACCCCTCTAGTCTTTATTGTTGAATGTCCATTTGGAAAGCACGCTGTGATCTGGAAATGCAGGTCTTTAATAAAGGCCCTAAATCCAAGAATAATTTATAGTAAACTTTCTTCTGGCAGAACATTCCTACAACACACACAGCAATAATTTTCCTTAATCCCATATTGGAAGGGCTTCCTGCCTTTGGGATTTCTGCTGTGGGACAACACTCTTCCTCTTGAAAAAGCTGATTTTGTTGAATTTTTTTTCCCCGTAGCCTGATCAAAACAACTTTTCGATGTTTTCTTGCTGCATTAACAGGCTGAAATTGCTACTAAAAGTATCAGCCAATTAGCAACTCTTTAATCTCCTGCATTGTTTGTCACCACGGTGTGACAAAGTGACAGCCTGCCACGCTAATTAGCTGCCTTCTGCGAGGGGAAAATTGCTCTTGTTTGACAAATAATTCGAGTTAGAGAAGGACGAGGAAGTCTGAAAACAAAGTTATTCATGCAAAGACACATCAGAGAGCACCCAGGGCTCAGGTAATTGGTGAGGGCAGGGAGGACCTCTCACCTTTCTGTAATAAATCAGAAAATTATTGAGTGGAAGGGATGAGGTGATTTTTAACAGCTCGAAGTGAGGGCAGGGTTCAAAGTGTTGCTTCAGGAACTTCACCCCATGCAGGGGAAATTTGGGTTTCTGGAGGTTGCTGGTGTTTATTCAGCTTGAAAAACATCTAAGCTGCTCCTGACCTCCCCTGTGAGCCTTTTAAAGGTGACTTTTCACCTCAAAATTCAGTGTTCCCATGGAAAACCCCAGGCCTGGAAAGAGGAAAGATTCAGGAGCACCAGGAAGACACAAGGGAGCTCCAGAGCTTCCCCCAAAAGTGCTTTTTAAAGCTTCAGATGAGCCTAAATCAGTTTGTGTCCATGAGAGAAGTGCTTCGGATCTGGTCACAGCCTGAACGAGGAGTCCTTGGAGCATTTGTTTTGGTGAAATGAGAAATTCAAGGAGCTGAGCAAAAATATTCAACAAGAATCAGAAAGCAAATAATGATTTTTGTTGTCTGTATAGCAATCAAATTGTTTTTGTCTTTTTTCTTTTGAGATAAAATGCAGCCAATTCAATGAAGTTTGGTGTTTCCAGCTTTTTTCAAAACCTGAACTCCCTGCAAGAAAAAAAATAAATTAAAAATAATTAGAAATGAATTGAGAAGAAAATAACCCCAAAATATCTGCAAAGCTGATTCAGTGATTTTCAAAGTTTAGGTGCTGGTATTTGAACAGAAAAAGTGGCAAATAAAACAATTCTGATTTTGGATACTTGGTAAAAGAGGAGTTTGTTTTTGTGCATTGAGCTCCTGTGGGAGGGCAGGTGAAGTGCTGCATTCTCAGCTGAGCACTGCAATCTGGAAAAATTTGGGAAAAGCAGGAAGGCATTCCCAGCAGAGCAACAAAAATGATGAATGGACTAAAGAGATTGATGGCTTGATGGGTGAAGAATTATTAAGGGAGCTTAAATCTGAATTTCTCGCCCATGTAAATGATGGATGCCAAACATTCCAGGAGCTCTCCTGAGTCAGTGATGGATTGGGAGGAAAGAAGGAAGAGGATGAAAAGAGTGATGATCTGCTGGGGTAGCAGGAGCAGTGATTTTGGGTGAGATCAGCAGGATGGGAGCAGCATCTCCTCTCTGGCAGCTGATGCTCACAAAAAAAACCAAGGCAAAGAAATCTCCGTTGGATAATTATGGATTTGTCTGTCTGAGGAGAGGAGTTTATAGCTTTGAGTCTAAGGATGGGAGGGTGGAAAGTAATTAGGACAAAAGTAACTTTTATAAAAAAGGTTTGCTAATTTGTATGGCTGCAGAGTCCTTGGTTAATTCACCAGATCTGTCTGGGAATTTTAGGACTTTGGTGTCTAGCTGTGACAGATTTGGGATAGCAGCTGCTGGAAATTTGCTGTAAAACATTCCAGTACACACAGTGCAACCACAGCCTGTTTGGGATTTGCACCAAAATGGATTTTGGGTGCCAAAATTTCAGCTTCTCTGCAGGCTGTCTCTGAATTGTGACATTTGGATCCTTAGAAGTCAACAACAAAACTCCCAGGGACACCACTGAGGGCTGTATTCCCTGAAAAATAAAATGGGAACTTGCCCAAGTGGAAAGTGAGCAGAAACCCAAGAAGAAGTGTGGGAAATGGATTTGTAGAGAATTTTTCAGCTAATAAGCTGAAAAACATTTATAAAGTATTATAACCAAGAAAGATGTTAACTTCAACTGAAATAGCGTGAAGTTTTAAATCTCGTGTGTCTCACTATTCATCGAGACTGATTATAAAATAAAATCTTTTAAAACACCTCTCGGTTACCCTGTCTCTATAAAAATGAAGAAAACCAACACAGGAGCTCCAGGATTTTTCCCTGCCAGCTGTGAGGATTTGACTGAAGGTGTTGGGCACAAGTGTCCTTGAGTTCAGAGACAAAAACCTCTGATGTATTTATGACTTTTTAATTATTTAATGAGTTCTGCGTGCCCTCTTTTTTGATGAGCCCTGTATGGTCAAGGCCTTCTGGTCCTGCTGGAGAAATACCTGGAGATGCTGGAATTTCATCCAGTGCCAAACCCAAATCCTGTAAATTGGATTAATTACTGCAAGAATCCACAACCATCTCCAGTTTTAGCTGGAGCCACACTCAAACTAAATTGTTTGCTTTCCTATTTCCCTTTCCCTGCGGGCAATCTGGGAGTGCATAATGTGAAATATCAGCAGGAACTGCTCCTCAGAGTTATTCAGGATTCTTTTCCAGCTTCTGCTCCCAATTTTCAGTCAATCACAGACCATAATAGGCTGTTTGTCACCACGGATATCTGTATACATAAAAGATAAGTAGGTGCTGAATATCTTCTTTTACCAATGTTCCGAGCACTGCCAGTGATATATTATTTTCTTTTATCTCCTCTGTGTATCTCTGTAGCAGGGGAGTGTCACTGGGTGTATCCCAGTGAAACGGGATGGATTTTAATCAACTGCTGGGAAAATGAGATATTACAGGAGGATGAGAATGGCTGCTTGATAAAAACACCTCTTTAAAAGTAAAATTCTGCAGCGTTCTGGGGTTTGGCACCAGTGTCAAGGGCTGAATAAAAATGACATTAAAAAAATAATCGAGCTTGAGGTATTTTTCTCAGGGTAGAAAAAGCAGGAGCCATTCCAGCCAAAAAGAGGCTTCTTGGGACATCCAAGGTGAAAACAGGAATGAATTCTCTAAAAGTGCTGTAAGTTAAAAAGGTGCAAAATGACTGTGAGAAAAACTTGTATGCTGATGCTTAAGAAAATGATGTTTTACCAAAAAAAAAAAAAAAAAGCTCTTTGTAAAAGCTCCATTTGAGATAAATGTTTTGGCTTGCATTCTCCTTAAGGAGTCTGCTCTGGAGCTGGAAGGCTTCCAGTGATTTCTAGAAAAAACTACCCACAAATCTAAATAATTATGATTTGTTATTAGCATTTGGGGTTCAAAAGGAATGGGTGAATTCAGGAATGGAGCAGTTTCCAAGGTCTCTTTCCTGAATCCATGAAAATCTCTTTCCTTTAGGCTTTTGGAGAGATCACTGGTGAAACGAGGCTGTTCCTACCAAAGGTAAAAAGCAGATTTTCTTCTGTGTTTTTTGAGCATTCATGAAGAGTAATGAGTGTACTCCAGGCTTAATTGGTGTTCTGAATTCACCCCAACACAAAGACAACTTCCCCAGCTCCAGAGAAAACAAGTGCTTGTTCCTTCAGCTGAATCCCATCTGGAGCTGTGCCCTTTATTTCCCATTTGGGTGAGAAGAAGAGGTCCCTGTTTGACAAAGGAGTAGGGCAGAGGCTCAGGGAGGGCTCTCCCGCTGGAATTTGGCTCGGGACATTTCTCTGGAATTCTTCAGCAGAGCTGTCAACTCCATTTTTCCCCCGTGGTGCAGCGAGGAGGACAAAAGCTCTGGGATATAATGTTGGATTTTGTTTACCTTTGTGAGAGGCTCCAGGTGGTTCTGTTTGCTCCTGATAAGTCTGGAGAGTTTGAGCTGTTGTGAGCCCAAAATCCTGGCTTTGGATCCACAAGGATGGGCTGTTTCTCCTAAGAATAATGCACATTTTGCAGACAGGGATGCTGAAAATGCTGTTTTGGATGTGGGGATGGCAGCCTCTGAAGCCCAGGTTAAATTCAAGGAAACCAGTTTCTGGTTTGGGCCTAGTTTAAAATTCAGCATTTGGTTAGCACAACTTCTTAAATTATGAAGATTTTTTCATACCCAGATGTTTCTAACAATATCCCTGAGCTGTTTTGCTCTTCTTTCCAACTGTCCAATACTTCCAGGTGCCTGCTGGCTGTAGGAGGACACTTTTCCTTTTTAATTAAATCACTGAGATGGTAACTGAGGGCTACGAGCTCAGAAAGGATTTGTTTTCCTGGCAGTCGAGATCATGGCAAGCCTGACAAAAGCTTAAGCGGGTTTTTAGGGATGCCAGCCTTATTTTTCTCATTTCCAGGAAGCTGAGTGAGTTGTTTTTGGGAGGTGGATGCTTTCTGTGCTGGGTTTTTTTTGGGTCTTTCCTCCATCCCGTGCGTGTTGAGGACACAAGGTTGTTACTGGAAAATTGATGGGCAAATCCATGGGTGGGTTGGGCAGAAGTGGTGCTGAACTCAGTTTGTGGGGCCTGAGGGTTCATAACTTAGCTCCAGAAAAAACAATTTATTGATAAAGGGTAGGGAATGCATCGTGAGGGGAAGCTGATGCCTAAAGAGGCCACCTGGAACAGAGACTGGGCAGAGTTAAAGGAATAAAGCAGGGATTTATTAAAAGGCCTTTGAAGGATACACCTTGGACAGAACGAGAGCCTGGCTGAAGCTCTGCCCAAGATGGGCTCTGAGTCACAAGTTCTCACCCTTTTATAAGTTTTGGCCCATTTCCACGTTGGGTTGGCTCTGCCCAAGATGGACCCTGGGTGACAAGTTCTCACCCTTTTATAAGTTTTGGTTCATCTCCATATTGGGTTCACTGTCCAGTTCCAGCCCCAGGCTCTGCAGTCCCACCCTCCCAGGCTGCTCCCCTCCATTCCCTGCTGTTTGCACTGTTGGGCTGAAGCTGCAGCGGTGTCCTTGGTTCTGGGGCTGGAAGAGGATTGTTCTGTGTGCCTGAGCTGAGAGGAGAGCTGCTGGCACTTTATATGGAGTTCAGAGTTATATATATACTGTTATAATGCAGTACAGAATCTGGAAAACAAAAGCTAAACTGAGGCATCACAGCAACGTGCTCGACACCCCGCCTTGAAGGCCTCACCCCCAGGCCTCACCCCCAGCAGCTCCTTGCCCTGGTCCCCCTCAGAAAACACCACTTTGAGCAAAGCTGGAGCCCAGGCTGTGATTGCAGCCAGAAAAGTCCTGCCAGGTCAGTGGGAGCCCAAACTCTTCAGCACTGAAGATATGAAACAGCAGCAGCCCTCATTTCACCCTTGACAGAGTTCATCATTCCAGTGCAGCATTCCCTCAGCAGGACACAACAGCAGCCAAAAGGAAAATAATTGTTTCTCCTTGTACAGGAACGCTCTGCGAAAAGGCCCCTGGGACTACTCTGAGCAAGTCCAATTTTCCCAACCGTATCTAGGAAGAGTTTTACCATCTGCTTTTAGCACATCATTTATCCAACGTTTAGGCAGAGACACAGGAATAAAAACCTGCTGCCCCCTCCTGGGGAAAGGTGCCTCTTAAAGAGGATTGGTGACCCCACTGGTCCCATTTGGTCTGGAGTTATTGCTTGGATATTGGAAATTCTCCGTGCAGGAAGCAAAGTAGGATGGCAACAAGAGCAGAAGTTGTTTTTCCTTCAGTTCTTGCTTTTCCCTTTTATTTAAAAGACTTTTTATTTAATAGAGAGTATAAATGACATATGTAAGTAAATTAAATTGAAGCTGGGTTTTGTGACTTGTAGCAATATAATAATTTTGATTGTATTTTACATGTTTAAAGGTACTTTAGAAATAATAATTGACTTTATTTTGATATGTACAAACCCTTTAACAGACAGCAAAATCCAAGCTTCTGGGCAAGACACAGAAGTGTCACATTTAAATTGATTGGTGACAAAGATGAAGAGAAAAATGGTCAGGAAAGTGAGAGAAGGCAGAGAAGGGACTTAGGCAGCACGTGGTGGGTGGAAAGGGTTTTGTCAGGGCTCAGCTCTTAAACATTCCCACATCACATCCATGTTTTAGGAATGCACAGAAGGATTTGCCCACAAAGGTGCAGCTGCAGGGCCAGGAGCGCACAAATTTTCACTCGGGTGTTTTCACGGGGTTTTGTGGATCAGGATGAGGAAAGCGAGGCCTGAGAGGCAGTGGCAAAGTCATGGGTGCTGCTGGAGCCGGGGGCAATTCAGGCAAAGGGGAATTTGGGGGTTTGGCAGTGACAGCCACAAAGTTACAGCAGCTCTGAAAAACCTGGTGTGAAAAACAGTGTCGGGAATGAGGGATCTGTGTCGGGAATGAGGGATCTCTGTCAGGAATTAGTGGATGTGCTGGCACTGCTGAGGCTGCCCCAGCCCTGGGGCACTTTTGGGTTCCTCACAAGGACATGGAGGGGCTGGAGCGTGTCCAGGGAAGGGAACGGGCTTGGGAAAGGGGCTGGAGAATCCTGAGGGAGCTGGGAAGGGGCTCAGCCTGGAGAAAGAGGGGATCAGGGGGGACCTTGTGGCTCTGCACAACTCCTGACAGGAGGGGACAGCCGGGGGGATTTGGGATCTTAGCAGGGACAGGAGGAGAGGGAATGACCTCAGGTTGGAAAATAAGGAACAATTCTTGTGGAAAGGGATGTCCAGCCCTGGCAGGGGTAGAGTCCCCATCCCTGGAAGGATTTAACAGCCCTGTGGCACTTGGGGACATGGATCAGAGGTGGCCTTGGCAGTGTTGGTTAATTATTGGATTTGGTGATCTTAGAGGGCTTTTCCAACCTAAATAATTCCATAATTCCATGGTGCTGAGAGTTTGTGAGAAACCCTCCACTAAACACTCCTTGATCCTCCCTGGCTCATCGTGAGATATTTCTCTATTCCAGCTGTCAAATTCCAACCAACCTCTCCCAGCCCATATTTTTTAACAGCTAAGTTGCAAAGAGGGAATTTTTTCAGTATAAAGATCACAAATCAAAATTGAATTTTAACAGCTTTGTCATTCCTTTGCTGAGCTTTTCCTTAGCAAACTCCTTCTGGGTAGAGGAAGGAAAGAAGCAGGGCAGTGAAATTCCAGCAATTTGGTCCTTGAATTAGGAAGGGTTTTTCCCATTCCTGTCACCTCTGGCACTCAAGGCAAAGGGGATATGGAGAAGAGGAATGTGTTGGTCATGAGAGGCAAGATGAAATACCCAGTTAAAATAATTGCAGATGATGAGGTTGGCATTTCCAGAATTCCCTTGCCTCTTTCCTCCTCTTCCCATAACCATCACGAGCCTGACTTCAGCATATCAAAAAGCGTCCACTCAGATAATTACCCTTAATTATTAATTCTTTCCCCTGATCAGCTTGGGTGGCAATGGTGCAGAAAAAGCCAAGCTTTGGGTATTTGCAATCTGCTGCAGTTTGGCACCTTCTGTGTTTACCCAAGACTGAAAAAAAAATGACAAAACAGCTGTTTTTTAAAAATTGTTTATTTTCTTCCAACTTTTCCAGGCTTGAGATGCCCTGGAGTTGCCAGGCTCTCAACAGCCCACATGGGCTGATGCAGCTGAATTTTACTGAATTTTTATTTTTATATGAAGACTTACCAGCCCAACAACTTAGGAAGTTTCAGAAAGAAACTGCAGATTAGTTTTAAACAAATGAGTCTTTGCTGCCTGGTGTACAACAGCTCAGCAGCAGTGAATTTGCATTGAGATTATCATGAAGGTAATTTAAATGCTTGGGAGCAGATCTTTCCCTCAGATACAGGTGGGATTTGATGCCTTCTCTTTGCCAAAAATCTGCTATTTTATTATTTTATTTTATTTTATTTTATTTTATTTTATTTTATTTTATTTTATTTTATTTTATTTTATTTTATTTTATTTTATTTTATTTTATTTTTATATATAGTATATTATAACTAATATATAATATACAACATATAAGATATAATGTATAATATATTAGATTATATATTATTTACAAAATCGATTTATTTATTTTTTTAATATACATTTTATGTTTTATTTTATTACTTTTGGGATTTTTATCTTTGGAGCTGCTCCTTGCTTGGTTTTGACACCAGAACCAGCTCAGAGTTGGCTGTTTGGGGCTTTTATTCCTTGCAAATCCCTGCAGCACCTGGAATGTGTTGTGGGAATTGTTGCTCTTAGGTGGAGTAGGAATTGAAGGAAAGGTTTAGGAGGCTCCAGGCTCGGGGAGGAATAAAATATGAACTAGAAAGAGCTGAGAATTTTCTCTGCATGGCTGCAAATTTGAGCCTGTCAGTGCTGAGCAGCCTGGTAATTTTTGTGTGTTATCAAAGAAGCTCATCCCAGCTTTTTGAAGTCACTTAAACTGATAAACTCTGCTTCTTACTCAGAGCACAAAACTGCCAACATCAATTTTGGACACCAGGGGAAGGAGGCAGTCGGAGTTTCGCTGGGGAAAAAATATTCTCTGCTGAAGATATCTCACATGCCAAGTTCTGGCTTAAAGCAAAGGCTCAGGCCACTGGTGACCCTGTGGAAAATGTCCCTTAAAATGCTCCTTAAAGCACCAGTGTTTACAGAGTGACTTTGAGAAGGACTCAGAAGAAGCCCTGGGAGTTTGACCACTGAAGGATTTAGGTCAGAGCCCATCTGGAGCCCAGTGGTTCCTGCATGGATGGAAAAAGTGGCTGCAGTGGGGCTGGTTCTATAAGATCTTTAAAAATATTGCAAGTATTTTACATAAAGCAAGTTCTAATTGAGAGGGCTTTAAAAAAAACAAAAACCTGTGGTTAGTAAACGATTACCAGCAAAATCAAGAGGCTTAAAATTGTTCAAAGCAATTTTACTTGAGAGACATTTCTGTATGAATTGATGATATAAAATAAATTATATGAAATCTGTGGCAGATAAATTGGGCTAACTTAGGGCACAGCATTTTTTTGATTCTTTAAGTACCATAAAAGCATCAGAAGTCTAAATAAGATTATAATTTTCCTGGATCATTCTTGTTCTTTGGATAATCTAACTGGGCCCATCTCCTTCCAAAGGGAGCAGCACACCTGGGGCACCAAGGAATTTCTGCTTTTCATGGCTTTTGCAGGTTGTTTTGCTGTCTGAATAATTCAGCTTGGTGATGTAAACACAAGTTATTCCTGTGTTTCCTGGCAGCTGGAATCTACACTAATCCCAGAGTGTCCCAGTGTGGAACAAGAACTGAAATATCCCTGATGGGAAGATGCTCAGGAAAGGAAAACTTCTGTTAACACAATTTTGCACTTCCCTCACGGAGGCAGCAAAATCCTGTACTGAAGGGACCTCCAAATCCATGGCAAAAATAAGGAATTTAAGCTTAGTCTCCACATTTTGGAGGTGTTTACTTTCCCCCAAAGCCATGTTAAAAGCAGGAGAGTGATAACACAATGTTCCAGGCAGAATTGCCACAGAACATTTGGAATGATAATTACTGCAAAACTTATTTATATCCAGGTTTAACTTCCAAGCTTGGTCCTTAACTCTGGAAAAGTAGCTGGGTTTGCTGCTTGGACACATCAGTTGGAATTTCAGCAGGTTTTTCTGGATTTTATAAATCAGGATTTCCCCAGATGGAATTTTGCCTGGGAATTTATGGAAATCAGGCACCTGAAGCTGCTCCTTAATTCTCTGTATCCCACCAACTGCAGTAATGATCAGCTTAATTAGAGGAAAATAAGGATCAATCAATCCATAGTTTTTACTTAATGAAGTATTAATACTTTTCCCAACAGTTCTAAGAGAGATTTGGCCCAAACAGAACCCCAAAATGTTGTTTCACATTTCTAAATGGCACCGGATGAGTTTGTCAGTGTCCCAAACCCAGGAGAGGATGCTTTACATCCCAGAGATCTGTGGGAAAGCAGGAATCAGGAATATCATTGGGGCCAAATGAATAAATCAAACTAGAGTCTCCACAGGAGTTGTGAGGGGAGGTGCAATGTCAGGGAAGAGAAGGAAGCAAACACCATTTTCCAGCTTCAAAGACACTGGAACTAATGTTGCAGGGACATTAATTACATGGAAAAAAAAAATTTAAAAGGCTCAAAATGCATTTGACAGAATCCTTTTAAACTAATATAGAGTTAGAGTCTGCTAATGGCTTCTGGCTCCAAGAAGTTTCCATGATTTTCTCTTTATTTAAGTCTTAAACTCCCCAAATTAAATGCAATTGGAAAATCAGTTATCGTGCTTTGCTTTATGCTCTTGCTAACTCAGCATCGTTCCATGATCTTGTTTTCCAGCCTCCAAGTTTTCCCTCTCTGTCACTGCCACAAAGTTTTGTTTGGGCAGAGCTGGGAGAATGATCCCTGTATTAAAGTGGGGGTTTGATTTCAGAATAATCTCACTTTAAATGGCTGGGGCTGTTTTATCCTCAGCTCTGAATCCATATCAGGATATGAATCAAGAGAGGTCCTGATAAACACTGTCCTGATATGTGGATAGACTGGAAAAATCTGTTTATTCTGCTGGAATAAATTTTTTAAAAATTGTTTTATTTTATTTATTCCAGTTGGAATTCCCAAGGACAGAAGAATCCCAGACCACATGGCTGCCACAAAAAGGAATTTGGGACACAAATATTTATTTTCCGTTCTTGTCTTCCCTCTGCAAGTGACAAAGTTTGTTGGGAATTTTTGCCCTCATTTTGTAGTCTGAGAAGAGTAATTTTTGCTGAGGTCCAGCCAGAAAAGGTCACAGTCAACCTGATCCCCTCAAGAAAGCCACATTTAATTGGAATTCTCTCCACGTGGGAGAGAATTTGGTTGGGATTCTCTCCTCCTGGGAGCTCTTCCTCAGCAGGGCAGATCTCTCTGCCTTTGCAGATGTTTTTGCTGCAGCACCAGGGAAGAGCCTTTGGAGACTCAGAGCTGGCACCAGCCAGGGCAGAGGAGCATGGCAGGGCTCAGGGGGAATTCCTGGGAAAGCCCTGCCTGGAGGACGGGTCCGAGGGATGCTGGAGGAAGCAGGGATGTGCTCTGTGTAATTAAAGCAGTTTTTTCTCTCCAGCTCATGGGATGAGGTATAATATTCCCATAAATGCTGTGGGGAAGCAGAGCTGCCTTGGGGGTGGTTTTTGAGCTGATCTTTGGTGATTTTGGGGATTTTTTTCTCCTTTTCCAGAAAAAGCTGTGCAGCCTGGAAATGTTAGGAATTTTATCTGGAGGCTTTGCTGGTTGAAGGGCTCTGTGTGCTGCTCGTTGGGAATTGTCCTCATTGATGTCCCACATCCTCTCACACCTCCTTGGGCTGCCCCTGGATCCCTGGAAGTGTCCAAGGCCAGGTTGGACGGGACTTGGAGCACTCTGGGGTGTCCCCATAGCTGGGGGTGGCACTGGATCATCCCTAAAGTCCCTCCCAACCCAAACCAGTCTGGAATTCCATGATCATGTGTGGCAAACACCAAGGGGAGCTGCCACCAGCTGTGCCCAGCAGGGAAAAGCCACAGGAACATTAAAATGCTGCTGGTTTTGTGGGCATTTCATCTGGAAACAGAACTGGGGAACGAAGGAGCCTCTGGAATGAAGTGAAATGTTGGGTTTGGGGTGAGAGGAGGGGTTAAGGAGGAGTTGCAGCTCTTCCTAACGAGGAAAAAAGCAATTCCTTAGGCTTGATTTTGCAATGATGAAATGGGAAGCTTTGGGTTGGAATCATTCCTGTAGCCAAGGGCCATCTGCTGCTGCTGGACCAGAATGGCCTCGGGAATCTCCAAAGGAATTCACGGGAAGGTTGAGAATGGTTGTGCACTTTTAGAGGCCGTGGAGCATCTTGGAGTTACTGCAATGAGCTGCAACACCTCCAGCCATAAACCCATTTTTATTTGCAGGGAATATAGAAATGCTTTAACTCAGAAAAAGTAGAGGCAAAAAAACCCCCCCAAAAAAACAACAAACCAAGCTAAACTGAAATTAAATTTTGTATTTGTGGGAGCAACAGCGTGGAATGTGTAGGCCTGCCTCAGAAAACATCAGGGATACAGCCTAAAAAAGGGCTTTGCAGAGCAGCCTCTGGAAAACATGGATTAAAATAAGAGTATCACCATTCCCAGATATTCTTTTTAACATCAGGCTCGAGAGTATTTAAGGCTGTTTCTTGTGTATTCACTCTAATGGGGCTGCTAAGGAGGATGAGGCAGAATAATTAGAGATAAGGCACTTTTCAATTAGCTGCTACCTGCTGCTGCCCAACAGTGGGCATCAATTCCTGGCAGATAATTTTATCCTCATGTTCCTTGAGAACCTTTGGACATAGTGTGCTTGACCTAAATTTTTAATGACATTATGAAGCCCTAGTTAAATATAAAAATAATGGTTTTGGAGCGCAGCTCTTTATTAAAGTTCCTTGGGCTGTGTTTTTCCTGCGTGCAGCTCAGCATGGGAATGTTTTTGTGTCCTGCTTTGGCTACAGAAATTCACTTTTAAACTCAGGCATGAACTGGCTGATGTAACCCAATTTTCTGTGTTTTGGACAAAAAATAATGAGGATAACACATCCAGAGGGATAAATTCTGGAGGGTGATGGAGGACAGGGCTGGTTTGGAGAAGAGTCCTTGGGAAACATCTCCCACAGCCTCTCCAAACCCACGCTCCCACCACTGCAAACAAAGGATTCCCACCAGATGGATGGAAGAGCAGGGAAAAATGAAAATTATCGAGAACTGGCTCAAACTTTTAAATTTGTCCTCCTTTTCTTGAAGTTTTGAGACTCTTTATACGACATTTTTTGCTGTGTGAGGTAAAGCAGGCCCCAGGCAAGTCTGAGCTGCAGGAGCAACACTTGCTGACCTTGGCAGGAACACAAAGGTCAAGTCTAACTTTTCATCCAGGAGAGACTGAACAAGGACTGCAATGCACGAGGAAGAACAAGGATTTTCTTTGCCAGCTCTTGAGAGGATTTCTTTTTTTCATCCACTTTCCCCCTCAGAGAATATGCTGATTTCCCAGAAAACAGGTTCCCTTCACTAGGCTGCTGATTCCTGGTCACCCCTCAGGGAAAAGCAGCTGAGGGCTGAAGTTTAAATCTGAATTTTATGGAAAAAAGACACAAAAAGCAACAGATAATGGGAAAATATGCTGTTAAATGCTTGTGCCACCATGTCCTGAACCTCTGCCTTCATGGGTGATCTCCAGGCATGGGAATCTCTGCTGGACATTGGCACTTTTGGGCTGTTCCTGCAGGGGCATGGAAGGGCCGGGGCTTCATTAGCCCTGAGAGGATTAGGTCTGTGCAGGAACAATTGTAATTCAGTTTTCTCTTATCTTCAAGCAGGAGATTTTTATTATCTGCTGCTTTTCCCCTTTTATTTACAGTGCAAACAGCGTTGCTTATTGCTTTTGATAATAACTGAGCTGATAAACTGATCTGCTTGGTTCAGCAGCCTGGGACAAAGGCCTGCAAGGAGGAAAGCTGGATAATATTCAAGGATTAGCTCCTCCAAGCTCAGGAGCAGTGAATCCCAACAGGATTCAGCCAGGAAGGCTCCCAGCATTGGTGTTTCACAGCTTGGCTGACACAGAGGGACTTTGGATGAGGGATGGAGTGACAGCACAAGGGGAATGGCTTCAAACTGGCAGAGGGCAGGGCTGGGAGAGAAAAAGGAAGGAATTCCTCCCTGTGAGGGTGGGGAGCGACTGGAATGGGATTCCCAGAGAAGCTGTGGCTGCCCCTGGATCTCTGGAAGTGTCCAAGACCAGGTTGGAGAGGCTTGGAGCAGCTGGGACAGTGGAAGGTGTCCCTGCCCATGGCAGGGGTGGCACTGGATGGGCTTTGAGGTCCCTCCCAATCCAACCCCACAATCTTTCTCTGAGCTCATGGAAGGAGTTATGATCTTTTAATCAGAATTTTCTGCATGCAAACAAACACTTAAGTGAAGTGGCAGTAGATGCTAAGCCACAGCTTTGTGCTAAAGTGGCTAAATTATTTTTTTACCACATTTTAACCTGCAGGAGGTTGTAAAGTTCAGATTGCTGAGCACAATAAGCCACAAACTCACAATAAACTCCAAACCTCACAATAAACCACAAACTCACAATGAACTCCAAACCTCACAATAAACTCCACACCTCACAATAAACCACAAACTCTCAATAAACCACAAACCTCACAATAAGCTCCAAACCTCACAATAAACCACAAACTCTCAATAAACCACAAACTCACAATCAACTCTAAACCTCACAACAAACCACAAACTCACAATAAACTCCAAACCTCACAATAAACTCCAAACTTCACAATAAACCACAAACTCTCAATAAACCACAAACTCTCAGTAAACCACAAACTCACAATAAACTCCAAACCTCACAATAAACTCCAAACTTCACAATAAACCACAAACTCTCAATGCTGAGGAAGGCAGGAGCAAACCACAAGCTCTCAATAAACTCCAAACCTCACAGTAAACCACAAACTCACAATAAACCCCAAATATACAAACAAATAAAACCCTCACATGAACCACAAGGTGAAGGTTTGGTCGCACCCATTTCCCAGGCAGTGAGAATATCCAGGTCTGTGACAGCAAATTAAAAACAACACTTTGGACAAATCTCTTTATTTCCTAATCAAACATTCTGGAATTGTGCATTTTCAAGGCTGCTTTGCCAAAGGCCTCCTGGAGCTGCACGTGCTGCAGCTTTGCCTTGCTTTGTGCCTTGCTGAATTCCATGAAAAGCCAAACCCATCCTGCTGTCGCCGGCCCCTCGCTGGCAGCACCTGTCAGTCTGTCACTGCAGCTCAGGGCAGGGAACGTGGAGCTGCATTTTGGCAGCACCGGGCAGGAAAAGGGAATCTGGAACAAATCTGGGTGTTTGGGTTTGAAAAGCCAGGTGTCTGCTGAGGAAGGCAGGAGCTTTCTTTGAAATGGAAAATGTAAACCCCCTCCCTCTGAATTATTATAAATTTGAAATTAAGGGGCTCTCAGGTAAAGATGTGGGAGTAGGAATAACCGTTTTTTTGGGGGAAAATTAAAATAAAAATGCAGTAATACAAAACAACACTGCCAGAGTCAGTTTAGAACCTGATCCTCTGTGGGTCAGGGTGGTGGCACAGTCCCATCCCATGGGGGCTCAGCCCTCCTGCAGTGCCAGCTGTGCTTCTGCTGGAGCAGTTCCTCAATTTGAGCAACTCTAATTCCCCTGAGGTTCATCCTGTTGGGAGAAGGATGAGGAGGGTGATGGCAGAGCCAGAGCTGCATCCCACTGGAGGAACTGGGAGTGGATTTTACAGTAAACCCCAAGAATTCGTTGTGTAAACAGCTCATCTTTATAAATCTGCAGCTTTATTTATTATGAAATGGCTTTGCTGGTGTTTCAATTTGCCAATAATTCAGTGTTGAACGATACAAACACCTCTCCAAGCATTTCCATGGTGAGCAGGAGCTGAGGTTTTGAGGAATTCGAGGGAGAAAAATTCCTGAAGTGCAGCGTGTGAACACAAGATGGCACTTGGACCCCAAGGACCGACAGCCTGGGACACTCCCGACCCTACAGCAACATTTTATATATATTTATTTTTGAAAAAGCAGGAGAAACCATCTGAAAACAAGGGCCCATCTTGTCAGAGTTGAAGGATTTAATATAAAACTACAGAACTTGTGTGAGCTGGGAACTGAAACTACTTGGAAGGGGAAATGCAGCTCCAGAATATTTTTTAAGGTAAATTTGGAATCTCTCTACTTGAAAATAAACAAGGCAAAACTCTGGGAAGTTAACATGGGGAAACCCCAAATTTCCTGCAAAATATAGGACAAAAAAGGCAAATATTCACCCGTTCCCATTTAAAGTGGCAGGATTTGTATAATAAAGTAATAATTCAATCTCAAACAAAATTTTAATTCCCAATAAAAGAGGAAAAGTGGATGGTGATGCTTTCACATCAGCATTGAGTTATGCCATGCTTACCCATTACGATAAAGACAGGAAACGATGGGAAATAGGGGGAAAAAAAAAAAAAAAGGAAATTCCAGTTCCAAAATTGCTGTGCAATTGTTGGTCCTCAGTGATGGGACCATGCTGGAAATCTGATTGGGATCTAACTTCCCAACAATTATGAAAAGAGTTCTGCATTTTTATTAGGCCTTGTCAATGATGGAAGAATTTACTGCTGAGTTAGGAGAGAGGGGAGACATGGTAAAGATCCATGAAGTTCTCACCATAGGGGAAAAGTGTGATTATCCTTATCCTAATTAATATCCTGGACAGAAGGGAAAGAAAAAAATGAGGAAAAAGGGGGAAAAAGAGGAAAAAAAAGGAAAAATGGAAAAAGGAATACTTTGTACTACAAAAGCTCTTCTTGTCAGGGTAAAAATCCAAATTGAAATTATGATTATATATAATTATATTATGCAAGATACTCTATATACGTATACTTATATATATCTCATGCAATATATTATTATATTATGCAATGTATTCTATATATTTATATCTATTTATGTTATATAATATGTTTTATATATATACATGTATATATATATATATATATGTATATATATATAAAATTTTATTCAGTCAAAATGGGCCCTTCAAAAATTCAAATCCCAAGTCTATTAATTCATTCCCAAAATTGTTACAAATCTCAGGACGCATTTTTTTATTCCAGGAAGGCAAAATTAAAATGAATGAGAAGTAAAAAATAGGCAAAGAATTGGGATTTTTTTTCCTGAAGGCAGAAAGTTGACCATAAATCCCATTAATTTTGCATTTAATCCTACCTTGATATTCAGTGTGAGAACTAAACATTCATTTACAGTGATAAAATTTAGGGAATTAGGGAAAAGGGGAAGAAAATTTCCTTTTCCTTTTCAGTTTTCTTTTCCTTTTCTCCTTTTCTCTTTCCTATTAAAAAAGAATAAAAGGGGAAAAGGGGAAGAAAATTTCCTTTTTCTTTTCCTTTTCTCCTTTTCTCTTTCCTATTAAAAAAGAATAAAACCTCCCATTTTTTAAATGGGCCCTTGAATTGAAACCAGAACATTTGGCTTTAATAAAAATGGTATTTTGAAAGAGAATGACTCAAAACAATATGATAAAGAAGAAGTCATGGAATGACTTCTTATAGAATATGGAATTTTTAAAGTCTTAGAATGGCTTAAAGAAAAGAAAGACAAATCCTGGAGGAATCAGGCAGATTTTTAAAATTATTTTTCTGGTTTCCTCCGTTCCCAGAGGATAACGGAATCCTGTTCTCATCTCACCTTCCAAGGAAATCCCAGTTTGGGAAGCAGACACTAAGCGAGAGGGAGCTCTGGCTGCTTGATGAAATACATTTGTATGGATTGTTCTCAGCTCGGAGATGTTTCCAGATTATTATCTTATTGCTATCAATTTTCCTTTTAATTTTTAAAAAAATTCCCTTGGGATTTGTACACACCGCAGCTGCTGACACAGGGAAAGGCAAACCCTGCCATCATTCCCTCTCCATCTTCTCATCCTCTTCTCACTTTATACTCAGTGGAATATGTCATTATTATATGGAACCATGGACTAGTTTGAGTTGGAAAGTATGGGAATAAATCCCATGGACTCCATTTTCTTCGGGGTGGAAAAAGGCCATTCTTTATTCACATTTTTATCCAGTTTTACAGCCCTGTGTGTGACTCCCATTGCTCAGGAGCTTTCTTGCCAATCACTTTACTGGTCAGTAACAAGTTGTTATTCTGTATTGATTGGTCACTCAAACCCCGGTGTGTGTGTGCTGAAAAGTTGTTTGTGAGAGATAGTTTTCATTTTTCTAAGGGTGTAAAAACAGTTTATACAGGTGCTGGTTGTTTTTTCCCCAGGAATAGATTGTTATGTTAATGAACTGCTCACACCAGGATTGCTTTCACATGGGAATTGCAGGGCTAGTCTGACTTAGAAGAAATGACAGTCCAGCCAGAGCAGGCCTGATTTTATAAGGCTTTCCTTTATAATTTTTCTACCTTACTGCAGCAGGATAGGGCCTTAAAAAATTCTAGTTCCATGGATAGGAAGTTTCCACTATCCTGGGTTGCTCCAAGCCCTTCCAACCTGGCCTTGGACACTTCAATAATAATATTATATGATTATATTACCCTAAATAACAAAAATTCCAGCCCAAACTGAGGTTCCAGATCATCCCCCTTGGGTGTTCCTGTGGAGCTGGAGGTGCTGGTGATTGGGAAACCCAGGATACAGGTGGGATATCTGCAGGAATTCCTGGGAACAGGGCAGGTTGTGCCCCATGGACTCAGGGAGAGGGGAATGATGGAGAGCCTGGGATTGTGCTGGGTTATTTCTGTCCCTATTCAGAATTCCTTTTGTTTGAGGCAGGCAAAGCTCCTGCTGGAGACAATGGGAATTTCTGGCAGCAGGAAATGCTGAGCAGGGCCCTCCCTGGGCAAACTGCAGCTCTTTTATTCCAGCCCCGAGCTGGGTGCCACCGATATTATCAGGAATATAAAGAGCTGTTCTTTCAATTACAATTTAAAAAAACCTCCAAATCTAGCTGGAATATCAGCACTTTTCCCTCTCTCTGGCCACAGATATCCCTGGCAGATTGGGAGTCCCAGGAGTGCTGAGTCCCCATCCCTTTTCCCCAGGCCTGCTGAAGTCATTCCTGGGAGCAGCCTCTTGGAGATTTGCTGCCAAACCTTTCCAGTCTAATCCTCCATGATCCAAGCCCAGTCAAGAGCCCTCTTCACATGAAATATTTGCTGCTCCAGATGGCAAAGCCTGAGCCCGAGCCAACAGCAGGGTAAAAATACATTTATTGCCATGGCCAGCCCTCAGCCAGCCCAGCTCCCTGCGTTTGTCGTGGACAAGAGGTTTCCTCCACAATGCTCCAAATTCATGAAGGAAGCACATGGATAAAAAATGTCCTGATTTATTCCAGTGTCCCAATCGGGCAGCACAATCCATGCTGGGGGTCAGGGAATGGGCACCAAGCTGGGGCTGGGCTCTCAGTTTGTTTTATCTGTTGCTCTCCAGCCTCAGATGCTCTGGTGATTCAGTATCTTTTACAACTTTCTTTCCTCTCACTGAAAAATTCCAGATTTGGATTGGTTTATGCCCCCCCTTTCAAGTCCGATTTAGAAAATGATCATTCCCTTTGTGCTGCTGCTCCTTCCCAGGAAGATGAAGGAGAGTGAGGGTGTGGGGACCAAGGGTAGAGCTCCTTCCCTCTGCCACCTTCCCTGGCTGCAGAACAGCCTGGAATTTCCTCTGCAGACAGCGGGATCCGAGCTGGGATGGCACGGAGAGAGCGGCATCCCCATCTCTGGGGAGCCCAAAGGAACAATTAGAGCTGCAAACGGACTTTTAACAGGGTGAACACAGTGATGAGGAGGCATTTTTGCATAATTAAGAGAACACCAGCAAATTTTCTTCCTGACACCACATTTTCCATCACTCCAATTGTTGGGATGAGCAGGAGCTTTTTCTGCTTAGCCAATGCCTTCAGCCTTCTGTGGAATAAACATTTTCTGTGTGAGAGGAGGGAAAATGGATTCCCCTCACAGACAGAAACTTTGCAGGATTTTTCTTGTGCTTCCTACATTATCCCTCCTGCTGGAATTCTGGATGAGGAGTAAGGAGCTCATACTGGTAACAGGAAAATACAGCCCTGGAATCAGTCCAGGCTTCTCTTTCTAATTTTACCATTCTGCCCTCAAATCCGCAACGAAAATAAAAAGAATATTTAACTTCATGTGTGTGGATTGCAGGGATGTCCCTTAAAAACACCAAATCCAGGTGGGACAGGGATGTTGTGCCAGGATATCTGATGTTACAACTGAAATGGGATCAGGCATGGGGCAGGACAAGGATCATGGCAGAGCCATGGAATCATGGAAACCAGAAGGGTTTCCAAAAGCTCATCCAGTTCCATGGGCAGGGACACCGTCCACTATCCCAGGTTGCTCCAAACCTTCCAACCTGGCCTTGGGCACCTCCAGGGATGTTGAAATCCTTGAGTTTACCTGAAGCTGGAGCGTGGTGTGGATGGAATTCCTCCTTCAATGGTTCCATTCAGACTCTTGTTGCAGTTTGGGCACGCTTTTGCTGACTGTGACATTTTCTTTGGCACATGATGTGCCTGGGAAGCTGCAAAGCTCCCAGTCCCTAATTTTAGGTCACTCTCAATATCTTGCAAAACTGGAGCCTTTGAATCTGACATTTTTCCCAACCCTCCTGCCCGGACAAATATTGAATTTCCCAACACGTCATCCCATGGTGATGCCCTCACAATTCCCCTGTGCTGCTTTGTCAAAACCCCTTCACTTCCAGAGGTAAAATACCTGATAACCACAGTTATCAAAATATTCTCCAGGTTTGGGTATTTTTCCCCTAAAAATGTTATTTCCACTGTCTGTCCCTTTTTTATGAAAAGTAGCAAGCAGCTGTTGGAATGTAATAGCATCCCAAACCACTGCTTTCATGCATCAGTGTGTGCAGGCATAGGCAGAGCTTTAATGGAATAAAAAATAGTCCTAGGAAATGGACTCTCAGGCTTCAGTTATGAGAGAATGTAAAATTACATCCACATTTTAACAAGAAAAAAACAACTTTTTCTCTTCTTATCTTTGTGATGGTTGTTCTTAATGCCATGGGAAGTTGTATTTTATTTTGTTCCAAGAAGTAATTTGGGTCAGGAGCCATCCATGTACTCAGATAAATCAAAATAATAATGAGATTTCTTATTATGTTGGTTTCTACAAGGGCAGGTTCATACTTTCTCTGATATTTCTACATTTTATGGAATTGTTTGGGTTGGAAGGGACCTTAAAGCCCATCCAGTGCCACCCCTGCCATGGCAGGGACACCTCCCACTGTCCCAGGCTGCCCCAGCTCCAGTGTCCAACCTGGCCTTGGGCACTGCCAGGGATCCAGGGGCAGCCACAGCTGTTCTGGGAATTCCATCCCAGCCCCTCCTCAATTCCTTCCCAAGATCCAGTTTAAATCTGGTTTTGAAGATCTTGCATTGGAAAGATTTCTCCCCCTTGAAGGTACAATAATTTTCTTTGGAATTGTAACAGTTCAGCTTTTCAAACAATCAGGACAAATTTTTTGCAAAGAAGCAAACAAAAAAAAAAGCAGCTTTTCAAACAATCAGGACAAATTTTCTGATTAACCTCACCATGCTTAACACCCCTGCATATTTAATTAACAATTTTTCTAAGACTGGTTTAAATTCATGATCAGAAATGAGAATACTTCCCTGAAACAAGAAAACCACTTAGATTTCTGAGGAAGTTTGAACACTTTAACTTGCTCTGTGTCCCCCAGGTGCTGAGGAAGCACCTGAGTGGTGCCACTTCGCATCCAGGAATGAGAGCAAGATTCCCAGACAAACCCAGGGAAATTGTGCTGCTCTGGAGCAAAACTTACCCCCAAATTAGCTGAAATTAATGTGCTGCTAATGTCCCTGGGCTGATTTAGCCAATAAATGCACCTCAGTGATCGCTCACCATTACTGCAACAGAGCTGGGATTTAAAGCAGAATGCCAGAAAGGCTCTGCATTTTCAGCTGCCTGCAATTGTGGCCTGATTGAATTTCTTTAATGCAGCCAGAAATTAAAGGGAAGCCTCATTAGTGCTTTTGGGATGAGGTGGAGTTTGAGGTAAAGGCAGGAAGGGTTTTGAGCTTCCAGCCCCAACTCTCAGCTGGTGTTTTAGGGTTAAAAAGTGGCAGAGATGTGAAAAGTGAATTATTTCAGCTTTTGGCCTGGTCCAGGAGGGTAAGTTGTGATAATTTTCCAGCAATTTGCAGTATTCAGTAATAAACTTGGTTAATGTGTATATTTATTAGCATGTGTATATTTATTACTTCTCAAATATATTTATATTATTTAATAATATAAATGATAAAAATAAAATTTAATTATATTAATGATATTTTATAAAATTATTATAAAATAATTTAATAAAATATTTTATAATAGCTACATTATAGAATAGAAACAAATTGTATAAAATCTATAATCTATAGTTATATATTACATGTAATAAAAATTACAAATAGAAGTCATATAAATATAAATTATATATCAACGGTTATGTATATTATTTTTCTAATAAATTATATTATAAATATAAATCATTAAAATAATTTTATATTCTATTGATGTATATATTTATTACTTTTGAAAGTGGTGCTGATTTAAGCATCTTGTTTATATTTCAACTATTATTTAAATGTACCATTTAAAAATGTTGTGGTTTTACAATCCAGCCTATCCCATGGGAAACAAAACATTAATCCTTCTATCCCAAACCTGGTGCCTTATTAACACAGGAATTCTGCTCTGAGGGATAATGACCTTTGTGGGAAGGCCACAGAATTGGGGTTTTACTCCAGACCTTGCCTCAAAAGGAATCTGCAACCTTTTATAAAACATACGAAGCTCATTGATTTTTCCTGAGTGAGGATTTCCATGGAACCACAAATTGTGATTAACTACCTTTAATCATCTGTAAGGTGCTTTCTTTAATTAAAATACTATTGTAAACAGATTTTGAATGTTCATTTTCAGGTTGGATCTCAGTTATTGACCTGAAACAGAGTAACCAATGTGGGAAACCAAACAGGAAATGTCCCTTTGGTTCCCTGGTTATTGCCAATACTCTGCATATTTACCATGGAAAATGGGGTGTTTTCAGTACTTTTATCACAAAGAAAAAGACCCCAAATTTAAATAATAATCCCGAGCCTCAATTAAGATTAAAAATGGGGGTATTGCCCTCCCAATATACAATTTAAGTTTATTCAGGGTTCTGACTCATCTCCTGCATCAGCTGCTTAATATTTTGGTTTTTCAAGTACAATCCTTCCACATTTCCTTCTTACATCTGACCTTTTGCATTTTTATTGTATTTTAATAACACCTGGAGTGTTGCAGTAGAAACTTTAATAAGGGGATGGTGGAAATGATTTTCCTCTTCTCTTTCTTGTTCTGTTTCATTTCCTTAATGCTATAAGGGGAAAGTCTTAGAAAATATTGTAATTAATTATTGAGTTAGTAATGAGCCGTTTCATTTAGGGCTTGAGGAGATGGTGTGGTTGGGGTGGACTCTGCAAGCTCTGGGATTCCTTTTCCACAATAATTTTAAGGAGTTGTCTGTAATTTCTGGAGAGATTCATTGCAGATCCAAAATATCCCCAAGCGTTCAGTGATGTTTTTTCTTTAGGAAGTTGTGGTTCTTTAAAAGATTAATTCAAGAAAAATACAATGGGTATTTTCAGGGAAACAGAAGAGTCTCCCTGGAAGCATTTGGAAAACTTTGGGTTGTTCAGGGTGCTGTTTTTTAAGTGTCGATTCTCAAATTTTGGTAAAAAATTGATAGAAATGGTGTGGAAATATTGGATTATTTCTGGGCAGAGAGAAGGGAATGGGAGGAGAGCAGCCAAGTCCATCCCTTGGAGAGGGTTAAAAGCTGTTGATCCCATTTTTCCACTCATCCCAGCAAATCTTTGCTCAGGAACAAACTCAGTTATCAACAGTTAAGGCCAGTAGGGAGAATTGCCTGGATAATCCCAATTAATATCTGAAATAAGCACCGTAGGATTTCACAGGGTACAAATACAAAGAAATTATTCTCCTTATCCCTAAAGGAGAGCCCAACCCTATATTCCCTCCTAAGACACCTCAGGGCCACTAAAACGATATTACTGTTAATCAACATTATTTACAATTATTTCCATTAAATCTGTGGCTTTCTGAGATATTTTTTGAGGGAGAAAAAAGTCAAGTTGGAGACAATTGCAGCAAAACTTTCCCCATGTGTCCCCAGCCAGCAAGAGGCTCTCCAGGTAGGGCATAATGAGATATCAGAATCTTTTGGAATTAATAAATACTCCTGGAGCAGCCTTTCTGTAAGGACAGAGATGGCTCTCCAGATATCCAGGAGGGAAGATTGATGGGCTATGCAGATGCTTGTGCCATTAAAAAGACCTTCAAAAAGAAACAAGCAGGATTGCTCAAAGTGTTGTTTTAAATTAATGCCTGACTTTGAAAACAAATTGATGCCCCCCTGAGATAATTGGAAAAGTTAGAAAACAATCAGGGAAGAACAAATTGAGGCTTTGGGATGGACAAAAACCCCAGATAAAGGAAGTCTCTAAATTCTGCTTCCAGAGCATGAAAGACACTTTCCTATCTGAGGGCTTGAATTACCTTAATTTATTTTTTTCTCCTTCAGAGGACAAGCCTTGCCTTTGGCATGGGTGGGACAGAAAGGAAGGCTCTGGATGAGGATTAAGGAGGGAGGTGGGGCAGGACCTTTCCCAGGTACCCACATCAGGAACTTTGTGAGTTATAAACACGTGGTACGAGGGCAGGGAAGTGTTGGGAATGTTGTAGCTTAGGACAAGGGGGATTGCTTTAAAAGTGACAAACTGAAATGTGGTTTCCATGGAAAATGGGACTTTTTGGAGTTTTTCATGGAAGTATTTGAAGAATGACTCAAGAAGAGGCACCAGGATGGTCAGAAGGATGGAGCAGCTCTGCTGGGAGGAAAGGCTGGAGAATTGGGATTGTTCACCTGGAGAGGAGAAGCTTTGGGCTGAGCTCAGGGTGGCCTGGAGGAGCTGCAGGAAGCATGGAGAGAGACTTTGGAGAAGGGATGGAAGGACAGGACACAAGGAATGGCTTCAAATGCTAAGTGGGATTTGGGAAGGAATTCCTGGCTGTGAGGGTGGGGAGGAGCTGGAATGGAATTCCCAGAGCAGCTGTGGCTGCCCCTGGATCCCTGGCAGTGCCCAAGGCCAGGCTGGACATTGAGGCTTGGAGCAGCCTGGGACAGTGGAAGGTGTCCCTGCCATGGCAGGGGTGGGATTGATGCCTTCTGGGGCTGCCTAAAACCAGAGGGCAGGCAGAGTGCAGGGAATAAAAAGCAGTTCTGTTTATTGCAGGCCCTTCAGGTACATCCAGGGCAGACCAAGCCGGATGGGAAGGGATTTAAGGTCCTTCCAACCCAAACATTCCTGGGATTGTGGCTTTGGGATATTGTGCCCCACATTCCAGCTGTTCCCAGCTCCTTCCCACCCTCCTGGCTGTCAGAGCCCCGTTTTCCTTCAAACCAGGCCCAAATCTGATTCCTGTGGCACTGCCTGAACAGATCAACTCCCCCATCGAGCAACTCCTTCAATAATTAGGGCTGCTTATTGTGCACACCGTGGTTTCATGGCTCTCCTCTCCGTATTAAATGTCAGCCTGATGGTATTGTCTCTTCAGGTTTTATAATTAATGATTAATGACTGATATTCTCCTGTTCATAAAGCTGAATTTTCCCAGTTAACTGTTAAAGATTTCAACTGAATGCACTGTTGAGATAAACTCTTGTCTAATCTAATATCAAAATGATACAGAAAAAAACCCCAAACCCAGCCCCGCTCCACGACCTTGTAATTTTGCAATATTTTGATAAACCTCTCTCTGTCACAGACAGCTGGGGTATGATTAGCTTAATCCTGATATTTTATGACAATAAAATTCCCATTTAATTTTTTCTGTGTCAATACAAGCTCTCATCACCACCAAAATTTGCTTCTGGGCAAATCCTTTCATGCAATAAACAAACTCACAGGGTGAACTCATGAGCTATTTTATCATGAATGCCAATAATCATTATGGAATCAAATATTTACATGCCAGGGTGGCATTTAAATAAATGCAGCACTCCTAAAATGTCAGTTTATTCCAGCAGGAAGGGAAGAATTATAAGCCTTCCACAGGAATTGGGGTTTCTTTCCACTTCTGAAATTCCTATTTTTGTCACTTTTGTGGATGAAAAATTTGGGGCATTCCCCATATCCCACGGGCTCTGCAGGTGCCCCATCCTTTCCTCTCTCCAAGTTTAACATTTTCCACGTTTTATTTCTTTACAAAAGGAAATGTTTGTCTCAGCTCAGGCTGAGATTTGAGAGCATCAGCACTTCTACAAGTCTGAGGGTTACCTGAGGCAGGGCCCGATGGAAAGGGAATATCTTCATTTATACTCTACAATAACAGAAAATTTCATTTCTGTACTAATTTAAAACTCCCCAAAAAGGAGGGAGCATGCACTTTAACCTGGCCTTCAGCCCTTGGAGAGGCCTGGTGTGGTTTTTATGGATTTACAATGGGTGAAAAACAATTTTCCAGGCTGAGAACACCCTTGGAAGGGGGAGCTGGGAGCGTGCTGGAGGCATTAAGGCAGCTTAAAATCAGGGTGCTTCAGGGAATATCCTAAAAAACGTGTCAGGGGACTGCTAAGGAGTTGTGCTGAGTAATCCCCACAAAAGCAACATGAACTACTTGTGTGCTTATTTCTAAATGCATTTTTTGCCTCCAACCCACCACCCTGAGGGAATAGTTTAATTTCCTATTTAATTTCAGCCATTGCAAACGCCTGAAGGTTGTTCTAAATTATGGATAGGAGTAAAAGTTATGGGTTTTATTCCATGCTGGGCATGGGTTTCACTGAGTTAAACATGCTGGAAATTCACAGTTCAGCAGGGCAGGAGCTGGGGCTTGGCTGGCTCTGAGAGGTGGGGAGGGTTTTGTGTCTGTCTTGGTTTGATCCAACTTCTCTGGATAAATCCTTAACAGCACGAGATATGATCTTCCTTGGGCCTTGTCAAGGCTGGGAACAGCATTTCCTGACCCAAAGTGACAATTTTATTGTGTGCTCTGGATTAATGAGTCCTCTCAGATCGTTTAAATAAACAGATGCTGTCTGCTAGGATGGCTGAGAGCATTTGTTAGTGGTAAATGATTTAAAAGCCATCCTTTGTGGAATAGTTCCTTGGAATGTGGGCTGGAAATAGTCATGGCAGGAAGGGCCAGCAAGAGGAGCAGCTCGAATGGAAGGGGAAAGAAAGGAAATATAATTAGTGTTTAACGATTTATTAATGGTTTACAAATACCTAAACAAGATTGTTAGGCTTGTATCAACAGTTGGAGGCAGTTAAAGGAGCCAGGACTGTGGATTTGGATTAATGCTGGGAATTCCTGCCTTGGGAGCTACTTCCAGTATCCCAGGGGATCACAGGGCTGGGACTGGGGAGCAGAAACTCCTCCAGAAGTGTTTCATGGTGTGGTGTGCCCTGCAGTCTCAGGAATCACAGAACTCTGCAATTTCACGTTGGAAAAGTTCTCTAGGACTGGGTCCAACCTCTGACCCAGCTCTGGCATCTTCCCCAATAAATCCTGTCCCCAAGTGCAGCTTCTCCATGGCTTTTCCATCTCTCCAGGAATGGGGACTCCACCACTTTCCAGGCAGATTTTTCCAATCTGATGCCATGAGAACACAGAACTGTTTCCCAGAAGCTCCTGCAGATGATCAATGTGTCTTCATTAAGGGAAGAACAGCTCAGGCACCTTGAGGATTGGCTTCCTGAAATAGAAATCCCACTTTTCCTGTTGTCGTTCCTTTGGATAATTCCACAGCACTGGCGGAAGAACAGCTCAGGCAGGCGCCTGCACCTTGAGGATTGGCTTCCTGAAATAGAAATCCCACTTTTCCTGTTGTCGTTCCTTTGGATAATTCCACAGCACTGGGAATTCCTCCCAGGCCGACCAAACAGTCAGAAGAATAACTTGGAGTTAATTAAACACCTCAGTGGTGTCCCACTCCCCTGGAAATGTGCAGTAAAAATGGCCCTGCAACGTTTGTTCCCGGAGGATAGAATGACTTTGATTTTCAGATGCTTTGCAGAGCATGAGGCGACCCAGAGAGGCTGAGGCACAGAATAAAACACCACCAATTAGGGTGTGTGGGTTGCTTAACGAAGTGAAATTTCCAGCTGACGTGAGGTGGTTCTTGCAGGCCCCAGCAGCAGCGCGAGGCGGCGGGGCTGACTCAGAGCCTGAGTCACTGCTGGTGTCTGACCCAGCAAACAGTGAAACAGCCAGGGTTCAGTGCCTCCCAGCACATCATCCCAACCCTCCCTGCCTCCTGCTCAAGCTGCCCTTAAATAGTTCATTTCCCCTTGGTCTCCACTGACAGAGTGGGGACCATTTCCATAAAATCCAAAAGGTTTGGATTAATTGAGACCTTTGCAACTCATCAAATTCCACCCCTTCTGCTGTCCCAGGCTGTTCCAGCCTGGCCTTGGGCACTGCCAGGGATCCAGGGGCAACCACAGCTTCTCTGGGCATCCTGTGCTCCAGCCTGCCCACCCTCCCGGGGAACAATTCCTTCCCAATGTTTAATTTAAATCTCTCACCAAATGGTCACTTTTTAATTTTAGTTTACTGGCAGGGATAAGCTTGGTATGTAGTGCTTGACCTGCTGAGTGCAGAGTGTTTATCATTATATTTATTATTATCATATTTATAATTATATCTTCATTATTATTTTTATTATACTTATTATATTTTTATTATTATATTTATCATTAATATATTTTTATTCTTAGATTTATTCAGCTCACACCTTTTTGCCTAGTAACCAATGCAATCAGTGTAAATCAAATGAATCAGACATAAAGAGGCCAGAGCCAGGAAGGGCTGTGAAGAGGATGGATGAACCACCCAAGTGTTGTGAGTGGCTCTGGACTCTGTTTGTTGGAGATGCTTGAACAAAACTCCGATTCCATAGGATTTTCCAGGGAAAACGTGGTTTTCCTGAGTTTGGTGACTGCAGTGAAGAGCAGCCCCACCCCAATTTCCAGCCCCACTCCCACCTCTGTCACCTGTGCAGGGTCAGGAGTTGGACTCGATGATCCATGTGGATCCCTTCAAATTCAGGACATTCTGCAATTCCAGGAGCCCTTTCTGAGCAGTTTCTTGGTTCCTGCTCAGTCTCTTCTCCCCTCAGCATGTGCCAGAGCTGCAGATGAGCCCAAATCCCTTGGGATTCAGCTTCCTGAGCCTGACACCACCTGGAGCATGCCAAGATGAGCAATGCAGACAGATTTGGTTGGGATGAATGGTTGGGGCCATCCCAGGATCCCTCTCTCTGTGCCACTTCCCTGGATTCTGACTGCACACTCTCCAGCCCAAGCCGCATCCTCCAAGGAAGGTCGACTTCAACATTTTATTGTTGTCATAAATTTTAGCAACGAAGAGCTGAGTGAGTCAGCAGCTGCTGTTGGGGGGGAGAAAAATCCCTCTGAGAGAACCCCCTTTGAGCACTGACTTGGATCGTGATGTTTAAAAATAGATTAGAATTAATTCTGGTCATTTTTCCATATGCAGTAAATCTAAAGCTTAAAGCATGAGGCAGTTTTGGGGTTTTTTTTTTTTTTTTTTTGGGCAAAACTCTTTATCTGATCTGAGGAATGTGTGGGTATTTTTCTGTTGGGTGCAAATCCAGCTGCTTGCACTGAGGAATTCCCCACTGATGCAAGCAGAAAGTGGATATATCCCAGGGAATAAGGTCCTACAGCAGCATTTAGGGAATGATGAGCTATGCACACACCTTGGTGGGTGATTTAGGCACTCCTTGATGCTGCAGATGTCCCAGTGGGATGAATCCATGTAATTTGTCTGAAGGAATAAGCAGGAATCTTGTTCCAACCTCCCTGACAAAATGGCCATGGAAGGTAAAATAATCCCATTGATTACCAGGGGTGAGGGAAAAATTGATTTTTAAGCATCTCCTGTGTGGTTTGGAGAGATTGTCATTGGATAATTCATATTAAACATAAAAATGGGGAGGATAAGTAAGAAACCTTTTTAGACCAATTACCCAGGCTCCATTTTCGGCCTGTTATAAATTCCAGATGACTCCTTAGGACAAATACAGTTTATGGAGCTGTAATAGATGAGTAAGACTGGATTAAAAACCTCTTCCTGCACCTTCTCTGGGCTGGGAGGCTGAAGAAAATTCAGCTCATTCTGGGTTCATTTCCATTTGAAAAATAGATGTGCCCTGAGGAGAGGCTGCCTGGATGTGTTGCTGTGGTTATCATGGAATGTGTCTGACAGAAATATCCCTGTATTTCTGCCTAATTACTGGAGCTAATTTTTGATGGGAATCTGAGCCAAAGCAGCCAGGAAATATCCACAGAAAATGCCTCGGAGGGCAAAAAACCTGAGCACAGCTTTAGAAATTTGACTATTTATTTATTTTCTGCGTGGAATCAACGATTTCGAAGTTCTTTCATTTTTCTGTTTTGGTTTTCCAATATTGTGAAGGAATGGGAATGAAAGCCGTGCTCTATTCAGGTCTAATATAATTAAGGCTGTAAAATACAACTATTTTTGTAGCAAACTCTTCATTTTTTTTGCACAGAGCAGGTTGGTTTTCAGCACGGCAACAACTTGATCCTCTCATCAGCAAAACTGTTGTCAAAACATTCACGGCAGGCAAATCTGGCACTGCTCATTTCCAGCCAGCCCTGAAAGGTCAAGGGCTGGATCTACAGCTAAAAAAGGAATAGATAAATAGCAAATATTTAGTGTGTATCTCTCACAGAGAGGGTGACACGAGCTCATGGTTGGATAAACACAAATCCCTGGGAGTTGTGGTGTTGATGCCTTGTGCAGGCTGCCCTGGAGCAGAGGCTGGAGTGTCAGATCAGGTTTGCCCATCAAACTGTGTTGTGTCACATCCCATAATGTGGCATGACAGCCCCACTTCATGTATCACAGCACGGTGACACTCCTGAAAATGTTGTATTTAACCAAAGTTTGGGAAACTGCTCTGAGAGGGGCAGTGTGAGATGGGGGAGAAAGGAAACCAAAGAATGTTTGTTGGCTCAAGTTTTAATAGCAGGGTGCAGAGGTGGAGTTTTAATTGTTAAATTCTTTCTGTGCTTTAAATTGGGTTAGAACTTCCTAACTTGAGATCTGTAAGGGCACAGATTGGGTTGAGCATTGAAGGTGGGTAGTGAAAGGAGATGAAGACTGGGTTAGAACTTCCTAACTTAGACTTGAGATCTGTAAGGACACAGATTGGGTTGAGCATTGAAGGTGGGTAGTGAAAGGAGATGAAGATTGCAACCCTTGGCAAATGGAAGGAAAGTTTGGGAAGATTATTTGTAAATCTGGAGAGGGTTTGAGGTGGGAATAAAGAACGGAAACTTCCAGAGCCTCAGCTTGAACTTTTTGGGGTTTTCATCTCCTTTTACATCACTCTGAGAGCTTTCATTCCTCCTCGATTGGGCCTCCAATGCATCACTTGGACTCTGATATTGAGGGAAATTTCCCAAACGCTCCTGATCACGTACAATTACAATAAATACATGGATGGAGCTGGAAGTTTGATTTTCTCTTTGTTTCTTTGGATTTTATAACTCATTAAACTCCAACCCGACGTCCTTCACTTACATCAATTTTACTGCAATCTTTACTGAGCTTGCCTTTATTGATTCCAGTGGAGTTCAACAGGCATAAAATATGAAACTAAAAGGAGAATCAATTCCACATTAATTAGCCAGCATGCATGATTTTATGCTGCTTAATGACTCTTGTAATCATCTACAACTGTACCAAAGCGAGCAGTAGTCGGAGCCAGGCAGGGCTGGACAGGAACAAAACCCTCCAGCAGTGAATTCCCACAATTTGGACCCTTTAGAGAGTGCAATCTTTTCCATAAAATCAGATCTAGATTAGAAATTGTGACAGGGAAGGAGAGATTAGAAACTAGATGATCTCAAGCTGGGTTTTTTTTTTCCCCAGTAAAAAATCCTGTGGAATTTTTTACCCAGTCCCTTCCTGAGTTCCTCAGTTTGGGAAGGATTTGCAGGATAAAACTCTTGGGCCCTCACCTAAAGACGACTGAAGAAGGAAAAGATTATTTGCAGCCCATTTTAATGATTCCTTTGCTTATTTATTTATTTATATTTTACTTTTCAAACTCGTGCAACACTGTGGAAGGTTTTGCACTGCAGGAAGAGCCTCAGGGTTCTACCCAGGAGCACTGAGGGTTGAAACTGTGGTGTCTAAAAACCTTTGGACCTGGCTCTGTAACCAAATCAGTGGCTTTTAACATGAAAATCATGGCAGAGGGAAGGCTTCTGCCTTTATCTCTTGGATGGCATTTCCCCTTATTTGTCCCCTGATGATTATTTTATTTGAGGGCTGGCCTTCATTATTTTCCTACTTTATCATTCTAAAATTATTCTTTATATCAGTCCTCCTTATTCCCTTTGTGCTGTAGGACTTACTTAACCCTAGTCTTGGCTTCTGGTTTAGTGTCAGAAGCCAAGGATAAGGAAATGTCTTTCAAGCCTTTTCCATGCCCTGGTGTTCAGAGCACACCTGGAATCCACAGCTGAGGATGCTGTTGCACTGTTGGTCACACTCCCATCCAAGGGTTCCTGCTCTGGGATCTTTTTTGCGTGTGGGAAATTATCCAGGATTATTGCCTGCAGGGATGTTTAATTTCTGGCTGCAGAGTAGGTGGGATTCAGTATTAAACAGAATTTAATTCCCTTGTCTGTAGACTAGAACAGAAATACAATGAGTGACTGAATTTTGTCTAAAATGGACATTCCTGAATGCCTGTGAAACCACAATCCTTTTTCTGTTTAATATTTACCTCTCCTTTTATCCCAGGACCACAATGGAGGTGATTGCTTGGATACAGATGACATTATGGTCTGTCTTTGCTGTACTTTTTCCCCCTTTAACTGTGCATTTACACATGAATGGGCCATTGGTTCTAAATGGTAAGGAGATCACAGTGAATTATATTCACTTTAGTGATACAGTGTCAAACTCAATCTAGGAGAAAATTCCACATCCTTTCAAATGGAGGGAACCATTTTAATTTGGATCGTCAGCAGCTGAACTTTCCCTTTCAGATTTCCACTGGTGGCACAAGTGGATGGGGCTGGGAGCTTCAGACACAAAAATCAGACTTCTCTGAAAGCCAGGGTTAGTCTGGGGACTTGAATAATACAAAAGAATCTGCTTTTCTTTATCAAAAATTAAAATAGAAAGGAAACTGATGTGCTTGATTGCAGGAAAAAATTGAGAAAGTTATTGCCCAGAGAATTTATCAGCAGGACAGATGAAGAAAATTGTAGCTGAAAGTATTTCTCTAGCAGCTCTGTGCTGGTTAAAGCAGTTGTCTCATCTCAACACTGCCCTAGCTCTGATTATTTATGTGTGACTGAGCTTCTCAAGGCATAAGGTACAGATAAATATCGTGTTCATGTGGGTGCAGTGTTCACATCCCTTCTGCAAGGACTAAATTCTGATTATTCAACACCGGGGTGACCTCATGGAAAGGAACGAGCTCCTTTGTACTTATGGGAAACTTATTTATGGACTGTCCTGGATCAGGATTTTTAGCTGTGAGGTGGATAAGAAATAAATGTAGGTCCAATTAAGTTTATTTTGTCACGGCAGAAGCAGTTGGATGATGCTGTCAGGTGTGACCCTTGCTGGCTGCAGCCTGTGCCAGTCCTCATCACGCTCCCAGCAGGAATTCCTTCCCAAAATCCCACCTAGCCCTTCCCTCTGGAAGTTTAAGGCCATTCCTCTTGTCCTGTCACTCCAGACCCTTGTGGAGTGGAACTGTGAGGGAGAAGGGACTTACTGGGAAACTCCAGGCATAGGAAGTGGGCAAGGACTTGGAGATGGGAGATGTGAGACAGGGAGAACCATGGGAAGGAGTCCCATGGCAATCAGAGCTGAGAAACTGGGAAATAAATGATTATTTTTCTGGAAGTTCAGTCAGGAAAAGGGATTTGCCCACACTGCGCGGTGCTTTGCTGCTCTGCTCAGGTTCAGAGGGGAAATTTTAATTTTAAAATTCTTTCTATGGTTTTATTGGGTTAGAACTTCCACTGCAGGACTCTGGTGTGGTAACGAGCAGGTGTTATCCGTAGGGATGGGAAGCAGGATGATGAGCCAGGTTGGGATAAGGATTTGATTTTGATGTCCCCTCATTTAAGCCACATTTAAGCACAGAGGCTCTTCCAAAGCTCCCGCAGGGGGATGAACCACCTTGGGTGGAGGGCAGGAACATCCCCCACACCCCTCATCCCGTGGGCCCTGGGCTGAGTGTCCTGCCCTACAATTTTGGCAGCTGAAATGAAACCCAACCTTTGATGGGCTCATATCCAGCTCTCCTCTCTGATTCCTCCTTGACTCCACAGCCCTGCCAAAAGCCAGCGGAGAAAACCCCACAAGTTTAAGTCAGTGTGGGACCCAATTCTGTCATTTTAATTCCCGTTTTTCTCCCATGGCTGCAGTGGTTTCGGGGATGTGTCACTCCTGTGGCTCCCCACAGCAGGGAACACAAACTTTTTCTGTGCCCATGGATTGTTTGGATGTGGTTTGTGGTGTGGGGAGCTGGGCTGTGGCACAGTTCCAAACCTTCATCCCATTGATTTTGGCTGCTCTGGCTTGAAGCAGCTCCGTGGAGGAGCCGGTTTCATTTTCATTCCTGTTTTTGGGAATTGATTTAACATCAGACAGCAAAACCCAACTTTATTTGATCTGGATTGCTGATACTCGAAGAAGTAACTGCAGCACTCATTAAAAGTGTCCCAACCCCAAATACTCCCACTTTTAGTGCCCTAATTCTGATATTTTTTCATTTTATCCCATTTCTGTATTTTCAGAGTAACTTGCAGCCCACTGGCTGTGGGGTGAAGGAGAAAATCACTTTTCCATTTTAATAGAATTATTGATCTTTGTGCTGTTGCTATAAATCCATTTATCCACTGCAACAACATATTCATAAAGACTTCTTAATTTTAAGCCTCTTCTTTTTGCCTTCATTTAATGTCACGACCAAGTGATTTATCAGAGAGGAATTTTAGCAGCAAAATTAGACTGTGGTACCACCTCAAGAAACAATACATCAAAGACAACCAGCACACATTTTTTTTTTCGTCCCTGCAACTTCATTATCTGTCAAAATCCATTAGGAGTTTGTTTTCTCCTTATAGTTAAGGACTAAACAGTAAGGACTAAAAGATTTTTATCTTTTCCACACTTAAGAATGTCTATTTATAATTATCTTCACAACATTCTGGACATCTACAGATGTCTCCTAATATTTGTCTGAGCTCATTGTTGGGAGGTATTAATGACATTTCACTAATAGGAAAAAATATCAGTAATTAACTGTGCTATTAGAAGATCATTACATTTCCTATGCATTAATAATTTTTTTAAAATATGAAAGAAAGGTAGTTTTGTGCTCAAAACTTCAGCAAAATAAACATCAGGTGAACTAAATTCACCAGGAATGTTGGCATTGCCTGACTCAATGAATGGGATGTGATGATCCTCATGGATAACATGAAAATAGAGAGGAAATTGGGCAAATAAGAACATTTTGGTAACCTCTGAGCATGGTGTTGATAAATGCACACATTTCTGTGAGTCACCAAGGTGATTTCTCCCTAGATTTGCCATTTTCCTATGGTCTTATAAACTTTCAATAGACTCAGTGCTCTCTATAACCATAATTTCCTGAATTTCTGCCTGAAATTTTAAACCCTCTGTGTGAAGGGATAATTCTACAGCCCAGCATTGAATGGTCTTGAAAAATTCTGCTTTAGCCTCTGGCTGCTGTTTATTTTGTCCCTTTTTTTCCTTCACTGTGATATCATCACTGTGGTGGTATTGCTGCAATTTTAGGAAAGGCTTCTGTTTCTGAACTTAGGGGAAAAAAAAAAAAAAGGAAAAGAGATTTTTAAAATGGGATTTGAGGACCTGGAAGGCTCCAGTAGCCAACAGTGAATTTAGGAGAAATATTGTTGTGTTGGATATAGTTCAGCACGGTTAGGGGAGTCCTAATTTATCATAATATGTGTTTAGGATGATTTAAGACTGCAGGAATCCTACATAGGGATGGATTTGGGTGTCATGGAATTTTCTGCCAGGATTGGCCTCTGACTCTGAAGGCATCACAGGAAAAGGGATGGTTTAGGGACAGAGCTGTTAGACTGGGCCTTTTTCAGCCCAACACACTCCTTTCCCTGCTTTATTCCTGAAAATGAAGCAAACATTTCTGCTTCTCTTTTATTGACTCCAGGAGATTTGATCAGCTTTGTATTAGTCAGTGAATCTTGATTTAGGCTTCCTTGGAAACCTAGACAGAAGTTTTTGTGTACTTTAAGACAGCACAGGCAGAGATTGAAATGCCCTGTGATGGAAAACTCAGCTTAAGAGTCATTTGATCAAGGATAAGGGGAATGGTCCCTAAGGAGGACGCTTTGGTATTGTTGATTATTTGTGTTCCTGAAAGGCAGCAGGAAGAGAGGAAGAGAGAAGTTGAATAGAAATATTTTATTTTTAACATTCAGATCCATGTCCTGGATGTGACCTTTCTCAGCAGATTGGTTAAGAATGAACATAATTAATGGAAAGTGAATCTCTTCTGCTGAACACGGATTTTTTGGCAGTCAATTCCGTGTCTGTGTGGTCATGACTTTCCCTGCCTAAATTCCCACACCATTCCCAATTGATGAACTAAAACCATTAAACTCATAAAAAAAGGCACAATTATGCAACAAATCTCAATCAATTATGCATGAGGATAAATATATTAAATGAAAGCTCTTTGAACGAGCTGTGAGCCAGTTAAGGACGCATTTGGTGCCAGTGTTGGAGATCCACATCCATGACAAACAATGCAATCTGCTACATTGGGAATGGATGGATTTGCATCCCATTATCACTTGCTGTTGAAGAGTCAATCTCATTTTCTGCTGTTTGAGGAACTCCGGGGTGTGATGTGTAAATATGGTGAAATTTAATCAGATGGCATTAGGTTTGTAGAAGTAAACAAAGCTCGGCAATAATCATGGGATATTATGGATTTCTGATTATTGCCATCATTTAAATTTAGTCTGATGCTGTGGAGCTCATTGCTGAAGAGAAATTGGGGATTTATCCCATGAGAGGTTATCTGAGTTTGGGATAAATCCCTTTTCCATTCTAGAGAGGATCTGGTGAGGAAATCAGGACAAACTGGACGTGCTCCTGGTAGGCACAAAGTGCAGGACTCAAATACACCTGGAATTCGTGCCAACTTCCAAAGAACATTGTGGATTGATTCAATCTGACACTCACCCACCTTGCACTGCTCCTCTCCAAAGACTGGCAGGAGATGGAGCTGGGAGAGAGCTTTTCTCCTGTCCAAATTTATAATTGAGGTGCAATAACTCTCTTCCACAATTAGAGAATTTTTCCCAGCTCTGTCCAGTGTTTGCTCCTGGGGTAAATGTAGGTGGCCACTGAAGCTGAGGAATAGTGAAGAAAAAAATTAATATAAACAGGAGATTTAAAAAATGGTACTGTTTAATTACATATTCAGACACAATATTAAGAATTTTGGAGCACCTGCAAAGGAATTTAAAGGTTATCCCACATGCAGTGAAGTGCAGGAAGGGGAGAGAGCTGGAGAGGGACTGGGGACAAGGATGGAGGGACAGGACACAGGGAATGGCTCCCCTGCCAGAGGGCAGGGATGGATGGGAGATTGGGAATTGGGAATTCCTGGCTGGGCTGGAATTGCCAGAGCAGCTGTGGCTGCCCCTGGATCCCTGGCAGAGCCCAAGGCCAGGTTGGACACTGGGGCTGGAGCACCTGGGACAGTGGGAGGTGTCCCTGCCATGGCAGGGTGGCACTGGGTGGGCTTTAATGTCCCTTCCCACCCAAACCATTCTGTGATTCCAGGAAGGGAGAAAAGCCCTCAGTGGCTCAGTTCCATATTCTGAAGTGTTTTAGTTGTGGTATTCCACTGAGCAGAAGAGAGAGGCTTTCAAAGGAGTATTTCAGTTTGTCTGCAATGAGGACAAAATAAACAGCACCAGAACAGAAATGCATGGATTGATTTTCACTGTGGCAGAGAAAAACCCGAATTCTGAGTTACTGCAAAAACTTTGCAGCTTAAGGCACTGCAAGGGAACTGTTCTTGCTCCAGTTTCACTGGTTTGTGTGTTTTAGCTGAAGTTGTGTGTGGTACTTTTGAGAAAGGAGCAGGACTTGTGCCTCTGTAATGCAAAAGAGAAGTGGGCTGTTCATCATTATCCTCAGAAGAAGTTTATTTTAATGCTAGGTTGATTTTTCTGCATGTTATATAAAGTCCCTTTTCTATTTTCAAGAACTGCCAATGTGAAAATATTCCATGAAGTGAGAGACTGAAATATTTAACCCATTTTTAGAGAGCAAAGTAAAATTTGAAGAAAATCCATTAACTGTTGGAAGTAAATTCATTCATGCCTCTGATTTAAAGATGTAATTTTGTTTTTTGATAATTGAAGCATGGAGGGGTTTTGAATGATAAAATATTTGCTGTTAAACACAATATGATGGTGTTTAACTGCTGAGTACTGATGGAGGTACTACAGTATACATAAGGATGTTTTCTGAAGTTTGGAGCAGGAATTTGAGCAGGAACTTAAATAATTGATCCCAATGATCCTGGGAGGCTGCTGGGAGCCAAAGGAGCCAGTTTTCTCATGGGATCATTCCAGGGCACAGGGGATGTGATGCTGCCCAGCAGCTGCATTTCTCCCCATGTGATGTCTTTTCATCAGAAGATGGCAGCAAAATCTTGTTAACTGCAGCTCTGGCTCTCCTCACACATTTCTGCTGTCAGGGACTGTGGGATGCTGGGCAGGGCCTGCTGGAGCCAGCTTTGACCCATTTCCTTCTCCAGCCAGCCCAGACAGAGCCTGATCAGGTAGATCAGATGGGCGGGATCCTCTCCCTCCCTTCATCTCACAGGGCAGCTGCTAGAAAGGTGCTTCCACAGCCACTCTCTTCGTGCTGGATGGGAAAAACAGATCCCAAAAATCTCCTTAGCCTGGAGCCAGGCTCTGCTCTGTGAGGCCCAGCAGTAGGAGGAGAGGCAATGGGCAGAAATTCGGAGGGAATTCCACCAGAACATGAGGTAAACCATTCTTACTGTGGGGGTGACTGGCACAGACTGGCCAGAGAGGGTGTGGAGTGTCCCTCACTGGGATATTCCAGACCCCTCTGATGCCTTGTGCAGGCTGCCCTAGAGCAGAGTTCCAGAATAAAGCAGGGATTGATTCAAAGGATCTCCTCCATGGATCCACCTTGGGCAGCACAAGAGCCCAGCCAGGGCTGCAGCCAAGATGAACCCAAATGGTCCCAAAATGCACGAGCGCTCCCGGGGTCTCTCCCTGGGATCAGCTCTGCTCCATGTGCACATTGCAGTTCAGTGTCCAATTCCAGCTCAGCCCCTGCACTCCCATCCTGCTTGTTTTTCTCTCTCAGCCCACGGGGTTTGTGCTCCTCCTGAGGCATCAGCTCTGGACAGAACCCGGTGCCACGTGCTCTGGGATGGCCCTGCTGGAGCGGGGAGGTGACACCAGTGACTGACCCACTGTGGACCCTTCCAGCCTGACCCATCCTGGGATTCCACATGGGATATGTGGAAGCCCATCTCACTCAACTGGGGGGACTGGTGCAGCTGGGAACGCTCCACCCTGGGGACGCCAGCCACGGCCAAGGCCCTCTGTGACATCCTGAGGGTGACATCCTTGGCCGTGAGGGGAAGGCCCAGCTCCTCTTTGTGTCACTTGGCTGCACCAGCTGTGTTTTGGGTGGTCTCTATTTGCTGGGATCACTTGGGATGGACTTTTCCTGTGGGAGTGGCTGTGGGGTGGCCACCAGTGGGGTGTGGGTGGTCCCTGTCCCTTGCCATTGTCCCTGCGAGTGCTGGGCTCCATGCCAGGGACTCTGGAGCCAAACCTCAGGTTTTCACCTCCACATTGCCTCTGCTTTCCAGCCATCAACCTTTGCTTTGCTCAAACAGTGCTGAATTTTGCATTTTGGTGTCTGTCCCCTCAGTTTTTGGGTGCTGCAAAGGCCCTGCTGAGGAGCTGAGGTTCAGCTGGAGCCAGCACCAAGCGTTTGCTGGTTGCTTTAATCTCTTTAATCTTCCCTTGGCTCCCAGTTGCTTTTTGGGAGCTGAGTGCTTCTGTTGGAGCTCAGGCTTTCCTGGAGGGCTTTGGCAGCACGCTGATGTCTGTCTTTCTATAGAAAGAACATATCCAGAGGCACCTTTCCTTTCTCTGCCCACAGAAAATGCCGACTGCACGGCTCTTCTGCTGCTGCTGCCACACAGAAGTGACATATGTTTTTAGATGTTTTAATAGGAAGTAATATTTGTGTACAATAATGCCTAGCAGCATCTGAAATATCATCATATGTAATTCATACAGGAGGCATGAGCTGAGCCCCAAATGTCTTTTTGCTTTTTTTCTTTTTTTCAACCAAAATGGTCTTAGTTTAACTTCAAAATAGGCATTGAATTTCTCTAAGGCATTCTGGGTATTTTCTCGCTAAAGAAGTGTCTGTAATTTCTGATCTGTAATTAGAACCCAATTTAATAATTACATGTCCTGCATGGAGATGTTTCTTGAGCAGGGCTTTGTTCTTATGCAGCTGCTGGGAGCACAAAGATGGGGATTATAAGAAATAGTTCAGATGAAAACGAGCTGGTAAGGGCAAAGTACCTTCAAAAGTGATCAGAGCTGCTGAAGGATGAGTGGAGTTGATCAAATTCACTTTTTATCACATATAGTGTGGAGATGTACATCTCATAAGCATGCATGGCTTAAATCACTCTGGATGCAGAAAGATTAATTTTTGTGAGTGCTAATGACAAATTTTTATATGAAATTTCACAGATCAAAGGCACTGTTTGAATGGCTTGTCTTTCCTCTGGGAAATTCCATCATTAAAAAAAAGCTAAACTGAAAATTCCACAAGAGTTTTCCTAGGATTTCCTTCCATGAAAACCTTTATCAAGCATATTATTAACTTAAGGCTAATTCAGAATCATTTTAGCCTTAAACATGAATAATTTCAGACTGACCTGATGACAGGTTCAAATTCTTTCCTAAACTATGAAGCTTAGCTAAAGGATCATATACTCATTTCATTAACTTCTTCTTCCAGGCAATATTGTACCTTGGAAATGACTTAATTAGTTGAAATTCATGGCAAAGGTATTTTGGAAAGCTGCCTGGACCAGGAGATGTGTGTAATACAGATCTGTATTTCTAGTTTGTGCTGGATGAATTGATCATATAAAAAGGTTTATTTCTTGGGAAGATCTTCAGGGAATGCTGAGAAGTTAAAAATCTATGGAAATGGCCAATTTCCATAATTGTTGGAGACAATTGCAGAGCTGATTCTGGGTCTCCCTACAATCTTTGCTCCCCTGCTGTGCTGTAGTGTTGATAAAAGGGGACAGCTTTGGGCTCAGGTGGTTGGGAAAGGGCAAATAACTTCCATTAGGAAATTCAGCTGGTTTAATTTTTTAGCTTAATTATAGAGTCATTAAGGTTGGAAAAGCTTTCCAAGACCATTGAGGCCAAGCTGTGCCAGATCCCCACCTTGTCCCCAGCCCAGAGCTCTGAGTGTCACATCCAGAACTCCTTGGACACCTCCAGGGATGGGGAATCCAAACCTCCCTGGGCAGCCCAAAGCCTGACCACCCTTTCCATGGAGAAATTCCTCCTGATCTCCATCCTGAACCACCCCTAGCACAGCTGGAGGCTCTGTCCCCTTGTGCTGCCACACGGTCACATTTCCTCCACAAAACATTCCTCAGCGTCATTCGTCATCTGACTGGTGACAGAATGTGTGGTCACAGCTGGCCCAGGCAGGTGGCAGAGCTCCAGGCAGATGTTTGCAGCTGCAGAGCACAGCTGGACACAGCCCCACGTGCGCCTGGGTAAGAAAGCAGCCTAACAGAGGATTTCCAGGTATGCAGAGAAGTGTGCTGGAAAATCTCTTGAAGGACTTGTGCTTAAATGTGGTCTGAAATATTAATGTGACCTCCTTTTCAGGCCAGGGGACTTTCTCTAGCACTTCCATATGTTGGAGACCCTGGGGACACTGGGAGGCTCAGGCTGGCTCTGGATGAACATGACAGTGTTGAGATATTTGACCTCCAGCACCGAGATGAGTCCAGGCTCTGGCACTTTCCTCCTTTGTCATTTCTTCCTCAGCTTTTCCAGAAGGAGATGTGGACAAGGACAATCAGGTTTGGTTTTTTACCTCCTATCATGGGCTGAGGAGTCAAACCCCATGGATTTTTTTTCAGGCTGCTGCTGTACCTGTTCCTACTCTTCAAAAGATTAAATTGAAATGAAAAGCAGCAGCCCAAGCTGATAAATTCAAGAGGATGTTCTTGTGTCCTCCATCATTAAAGATGGATGTGCTCAGTCTGAATCTCCCTGGAATGGGAATGTGTTATTGGGCCTCTGCTTGGACTTCCAGGGATTGTGGGCTCATGGCATGTTGCCAATCTGGGTCTTCCTGCAGAGACTCCTTCAATTTCAGAGACAGACCCACCATCTGCAGCACATTTTGGGCTTTTCCTGGTGTTTTCCGTGGCAAAGGACTGAGTGAGCCTGGTGTTCTGTCCAGCCATGTAGGGGATCACCTGCAGAACGTGGGATCTTGGCAAAAAGGGGTGGCTGGTGTGACTTTATGGGGGTGTCCCTAGTGTCTTCTGCAGGTCTGGCCTTGGAGAACTGACTGTGACACTTGGGATTGCTCTTGGTGTGGATTGAACCCCACCCAGCCCTTCCTTGGCCAAATAAATTGAGCCTGAAGTGCTTTAGATGTAGTTCGTCACCTCCAGTGTGGTTTTTGAAGCAGATTTTAGTTTAGTTGGAGCCACCTTGGGAAAATTCTGTCCTTTTCCCAACCCCAAAATGGAGTTGCAGGTGGGTTGTGAGGACAGGAATTTGTCACATCAGGCACCTGCAACACCAGCACGCGGCGACATTTTCATGGCACTGCAGGAAAATCCTGAGGGATTCGGAGGAGGAATCTCCTCCTCCCTGCTGACAGCCAAATTGCAGAGTGCCGTGGCTAATTGCACACTCCAAGTGTCTCCAACATTGCAATTCCATGTAAAAAACTGCCATCCTTGCCCTGGGAACATCACAAAGCCATGCTCAGCAGTCGAGGTATTTTGTACCTTTCACTGAACAAAAAGAGTGGTTTGTCCCCAAAAAGATGATGAATATGGAGTGCTACAACAGAGTGTTTTGGTCCTGTGAGAAGATTGATGGATTTGGGCAATGCTGGGCTTTTTTTTCTCCCCCTACATCCAAGTTCTATTCAAAATCCTCCATTCAGCACCTCCCGAGAATTAATTGAGCTGCTTTCTGTGCCTTGGACTTATTTGCATATTTCAGCCTCCCCTTTCTAAAGCCATTTTTAAAAACCCAGTCACTCTGGGAATCACAACATCCAAAGGCTGGGAAACTACCAGGTAAACACTCCGGTGTTATTTCCATGGAAATATTTCATTTTATTGTAATTGAGCAAGAATTAAGATAATTTTTTATAGTGACATATGGCAATTACCACTTAAAATGTTTCTGAGAGACTTCTGAGTTGTTTATACCATTGCTGGAAGTGTTGTAAAAACAATGTGAAATTCCTCAGGAATTGGATTATTTGTTTCTATCCAGGGGATAATTTCCTGCAGCAGAAGTAAACTATTAAATTAATCACGCCATATTTAAAGGGCAGCATTTGCATTGGTCTGACCAATGAATCATAACCAACAATTTCCTTTTTATAGCTGAAAGGAGAGGAGAACACACAAAATATTAGGAAATGATCCATGAACAGTTCTCTCCTACAAATGACAGTTGTACATTGGGAATTTTCATTTAGGAGAACCAAAAAACAAATCCCAGCTTGGTGAAGGCCCCTGGAGAAGTCCTGGCCCTTGTTCCCTTTTGTGAGTAATTGCAATTTCCTTTTAGGGATGGAAAGTGGCTGGTGTGGTATCCCAAACTGGCTTGGGTCTTACTGGGTTTTTCGTGGCATATGGGTTGTTTTTTAATGAATTCAGCACTTGTGTCCTTTGGGGAAATGTGGTTATTTTAGCATTAGAAAGAATTAATTTGTGGAATTCTTTTCCAAGCGGTCACGTGAGAATGGCTATGAACATTAACCACATCAATTATAGCTGAAGGATTCTTAGTCCAATGGGCTTGGACCACGAACTCCTTAAATTCTGCCATAAATTCCAAAGTTGCCATGAATTATTGCCATTATTTTCATGAGCTGGTGCTGGCAGCAGCATGACAGATGTTCTGGTTCTCCCAGTGACTCACTCCTGGCCTCAAGCAAAGCACTTAAAGTGTCCATGGCTCACCTGAAAAAGGGACAGCAGCACTTCTCTCCGAGGTGGAACTGGTGCCAGTCCTCCTCAATCAATGTCTGAGAGGTGCCTGAAGTTCCCAAAATAAAAGATACCTTCAACAATTCAGCATTGCCAGGGAAAAATCATAATTCCTTGCAGTTGATGCCAAAGGAGTTTGAGGTACTGCAGTCACCTTCTGTTAAATGCAGAGAATTCCCAGGTTTCCTAAAAATTTGAAGGGGTAATTGATTTTTTTTTTTTTTAATTTTTTTTTTAGTTAATGCTGGAATCAAAGGAAGCTGACAGCCTGAATTTGTTACATCAGAGACAGATTCCAGCTCTGAAGTCACTCAGTGTCACCTTTGGCAGGGTGGGGGAAATGATGGCTTTTAGTGACAAATCTTTGCATGCTCCTGGTCACGGAATTGCTGCTTTTGGTGAGCACAGCTGCCCAAACTTCCTCTCCAAAGCCCCTGAGGCTTCCTTGTCCCCTCTGAAGGTGGTAGTGACTCTGATGAACATCTCCAAGTGTCCCAAGAGATGCAGCAGGAGGCAGGGAATTCCCCCTGGGATGGAAGGAATGGTGCAGGGATGGAGCTGAGGAGGAGTTTCTGAGCAGAGCCATCAATCCTCCTGCTCCTGCCTGATTCCTTTGGCAGAAAATCGGATTGTTTGGGTTCAGATAAATCAGATCTTGGCTGTCTCCTGGCTGGCTGCTTCTGTAGGGGTGTGGCACTGGAGAAGCTCTTCCCTACCCTCTCTCCAAAGGTGTCCAAGCCTTTTGTGGCTTCCCAAATCAGTGTTGTGCATTTTTGTACCAGCCAGTTCCTAAACAACATGTAGAGTCCAGGTTTCAATATTCTGCTTTTTGATTGTTTCTGGTTTATTTTGGGATTTTTTTTTTAATGTTTGTTTTGTTCCATGCACCTCCTGGGGAAGGTGAAGAGCGATTATGGCACAACCAGATTGACGCCGATGGCACCAGAAACCAGCTCAACTCTCAACTTTCCTGCTTCAAAAAAAAAGATATAAAAATCAGGCTAAGATTTTCTGTGGACAATCTCCAACACCAGTTAAAGAACTGAATTCTTAAAAGCAGAATATAGCGAGAATAAAAAAAAAATCCTCTTTTTGCTAAGTGAGTGAGGTAAATAGAATTATAGAGTGGTTTGGGTTGGGAGAGACCTTCAGGACCATCTCATTCCAAACCCCTGGACACCTTCCACTGTCCCAGGCTGCTCCAACCCCAGTGTCCAACCTGGCTTTGGGCACTGCCAGGGATCCAGGGCAGGCTCTGGCAGGGCTCTGAGCTCTCCCTGGAGCCTTTTCTCCTCCAGGCTGATCAATCCCAGCTCTCCACAGGTGAGGTGCTGTCAGTCATTGCTCATTCCCAACACAGCACCACGGTCTGTTCCCACCACAGGCACTATCAGATGTTCATACCAATATTCTTATACACCTGTAGGATTTTTAAAATAATCCTTTGAAAAGGAATATTGCGCCTCTCCACAAAAACCCAGGAAAGACATGAGATAAGGTCTAAAATGATTTCCAGAAGTGCTGCTTCCCATTCCAGGTTAGCTGAGAGAGCTTTTCCCAGATCCAGGGCAGACCAGAGATGCTCTCCCAGGCAGGAGAGCTGAGACTCCTCATTGGAAATTGCTAACCCAGCACATGAACTCTCCTTGTCTCTTCCAATAAAACTTGAAAACCACCCCAGATTGTGTTAAATGCCTTGGGATGAGATAAGGGCTCAGGATCATCCATGCCCAGAGAGCGTCTGAGGGGGAAAATTGTATTATTGGTAAAACTAGAATAAAAAAAAATAAATTAGAATATAAAGCACTGCATATTCCCCTCCCCCCGTGATTTATATTTTTGAATTGTTTTGCTTTTACCCTCCCTACCTTCCTTTCCAACTTTCTGAAATCCTTGTGGCTTTTTAATTATGCTCCAAATCCTTCCAACTGCATCAGCAAAAAGTGGCCTTTGGTGTTTGCCTCTTGTGGAGCTGGGGAGAAGCCAGATCCTGTCACTTGTGGAAGTAACACTTCTGGCAGAGCTTAAGACAGAATCCTGAGATATTGAATAATTGACATTCTTAGTTGCAAGTGGAGATTTTTTGTCGATAGGAGGTGGCTGCTCTGTTTGATGATTGTGGAATGTCTGAACAGGGAACAAATCCATGTCTGGGGTTCTGCTGGAGAAGCTGGTGCAGATGGAAGGTGGGATGCACACCTGGAAGGCAGGGATTTTATTCAACAAAGGGGAAAGGGACAGCAAAATATGGCTGAAATTGGAAATGAAAGCATTATTTAAATGTTTTCATAGATATAAAATTGGTTTAGTGGATAAAAGCATTATGGGAAGCAATGGAAGGGGACAGAGAGAGCTGGAAGATGAGCACAGGGAAGGATTGAAAGGAATAAAACAGAACTGGTGGTGGATGAGTATTTGTAACAGAAATTACTTAAATTTGAATTAATTACATTTATTTTGGATAAAATATATCTCAGCCTGCTAAGCAAACATTGTTCATATAAAAATCTGAATGTCATTTGACTGGAAATGCTGATAAATTTGTTTGGTCCAACCCCATTTCTCTACAAAGAACTAATTTGGATTCTCAATCCATATTTCTTGCTGTTTAACTTCATGTATGATAGGAAAAGCCATTTTTATTGCAGATGTCTTCCTGGTACTTGGATTCTTTTAGTCCAAAAATACATTTTTGTATTTCAGGTGTTGATCAAGCACACCCCACTCCTGAGCAGAAAAGCAGAATTTAAAAGGAATTTTCAGGTGATTTTTGCCTACTTAGAGAATGCATGGAGCTATTTAACTGGGAGTCAAATAGACGAGCTGAATAATTAATAAAGTCAGTTTTTCCTGGCCAACTTTCTTAAGGAACTGCCTGCAAAACTTTGCCTTTCAGGGCTGACTTTGTCTTTCAGAGAGAAGTTGTTTACTGAGCCCTTTTCAAGCTGCTGTCAGTGCCTTTGACACAAACAGGGCTGGATTGATCCAGCCTGGCCTGGGTGCCCAGGGCTGATCTAAATTCACCTGAAACCCCACTGAATGAACAGAATATCCACGGTGTGACTCCAAATTCCCATGGAAAAGCTGGAATTGCCTCTGGATTTTGTCAGCCCCATAAAAAGGCACCACAAGCAGAAAGTGGCTGGGTGTGAGTTGGGGGGACTCAATCGCTGCTGGTTGGAATTACTGGGACAGGTTTTGTGCAAAGCCTGCCCCTCCCAAACACTTCAAATTACTCTTTTTTTTAAAAAAAAATATGATTCTTAATCTTGCAGAGCAGATTCTCCCTCTGAGCATCCCTCCAGTCCTCCCTGCCAGCATCCCTAAAATCCCACAGATTGAGGATAGGAGTATCCCGGAGTGGCTCGATGGGATTGAAAAGCAAACATCAGCTTAAATAGCTCTGAGCAATACATTGATTTCCAAAGGGACAAAATAGATCTTTTTATACAATCTCAGGCTCTTTGTTTGGTGTTTAAACCCATTTTCCAATAATTGAAAAATCAACTTGAGGGGATTCGCTCTCATGTGCACAGGAGGTTTCACACAGCCCAGCTGGCTTGGGCTCATTCCTGAGCTCCAGATCTTGCCCCAGCTGGGGAGCAAATCCTTCAAAATCCTCTCTGATTGCCAAAAACGATGAGTCAAAGTCCTGACAGAGTAGCTCAGGGAAGATAACAGCACTGCAGCTCAAACTGGGAGACAAGGCTGGAAAGGAAGCACAGGGATGGTGTGGAGTCTCTTACAAGAGCAAAAAGCAAAAATATTTAGTGCCCCCCACACTCCTGGAGGCTTAAAATGCTTTGGCAGGGAAATAGGAGCAGATTTGGTCAAAAGTCTGAAAGGTGAAAAGTGGCAAAAGACAAACTAGGAAACCACAGGGTGATTTTGGTTGGAAAAGCCCTCCAGGATCATCAAGTCCAAGCTGTGCCCAATCCCCACCTTGTCCCCCTGCCCAGTCCAGTCACTGCTTGGACACCTCCAGGGATAGGAACTCCAAACCTCTCTAGGCAGTCCTTGAAGGAGAAAAAAACTCAATTAAACCAGCTTAGAAAACAACACAACCACTTGAATTGTGAAAGTGAGCAAATGGCATTAATTCCTTGTGTCCCGTCTTTTCTGCAGGGAACCTTTCTCACCTGAGACCTCTTCATGGTGTCCTCACTTTTCTGTCACCTGTCCCCTCCAAATCTGCTGTAGATGAGCAGTGCCCCTTAATTTCAGCTTCTTTCTTAAGTAACAAAGGGGAAAGGCAGAGAAAAGGCTGGGGAAGGTCCAAATTGATCTGGAAATATGTACAGAAACATTTCCAGAGGAGAACTCACCTCCCAAATTACGTGCGTTAATTCCCCACTCCCGCTTTTCCTCTTTAACTCGCAAACAGCATTTCCCGTCAGTTGTGATTCTCTTTGGGAAAGCTTTGAAACAGGCAGAGAAAAGTCTCTTTTCCCTATTTGCTCCCAAATCAAGGCAGTTTGGAAGAGACAGAAGGGGATTCAATTTAGCCAACTCAGCTCGTGCAGCAGATGTCAAAGTACGGAGCTCGTTTGTCATCAGCCTTCGTGGGGGAAAGTTTGCTCTCTGAAACCACTGAAGAAAACAACCTTGCTTGTATAACAAGCCTCGTTGGCTGCTGGATTTTCAAGCAGATGCCTCCTTCCCTCAGATCAAATAGTTGAAATATCATCCCTCGCCAGGTAAAGGGAAAAAAACTCCATTGTCTGCATCTTTTTCAAATGCAGCTGAAAAGCGCTTCGGGTTCTGTGTGGGCTTTTTTCCCCCTGTGTTTTCAGATCACTGCCTGTGCTGTTCTGGCACTCCCAGGATCAGTGATAACAAGCAGGTCTAGATAAGACATCCAAATTTCTTTTTGCTGGGAGTTACGACTTGGTAGAGCTGCAGTGCTCCCAGGATGTTCACTGGTACATATTAATTTATGGAGCATTTTTATTTATTTATTTGCCTTTATGGAAAAATAGAGTGTATTTATTAAAAAAATAAAAAAGCTTTCAGGGAGGATTTCTTAAAAATAACCCAGTTTTGTGCCTTTTTCAGTGATTTGACAGTTTTGGACTGCTGTATTTACACAGTTGATTCATGACCTTTCATGAGGTTGGACTTGATGATTTCTGAGGTCTTTTCCAACCTAAGTAACTCAGTGATTTTGAGATCTGTGGGGCTCTTTGCTGAGTAAAGGAACTCCAGCTCTTAAATCCCATCCTTCATTTCCTGTGCTTTAATTACCTGTGACCTGGAGTGATTCAGTGTCACTTAAGAGAGAAAAGGTGCTTTATAAATAATAATTTTCCTCCCTAGAGTCCCAAAACACTGGTTTCACATCCTATTATCAACAGAGGGTCGTGCTGTCCAAAAAACTTCTAAGGCACCCTGAATTCTGTGTATTGTTATTATAAAGATAATGAAGTGCAGTTCTTTCAGCTAATATTGTTTGCAGAGGGTGACTCCAGTAAATTATTGAGGAGTAATTTCCTTTTTAACTGAGGTGAAACACAACCCAAGGAGATTTCATTTGTCTCACCGAAGCCTGTTTGAAGGTGTTATCGCCACAGGTTTTATTGGAAAAGGAGGAGTTGTTGTTGTACCTGGAGGGTGACGGTTGTGCTCCCCAAGCCCTGACTCAGGAACTGGGCTGAGCTCTGGATTTGGGAAGAGTCAGACAGGTAAGGTAAGTGAAGCTAAAGCTAAAGGATGTGGACATGAAGGTCCAAAGAAAATCCAGCCCTCAAGGAATGAGTTATTAGCATGGATGGAGGTTGTTTTTGATAAAAGCCAAACAAGTTCTCTACGTCTTTATCCTCAAATAATTATTTTTTTCTAATATTAAAAAACCAAACCAAATCCTCTGGTGTGACCCATAAAATTTAAGGTAATGGAGAGCACAGAGTCAGATGAAGATTTATTGGTTTGCTGGTTTGGCTGGGAGCTTCAGATCCCACCTGAGCTCCAACACCTCTGCAGGAACCCATCCAACTCTGGCTCCTGGGAGAACCATCCCAAGTGTGGAAAAATTTCATCCAAGAAAATTAATTTCTGGCTGAGGCTTTTCTGAGCTTCTCCTGAGAGGTTCAGTGAGCTCTGGGCTGTGGGAATTGAGTGAAAGACACTGGGAGAATTTTCTCTGCTGGGGAAACATTCACATGAACCCAACAAACACCAGGAGCTCTTGGAGATCTGCCTCCCTGGGCCTGTCTCACTTGAATGCACTTGGAAGGTAAAAACAAACTTCAAAATGTCCAAATAATCCTACAAGCTTCTCACTGCAGAGCCCCCAGATTCTTGATATAACAAAATTGACATTGGATGTCAAAGCGCAGGAACTGGTTTGTGGTTGCATTAAATCCTGGCAGTCCTGGAACAGAAATCCAAGGAACAGACACTTTCTGCAGGCTGTAAGTGCAAGGATTTTCTCCTTCTGTCCTTTAGAATGTAAAATGGACAGAAGATATTTTGGAGATAATTTTCCAAATGTTTCAATTAATTTTTCCCTTGTGCAAGTTGATTTTAAACTTGCCCGTGTTAATTATTACACATGTAAAGGCTTGACTACACCAGGCTGTTCAGATAAGTTGGATAATCATATTTTTAAATTCTTTTAGCATGTCACATTGTAGTCAACAATTACTGAGTGACTTTGTTGTGGTCAAGCGCCACAAACCAGTAGCACAAACAAAAATTTCCAAAATTCATCTACAAATACATTGTCCTAAAAAAGTAGGCTAAAACCCAAGGCCATTTGTATATGAGAAGGTTCCCTACCAGAGCAGCTAGATCACTATTAATTTATTTGACAGCTTTTAGGCTGAGTTCAGATATTAGAGCTGTCATTGTAAAATACTTCCATTTTTCCTTCAACGCTGCTTTGAGATGCTGCTGCTTTGAAGCTGTGTCAAAGTAGCTCTGAATCAGGAGAAACTTTCCATTTTATTTTTTTTTGTAAGTTGAAAGTCTGAAGAGCCTCAATATGCTGTATAAAATTGTTCTGAGGATCGAACCTCCTCCTATGGTACCCTGGAGCATTCAGTCACTTTCAATAAATCTCTTTTAATAATTTCTCACTTGTCCTTATTATTACTAACAGCCAGAGCATCTCAAGGCAATGTCAGAGTAAAGGCTTTGGCTGGATGCAGGAGGAAGGCTTATTTGAAAGTTAACATGAAGGAAATGTAATCCAAATGTGAACTTTTTGGTGGAAAGTGACTGGGGTTTTTTTTGCATGAATTTACAGATGGTGTCGATTCTGTCAAAAAAGTCTCAGTTTCTTTGATTTAAGAAGTTGTGTTACAGGGTAAGGATGTTGAGAATGGAGTTTGGGAGGTCTGTTTTTCTCATTTTTAAAGCTTTGCTTTGATTAGTTTTCTTTCATTATCTCTGGAAGAGCTGTGTTCAGCATCTGCTGGAAATATCTGCTGTTAAATAACTCCTGAGATATGGATTTGGGCTACTTGACTATCTCCCCATCCTTTAACAAAAATAATCAACCACAACTTTCCATTAAAAGCATCCTGTGAGTATGGGGAAGGCTTTTCATCTGCTTTATCTTGAGTTAATTGCAACCCTCTTTACTGATCCCCACAATGTGGATGAAGAATTCCAACTGGACAATGCTCCCTTGTCTTCAGCTGGATGTCAGACTGATTTCTGATGGATTTATCCAGGGAGCGATAAAAAATGAATTCCAAGTGATTATCTGAATAAATAAATGTCATTCCCCATGTGGAGTGAGCTGGATCAAAGCCAAACTTTGACCAACAAATCTTTCAGCACCTCTTGTGCTACTCCCAAGGTTTCTCCTTCCAGCAACCTCCTTCCTGTGGTTCTCTGATCCAAACTGCATTCTCTGCCCTAAAATTGATCTCCTTATGAGGTTTTTATTTAAAGATGTGGCAGCTGAAGGGAACCCCTCACCAAGGCACTGCCTCACCCTTGAGCCATTGTGAAAAGATTTAATCCCAGGGCTACCCCACTACTGAATGGGCACTTCTTTCCCTGAAAATGTTCCCAATTCCCATCGAAGCCATATCATCCTGCAGGAGGTGATGCTGCTTGTATCACCTTCCTTGTTTGATAAGGAAGGACAAAATCAGCAAGAAACCATTTATTTCTTTGTGGTTTTGTGCTTTTTGTTGTTGTTGTTGTAGGACTGTCAGGAAGAGTTTTCAAACAAGGCTTGGGGAGGGCGAGCGAGGCCAATTCTCTCTTTATGGTTGCTTTTTTCCCCTCATAAACCAACCCTCAGCTTTGCTACCAGTCTATCATGGAGGAGATTTAATCTCTATAAAGCTCTTGACAACTGCAGTGATAATTTCAGCCTCCCAGTTTATGAGATTATAAAAGGCACTTTTCCCTCACCAGAGTGAAGAGCTGGGTTTAGCCAAGCTGCAGTGGATGATTCAGACCGTTCATTTTGTGCCTGAGACAGATCCTGAACCCTGGCAGTGCCTTGTGACCGAGTTATGTGGTGTGGTTTGCAAAAAAGAGCTAATTTTATAGGAATCATTGTAACACAATGAAAAGGATCCTTTTGAAGTGTAGCTTTCAAAATACACCCATAAAACAGTGCTGGTAGTTACAGGGTGACAGGAGCATGGGAAGAGTAATCACTAGGCTGTATTTAATACAAAATAATGGAGTTTATAGGATATTGGGACAGAAAACAGAAGTTTTTTACTTACAATGAGCATTTTAATGGAGCACAATGGAGGTTGGCCTATTTTCCCAGGTGATAGGACAAGGGGAATTGGCCTCAAGGGAAGGTTCAGGTTGGAGTTTAGGAAAAATTTCTTTACTGAATGGGTGACTAAGCATTGGAAGCGGCCATGGTGGAGCCACCAGTCCTGGAAAGGCTCAACAACGAGCCGGTGTGGCACTTGGTGACATGGATTGATTGACAAGGTGGTGTTTGGCCAAATCTGAACTTGACCTTGGGGATCTTTTCCAACCTTAGTGATCCCATGAGTTCTCAGAGCCTGGGAGCTCCGTGGCTGTTCCTTGCAGCCAGAGGTGTTGGAGCAGAGCAGAGGAGCCCTCACCATGCCTGGGCTGGGTGTGAGGGGATCAGGGTCAGCTCTGTCACCTCGCTGTCCTCACCCTCAGCAGCTGGGCCAGCATTCCCAGCAGACATTCCTGGGAGCAGGAGGAGAACAGCAGTGACTGGGGAGGTCATGGAGCAGAACCTGTTTTTCTCTGCTGCTGTCAGTCCTTGGTGCTACCGAGGGGAAAAGAGCTGGGAGAGAGCAGAGCCCGACTCTTGAGCCACTGGTTTGGCTTCCCCTCCTGCGGTTCTGGGTGAAGCTCTTGGATCTCCCAGGGTTTTTTGATTCAGAGGTCTGAGGGGTAAAAGCAGGAATCCCATTTTGAGGCCTCAGGAGGGCAGGGCATCAATTCACAGTCCTTTTCTGTGCTCACATGTGAAACCTGGAGGAAAGAAATTGCCTTTCCTGGTCGGTCAAACTTGGTTGAATCTGGTGGGTAACTCCAAAGGGAAGAGGAGAGTGCTGGAAGGAGATGGGGAATATCCGTGGGACTGCCTGCTTCTCAGTTTCTTAGCAATCAGGATAAGAAGACATCAGTTCTTCCCTCAGGGTATGGATTTCCTGAGGGGAAGGTGAAGCCTGAGGTTTGGATCCTTTCCTGGGTGGTCGGACTCCAGCCCAGGATGAAAAGACACAGAGGAGGCTGGGAAGGCTCCCAGAAGGTCCAGAGGTAGAATTGGAGTCCTGACAACGCTGCAGATGCTCCAGAAACATGACAATAGCAGCAGATAAATCTTCTAGTTAAATATTTCACATATCAGTCGTAATTACTTCCAATTAGCGCTAATGAAGTAAGGATGGTGCAAACAAGCAATATAATCTGGAGATAAGCATTTTTTAATTAATACGAACGGCATGGATGGCACTAATTGACTCCGTTTGGGTTTGATTTTTTTTTTTTTAAATACTCTGGTGTTGAAAGAGTCTCTTTTATTTTTTTGAGCTCCTTTTCCCCTCTCTCTCCCTTTTCTTTCCTCTACTGCAGCATTTTTTGCTACTTGGAATTAAAATATTTTGAGCGTCCCAAGCTCAGTTTTATCCAAGAATGTTTACTGTCTCAAATTTATGTTTTATATATTTTACATAGTGATGAAATTAAATCCTTGCCTCATCTCCATCACTGCAGTTCCCGTTATTAACAGTACCACTGAAAATTGGATCTTTGTAGGCATTTTCCAAAAGCAAATGCACCATGCAGGAAGGAGATAAGTTCAAATGCCAAACCCATCAAACCAAATTTGAAATCTTCTCATACTCTCAGATATTGACATTCTTTATCAATATTTAAGATTCTTTTTAGGAATCCCAGGCACAGAATATTTGGTAGCTTACTCTGATGAGGAATCCAATATATAACTGTCTACAAAATGTGGCTTTGCCAGGATCAATAAAGCCTTCAAAGTTATCACGAATCACACCCAGAAGATTTGTGGGGATGGTTTTCCCTGTTTCCTCTGGCTTAGGGTCTCCAAAACCCTGTTAAGGCCCTCATATTCTGTTTTACTTTCTCTTCCAACTCCTGATCTTGTGTCAATCCAACTCTTCTGTAAAGATTTGTAGGGGGAAAAAATTCAAATGAAATCCAAGATTTTTACAGGCCCATTTTTCCCTGAAAATTTACACAGGAGTTTGATGCAGGGAACTCACCCACCTTTTGCAGATCAGTGCAGTAGCTGGGAATTTTTTGGGAACAAATAACCATGTCTAGGATTGGCCTATAGAGTTTTAGGGGTGGGAGCACAAATAGAAACCCACTCCTGCTAATCGCAGTCCTCTCCCTGCCTTTGCTAGCTTATTTTACAATGGGAGGGTCAACTTTTCCTTTGATTTCATTTAATCAAAGGGATATATTGTGGGATTTTAATGACTCCTGGAGATCCAGGAGGAGCTGCCAGTGTTGGTGTCTTCATTCCCTTCTTTATCAGTAGAGAGTGTGAACTGCTGCGTTAAAGACAAACATTGATTAAAAAGATTGTACTTTTTTTTTTTGGTGCAGCTTCATTTAGTCTTTTGAAAGCCACCAGAGAGGATAATTCCATCATGACCAGGATCCAGGGCTGATCCAGATCCTTAATTCCCTTTGCTCCCCCTGGAACCTGTGACCATCAAGCATTTCAACATCAGCCCTTGGACAGGAGACCGTAACTCTTTCCATTCCTAAAATTTCATCTTTTTAAGACACATTAGGAGACAGGGCTTGAAGAGAACAAAAATAAATGAAAGCATAAAAATGAACAACAATTATTTTCTCTGCCCGTTTGAGGTGAGCAGCGAGCAGTCATTGTCCTCATAAATCACCAAGTGTCCAATTTTGGGAGCAACAATTCAAGGAATTTCAGCCAGCAGAATGAACTAGGAGAGAGCAGCAGTTTTATTAAACATTTCCAAGACAGATTGTGTGGTTAACTAGCAAATTGGGTAGTCTATAAATAAAATATGGAAGGAGCAGCCAACTACGAGCTCCTTGTTTTACACACAGCTTGTCCCCATCAGTAAATCTGTTTTAAAAGCTGCTGGGTGGCTGATAAGAATTGTATTTTCTCTTTGAAATGATATTGTGTCATCCCAGCACCCAATCTCCTTGTTCTGGCGGTGTTATTGGGTGATTTGTTATAATAAATGTATTTGCTGCTCACTTTATGCTTGTAAGGACACATTTTCCTCCTGGTGGAGGTAATTAGACCTGAAATTCTCTCTCTGAGTGACAACTTCTCCACAGCCCAGGAAGTGCTGAGGTACCACTAAAAATAAATTCCATCTTGTCATAAAAAAATTGCTAAAAGTACTTTATTTTGCAGGAGGTCCACAAATCCCATCTACCTAAATGAAATTGGGCTGGAGAAGAGGTGGAAAATTACCTGGAATTTGTGAATTTCTTTTTTTAAATACTATCAAACTTTTTGCTGGTTTTCCCTCATGGGTTTGATTAAGTTTTGCTGAGAAACTTAAGGAGGGAACTCAGCCCTTCTCTTTTTTTCTGGAAGGGTTCAACAGCATGCTTGTCTCTCTTGATTAAAGCCAAATTTTACATGCTATTAATGCTGAGTTTGTTTGCTGCTGGTGTTCAATATAGGCAAGAAAAAAATTGCAAAACCAGGCAAAAAAAAAAAAAAAAAAAGAAAAAAAAGAAAAAAAAAAGAATTAGCAACAAAAATGAGATTTAGGCAGAACAGGAGATCTTAGACAACCTGCCCAATTAAAATTACATTTAAAGAAGTAATTTGAACCTGTGAGAATGGAGACTTTGAATTACAAAACAACCCAGCTCCTTGAGAAGAACACAAAGCGGTAAAATTAAGGATAAGTCCAAACTGGGACAGGGTTTTCCAAAGCTTTCCCTCTTCACTGAGCTGCTAGAGCCTATTTCAGGAGTCCTGCAGATTTTCCTCACACAGTGGATAACCCAGGCCTGAACTTGGAAACAATGCCCAGCAGAAATAGCATTTATTGCTGTTAATTCCATGCCACTGAGGAGGTTCCATGATCCAAGTTCATCTGAGCAGGGCCAGGAATTGGATTTCCATTTGTGGTTTGTGCCATAGCTCAGCCCTGTCAGTGAGGGATGGAGATCAGGAACTTCTGGGAATTAAAGGATCCTGAACAGCTTTAATGTTGCTTTAAAAGTGCTGGTTAATTGGGAGTATCCTTAATAATAATAGTAGTAATTTGGCTGTCCTTATCACACCCAAATGGGAGGTTTGGGGAACGTGATCCCAGGATAAAGGGTAAATTCCCAACATTTTTAGGTAGGAAAACGTAAATCTGACAGGCTCAACTGAGGTCACATTCTAGGTGGAGAAATTAAAAGCCTCAACAAAGAGAGAAATTTGAAGCCTTAAAGAAGAGAGAAATGAAAAACCTTAAAGAAGAGAGAAATTAAAAACCTTAAAGAAGAGAAATTTGAAGGAGTAAAAAAGAGTGAAATGTAAAGCCTTAAAAAAGAGACAAATTTGAAGGGTTAAAGAAGAGAGAAATTAAAAGCCCTAAAAAAGAGAGAAGTTTAGGCTGTTTAATAGATGCCTCCTTTGGATTTTGGAGCCCTGTGCTTCCAGAGGGCCCCGTTCCCTGTCCATGCAGTCGATGGGATGCTCCCAAATGAGCGTGGCCCAGGTGCAGCCCCCTCTGAGCTGGGTTTTTGGAGGCTGCTCCCTGCTCCTGGCACAGCAGCTGGATCACCCAGCCCAGCATTTAACTGCAGCTGGAGCTTGGATTTGCCTTTCACCCAGGAGCCAGGAGCTGCCATCCAAACCTCATGGATGAGAGCCCATGGGCAGAGCAGGAGTCTCCCTGGCCCTGCTCCACTGCAGCAGGATCAGGGCTGGAGCCAGAGCAGCTGCTGCCCTGGCTGACTTTGGGGCAGCAGTGAATTTATCCCTCTCCCCACCCGTTATTCCCAAAACCTCTGCGCTCCGTGTTAACAGGCAGCTCCGTGCTGCGGCTGCAAATGCTGTGCAGGAACGTGAAAACAGATTTGGAAACAGAGAAGCTGCTCCCAGGGCTAGAGAGAAGTTGCCAAGTGTGAACTCTCTTTTCCCGTGTGGCTTGAAATTCCATGGAGTCAGTGGTTTGAAGGGATCGTTGAGTCACAGAATGGAAGGGCCTTAAAGCTCATCCAGTGCCACCCCTGCCATGGCAGGGACACCTTCCACTCTCCCAGGTGCTCCAAGCCCCATCCAGCCTGGACTTGGGCACTTCCAGGGATCCAGGGGCAACCCTGGGAATTCCATTCCAGTCCCTCCCCATCCTCACAGGGAAGAATTGCTTCCTAATATCTAATTTAAATCTACCCTGCTTCATCTTAAAGCCATTCCCCCTCATCCTACAACTGTGTGCCCTTGTAAAAGTCCTTTTCCAGTGGAAAGAAACAGGAGAAAGCAGATGAAAGTGTCAAACAGGAATATATTTCAATTTGATTACGTTGCCCTTACACTGGCTATGTATTTATATGTGCACTGTTAGAGGAAGGGCACTGCAACTCCAGAGTGATTTTACTTTTGTAAAAAGTCTCCATTTACTCCAACAGGAGGGAAATCCTGCACTGCTGCAGCTCTATGGAGCCACGTCAATGTTATTTGGGAATTTCTGCAAGAGTTTATTCCTGTAGAATTTGAGTGGCAGAGTTTGTGTAGCTTTGCCAGCCACCCCTCAGAATTCCAGAATTTTGTATTATAAAATAAAAACACACCTTCAGCTGCTCACCATATTTCTCCCAGCTCTCCTACAACCAGACATTTCCCAAAGTCTCAGATTGCAGAAAACAGGATGGATTTGTATCCAGAGGATCCGAGGTGTTGGTTTCTTCTGACTGGGATTGGGATTTGCCTCATCCTGGCCTGGAGCGTCTCCCTTAAACCTTCCATGAAGGCATTTTCTTGGGTTGGAAATGCAAGCTGTGGCTGGGGTGTGTGTTCTGTCCCCATCTGTCAGAGCTGGGGCAGTTATCCCTGTTCACGGGGCAGATTTCTTCTTTATCTCTCCCACAGCCAATCCTCCCTCCAGCAGATCTCTGCTGTCCATGGCCACTGAGTGTCCCTGCATGGCTGAGAAAATTCCATCATCCCATGGGGAGATGCTCCGCCCAGGGGAGGAGCCAAGCATTCCTACCTGGATACAATCTCAGCCTGGAACAGCACAGCAGCCTTTGCCCACTGCATTCCCAGAGGAGCAGCTTTCTCCTGCCCTGCATTCCCAGAGGAAGAGCAGGCCCGTCTCCAGCAGCCCTGGAGCTCCAGAGGAAAACTCCAGCCTTGTGCAGGATCCCTGCTCCAGCAGAAGCACAGCTGGCACTGCAGGAGGGCTGAGCCCCCATGGGATGGGACTGTGCCACCACCCTGACACACAGGGGGCCAGCTCCTCTTCTGACTCTGGCAGGGTTGTTTTGTAGGCTCCCTGCTCCAGCAGACGCACAGCTGGCACAGCAGGAGGGCGGAGCCCCCATGGGCTGGAACTGTGCCACCACCCTGACCACAGGGCCCAGCTCCTGAACTGACTCTGGCAGGGGTTTTTTGCACTACTGTATTTTAATTTTTATTTTATTTTTTCCCTAATAAAAAACTGTTATTCCTACTCCCGCATCTTTGCCTGAGAGCCCCTTAATTTCAAAACGATAATAATTCAGAGGGAGGGGGTTTACATTCTCCATTTTCAAGAGAGGCTCCTGCCTTCCTTGGCTTTTCAAACTGAGACAGGCACCACAAGAGTTTTGTGCAGACCCAGCTTGGAAAATGGATCTGTGAGGTCACCCTGTGATGCGTTTTGCCATCTCCAAAATGAGGAAACAAACACCTCCATTTCCTGCCACCTCAGTGACGAGTTTTGCCCCGAACCCCTGAGATCTCCTGGGGTCAAACCAGGTAACCAGGAACTGGGGTGTCAAAAGTGCAGCACAAAATTTCAAATAACTTCTAATTAATCTAATTAAAATTAATTGCTTCTGCTTCTTTGGAGAGTCTGGACCAGGATAAGCATCCCCATCTTCCCCATGCAGCCCTTCATCTCTGCTCGTGTGCTTTGAAGTGAGTTTTTCCAGCTCTGCCATCAGCTGAGAGGGCTATATTAAGTAAGTGGAAAAGCTCTGCTTGTCTCTCACATCCCAGGATGTTTGGCTGAATTCTAGCATCACAGCTGTAGTAGAAAATGATTCATTAACGAGGAGATGCAATAAAAAAGGCAAAATGTGCGAAAGCTCTCAGGTATTTTTACTTTCCTCTTTAATCACTGTTCTAATATGACCATTGACTCTTTATTTTTTTCTCTATTAACAGTTTTGTTTTTAATTTGAGGTCAAATGGTGTGAAAACCCAGTATGTTTAATTTTGTATCTGTATTTGTGCTTGAGTCTAAGTAAAACTCTGACTTATTTAAAAACAGGGCTGTTCCAAAGGATAGACGGTTGCTCCAGTTCCCATTAAACTTTTTGGAAAGGCTCAATCCAGCCCTGGTGTCCATCAAAAATCGGAATTTGCCACAAGTTCCCCTTGGAGCTGAGCAGTTCCACCACACAGGAGATGATTCCTGTCACACCTGGGCAGTTGTTAAAGGCACTATCCTGATCTTGAAGGGGAATTATTGTCAGCCAGCTGCCACAGAGTGCCTCTCACAGGATGGAATTATGGAAATAACAATAATCCACCATCTACACGCCTTAATTATCACTGCTTCACCTTTTAATTATTGAAAGGTTTGATGACAAGATATTCCTTAACATTTACTAAAGTTAAAATTCTTGGGATGAGACACAATAATTGAAAATATTCATGTTGTTCGCATTGCACTTATTTAATTGTTTTGTTTCTTTATTTGGGTTATTACAAAAGGGGAAAAAAAAATCTATTTTTAAAGGCATCTTCTTTTGCCAGCCAACATTTCACCCTCAGTGGTCCCGCAGTGAATGAATTATTGGGAACTTATGAACATATTAATCATCTCCATGGAAACAGTTTGCAATTTCACAGCACAGGAGTTTGACTTCCCTGCATGACAATGAAAAAAAAGGAAGGAAGAAAAAGAAGAAGCTGAGGAGAGATGAAAACCCCTCCAATTTTAGACCCAAATTTAGCAATAACCACTCCTGCTCTGGGAGAGGAACCAGCATTTCCAGTGCCCCCGAGACCTCTGGAATTTGCAGCCAGTTCAGGTCATGGATCCTTCAAAAGACTCAACATGCCCTCCATGTAGGGCTTTGTAAAGGGAATTAATTAATTTTTTTCCCCTCTGCAATGGAGTTATTTAAGGAATCAGCTCTCTGGGATGTGCTTGGCAATGGTTTGAAGCTGGAGACCTCAGTAAATGAGAGAGGTTTTGCACTGAGGAAAAGGTGTTGGGTGTGAGGCTGAGCACAAGTGTGGATCAATAACAGAAATATCAGGGGTTCGGGGCAAGAGAGGTGAAGGAAATAATGAAAATTTAAAGCCATTCTGTAACACAGCAAAACTCAGAGACAGAGAAGAACCAGGAGCACAAACAGACACATTTTTAAACTGTTATTTATTGGAATATTGGAACACTGTTGGAGCACTGGTGGCTCCCTCCATCAGGGCCATGTTCCTCCTGTGGGAACCCAGAGCAGGACACAGCAGCAGCTCCTGCTAACCCTCCTGAGATCCCATGGAATTCCACTTGGATCCAAGCTTTAATCCTGAAACACTCCCTGCAGAGTGTCAGGAGGGGCTCTCTGCCCTTCCAGGAGGGCCGTGGGATGCAGGTGTGTGCCTGGAATTCCCAAACTCTGTAGGAATTCCCTCTGTTATCCCTCCCAGCTGTGGGACCTGTGCTGCAGACCAGGAACAGCTGCTGCCCCTTGGGGAGGAGGTGCTGTGGGAAGGGAATTTAGCAGAGAAGGAAGGAAGGGAGGGGGAAATGATGAAGCAGAGTTGTTTGTTGGGGTATGGAATCCATGGATTGATGGATACAGAAGGATTGGATATTTCTGCTGGCCTGTTCTTGGGAATGGGGTAATTGCTGCTTTCAAGGTAAGGAGTTTGGATTGGTTTTTTGGGGTATTTTGGGGGTTTTTTTGGTGGGTGTTTTTGTTTGTTTGTTTGATTTTTTTTTTTTTTTAATGGAAAAATCTTTCTCTGAGCAGGAGATTGAGAGACTGAGGATGTATTTCCCCACCCTGGGATGTTACTGTCTGGTGGCTGCTGCAGGAGGGATGTCCTGCCCAGGGCTGCTAAATTCAGTTATTCCAGTGGCTCTCAGCATTCCCAGGATCTGTGCCTGGAGATCCTGGAGCCTCCTGGGTCTCTGTGTGAGCTACCAGACAGAAGCTGGGTGTTGCTTTCTCCTCTGCTGTAGGAAGGAGGTTTCCCTTTTGTGGTTTCCCACCGAATTTTGCCTTTTCTGGGTTGGAGGGAGCTGTGGGAAGGGGCTGAAAAAGCCCATTATCAGGATGTGGAAAAAGCCCCATGTGGACACAGGAAGGTGCAGAGCAGTCCCTTGCTGGATTATTTTCCATGGAAAAACAGCCAAAACAACAAAACCACTGCTTTTATTTTTCTTCTGCACTTATTCCCCAGCTGGGAGCTTTCAGGCACAGCACATGCAGTGAAAATTGGAAGAATCAACTCCTTCCCAATACAATTTCCTTCCTTTAGGCCCCCAAAATTGGGAAATAAGTCTCCTCAGGTCCTGGTGGAGGAGCTTTGGAGGCTTCACAGCAGAAGTTGAGCTCTGGCTGCTGGGCCCAGGGGAGCTGCCCTGGCTGAACATCACAGCATCCAACTTCTCCCTCTGATGGCTGGGGAAACTTTGCTCTTCCTGGTTTAAGTGGGGCTGGACCGTCTGGTGGCATCACAAAAATCATCTCTGCCCTAGAAAAATTCCTAATAAATGGAATTCCTCTGAAGAGGAGGAGATGGGACAGACATGACGTGTTTTGCTCAGAGGTGGACTGACTTCCCTTGGCCTGGCAGCTGCTGCAGGATCAGCCTCTTGTCCCCACAAATGAAGAATTTGCTAATTATAAACCGTGTAGGAGCAGGGGAAAAAAATTAGTGTTACTCGGTATTTTGAATTTCTAAGGAATATTTGAGGACTTATTTAAGGCTCTTGGCTTAATGTATCAAAATCCACTGGCAATTTGTGGCATCTTGTTGCCATTGATCTTTGGGAATCTATTTTTTGGGAGTAACCTGCTAAAATCTCTTGCTCTATGAACCTATTTCAGTAGAGTGGGTATTTCCTTCCCATCTTTAATATATTTCCTCAAGCTGTCCAGTAACTGGATGTGTTGTGATGCTTTTCTCTGTGAGTGGTGATGGAGAAATATTTATCTGGAAGTCCTTCTGATTTCACCTTTTGTTTATGCAGATGTTTTACCTCAGTTTAGGCTGGGGGAAATAATCTGTAATGCACTTTACTTGCCAGCTTTGTCTAGCACTTCACAGATTTCTTTGGAGATTTCTGTGTCGTGTTTCCAGTGTTTTAGCACGAGGAAATTCCACATGAAGCTGGGAGGAATTGGCCTATATCAGCCAGAGCAGCTGCTGTGATGAAGGCAGGCAGAGAGATGAGAGAGGAATTTTGCTGAGGTGAATGGTTAATATGCTTTTGTGATAATAAGGGGCTTATTTATGCTGCATTAATATTTTGTACCACCGCTGTCTGCTTTAATGTTTAATCTCTCTGCTGAAAGCACTGAGAAACCCTTTTTAGCACAGAGGTTTTTGCTGTGCTGGGAGGGACAGGGCAGCTTTTCCTGAGCCTGGAGAGCTCGGGGAGAGCTTTGGGGCTGGGATTTGGCACCTCTGTGCAGCCCTGCCAAGGCTCCTGGGCATTGCTGGGGCCTCATCCCGGCTCCTCACCACCAGGAACAGTCTTGGGATCATGCAGGGAGCAGGACTCATGCTGGATCACAAATTAATCACGGGCTTGGGATGGGTCTGGCTGCGCTGCTTGCTCAGGTGCAAGGGTGTCTGTTGGAGTAAATCACGCAAACTCCATTTTCTTCAAGGTGGAAAAAGGCCATTCTTTATTCACAGAACTCCTTTTTATCCAGTTTTGCAGACCTGTGTGTGACTCCAATTGGTCAGGAGCTTTCTTGGCAATCACTTTATTGGTTAATAACAAGTTGTTACCCTGTATTTATTGTTCACTCCAGCCCCTGTGTGTAAGTGCCTGGTTGTGTTTCCAGGGCTGCTTTTCCTCTGTGTTTCCCTATTTTGACAAGCCTGGGCAAAAACTCGTGTGTTGAACTATATTTGGTAAATTTACAATCAATACAAGCTTACCTTTTTTAAGAGACTTTCCTTTTTCCTTGCTTTAACTGTATTAAACTCTGCACATTTACCTGTGTTGAACCTCAGTGCCTGCTTCCCTTGCCAAAGGGACCTTGCATTCCTCGACAGGGCTCAAATATTTGTTCTTTAGGAATTAGCTGGACTTCATTTGGACTTGCCATTTAGTTTGTAATACCAAGAGAACTCGATTTTTAAGACGAATCAGGTAGTTGTGTATTTAGTTCTACCTTGGTGCTGCAGCTGTTGGGAACTGATGGGGCCCTGAGGCACAGGTGGGATCTTTCCTCTAAGGAAAATAGGGAAAAAAACCCCCCCAACCCAGTTCTTTCTGGGGCCTTGAATCTGTAAAAAAGCCCCATTTTTTTGGGTCTATTAACATAGATTTCTTTTAGGAACTGGGAATAAGGGAAAAGCTACCACAGAACAGAGAGAAATTGGGAAAGCTTGTCAAGAGGGTTGTTTCTCCTTTATAGTCTTTCCAAGTTTTCCAAGCAAGATTTAAGGTGGCACCTGAAAAAGTGCTGCTCTCATAATTTGATTAAAAAGCAGTTTGCACCTGGTATTTAAAAAAACACAAGAAACCCAGGAATGACCTTGTGTTTGGGGGTGCTTTTACAGCAAATCCCAGGATTGTCAGGTTGGAAGGGCCCACAGTGATGCCCTGGTGCCACCTCCCTGCTCAGGCAGGGTGATGGCACAGCATTGTGTCCAGAGGGCTGTGGGCTGTCCCCAGAGAGGGACATTGCATGAGCTGGAGCCTTAAACAAGCTGACAAAACCCCAAAGCAGAGCAGACCCAGCTGAGCTGGAGGTGTGGGATGTAAACCCCAAACCAGAGCAAATCCAGCTGTGCTGCAGGGATGTAAACCCCAAAGCAGAGCAAACCCAGCTCTGCTGAAGGGATGTAAAACCCCAAAGCAGAGCAAATCCAGCTGAGCTGGAGGTGTGGGATGTAAACCCCAAAGCAGAGCAAACCCAGCTGAGCTGGAGGTGTGGGATATAAAACCCCAAACCAGAGCAAACCCAGCTGAGCTGGAGGTGTGGGATATAAAACCCCAAAGCAGAGCAAACCCAGCTGAGCTGGAGGTGTGGGATATAAAACCCCAAACCAGAGCAAACCCAGCTGAGCTGCAGGGATGTATAACCCCAAAGCAGAGCAGACCCAGCTGAGCTGGAAGTGCGGGATGTGTCTTTAGGGTGTCCTGCAGATCTGGGAGTTCAGACTTGTCTGCTCTGGAGTCACAAAGTTGATTACCCCAGGAGCCATGAAGTTCCTTCAGAGAAGGGTGCTGAGAACCTTCAGCCTCCTTGTGATTTTAGCTGCGTGCTCAGAGCCCTTTGTCATGAGGGAGCTGCTTCTGGATGTCTGCTCGAGGCAAGAGGGGTGAAGTAGTTGGGTATTTTTAGCTCTTTTCCATGCCTGTGGTTTTTATATGCTAATCTGTTTGTTTCTTTCCAGCCTTTGGAATATTCATCGCACAACATCTAAAATTTGACACCTGCTGTAGCTTGTATTATCACTTTCACCCTCAGAAACCCAGAAATTATTAAGGTGGAGTAATTGCTATCCTATTATATAATAACTACTTTAATCCAGCAATCATAACGTGATTTGAAATGAACCCTTTTGTGCCATTGATTTTGGAATAATTACTGTTATATTGTACTTCTGCAAGAGTTATTCTCAGTTAACCACTTGAAAATAATACGCTCTACTTATTGAAAAAAATAAATCTGATTATCCCCCAAAGCTCGATGTTCTTTCTACATCTGTGCCTCAATTGTCTGCTGGTGACCTGAGATGCTCAAACAGGCTCCTTCCTTTCTGTAACTACTCCAAGAAATATCTGTGAGCCAAATACCTCCTTCCAAGCAGCCTTTTTTTGGTGGGGGTTTTTCCCTCTGAACCAGGGATGTGGTCACTGTTCAACCCTGGTGGGCCTGACAGCTGTTTAATCAGGAAAGAGTGATAAAGACTCAAGGAAAATGCAGGATTTTTTCCTCTTCCTGCCTCCAAAATTTGATTTTCATTTGTCTCTCTATATACATAAAAATCTCTAATAAAACCGTCAAATTTGGTCAAATGAGGTTTTGTGCCTTTGAAGCAAGGCTGATCCGGAAGGAGGTGCTGTCCTTATTTAAAGATATGAAAAAAAAAATCCTGTGGTTGTTGATTATCCATGGGAGCATTGCCATTTTCAGTGTTTTGTCCTTCTGGGTTTCTAAATTCTTGCTGGGAGATGTTTTTTTCAGTAGAGAAATCATGGAAAAATTGTACATTCTCAGTTTTTTCTGATTTCATGGAAGCTCTGGTGTGGCCTCTTCCCTCCTGTGTTGCAGAATGGAGAGAAGGGAAGATGTTTGATTTATTTCCTTTGTATCTTTCCTTGCTGGGAGAGCAGGGATGAGTTTGGCTCCTTTAGTTATTCACCAACCTTTGTTGAAGAGATCAGAGGTGTGACATTCTCTGTCTGAAAGTTAATGAAACATTGATAAATTAAAAAAATTAGAGTGGAAGCAATGTCAAAACTCTAATATTTTCCTGAAATGTGCATTTATCCGGGGCTAATACCCAGAATGAGTGAACAGCTTTGTGTCATGCAAGACCCAAAATGAAATCCCAGCTGTTCTTTGAGTCACCTTTGTAGTGGCTGCAGAAGAGACTTGTTAAAAAGAGATCTCATTTTTCCAGATTTGATTCTACATGGACAAGATTGTCACATCTGTTCAAGGCTGCTCTTTTCAGTGAGCCCCAGAATATGGGTCAGCAAACTTGAGAGCACACGAGCAAGCTGATAAAGCAGAAGTGAAAGACTCACTAATGTGTCAAGTATTGCTGTTGCTGCAAGCTTTCCCTTGTCTCCTGCTCCGTGAGTAAATAATTCACCAAACTGCTGTTAGTCCTCGTGCTGATACTGAAGGGTTTTGCGTTGATTTATAAATTTCATCTGGGAGGAGTTTTGGATGGTTTCAGAGCTGTGGTGGTGGGGTGTGTGCTCCTTGGCTCTGTCCAGTTTTGCATAGGTTGTTTCCCTCACTTTTTCAAGGTGTGCAGACCTGCTGTTGGCCCTTCCTGAAAGGTCAGGAAATTCCAGTGATTGAGCAAAATGCAGCATATTTTAAAGTACAGCTCCAATTGTTAATGAAATGGGAGGTGAGTCGTGATTGAAAGTGCAAGGGCAATGCTGATGGACTCTCACTTGTACTTTTCCTACTGTGTGCAACAAAAGAAAGGGATACTCACCTCATCCAAACCCAGAATTCTTTTGTAGACCTACACCTTCCCCCTTATTGCTTCAGCACTGGGGTGATGTTTTTAGGACAGCTCAATCATGAGTTTGGGATCCACGGAGTGTTGGCATTCCCACCCAGTCCTTGGGAAGTCCACAGTGGCTGCTCCTCCTCCTCCGTGTGCTGGTGTTTCTGTCTCTCTGGAGTGTGGTCAGTGGCACGGAGGGAGGTCCAGAAGCCTTCCCATGTTTGTTCTGTTTATCCCTGCATGGCCCAGGTCGCTGCCAGAGGCAGGCAGGGTATTTATAGCTGGAATATTTGATGTTCGCGTCGCCTTCCCGAGGCCATGTCTGATTCCTTCGGGTTCAGCGGGCTCCATGAGACTTCTCCTGGTTTTTGTGCTCCAGGCACAGCTCCCTGAGTCAGTGCCAGCCTTCCCTTGGTGCTTGCAGTGGATTTTCCTTTAAAATATGCATTGCCCTTTGGATTTTGTGTAGGATCAGCACCTCCTGCGTCTGGCGCCCTGAGGAAATTCAAGGAATGGCTCCTTTTGGATCTTCATTCCCTTGTTTCTGTCCCAAAGCCCTTCCATTGAATTAACCATGGAATTATTTATAGTAGCCCTTTTTGAGCTAGGCTAGCCTGCAGCACTCAGGAATTACTGCAGAGCTGCTGGGAATCTGTGTGATGGGAATTCTCTGGATTTGGGAGAGGGGGGAAGCACAGGGATATCTGTCCTTCAGTGTTCCCCTGGAGCCAAACCCTGGGATGGAGATAACCCCTTTTGGTGTGTCTTCTTCCTGCTGGATTTTCTGCTTTTCCAAAGGAAAGAGCTGCAAATTGCCTCATGGGAATTCCTTGGGTTTCAGGTTTGTTTTTTTTTTTTTTCCCTAAAAGAATACATCCATTAAGTGAAAGTGTCTGGGCCAAAGGGGTTCATTGGTGTTCAGAATTTAATTTAAAATCATGTTTGTTCAATCTTCCCATGAAGGCAATGAATTCAAGTTTCAATGCATGCTGGAAGCCAAGGATTACATCCTGTTTTCCTTTTGTCCCTGTGATATTCCCCAATAATTTCCTTGACTTTAATCACCATTTCAGTCCTTTCCTTGGGTTTTATTTCACTTGTTAGGAAAAGGAGAAAATCAGCTTCCCATTTTTCTGTTGATTCCTGAAAATTGTGGGAAATAGGTAGTAAATAGGCTTTAGGATAAGGAATTTCTTCTTTTTCCATGGATAAGGAGGAAGAGGTTGATCTGTTTGGGTTTTTACTCTTCCTTTTTTGCTTTACTTTCTTTTTGACTTTATCTTGATGCTTTCTTTCTCTTTATCTGCCAGAAGTTTGGAATTTCTTGTGTTAGTGCCAACGTATTTAGGCTCAAGTTTAACAAGAGTTAAGTGTTAATTTGGTAATGGAGACAAAGACTACTGAAGCCCAACCTTGATGAAAGAAGCTGTTGGTGACCCGGGAGGATCAGGACCCTCAGGGCAGTGGGAATTGATGATTTTTTGGCCAATCCATCTCCACCTTTGAAATGCAGTGGTTTCCCCATCCCAAATCCTGGAATTACATTCATCAGCCTCCTGTACTGTGCCCAAATTTTTTTTCTCCAGCAGTGCCCAGAAGCATCTCTGGAATAATCCCGTTCAAAATTAATTCCTTTGTATTTTTAATTTCAAACCTAAAATGCTGAGACAGCTCAATGTGTCTGGAGCCACTCTCTGAATCCCAATCACTCCAACATCTGACCCATGACTTGGTCAGCCTTTATCTCTCCAATGTTTTTGCAAGGAAAATTTGTTTCTAACACTATTCTAGGCAAGGTTTACAAGATTTCATGATTAAAAATGCATTTTTATGCTGTTTCCAAAACACCACTTTCATTTTATTGCTAAAGTGGTATAAATTCCACGGTGAGCACTCTATGAACTGCTATTTATAGAAGAAATAAATGTAGCTGCAGCCCTGTGCTGGGGTTTGCTGGCTCAAGATGAGCTGTATTTTATACCTGGCAATTATGCACAGAAAAGCAAGAGGGAAAAAAATGCTGTTTGAAATGATTGTGGGGTTTGTGTGGCCCTGTGGAACATCCAACAGCGGCTGGTGAGACCCGCCAGGATGATCTGAACTAAAAACTCAGGGTGGCAGTAACAAATTGTCCTTTTCTGCTGCCTCTGTAATTCAATGAAGCATTATTGCTGGAATGGGGATTCCAGAGGAGGCAGCAGCTGCAGCCTTTGCTGGGAATGTGGACTTGGATATATTTCTGGAATAATTTAGGGGCTGAACTCTGAGTCAAGTAGAGGAACCACAGTTTCCACCTTGATCCTGTCTCCTGAGCACGTGGAAGACCCTGAGGAGACGAAGCAGCCTCAGGTTGCACCAGATTAGGTTGGATAGAAGGGAAAATTCCTCTTGTCTGTAGGAATAATTCACATGGACTCCATTTTCTTCAGGGTGGAAAAAGGCCATTCTTTATTCACATTTTTATCCAGTTTTACAGACCTGTGTGTGACTCCCATTGCTCAGGAGCTTTCTTGCCAATCACTTTACTGGTCAGTAACAAGTTGTTATTCTGTATTTATTGGTCTCTCCACCCCCGGTGTGTGCGTGCTGAAAAGTTGTTTGTGAGAGATAGTTTTCATTTTTCTGAGGGTGTAAAAACAGTTTATACAGGTGCTGGTTGTTTTTACCCGGGAATAGATTGTTATGTTAATGAACTGCTCCCACCAGGATTGCTTTCATGTGGGAATTGCAGAGGGCTAACCTGACAAGGCCAGCCACTGATTCCAGGAGAGCAGGCTTGATTTCATTATTTTTTAAAATAATTTCTTATTATAATTTTTTATAATTTTTAAATAATTTTTTCTACCTTGCTGCAACACTTGTCCAGCCCCAGGCAGTGGTGGAATCCCCATCCCTGGAGGGATGGAAAAGCCACCAGGATGTGGCACTTGGGGACAGGAGTCAGTGTTTGGACTTGGTGATTGTAGAGGGCTTTTCCCACCCAAATAAATCCATGATTACCTCAGAATTTTGCTCCGAGGAACACAAATTCCAGCTGGATTATGCTCAGTTTTGGGCTGCAGGAGATGTGCAGAGCAGGGCATAAAACACTTCTGTCACAGGGGGATATTTTATTTCCTTCCACCTTAGGTTCAGAATTTGGTGTTGTACCAAAGCATTTGGCCCTCAGTGACAATTCCCCTTTATAATTTAAAGGATTTTCTTTATATATGGAAACAAATCCATCTTTTTCATGTCTTCAGTGAAACCACACAACGTCCAGAGCACTGGAGAGCAATTTAAAGTCACTTTTTAAAGTGAAATCATGCAACATAGAGAGATTTGGAGAGCAATTTAAAGTCAGTAGGTTTGGGAGTTCCTGGGCAATGACCTGTATGGTTTAATAGAGGTTAGGAAAGAAAATAAGATAATTTTGGGTAATTTCTTGCGAATCTTGAAATGATAATTTGAATAAGCTCAGGAAAACAATGTCTGAATCTTCCTCTTCAGTATATTAACATATATAGAAGTTCATCTGTGTTTATATAAGTATATTAATAAACTTAGAAATAAAATTAATATAACTACTACAAATAAACTACTGTCAAACTCCTTTAATCTGAGGTTATTTAGGAATAAACCCCAAATTTTGAAATACCAGCCCAGTCTGCAGCCTTGCAGATGGGTTTGTCTCCATGAAGCTGCCGTGGGTGGATGGTAAATAATCGAGTTATTTCTGATGTCATGGCAATGACACAGCTTTAAGGTGTTGAATGACAACTTCTTGGACTTTCTTGACATTTCTGAGCTGGGAGAGCTCCTCTTTGGGGCCTCCATGGCCGTGCTGGGGTCTGTTTTGTCAGAGCCCAAGGGATGTGCCTCTCCCTGTGCAGAGCTGTTGGGGAAATGCTGATTTTCCTGGCGAGGGAAGGACTCCACATCTGCCAGGCAAAAACCAGTGGGAATGAGGCATTTTCCTGCTGGGGAGAGTCAGTGCTGTGCCAGGGGTGTTGGTGCTGAGTGGGGACTCAGGGTCCCTTTGCTGGTCCAGGTGGCCTGATTTTGTCACTTAATTAAGGCTCAATTTAATGGCATTACTCGGGTTTGTGCTGGGTTTTGAGAAATTAATGGTTATAATGTAGATGTGTAAATAAATTACCAGCTGCACTTTGCCCCTCATCCTCAATTTAAAATAAAAATGGGAAAAACCTACAAAAAAAAAAATCAAAATCCCTTAATACACCCAAGGAAAAAGATCCCGGCTGAACACTGCTTTTCATTTAAAAATTCTTTTCCTATTATTCTTACTCAATTAATATGGTTTTTATGATGAGATTGGAGGATCTCTGCTGCACTTGAGAAATCAAAGAAAACAAGGGTTTGGGAATGTGGGGAGCCAGCCCTGTCCCAGGAACATCACCCAGCTGTCTGAGAAGTTTCAGTGCAGCCAGGTTTTATTTTAATGTGCAAAATGTGACATCATCTGTGGAGGAAGGTTCTGAAAGCAAATGAAATGATGGCAGCTGCTTTTATAGTCACTAATGCACAAGGTAACTATTTTTACATGTCCTGTTGAAGGAAAAGAATCCATTAAAATACAATTTTGTCTTTTTCTTTTCCTAAAATGATCTTTAATCCAATGGCAGATTTGTTGCAAAAAAAGGGAAAAGCCGTGCTCTAAAGAGATCCTCTGTTCCCAGGGACTGGGAGGTCAGGTGTGGAAAAATCCCTCTGGAGAGGATGGGTGAGAAACTTCCATGGAAGTCAGGTGGCAACAACTTCAGGCCAATAAATCCCCTGTTAAACTCCCCAAACTCGCCTGTCAAACCCTTGAACTTAATTTTTTGAGCGCATGTTTAATGCAAAAATAAATCTCTCTTCGGAGAGTAGCAAACTTGCCAGACTGAGTTAGACACATGCAGCTGGGCCAGACTGGTTGAATATTTAATAAGCTGGCGCCAGATTTTTGGTCTTGTTTGATACTTTTTATTTTAAATTTTATTTTTTCCTGCTATAAAAAAAACCCCAAGCCCACATCCTGTTGTCTGAGGAAGGAGGAGAATTGAGGATCAAGTACTTTGCAAATCTTTATCTTTACCTCAGTGTCTCAAACATGTTTTTGGATTGCCTGTGCTGAAAAGGAATTTGATGTCAGAAATTGTTTGTTAAAACTTCTCTCAGCTGCTCAAAACAGGAGTAGTCTTTGATAACAATTTGAAGAACATCTGTTCTTTGTCACTGGCAAAACTGTTTTGGATTTTTTTTTTAAATTTAAACTGATGTTGTTTGGGAACCTGATGAAACAGAAATTATCCTGCCTTAGAATTGAGCCATTTTAGTGCAAAAATAGTGCAAAACCAAAGCCCATTAGAAGGGAATGCAGCCACTGGGGCTGAGGAGTGGAAAATGGAGATATTGGACAGGCAGCCTGGGACTTTTGGGAGTGGGATAAATGCAGTTGTAGCATATGAGGGGAGAAGCCAATGGTTATTTACTGCTGGCCTGGGTTTATCTGGGGTGTTTCCCTGTGAATTGGGCTCGATAAATGTGTTATTTTTAAAGAGCCCCCAGGGCCTTGGGATGTGGAGAAAATCAGGAGGATGATCAAATTAAAAGTGAAGCTGTGACAGAAAGTGGATAAATGTTAGGATTGGGTGACATAGCCATAAATAAGTGCTGGTAATTCCTCCTGACGTGCTCCATACAGATATTTCACCCAGCTCTCCTGAGAAGCAGTTACAAGTTCCCTGGAGTGTGGTTCAGTGCAGACTCTGAATAGGTTTCCTTTTTTTTATTTGGCCATTTATATTTCCTGCATTTCTGGGGGTTTCTGCTTTTACAGAGAAAAGGAAAACACACAAAACACTTGGTTTGGGAAGGCTGCTGAGGCACCAACCGTGGCCTTAACATGTGGAACTTTTATGTGAGTTTTCTTCACTAAAAGTGGTGTCAAACATTGGCCCAGCTGCCCAGGGCAGGTGTTCTGATGGAACTCTGGGTACTGAGAATTTCAGACTTTTTGTGCTGACAGGTACTGACCCCCAAGAGAACTCTGCATGGGCCTGAGGCCCTGGAGAAGCTTCCAAAATGGAATGATAGAACTGGGATTGTGGGTGTGCAGTTTGAATAGAAGTGTGTGATATCACAGGGTGGGAAACTTGGAGTTTTAGAATATAGTAATATAGATAAAACTAGATGGAGGTTTTAGGGCAGAGGCTGCTCCTTCTTCTTCACCTTCTCCTTCACCTTCTCCTCCATGGGTTTGGGTGGTTTTGTGTAATTGGATAAAAAATTCCTCATTGCAGCCATGGGTGGTTGGTTATTGGATTAATAGTAAAAATAATTTAGGTGTAATTTCTTAATTGGACAGCTTATCCTTAAAAGGCCTTGTGAGAGAGAGATGGGGATTCATTTTAAGTTTGTTGGAATGAAGTGCTGCAGAACTCAGGGTTTGTGAGACTGTAATATAGATAAGAAATAATAAACATCTGAGTCTGAACATGAAATACCATCTTGAGCACTTTAAATCCTGACCCTGACCCAGGCAGAAAAAGAAGATAAACTGATCATGTTCCTTTTCCTGGAGGGATCTAAAAGCCACCACTTTTAGGATGTGGCACTTGTGACATGGGGCAGTGGTGGCCTTGGCAATGCTGGGAATGGTTGGATTTGATGGTCTTGGAGATTTTTTCCAAGTTTTCTAAATGATGCTGAGATTTTTCTCTGTGTTCCTTCCTCAGGGACAGCTGGCTGCACCTCAGGGGAAAAAGAAATAATTGTTATTTTTGTGCAGTTATGGTGGTGATGAACATTTAATTTATAAATTCCAGCCGGTGGCCAAGATCCATGCAAGGAGCGGGGTTAAAAAAAGAGGAGTAATTATGTTCTCTAATGGCTGAAATTCTTCTCTGGAGCCTTCTCTAGGATAACTTTTGAAACTGGGATTTTCTTCCTAAATTCTTGGAGGAGAAATTGGAATTGGTGAGGAATCTTGGACTGGGAGCTAAGCCTGTCCTTTGGAAATGCATTAGGTCAAGTCTCCAATTCTTCAGGAAGAGAAGGAAACACCAGACCCTCCTGAATATTTCTGGGGTTTTTGAGGCATGAATTAATCATCATGTAGAAATTCTCCCTTTATTTATTATTTTTGTGGAGTGAAACTTGGATGTGTATTTTTGTGGGTGACAGATGTTGGAATAAATTTTTGAAGAGGTGAAAACACAAAATATATTGGCTTAATTTCCAAAATTGGTCAGCTTGGTGTGAATTTTTCTGCTTTTTTGTCCCTCTGAGGTAAATGTCTATTTTTGGGCTCTAATGTATTGTGGAGAGAAGGGAAGAATGCACTGAGAAATTCAAACTATATTGCAAATCTTATCTGGATAGAACTGAATTATTCACCCTGACACAGCAGAAAATGCAGGGATATCACCTCAGGATGTGTGATTAAGCTGAGGTATTTTTCATCACAATATCTTGTTTTTTGATGGAATACAAGCAATCAAAAATTGCTCTGCATTTTGTAAACAGCTGCATTTCCTGTTCCACGCTTTTGGTCTGCAATATTTTTAACATCACAGACTTTTTAAAATACAGAAAACTAAGAATAGTTGGGGTTTGTTTTTGCTGTGTTTGTGAGAATTCTCCTCTCTCAAAATCACAAAACTCAGTTTTCTATCAGAACCACTGAAGTCACAAATGAAGACTGATCCTCTCTCTGAACTCCCCTTCTGGTGAGCCACGACGTGGGGTTGGCACAATCTGTTCCTCAAACAGGGAAAAGCTGGAGAACAAAGCTTGGCTTGATGGGGAATCCAGCAGGATGCGACTGTGAATTGTTGGAATAATTTTAATTTAGTAATGCTAATGAATCTTCTCCCTTGTCCTGGGCTTTATTTGGTGAGCGAGCTGGAAATTAAGGGAAGCAGATATTGGAATTACCAGGGCAATCAGGCTTCATAATCACTACCCAGCAGAGGATTTTATTTCAGCTGTGAACAGGAAATATTCAGGACAGTGGCATTAATATTTTTGCTCTGAGACAGGTTCAAATTAACCAATTCTAGGCATATGAGACAGTGAAAATCACAGATATTCAGAGTATTTGCTGCACTCCAGATGATAAACTCTAAGCTCAAGATAGGATTCTTACAGATATTTCACAGAATCACTGGGTTGGAAGAGACCTTCAAGATCAGAGTTGAACCCAGCCCCAACACCTCAAGTAAACCCTGGCACCCAGTGCCACATCCAATCTTTTTTTTTTTGCCTCCTTCCATCCGAAAACTTTTGGAATTAGGAACTTAATATGGATTTTTGTTGTTGTTGTGGTTTGGCTTCCAAGAAATTTTATGTACTTGCGTAAAAGAAAACTTTGAGTCCACATGCTTCGAGTAAAACAAAGACTTCTAGGGACACAAAAATGGCCGTTTAAATCAGAACTCACATCTGTTGGTGGAACTGTTTTGTCACTTGTGTGGGGTTTTGCTGGGCTTTTTCCTGTTTTATTTCCCTGCTCAGCTGGGAGCGGGTGCAGATGGGGAGGAGTGTGGTTATTTCTGATAACGACTCTGTGCATCCTTCCCACAAGAGCAGCGAGCAGAAGCTGAGAGATGAGACAGAAAGGGTTGAGGGGCAGCCTCGTGGCAGGGTTTGTTCTCCCTGGCTTTTAGGAGTCAGTTGCAATGTGTGATTATATTTTCTCTTGTAGAACTTTGAAACGACTCTGGGCGCTGCATTTTTATTTTTATTTCTCCTTTTACTCCAGTCGTGTTCTTGGAGTGCTTGACTACTTTTTTTTCCCCTTCATTTATTTTTCTGGAAATGGTTCAAAAGACATTTGGAGGAGTTAATGAGACAATTTGCAATTTATCTTGGTGGTTTTTTTTTTCCTTTTGGGGGCGATCCAAAGCCATTTGGAGGCAATAGAATGGTCTCACTGACTCTGAGGAGCTATGGGTGAGGCCCTTGATGAGAATTGTTGTGAGTCTATTGACAATTAGGTGATGTCTCCATATGTGAAATGATAAAATACAAGTGTAAATGTTATAGCTCAGAATGTTTTAGTGCTGCTTTGCAGCTCTGCTTTTGCAGCACGCTGCAGCTATTCTGCTGGGGCCAAAACAGTGTTTGGGTGCAGGAGCCACTTTAAAACAACCAGAGACTGCTGGAATGATCAAAACTAGTCCCAGAAAAGAAAAATAAGAAAGCAAGATCAAACCCAGGTTTATTATTCCAATGGGGGTGTTGGAAATAGGGGGAGCAAGGCTCCTTTTTGGTCAGTGTGGTTTGTAAGGCCCCTACAGAGCGGTGCTTAATGCACATTAATTATACATTAACACATTTCTGTGATGCCAGAGCAGAGGGTAAATATGGATACGAGGGAAGAAACTGAGATAAAAGACGAGTGGAGAGGAGAATTGAAATTGGTCTCCCTGGTAAACAAGGCTCAAAGTCACCCCCTGTATTTGCTGCTGCTGAAGGTGAGGAGGGAGATGGGCGTTTGTGGCTGTGTCAATATTGGCACTTTAAAAATGGAAGATAAACCAGAACTGAGCTGGGGGTGTTTCCCTCTGGGTCTCCAGCTGTGCTGCTGGGCAGTTTTGGGAAGAGCTCACCTGTGGGTGTTTCCCTGGCACACAGCAATGTCCCCAGTGAAGATCCACGAGTGTGTTCCCAACACCTCCTGGAGCAGCCTCATCACAGGAGAGGTGGGCATGTGTGCAGCCTGGGTGTTGGAACCCTGGGTGCTGAGACTTTTACACTGTGCTGACAGACTCTGACCTCAAGAACTGGAAGTCTTTGGCTCAGTGAAAATGGATTTTTGCATAATATTTGATTTTCCTGGGTCAAACATTTCTAATTCTTGATGTTCATAGGGTGTTTCAGGGAGAAATTTGGTCCAGACACCTCCTCCATCACCTGGTTTCCAGATCCAGGTTTTGAACCAGTCTATCCCTCTTTTCCCAGGCAGCAGCTCCAGGGAAGCTCTGCTTGGAGCTGTGCTGCTGCTTGGACAAAGCAGGTCAGGAAGGTGCTGCAGCACCTGGTTATTGGCAGCATCCTCCATGAGCAGTGCCTGGATGGTGCCTGGAAGCTCCCTCAGACAGGAATTTTCTCAAAGTGCAGCTGGTTTATTTTCTAGGGTGGCTTTGCTCCAATCTGAAGTAGCTGTAATTGCAATTTTTCTTTTGTCTCATTATTAATTTCCCATTATTTCTTTAACTGACAAAGCAATCGAGGTTTGGGGATCTTAAGTCTACACTTGGGCTTCTTTAATCACAGAGTCATGGAGTGATTTGGGTTGGAAGGGATCTTAAAGCCCATCCAGTGCCACCCCTGCCATGGGCAAGGACACCTTCCACAATCCCAGGTTGCTCCCTGTCCAGCCTGGCCTTGAACATTAAATTTATTTTTGGGGTCAATCCATAGAAGCTTGGTTATCTTTCCCTTAATACGGTTTCAGTGTGGGGTGGAGGCAAACGTGAGACCTCACCCTTGTGCGCATATTAAATGTTTGGTCCTCTCTCTTCATGCTAAGAAAAGTTGTGTTTTTCTCAAGCAGAGCTGAGTGCAGCCAGCTCATCCTCCCATCACAAACCTTAAGTTTCTCAGAAATAAAAGGAAATGGCTCTCCTGATACAATTTTTCCCCCCCAAAGTAGCATCCAGTTGCTGACTAATATCTGGCCGTGGCTGCGGTTGCTTTGGTGGGAAGTATGAATTCTTTATGGCACCTCAGGGGGCTGCTTAGCAGCTTTATCAGATAATTACAGTGCTGGAAACAATGTGTGATGTGTGCTGTGGTGTGGGGATTTGGGATGCACCCCGTCTCCCAGGGCTCTTAGCATTAATATCTCCTCTCCCCTCATCCATTTCAAACAGCACAGCACGAGCTGGAGCAGATGGAGGTGCCTTGTCCCTTTTGTCCCAGCCCTGCTGCTTGTCCCCTGTCACTCTGAGGAGAGCTCTGTGCTACCAGCTCGGCTTGGCTCTGCTCCAGCACTTGGGAAAGGTCATCCCTGCCTCTTCCAAGGACATCTGACAGGATCAGGGACTGTCTGCTCCTCTGAGGGAGGAACTGAGTGGTGGATGGCATATCTGTACTCAGGAGAGGCTTTGGTGGAGTTCTGCACCCTCAGTGCTGGAATAAAAGCTTAGGGTCCTTTTTCAATACAATCCACTTGTTTTCTGTGAAGATTTTTGGGTTTAGGATACAAACCACGTGGCTCCTGTGCGGCCTCAGGGACGCTGCTTCATTCTGGGAAGGCTGAGTCATAGTTCCTAAATATGACAAGATAATATTAACAATAAGGGGGGTCAGAAGCAGGAGAGAAGAAGCTGAAAGTCTGAGAAGTTCTCTCTTAACCTTTTCAGGCTGGTAACACAACTCCTTGTAAGATTAACCAGTCTGTATTAGAGGGCCTGAAATCCAACCTTAAATTAAATGCTTGGCTGAAGTTAAACCTTCTGCTGTAGAACTCCCCAGGGGCTGGAAAACTTGTCTTCCAAGGAGGTGGAAGAAGTGGTCAGGGACCTTTTGACCACCCTCTCCAGCCACTCCTTGCTCCTGTGTGCCCTCAGCGTGACTGAGCCAGGTGTGAAGGTTTTGTCAGGCAGGATCCTGGGTGCTGAACTTTGTACAAAATTTCTTATTTTTGGCACATCAAAGGCCTCTGAGAACAGAAAACGATGCTAATCATGTGTTTGTGCACTTAGAAATATCAACTCATCGACTTGCAGAGGCAGAAGATGGAGGAAAACCTGGAGGAGCGAAATATAAAATTCTCTTCCATCATCAAAGTAGCAGCATCAAGCCATGACCTCTCTGTGTTCAGACACGCTGCAAGCCAGAAGCAGAATTTAAATGGGCCTGGCCTCCTTGCTGCTTAAAAAGGGAGAGAAAAACAAGTAAAAAATTACTTTTACCAACTTTCTAAACCCAGCTCAAAGCTGCTCTGTGGAAAAATGTAGGCAGGGGTTGCTTTTCACTGATTTTTGCCTTTCACCTCCACATACCTGTATCAGTGCCCAGGTGTCCAACGCCTGAAAACCACCTTGGAACCCTTGTCAGTGCCATCCTCAGCCTCCTGAAACTGCCCAAATGCACCTTCTGCAAGGGAATATTTCATTTTTTTTCTGGAGATAATCACAACTTCTCCAGGAATTTCATAGGAGCCATGGGGACATTTGATATTTAAACTAGATATTCCTTCTAGAAACAGCAAACTGATGACAGCTCAGATTTCTTGTCTCACTCTTCAAGGACATGGTGTGGCCTCTCTGCTGGGAGTTCCAAGTGTCACTTGTCTCCATACCTGCACTTGAACATGTCCCCTGACGTGGAAATGATGAGCCACAAACTGTCCCATCAGTCTGTCTGAACATTTAGCATCACAGGCTGCTGAGCCTCAGGTCTTCACAGAGAGCAAAATCCAAGGGCATCATGGGATGGACAGTAATTTCCTGCTAAATGTATAATTTATTTTAGTCAGGTCAGGCTGTAGTCCTTATATAACAGCTCAGCCTAGAAAAGGAAATTTATTTAATATTTTTGCACCTTCCATAAAGTTAATGAATGAAATCAAGTAGGTGTTTCACTACAGCACAAGATATTGAGCTGTGGTTATACATCATGACTATGATGTTAAATAAATATACTTAAGCTGTTTGGACATCAGGAAATTTGGAAATTGGGTGTTCCTATATATCCTTCCCATAGGCCTGGATTATTCCTGTTAGTCACATTCATATGTATATATATATCTATCTTTATATATAGATATAATATATATAAAGTAATGGGACTCTTTGTTCTTAGTCAATCCTTGTAGCTGTAAAAAGATTTTTTTTTTTAAATATATGTATCCAACTAATTTTAGGAGTTAATTTCTACTCTGGAAGTGTCATGAAGCACTGACTGCACAATTTGCAAAGCTCATCAGGAAAGAACATGGCGCAGACCATCCTTCCTGTGGGAAGCACCCAAAAGTGAGGGATATTCTCTCTCTCTGAGGAATCTCTCTGTTCAAATCTCTGTGTCCTACCCCAAAATGTTTTCTAAGTTAAGGGTTTTTATAAAATCAAGGAGATAAATTAAATTTAGGGTAGCAGTGGCTGGTCTGACCTTTCATTTTGGGAAAATGGTTGAGCTTCCAGTCCTCATTTTTTAAAAGCCTGGAGTTATTTTCCTTGGGGAAGGACAAATTTTCTGTTGCACATCATCAAATATTGAATGCATTTGCTGCTTATGTAAAAGAGCATTTTAGCCTGGTGAGAGAGAGGAGATTAAAACAAGCAGGCTGCACCTTCCCATAGGCCTGGATTATTCCTGTTAGTCACATGTATATATATATATCTATCTTTATATATAGATATAATATATAAAGTAATGGGACTCTTTGTTCTTTTAGTCAATCCTTGTAGCTGTAAAAAGATTTTTTTTTTTAAATATATGTATCCAACTAATTTTAGGAGTTAATTTCTACTCTGGAAGTGTCATGAAGCACTGACTGCACAATTTGCAAAGCTCATCAGGAAAGAACGTGGCGCAGACCATCCTTCCTGTGGGAAGCACCCAAAAGTGAGGGATATTCTCTCTCTCTGAGGAATCTCTCTGTTCAAATCTCTGTGTCCTACCCCAAAATGTTTTCTAAGTTAAGGGTTTTTATAAAATCAAGGAGATAAATTAAATTTAGGGTAGCAGTGGCTGGTCTGACCTTTCATTTTGGGAAAATGGTTGAGCTTCCAGTCCTCATTTTTTAAAAGCCTGGAGTTATTTTCCTTGGGGAAGGACAAATTTTCTGTTGCACATCATCAAATATTGAATGCATTTGCTGCTTATGTAAAAGAGCATTTTAGCCTGGTGAGAGAGAGGAGATTAAAACAAGCAGGCTGCTTCCCTAAATTCAATTGTTTTCCTGGGAGATGCCACTCAGCCTGGCAAAAGATTGACACCGTGTCAACTCTGCTTCTCTCAAATTGCCCTCAAACGAGGTGCCCTCTAAATCCGTCCCCGAAAACCGCGGCGGCCGAGGCGCCACCTGATGAAATTAGGGAATTAAATTTCTGGGAAAGTCTTATCTGAGCGCAGGGAGCCCTTTCCAATGGGATCATTTGTTTGAACATTAAATTAAGCAATCTCCCCTCCCCAGAGCTCCGAGAAGCGTTGGAAGGGGCCGGCAGCGAATCTTCTGCTCCCTCTGGAGGGAAAGGCCTTTGCTCTTCCTGTTGGTTCCCTGCTCTATCGTTGGCCACTTGGGCACGTTGTATCCACAGCCAAGTGACAAATTTAGGAGGATGTTGTTCCTGCAGGTGAAGTTAGCTCCGTATCACAGGTCTTGGGATAAATGGTGGCACTCGGTGAGGAGGTGGCGGCTCCTGCCTCTGGCAGTTGCGGTTTGGCGGCACTAAGGGGGAATTTGATGGGAATTTGATGATCTCTGGGAGCAAACTCAGTCAACAGCCAGGAGACCCTGCTGAAACCTTGTTTCCTATCAGTCCTTATCAGGCTGGACACTGCCAGGAGAGGAGTGGGGATCAGATCCAGATTAAACCCCAGGGTTCTCTTATCACCTCCGACGCTGCCACAGCAAAACGCTCCAGCCGAGCCCTCCTGGAAGGGCAAGCCCAGCATTAGAATTTAATATAAAAAATGGGATCAGAAAAATGATAAAATGCTTGTGCTCCTTGGAAATATCATTTTCGTTCCTGGCCTGTCTCCCTGCTTGCAGATCTAATGAAAATCTTGGGTTTAGCAAAAAATAAAAATATGTGGACAGCAGCAGGGTGCCACAGCCTGGAAGTTGGGGGTCCTTAAGGCTTTAGGAGTAGAAATTAATTATTTGCCTTAATTATTAAAACATGAACACCACTGTATGCTGGTTGGTTGATTAAACTTTACAAACATTACTAAGTAACAGCAATGTACATTTTAAGGAGAGGTTTTTGCACATTGGGATGTGCAGGATCCAAAATATAGACTATTTTAATAGAAAATTTTCCATTAAAAATTTTACATAATAATGCAATGGGGCTGAGGGGGTCCTGATTTTGGGCATTGGTGTTCATGTGTGGATGAATTTTAAGAGAAATAATCAGGAAGTCAAGCATCTTGGAGGAGGAATTTAGCCATATTTCCGCAGCTTGAGGAGTATTTTTATCCTTTTCCCCTCTCTCCTAAAAATTTTAACCAGATTTTGGGTTTCCAAGGCTGGAAAACACAGGAAGAGCATGATACAGTTTGTTTTTTTGCATGTGAGCTCTGTGTGGTCTAAGCAGCCTTTTAGGGCTACAATTTCATTTAATTTATACCCAAATCTCTGGTACTTGATGAGTATAAAGCTGGTGATGAGCTCTGAAGAACAAATATCTGAAGGGTGTTTCTGAGGAGCATTTCTCTTCCAAAAAGTGCTGCCAATTAGCTTTAGGAGCAGGGAATGAATGGCAGCCTGGAGAATGCCGTGTCTGAGGCAGATCTGGCTGGGCTTTAAAGAAATGCAAACAGGCAGAAATTAAAATTAGCAGCAAAAAGTCAAACTCGCCTGGTGTGGTGATGTGGGTGAAATCAAAACCTCGGGAGTTAACGACGGCTTTTGGCGGTGTTTTCATCAAGCGCAACATTTGTGGAGGATAGATTTTGTTTTTTAGTGATTAACCACCAACAATTCATGGAAATGAGACCTTGAGGTGTAAAATGCACAGATAATTTCAGGTAATTTTGTTGCTGAAACCCAAATTTTTCTATTTTTGCACTCAAAGAGGAGCTGTGATTTTTGCCAGTGTAAATTCCCGAAGTTGATGACGCCGTGCTGGAGAGTTCCCTTCCAGGGCAAACATGGCGCTTTTGACCAAGAATGCTAAAAATGAAATTAAGTTTTCAGCCCCTTGGGGTGTTACAGGGATACTTTAGACTCAGCTCAAAGCCTGTGTAGGTGTTGGTGGTGGCCTTGGTGCCAGAAGTCCCCTACAGGTGGCAGGGGTCCCAGGAAGCTCCTGACCTGCTGGGATGCTCCCTCCTGAATAATCCCTTTGCTCTGGTCTTTGCAAGAGACATCAAAAATAATGGAAAAAGTGGATTTCAGGCAGCAGGAATGAGAAGTTTGAGTGTCCTTCCCAAAAGCAGGATTCTTGAGCACTGTGAAAATCTGGTGTTCCCTCTTGGACACGATGACTTGTGCCGATATGTTGTGAAAATTCTGCTATTTTTAATTGATTTTAAAAGGATTTTAGTTCATCCATTGAAATGAAAACTCCCCTGTAGCAGCAGCATCTACAAATTTGTTTTCATGTTTGTTTTGAACGTTGCTTTATATCAGCAACCCCCAACTTCTGAAGGAAAATATTTCCAACAGAGCAAGAACTGAAAAATCCATTTGGTTTAAAATAGGTGATAATAATTATTAATTTTATTATTATTATTTAGACCTGACAAGTTCTGTTATATAAACCTGCCTCCACTTGGATTTTAACCACTTAAATAACTGGGAAAATTCATGGTCCAAGTGGCTTAAAAATAAAAAAATTACCCTGAAGACCCAGTGGTGCTTCATTCTACATTAACTGATATTTCTTACTGTGAAAAGTGAGTTCTCTCTTAGCAAAATGTCTTTTCTGTTCTGCCAGGCAATTTAAAATTAAAGCTTGACAGGCCATGCTAATGAAATAAAGCAATAAACATTTTCTGACAGGTGCAAAATACAGCCCTTGTTCGATAAGATGATATTTGGGGGAAAAATTTGCTTGGTAAATCTAATTTGTGTCAGCTCAATATTGGCTTGAGCATCAAATTCTAATTTATTGAAAGCACCAGCAAATACTAGAACCATTTGTTTAGCACAAAGCATTCAATCTATAAGGACCAACTCCATGAAATTTAATTTTTGAGCCAAAAAAGACAATCAAAGTAGGAAAAGCAGGAAAAAAACGCCTCATGTTGGAATAAAGGGAACTGCAACTTTAGAGGATGAAAATATGTAATTTACCATGAAAAAAAGGGAAAAACCTCTATGAAATTAAATAATCTGACAAATTTTTTTTAGCTGTTGATGATTTTTAGTTCTATTTTCCCTTTTTTCAGTGGAAATACTGATATTCCAACCTTTTTCCTGACCACTCTTGCAGAGATTTTTATGGATTGACAAGGAAACATTGAGCCGTTGGGATGAGATGAGCTTTAAGTCCCTTCCAACCCAGTCCATTCTGTAATTCCATGATCCTCCAGTGTTTAAATCTCCACCAGTTTCCTCAGTTTGCTATTCTCAAAGCTGATTGGGATGGGAATAAATTTGGGAGCGAATTTCCTTATTATTTATTTAACGTTGGAGTTTAATATTGGACCTGCTGAAGTGGTAACTGCTGCATTCAAATGATGGAATTCCAAGTATCCTAGCTTTATAATTAAAATAATTTTTATTATACCCCCATTTTGGTTTATTTTTGAGGGGAATATTTAATGAACCTCAGTGAAATCCAGGAGCAATCATCTCTCCCAAGGTCTCAGGTCTTGGATTGGTTTCCTGTAAAATTGTTAATCGAAAATCAGATATTTTTAGCATCTTTTTGGGGGTCTGGAAATCCTGCAAATATTTTTGCCTTCACTCCTTGACTTGCAGAAATTTAATATTTTTTTTTCTAATAGTTTCTAGTAATTGCAGAAATTTAACCTTTTTTTTTTTTTCTCTCTTTACAATGATCTGATTGGATGAAACAATTATAGATTGATCTGGCTGCTAATTAAGCATCATGCTGGGTTTATGATGTGTTTCCTTATTGGATATTGCACAAGGCTGGAAGATTTTGGGAGTTTCTTTATGGTGCCATTCCCAAACTCATCAGCACTGCTTCCCTGGCATCTCCTCTGTGGGGCTGACAGAGGATTTGGGACATTTCCCTGTGTGGAAATTCTTCCCCTTCCCAGAAGGTTGACTGATGAGGATTTTCTAGGTTTAACCCTAGGATCACTCAAATCAGCAGGGTTACATTGAACTAAAAATGATATTTCCTTGCAATTAGGATTTTTAACTGTTTCAATTCCCTTCAGGGTGCAGCAGGTGAGGAGCTGAGGGCGATGCTGGATCGTGAGGAGCAGGGATTCCTCCAGCTGTGCCTCCCCTGCACAGGAAAACTGGACATCCAAACCTCTCCTGCCCCCAAAACTTCCTCTAAACCACTGTCTGCATTGAGGAGATGCATCCTGAAATATCAGCAAGGCTGGGAATTGTGCTGCCTGGCAAAGTGATGTGGAACGATCTAAAATCCATGGCGGTTATTAAGCAATCCTTCTGCTGTTATGGCTTTTGGGGATTGCTTCTATTTACTCCTTGAACAATTTTTTGGGTTGATTTTTTTTTTTTTTTGCTTTCAAAGAAGTGTGAGGGGAATATTTCTCAATTTTATCTGTCGAGAGCTCATCCAAGCCCATAAAAATCCTCCAGAAAAGAGGCAAAAATCCATATGGCATATTTATAGCCAATTATTTTCCTGATTCTTCCTTTCTTCAACTCACAAGTTTTATGGGAGCTTCATCTTTATCCATTTTACACTCCAGCAAGCTTTGCAAATAAATACTGGAGGTTAAGAAGAGTTGCTGATTTATCCTTAAACTCAGCTTGAGAGGAGCTGTGGTTCTGGGGCAATCTGGATCCCATGGACCCATATTAAATTAGCAGCTCCTTCCTCGTGGGCTGCTCATTTGTACCTTTTAACCACGGACTTCTGAGGTGGCCTAAACTAGCACAGGTATAAAAATAAAAATTGCCTTTTTGTTTTTTTTCTTGTCAAAATTGAACCTCATGGCTCTGCAGCTGCACTCAGCAATCCAGACCAGGCACAACTCACAAGAGGATATTTTTGGGAATGTTTTGCCTATTAAATTTTTCTGCAGTTTTGGGGGAAGAGGCTTCTCATCCTCTGCCAAAAATCTCTCATTGTTATGTGGCTTTTGCATTGCAGAGTCTTTCCAGCCACGTGCTCCACTCTTATCAGCAAGAGCAAACTGCCACCTCTGGATTTTTGGGAACCTCATTTCCTGTTGGATCTTTGGGACAGTTGTTGTCTTCATTCTCAGGTTGTTTTAGCTTAAGCTGTTTAGTTCTGAATACCACATGAAAATGTTTTTGATGGGTATTGTTCTTACCAGCAGCTCCTGAATATCTGCGTTGAAACCAGTTTTAGTCCAGGGATTAAGGAAAATTATTGTGGGGATAAAGAAAGGATTAACATTTTTCCGTCTGTACCGTGGTTAATTATATCATGCTTGGTACTTAAATGTACTTTTTGGGTTCAGGATGTCTTTGCTGAATTAAAACAATATTTTTTCCATCCTTGGAAATGTCCAAGGCCAGGCTGGATGGAGCTTGGAGCACCCTGGGATAGTGGAAGGTGTCCCTGCCCATGGAATGGGTTGGAATTAAGTTGGAATGGGTTGGAATCTTCCAATCCCAAGCCATTCTATGATCTTAGTGTTTTCAAATATCAAAATATATCTTTATTAGTGCCCTGAATCTCTGAAAAAAAATGTCCACATATTCCATTCCATATTCTATTCCAAAGTGTCCATGTGTCCATTCCATGAGTTGGAATTTTGCCGTGCAATGGATTTTTAAAATATTTTCATAAAAGTAGCTTAAACTGTTGGCATCATTTAGAGAATGGTGCTGATAACTGAGCCCAAATTGATATATTTATAAATGTTATTAAAATTTATTAAAATTATTTTAAAATTACATTATATATATTAACGTATAAACTATATATATTAAAATGTATAAAAATTCTATATTTATAAATCTAGAATTTTTATAAATATATAAATATTAGAATCACTTGATTTTGGAGCTCAAATAAAATCTCCTTGGCCACAGAAGGCTGTGTGATTATTTTCAATATATTTCTACTGATATTTTCTCTCTACAGTGCTCAAAAGGAGGTTGTAGCCAGCTGGGGGCTGACCCCTTTTCCCATGTAAAAGTGACTGGATGAGAGGAAATTGTGCCAGGGGAGAATTAGATTGGATATCATGGAAAATTCCTTCACTTTTGATGTAGATTTGGCCATGTAATTCCTGCTTCTTCTGCTTCTGAAAGCCCTCAAAACCAAGTAAAATTCCTTTGGAGTTGGTTAATTTGGGTTTTTTTAGTCCTTTAGAAATGAAGGCGCCAACGAGACCTGCACAGCCACACGTTAAATTTCATAAATATTTCCAGGGAGTAATTTTGAAAAAGTGCAGAAGTTTCTCTCTGATGCACATCTGAGGTGAAGGTGTCTATTTAAGAAAGGATAAATCTGGATGCCATGGTGATGGGAGGCTTTATATAGTCTAAAAGGATAATTGCATTACTTTGAATTTTCCTGGGCTGGGACAGGTCTGTAATTTGGATTCCACAGAGCTGATGGATCAAATTAGCAATGACTTTATTTGATGGAAATAACCTTCAATATTTTACTTTTTAAAGCACCCACGTGATTTGCCACCAAGTTTGCACCACTGAGGTCGTGGTGCTCCTCGTTCCTTGGTTCTTCCTTTGGGAAAAGTTGACTTTGGATCCACTTCTGAGCCTCTTTGGATCTTTTTTCCCCAGCAACAAGAGACAGGATGAGAGGAAAGAGCCTCAAGTTGCACCAGGGAAGGTTTAGGTTGGATATTAGGGAAAATTTCTTCACTGAAAGGTTGGTCAAGGTTTCATGACCTTAAATTAAGACTTTTCACCAAAAAAAATCTTTTTTTACTGAGATAAATCAAACAAAATCCTTTATTCACCAACCAGAAGGTCCAGGTGGGTTGAATGAGCAAATTTATTGAAATAATTTAACTTTTACTAAGTTTACCTTGTGTTTTTAATCCATTTTTTTAATCTCTCCTTTGTTGTATGGTAGCCTCTTGATACATTTATTATTTCATACTCACTGTTCTCCTATCACCCTAAATTTACTTTTCTATTATCTTATTATAAAAATCTCAACATGTGAATATTTCTTGGATGGATAACAAAAAGTACTTTAAAAATAAGAACATAATTTTGAATAATTTTTCTTTCATCACATTTTTTTTTGCTATTTATCTTAATCCCCTTCTCTGGCCAGATTATGATTATTTTTGTATACGTTGATCACATCCAGAGTGAGATATTTGAATATATTTGAAATTGGGCAACAGGAATGGTTGACTTGATGTGCCCACAAAAAATGGGAAATTCAGATGTGCTGAGCATATTCTCATGTAAATCTTTAGTAAAAATATTGTTTATATGAAGAATTCTTCAGGATCTCACTCCCAATAATTTAATGCATTTTGCAGATTTCATGACTTGCATATGAAAAGGAAATTTCCAAACACAGAGAGAACTTTCCTAAACTTTTGGTAAAATCTCTCATAGTCTGTGCAAGGAATATAATCTTTAATTTTATATTTGACCCCATCAACATCCTCTGAATGCTCTCATTTGGAAGTGCAATATTCCTTCCCATGTGATATTTGTGGAAAATCACAGAAATGGTTTAAGGAATGTAATTTTCTGGAAGATGTAAATTTTTTATATCTGATAATTAATGGTTATTTGATGAATGATAGGACAGTGAAATAGGAAATTTAATTCTCATTTACCAGTTGGATTAGACACAGAAATCCTGAGGGCCAGAAACATTTATGGGATTTTTGTTTGATTTGTGAGCTTGTGCCACCCACTCGTGAAAATCCGTGCATTTTCAACCGATTTCCTTCAAATATTTTTTTTTTTTCCAGAGGTTGAAGATGTTTTGGGAGGGAGAGATAATTCAAATATTGTCCCCAGCCCCCTCCTGGACTGCAGTGTTCAATCACAAGGTGGCACTTCTGCCTCACAGATGAGTTTTTTTCCTCCCTCGCTTTCCGTCCTGCTCCCAAAAATCCCAGTCGGTGCCTCCTGCCTCACTCCTCCTTTCTTTTTCCCTGGGAGTAAACATTCTTTACATCCCAGGAAAAGGGTTTCTAAATATGACCACGGGTTTTAACTCCAATTCCACCCTGCAATGACAACAGTGTAAAACCAGAAATAGGAGTGAGGTTGTAAATCTTCATTTTCCCTTTGTGCCCTGAACTTTCCCTAAAATGATTTAGGTCAGTGAGGTGCTAAAATTGCTCTTATTGCTATTTTAAAATTATGGTCATGGATAAATGATCCCTTATTTTATTTGAATTTTATTATTTCTTACATAATTTTGATTTAACGCTCACAACCAGTTCCCATGTCCCAGTAAGGTGCTGGGAGCTGCTGGGGTCAAGTTGGGATATTCCAATAATTGTTTTATTTTATTTGTGAGTCCAGGTATTAAATAACTTCTGGAATGAGCTTGCCTTGATTATTGAAGACCCAGGTTTTGTTCCTCTCTTTGCTTTGGGAATATTTTATGGCTTGAAGAGGGTTTGTCCCAGGAAACACCTGAGGGAGAAGAAAAACTCATACCCTTACTTTATATTTATATTTTCCCTTACTTAATATTTATATTACTCCAACAGACTGTTCCTGTTGGCTGCCCAGCCCATCAGGATTAATATTAATATGAATATCTGTAAACTTGAGGCCTTCATTCTACCTTTATTCTACCTTTCTGACTTTTATTTTTTTTTCCATTTTCATTTACCATTATACTTGTTGGTAGGCAGATAAAAAAGTAATTCAGACCTTCCTGAAGACTTTTTAGAAATTCCTTAATTAATCATAATAATGCTTATCTAAAAAAGGATAATTTTTAAAAGGTATGGGTTTAGATATTTCTTTTCTTTTTGGAAAGTTTAACACCAGATTGGCTGGAGCTTTGAATGATCAGGGATAGTGGAAAATGTCCCTGCCCTTACTTAATATTTATATTATTTCCCTTAGTTAATATTTCTCTTGTTCTTTTTCCTCATGTCCCTCCTCTCCCTGTTCCTATCCTAAATTCCAGTCCCTCCTGTGGACAAATCTCCCCTGGATCACTGGGAGCAGATACAGACCCCAGGTAATTCATAACAAAAAGAATTAACAATGCTCAGCTGCACCATTTATATTTCTTGGAGACATCCAACTCCATGAAGAGTTTGGTGGGAAAACAGGGAACTTGTAGCTCAAAAATTATTTGACTGGATTTTTTTTCCGTGTTTTTCAGGCACTTTTCCTTCATTTCCAGAATAAATCATGTGATTTTGAAAGCAGTGATAATCTAAACAAAGATTTTTTTGTTATTTATTTTTATACACAAAATATAATTTAACCTCACCACGGCACAGGATGCAGATTAACATTTTTGCCATACTCATTTCCTGGCCTATTTTAAGCTTTTCCTTATTTTACCTTTTCATTTTATTGTATTTGAATGCCTTTGCTGAGCCCTGGCAACCAGAAATCCCTTTACTAAAGAGCTGATTCTTCAGGTAGGTCAGCAAATAATCCAAATATCCAGATGGGATCCCCAGGAATGGTTGAACCTCCTTTGCATGGCAACAAAGACCTGAGCTTTGTCTCAGCTATTAACAAAAAACCAAGAGCTTAATTTTCTTTTTTTGTTCTTCTTAAGTTCTTTCTTATTTTTTTTCTCCTTTTCTCTTGACACAAAAATAAAATTGTGTTTTTAGCGTTAAACGTGGCTCTGAGGTGGAGGGGATGTGGTAATTCTGCTTTCTCATGCATCTGCTCTGCTAAATCAAAGGAATTGACATTTAAATTGGTTTAAGCCTTACTTAAGTTCAATTTTTACCAGGTGATGTCAGGATAAACATTAGATTAGATCATGAAGAATGAAGGATCCAGACAGTAAAAGGACCACTGGAATTGTTTGTTTTCCTGAAGAATTTCTAGGGATTATTTTCCTCCTCTGAATAAAATCCTGACAAAATGTGGATCTGGGCCTAAAATGCTCCAAACTGCTCCAGCAGATTGAGGAATTTTATCCCAAATTAAAGGAGATTTAATTGAAGAGTTTCTTTAATCTGCTTTTTCATTTTGGATAATGACTCAGAGAATTTCAGTGCTTTGATAAATTGGGTTGTTGATTGTTTGGGGTTTTTTAAACTTGTCATTTTGGGCCTTTTTAATCTATCCCAGGGTTTGAGTAACTGCTGTGTGTGTTTGGTTGTCCCTGCCCCAGGATTTCAATAATTACTGTGTGTGCGTGGTTCAGTTCTAAATAGATGCCACAGAGAGGTGCAATTTGGGAAAATCAAAGCAGAATTCTTGGTATTTTTCTTGGGTGCCCTTGAAAATATCCCCAAGTCTGGAATGTGAATCCCCTTTCTCTATTCTCAGCCCTTCACATGTTTGTGAAATGCTGGGAAATATTAACTGACCTTTTTTATATATGAAAAAAAAAGCAGATTTTTCAACCAGACACTGAATTTCTATTGATTTTTACATTATTTGGTTCTATTAGGTTTTGCTGTTTGTTCTTCCTTAATGTAGCATTGGATAAAGATTTACTTATTTTCTCAAAATCTTATTTTTGCTATGGAAAGGTTGCATCCAAACCTTTATTGTTAAGTCTTTTTTTAAAGTCCTGAATCTCCAGCAATCAGAATGAATAAACACAATAACCAAGAACATTTTGCTGACATCCCATGGAGTTATGGAGGGGACTTTGTTTTCCTAATTTGTGTTGTGTGGCAAAATTCTTGGTCTGTTTTCTTCATGGTTTTCTTGAAATGTCAATAATGTGGGATTATTATTATTATTATAATTATTATTATTATTTATTCCCTCTTTTTTGTCTAACATATGCTTTGCTCCATGTTTTCCAGGGATAATTGTCAGCCTGGAGACATTTAGAGCAAGGAGCTGATAAGAAATCTGATTGTGCCATATGGTTCCAAACGTTGTGCTGGAAACATTTGGGGTTTTGGAAATCCTTGATGATCCTTGCTCTCAGCAAAAGGTGGTGGGGAGCACCAGAGAGAACTTCTGCCATCCAGAAAATTCAGGTTAATGCCAAATTTATGTTCCATCTGTGAATTCCTGTTGCCATCACACAAGGATGAGTTGGGAGGGTCATAGACACGGACAGAAATAGCAACAACTGAATTTTTCCTGTGGAAAAAAGGCTCATTAAAACCTTGAGGAGAATGAATTACTTGCATGGAATGATTTGGGTTGGAAGGGACATTAAAAATCATCCCAATCCACCCCCTGCCACGGGCAGGGACATTCCCACTGTCCCAGGGTGGTCCAAGCCTGGAAAAGAGAAATTTCTGTCCTTGCGGTGCCTGAGGGAGCTGAGGAGATGGAGAGGGGGGGTGGAGGGACAGGACACAGGGAATGGCTTCAAACGAACAGAAATTAGGGATGTATGGGATTTTGGGAAGGAATTCCTGGCTGGGAGGTTGGGGAGGGGCTGGGATGGAATTCCCAGAGCAGCTGTGGCTGCCCCTGGATCCCTGGAAATCTCCAAGGCCAGGCTGGAGCAGCCTGGGATGGTGGCAGTGTCCTTGCCATGGCAGGGGTGGCACTGGGTGATTTTTAACGTCCCTTCCCATTCTGGGGTCAGAAACACCTCTATATGTTTGATGTAATCACTCAGGTTTGATAGTTTTGACAAAATTTCCTGGAATTTCTGACCCCACGGTCAAGGGGAAAATAATGTTGGGGAGCTCATCGGGAGGGCCTGGTCTGCTGGAGCGGAGCTGGGCCCTCCTGAGGGCTGCTCTGGGAGCTTTCCCCCTTTCCAAAGTGGCGTTTGGAACATGAATCCCTGCACTTCTTGCCCGTGTGATGAGGAAATCGTGTCTTTGGCATCTGGAATGTCATAACGTGGTTTCTATTTGTGTTCAGATAAACCTTGGATGGGGCTGAGATTCTGCTTCTGCTTCGCTTTACCGAGCAAATCAGGGTGGCAGAGCCACAACTTGCTTTTGTTTTCCAGTCCCTTTGAACAAGTGATTTTATTGCTACTTGAACAGGAATTTTGGAGGATGAGGGGGTTGCTTGGCAACTGAACTGCAGTGTTTGCACGGGTAGCTGCTGGGAGAGCAGAGTTTTCTCTGGTTTTTCATTTGTTGCTCACACAGGACCTGGTGCTGCTCCTCCAGCCTGGTCTGTCATTCCCTAGACCCTGAGGGGGACTGGTGGAAATTCCTGCCCCTTCTCAGGGCTTTGCAAACTGGTTTTTGGTGAAATTCTCAGCCTCTGAAGGTGCTTAAAGCAAAAGTGTGTCTGATTCATGGAATCACAGGTTTGGGTTGGGAGGGATCTTAAATTCACCTTGTTCCACCCTGTGCCATGGGCAGAGACATTTTCCACTGTCACAGATGATCCAAAGCTCCAGCCAACCTGGCCTTAAAACTTTCCAAAACGAAAAGAAAGATCCAAGCCCGTACCCTTTTAAAAATGATACTTTTTAATCTAAGCATTATTATCATTATTTAAGAAGTTTTTAGTAAAGTCTGAATGACTTTTTTCTTTGCCTACCAATGAGGATAATGGTAAATGATAATAGAAAAAAAAGAAAAAAAAAATCAGGTAGAATGAAGGCCTCAGGTTTACAGAAATATTAATCCTGACAGGCTGGGCAGCCAACAGGAACAGCCTTCAGCAGCCCCTGTGTTTTATTTCATTTTTAACTGAGTCTTAAGGTGACAATCTAGCTTTTATTAATGGCAACTCCAGCTAATCTGCTAATTTTTTTTTTTTTTTTTTGGAATTGAGAGAAGGCAGAATGTATCCCCGGATTAGTCATGCTCCATGATATAATGTGCACACAAAGAGCTATGTTTTATTCATTGCTGATATGCAAAGTGCATTTCCAAATAGAAACTTTCTTCCAGGCCTCCTACAGCACCGTGTCTAACACTGGTTTGTACAAATGCTCTCTTGAGAACACCTGGTTCAAAAAAGAGGGGGAAAATCCCCCAAAACACTTTCTTTTTGCTATATGGACATCCTTGGGATGCTTACAAATTATTTATCCTGTCCAGAAGCTAAAAATGAATGAAAATTGCAGGAAAAAAAAAAATATTTTAAGGATATATATTATATATCCTTATATATTAAATTAAATACATTATATACAAAATTTAAATACATTATATACAAAATATATCCTTATATAATATATTAAATACATTTCCTTTCATTTTCAGATAATGGTTTGTGAACCCTACTTGGAGGACTTTTCTATCAGGGGACATGGGCAGCACCTGGGAATGATCTCCAGGAGGAGAGAGCTTTGGAACATCTGGAAACCCTTCTGGATCCAGGCAGAAATTGCAGGAAAATGTTCATGAATGGAAGTTTGATGCGGGCAAGGAGAGCTCAGAGCCCTTCCAGGGCCTGAGGGGGCTCAGGAGATCTGGAGAGGAATTTGGGACAAAGGGATGGAGGGACAGGACACAGGGAATGCCTTTGAACTGTGAAAGGGGAGATTGGGGTGGGATCTTGGGAAGGAATTCCTGGCTGGGATGGAATTCCCAGATTTGCTGTGGCAAAATCTGGGATTTTGCTCTGGATCTCTGGCAGTGCCCAGGGGCTCCTTCCCCTCTATTTTCCACGAGCCCTTGAATCCACAGGCTGCAAACTGAAAGCAGCGCGTGGAGTGAAGTTTTGGAATCTTAACTACTTTGATCCTTCACCTCGCCAACTTTCTCAGCTATAGTGAGAACATTGGTTCAAAAAAGAGGGGGAAAATCCCCCAAAACACTTTCTTTTTGCTATATGGACATCCTTGGGATGCTTACAAATTATTTATCCTGTCCAGAAGCTAAAAATGAATGAAAATTGCAGGAAAAAAAAAAAATATTTACTGGAAAGGACAAAGGTGTTTCTAACCTCTGTTTGCCCCTGCAATATTTTGTGCAAAGAACTTGGAAAAAAAATTCTTATTAAAAACTTTTATGGGACACAAAATATAGGAGGCCTGGAAATGTGGCATGAGGGGATGGGTTTTTAGGATTCCCCCAGGCTTGCCCAAGCTAAATAGCTGAATCCTTGTCCCTTAAGTTATATTTTAAGAGCAAAAGGAAATAAATTTCCTTTCATTTTCAGATAATGGTTTGTGAACCCTACTTGGAGGACTTTTCTATCAGGGGACATGGGCAGCACCTGGGAATGATCTCCAGGAGGAGAGAGCTTTGGAACATCTGGAAACCCTTCTGGATCCAGGCAGAAATTGCAGGAAAATGTTCATGAATGGAAGTTTGATGCGGGCAAGGAGAGCTCAGAGCCCTTCCAGGGCCTGAGGGGGCTCAGGAGATCTGGAGAGGAATTTGGGACAAAGGGATGGAGGGACAGGACACAGGGAATGCCTTTGAACTGTGAAAGGGGAGATTGGGGTGGGATCTTGGGAAGGAATTCCTGGCTGGGATGGAATTCCCAGATTTGCTGTGGCAAAATCTGGGATTTTGCTCTGGATCTCTGGCAGTGCCCAGGGGCTCCTTCCCCTCTATTTTCCACGAGCCCTTGAATCCACAGGCTGCAAACTGAAAGCAGCGCGTGGAGTGAAGTTTTGGAATCTTAACTACTTTGATCCTTCACCTCGCCAACTTTCTCAGCTATAGTGAGAACATTAGCAGGGAGGAAATTTTTCCCTCTAAAAAATAATCAAGATCTTTAATATTGAATTTATACCCCAAATACTGCCATGGGTGGGGGAAAAAAGCAATTTTCGTGAGAAAAAGCAATCAAATCAAGGCAAGATGAGGAGTTTTATTGCACACACAGCCAGGCTGCAGTTTATGGGGGAGGTCTCATCATGTGGCACCTCAGCTTTGCCCTTGAGCCTGGAAAAATCATATCTTCCTTTTCCAAGGAAAGGAAAAGCGTGGAAGGGCTGAGGAATTAGGGAGGGGAGCTGATTCCCACCTCCCACTTGATCCCCAATTCCAATTGGGGAATCCTTGATTCCCCACTTTTCAGGGAAATTGGGCTCACCCCATTTCCAGGCTGGGGTTGTGGAAGGACTATTGGGTTTGCTTTGACCTTCACCAGCGAGATCGAAAAAAAAGACAAAAGAATCAGCTGGAACTGAGCTCCAAGGAGGCAAAAACCAGCAGGAACCACAGCTCCTATAAATGAAACACGAGGAACCTTGTATGAAAATGTGATAATCTTGTGTCACCAGGCTCCTGGCATGAGCTGGGGGTGTAGGTGTTGTCTTAGGTGAGTAGGAACAGAGATTTTAAAAATAACATCTCCAAAGAATGGCCCTGGAGGGAGGAGAGCTGCTTTTTTTTTTCCCACCAGCCAAGCCCCTAAGCTGCATAAAATATTTGCCAGAGCGTGTAGTTGACGTGAGTACAAGATTTCAGGAAACTGGAGTGGTTTTCCATCCGTTTGTTGGTTGGTTTTTTTATCTTGTAACAACAGCAAATGTAGAGAATTCTGAATTTAAGGGAGGAAATGCTCAGGGCTCTCCACTTGACACATTCCCTATGTCCTGTCCCTCCATCCCTTTGTCCCAAATCCCTCTCCAGCTCTCCTGGAGTCCATTTAGGCACTGGAAAGGGCTCTGAGGTCTCTTTGTCTCAATTAATGAAGATTTCCCTGCAATTTCTGCCTGGATCCAGAAGGGTTTCCAGATGTTCCAAATGCTCTCTCATCCTGGGGGATTAATGGGGAAAAAAAATAGGATTTTAAGTGTCTGCACCATATCTTAACCATAACCAATTTTATCTTTGTGCTTTTCATTGCCCACACCCAGACGAGCCATGCCCATCACGTAAAAATTGTGCAAAATGTACAAAACACATTGAAGTGCTCTTAAAATTAAAATATCAGCCAGCTCTGGGTTTTTCAAGAAAATTCTGATTTTTTTGGCCCTGCAGCTGAAGGTGATGCTTGGTCACCCTCACCTGGAGCTCCTTGCAGCACTCCTGGGGAGCAGGGACATAATTTCAGTAATTAACTTGATGGATGCTTCCCATCAAACCAGTCCTGGGAGCTGCTACTGGGATAGCCCATATCAGAATAGGGAAAAATTCCATTAAATATTATCCAAATCCTGCCTTTTCTCCCTTCTTTTCTCCAGGCTTTCTCTGCAGGGGTGCAGGTTTTGGGATGAGGTTTTAGAGTTTTGATTCTGGTTTAAAATATACTTTGGTTTTGTCAGGATTGCTGATCCTTGATTTAAATGTTGTTTATTGAGTGACAAGAAGTATCAAAACAGAATCAGGTGGAGAATGGGGATTTTTAGGTTCTTTCTACAAATGTGATTTATTAGCAAAGCGCAGGATTTTCTGTAGAATTTACTGTTGCTTGTGACAGAAAACATTGTGTTAGAACTTTGTCTGTATTGAGCTCTTTGCTTTGTCTCAGAGTGTAAAATATGATGGTCCATACAGTATCTTTCCAATTTCCAGCTTTATTTTATTTTATTGTATTGTATTATTATTTTAATTTAAAATTTATTTTATTTTATTTATTTTTTATTTTAAAATTTATTTTATTTTATTTATTTTTTATTTTAAAATTTATTTTATATTTCATTTTATTTTTTAATTTAAATTTTTAAAAATTTTAATTTATTTTTAAAAATTTTATTTTATTCCCCAGGACCCACATATTTGATACTTTGACAACTTCGATACTTTTTTTTGATACTTTGACAACCTACAACATTTTTTCTGTCAGTGCTGGAATTTTGATCCTGGTAGCAAAAAACTGGGTGGATCTTCCTAATCTTGAGCTCCCTGATTTGATTTGCTCTCAGTTCTGACACAGAGGTGCTGACTGGCCCTGTAGAGTTTTCCCAGTGATCCAATCAAGGCAGGGAAATCTCTGATTATCCTAGAAAAATAAAAATTCACCCAGGATGCGGCAGAGATGCTGAGCTCTCCTGTTTCCCCTGTGCTCCATAAGAACAAAGCCTTGAAATTCAAATTATTCTATAAAAATAAGGGCCAAAAAAAAAAAAATTATTTTTTTTTTTTTCTGGAAAAAGCTGGACCTGACTGGTGTTTTAATTTTAAGGGAATTTCAGTGTGTTTTGTCCATTTTGCCATAATTTTTACTGGGGTGATGGGGGTGACTTGTCTGGGTATGGTTAAAACCACAGAGATAAAAATGATTTTGGTTAACTATTTTCTAAGTCAGTGCAGACACCTAAAATCCTATTTCTTTCCCATTAAACCCAGCCTGGACTCTACTGCTGTTCTGCACTGCAAGAAAAATCCCTGAAAATTCACATTAAATTTAACTGTGGCGTTTCCATAGCGATGATGTTTAGCATAAAAATAGCTGAAACATTTTGACACTGATTCTGAGCCTGTGGTTCATAACGTCTCTCTTTTAAGCTGAAGTATGGAAATAAATCCCTCATTCCAACCACAAAAACCACGGGGTGAAATATGGGAAGGTAAAAGAATTTGTCTCTAATTCAAGATAATTAAAGGCAACTTTTCCACAAATTGGAAACGGAACTTATCTTGTTAAATCAAAGATGAGTTGAAAGGATTGTTGTAATTTGAATTTATCTCTAATTTAAAATAATTAACCCCGAATTCTCTGCAAATTGGAAGGTGTAACTTGCTTGTTACATCAAGGATGAGCTAAAAGGAAAACCCTAATTTAAATTTCCACAAATGGGTTGGGTGTTTATAGGTCTGAAGGGAAGAGTGAATTACAGTCGATAGAGATGTTTGAATTTTGTGTTAGAAGCCAAAAACGTTGTTTTTTGGATCATTTCCTTCATTGGCAAGGACTGCATGAAGAGTTTCAGGATAATTTCAAGTGTTTCTGGAGGTGAAGCAGAATGATCTCCCTGTTCAGGATCCTGAGCTGAGATTTTTTGGGTTTCCTCCTGGAAGAGGAGCCAGATCTGATAAACGTGGGGGAGCCGGAGGTTCAGAGATCCCCACGTCGTTCCACAGGAAATTCAGTTTGGGTTGTTGGCTCTGCCTGATGGATTTTAGCAAGGTGCAGTTGGAATAAAGAGGCGAAGGAAATCCAAAGGTTGAAAATTACAGGATAATTCATTTTTTGTTGTTGTTTTAGTGGGGGAAGAAATGAAGCTGCAGGATGGGGTTGTTGTTGGAAGCAAAGAGCTAGGCTGTGCTCAGAGCAAACCAAACCATCCTGTGTCTGGAATTTGGGAGGTGTCCAGGGCATGGAAAATCCTTCCAGCTATGGAGCAGGGCCTGCAATGCTTGGACACTCAGGAAATTCCAGCAGGACTGACTGGATACTCAGGGAAAACCTTGACTTTGATGGGATCCAAGCCAGGACCGAGGAGGATTTTTGAATCCTGGAACGGTTTGGTTGGAAGGGACCTTAAGGTTCCAACCCTTTCCTAAACTTCTCTTGGTTTTGGATTGTAAATTCTGCTCTGCAGAAGAATTCTGGTACATTTGAAAGAGAATAATTCAAATTAATAATAATGAATATGATTCATTATTATTTATTTATTTATTTGTTATTTATTTGTGAACCCTACTTGGAGAACTTTTCTATCAGGGGGCATGGGTAGCACAAGGTGGGAATGATCTCCAGGATGAGAGAGCTTTGGGACATCTGGAAACCCTTCTGGATTCAGGCAGAAATTTCCTGGGTATTTATATATACATATTTAATATTTATTAACTAATAAATAATATTCTAATTAATAATTCAAACCTGTGGAACTGAGATTAAAAAAAAAATAAAAAATAGAAACCCCAGTGATGATGGGAAAGGGGACAGGTGACCACATGTGGAAGATGGACACCCTGTGATTCCAGAGGCTGGGAACAGAAACTCTGAATTAGTGAAATATTCAGTGTCAATTTTACCTGGAATCCATCATTCCAATGCCCCTGGCTGAAATTTAACATGAAAATATTCAAGCCATTTCCTCCAAGTGCAAATCCAGAGGGAATTCTTGGGATGGCTGCAGTAGGGTGTCTCCAGGAAGAGCAGTTTAATTTGCCTGCATTAAATGCCATATGCTCTGTCTTTGTGCCAAGCACTATTCCACACCTTGGCACGCTGCTTCCAGGGATATTCCCTTCAGGAATAATGCCATGACCCTCAAAACCCCACTGTTGCTGGAAAAATTAGGGATTACAGGCAATTTTGGCCCAGGAGCCACAGGAATGTTCTTCCTTCCCTCCATAATTCGGGATATGGGTTTTTACAACGTTATATTCCAAACAAAAAGTTTTTCCAGGAAAATCTGTGTTCTTCCTTTGGAACTCTGTGTTCTAATTCAAGCTCATGTCCTGCTGGGCATAAATTCCCCCAAAACTTGAAATGAAAGGATTTTGGCTTTGGGAAATGCAGATAATCAAGTGATTAGTAGGCTGTGGGACTCATTAAGATGTTTGATTTTCATTCCCAGTGGATCTCAGCACCTCTGTGTCCATGAAATGAATGGAGAGATATCCTAGGAAAGATAAAAATGGGATCTTTATAAGGAATCTTTGGGATCCCTCCTCAAAAACACTCAAAGGAGCAAAGCAATGGGATTGGGGCTGGAAATCCTGATTTTTGAGGAACAGCTGCTGGGAATGGCTGTGCCTCTTGGCTGGAGACTTGGGGCACCCACAGGAGGTAGGAAAAGAATTTCCAGGAGTATTTCCTGAATTTTCAGAGTGATCTCCAGAAAATGTGGCAGTGTTGGTGTTTCCTTGGAGCCACTCATCGTTCCTGACTCCACTTTTTTGGGGGTCCCAGCTCTGCCTCAGCAAGGAACCTCACTGTGCTTTAGACCCCATGGCTGATATGCAAAAAAATAGTAAAAAGGACTAAAAAAGAAGGTACTGAACAGATAAATCCTTGGAATAACTGCTGGGAAATGAAAATCAAACCATAACCAGCGCCGTTAAATGGATATTTACAGAGAGAACTGAAATATTTGTTAGACTATATTTTGTCACCCTGTAAAGTGATGTTATTTCCCACCAAAAATGACAAAATTTACTTAAAACAGCTGTTTTAGACTGCGGTGGATTCTAGTTTTGGGTTTTTTTTTTTTTGCTGCCTGTCCTGATTTTCCTCATTTCAGTGACTCAGAAATGAGTTCTTTACTCTTTTTGTAAAGAACTCACCAGAGGTGACACCACTGCCTCGTTCTTGCTGCTTTTGAGGCTCCAGATAATCACAGGGAACTTATTTGGGGACTGATGGGGAAGTTGTTAAGCGGCTGTGCTTGACTTCCACTGAAAATCAGCCTTAATTAAAAGATAATTATTTGAAATTGTCCCAATCCTTCGGCAACAATATTAGAAACACGGAAGGGGGAAGCGAGGGGATTGATTTCAAATGAGATCCAGGCAATTAAAAGGAGGGTTTGAAACGGAATTCTCCTGGAGCAGGGGGTGGAAAGGCAGGGTCAGGTAAATCTGAGAAAATTCCTGGGATCCAGAGAAATTCCTGTGATTTGGGGTGATTGGAGCAGGGATATTGGTCAAACAGCCACTGGTTCAGTGGCTGCTTTTCACCACTGTCGTAAGGAACCAATCAATAAATAATCAATTAATGCAGTCAATAATTACTGCAAACCATCTTTGCAGCCACTGAAAAATTGGGAAGTTATTCCTATCCTTCCTGTGCTAAAGTCACAAAGAAGTGATTTCTGGGGCCTTATTAAAAATTTTAAAGGTAATTTGTTGTTTTTAACTCTGTCAGTAATAAATATAAATATATATTTAATTCTATAAAAATATGCATATATTTAATTATATATTCAAGTATAAAAATATATTTAATTGTATATTTAAATATTATAATATATTTATTTAATACTTAAATAAAAGTTACAAAACCTGTGCTGATATCAATGGCAGCCAAAAATAAAATGCAGAAAGGCTATAAAAATAAAATGTAAATTAAATTATTGGCCTGTGTGGCTGTCCTCTGCCTTGTGCCATTAAAAACTGATTTAAAAGCATCAAATATTCTTCTGCTTTTCTGTTAAAATCACTGTAAAAGCAAAAAATAACAAAACTGTGAGGGGAATTTTAAAATGTTTTCAGACGATTTTCCTTGCTTTAAAATTTTTGGAATGCATTTTTCCTTTTCCCCTTGTTTTGATGATATTATTTCAGGCTCATGTTAGAAAAAAAATGTGAATATTCACATATATTAAATACATAAATTCACATACTTAAATATATATATATTCACATATATTAAAGTATATATATATATATTGATGGGGGGGAAAAATGGAAGTTTTTCTTGTGATGACTGCATGTAATTTGTGTTAGTTTGCAGCTCCTGCCTCAATAATCCACCTGCGTTATTGAATTATTCAGCTGAATTATTGAGCTGAGCCTTAGCGTGGCAGAGGAAAGCTGATCCAACCCTGGGATGTTCCTGCTCTTCCCCTTCCTGGTGGATCCGGGGATCTGGAACCCTTTGAAATCATATAATTATCAGCAAATAATGAAGTGGCTTCATTTTCTCTCCAGCTCTAAAGAACAAACAAAGGAAGGAGGAGGAGAGGGCAATCCAGAACATGAATTTTTAATTTTTTTTTTCCTTTCTCAGCCTGAGGGAGGTGAAGGAAAATCCCAAGAACCCCAAACGAGGGATGGTGTTTCTCCAAGTTTCTCCTGTGCTGATCAGGGCCCTTTACAGGGAAAAATTCCTCATTTTCAGGATGTGTTCCTGAAAAGAAAGTTCCCATTCTTTTCCAGAGCAGGGTGTAAAAGCAAATTCAACTCGCCCTGAGCTGCTACAGCAAAAAGTGACTGAATTATACCCTGAAAGGGAAATTCTTTGGGGATTTTAATTGTTTTCCCTGCCCAGCCATTGGCAAGTACCAAAATCCAAAGGCTGCTGTTCCTCTGGAGGGTTCTGCCTCAGCTGCTGCTGGAGGAGCACATCCATGGCATCGATTTCCTCTGCGTTTGCTCCTCCTTGCAGCACTCTGGGATCTGAACAAATAGCACAAGAAGCAATTAAGGACATTAAAAATAATTCCTACGTCAAATCCTAGGGAAGCTTCAGGGAGAAAAAGGTGGGTTGGTTTTGTTTTGTTGTAATTTTTTATTATGAATCTGAACTTTTAAATGATGTCTTTGGTTTGTGTTGGGAAATTCTTCAAATGCTGGTGAGGGATGGTGACGAGATGCAAACCAAGAGTGGTTTTCTGAACTCCTTCTTGGAGAGAGGAGGCTGGGAATTATTTATTCTGATAAATGATTGGACAAAAAGGACTCAACCAGAATTATTTACACAGGGTGTAAAAGCTAAAATTATTGTCATAGTATAAGATAGGATCGTGCACTATATCAAATAATATTAAAGCAATTATATTGCTTTAGTTAAAAATAATAATACTAAAGCAATGTTAATTAATTATAGTTAAAGCAATTATATTGATTAGTTAAATATAATAATATTAGATCAATGTTAATTAATTATAGTTAATATTAAAGCAATGATATTACTTAGCAAAAAGAAACAATTATTAGAGGTTGATGGAAGGGTATAAAAGTTAAAATTGTTATTATAGTATAAGACAGGATAGTGCACTCTATCAAATAACATTAAAGCAATGATATTGCTGTAGTTAAAAAGAATAATTTTAAAGCAATGTTAATTAATTATAGTTAATAATGATATTCATGCAATGACATTGCTTAGCAAAAAGAAACAATTATTAGAGGTCTAAAATTATGATTTTAGTACAAGATAGGATAGTTCGCGATATTAAACCAATTATATTAAAGTTAGCAAAAAGAATCAATTATTAGGGATTGATGGAATTCACCCAGATTAAGGACTGTGCCTCGAGGGATACCCTTGATGAGCATCCCCAAAACCAAAGGGAGGAATCGCCACCCATTCCAAGGAGGAATTGGGAAAAGAACCCACCCCATGGAAAGTTTTATGGTTTTATGGGGTTGGCAATGCCAGGCAAATGCCTCCAGATCAGCTGAGCTAGATTTTGACCTCAATGTCGGGATGAGGATTTGAGGTTGGGGCTCCAGACTGGTTTTAGGATAATTCCACCCCAAACCCCAGCCCCTCTCAATCTGCCCCCACAGCCTTGCCAACAGGGCATTGCTGGAGCTGCTTCTTCACAACCCAACAGCCTGAAAAATCTGGGCTTTTATCTGTTCTCAGAGCTCTTTCAGCCCTGTCAGAGCACAGGACTTTTAAAGAAGACACAAACAGGGAGAATCAGTTGTGGGGACAATAATGAGTTTTGGATTCTGCCACCATCAAAGGTGGAGAGAGACTTTAGGAAAAAGCAGATCTCTGAACATTTCAGGTATTTCCAGGTGCTGCAGCTGCCGTGTCCTTCAGCCACGGCCCCGTTTGGTTGTGAGCAGAATATCAATTCCTGTTTGAAGCCCATTGTCTGCACCAGAAATGTGTTTGCCACACAGGGAATTTATCAGATTTGCTGGATTTTTGTAGTCAGAGGCTGCTGTTCCAGTTCGGGCAAGCTCCTCTCTGCATTTCCTTCTGCCCACTGCCTCCACAAATTGCTTTCCCTGGAAATCAAAGGGGGACTGGAGCAATGAATTTTCTTATTCTGTTTACATCCTTGAGGTTTCTGGCCCTCTCTGTGACTTTTGCACTTGCAAAGGTTTTTCTGTGAGGAATGCAGAGCTACTGACACATGTGGATGTATTTATATGTGCACAAAACCACCTAAACTGAACTCTTCCCCCTGGGATCCAGTGATAGACTGGTGGGAATGGTTCACAACTCTTCTGAAGGTTTACAACAGGCAGCAGGAAGCATTTCTTTACTGAGAGGTGGATAAACCCTGGATCAGGCTGCCCAGAAAGGTGATGGATACCCCCAGCCTGTTGCTGCTTAAAAAGGGCTTGGAGAATGCCCTCAACAGGCTTTAACTTTTGGCTGGGTTAGATAATAAATGATTTTATATCCATAGAATCCATTTCCTATCCCCAAAACCCAAAAATTAGGTGTATTGCAATGACTGTAAGCTCTAAAACTTGCTATCCTTAATTTCTGTGGTTCCTTTATCATTATTTCTGTATACTCTGATCAGGGATTGGCAGTAATCAGTTCAATCTTTGTATTACTTGTGCAAGATTTGAATCCTTCCAGTGCCTTAAGGATGCTTTTAAAAAGGACTTTTGATACGGACAGGGATTTGAAAATGAGGAGAGGCAGATTAAATGTTAGGAAGGAATTCTTTACAGAGGGTGCTCAAACAGTGGAACAGGTTGCCCAGAGAAGCTGGGAATGTCAATTAAATGATATTTAATTAGCAGATGGAAGTGCATGACTGAGAGAAAAACCTTCTGGAATGAAAGCTTTTCCCTTGTCCTTCCCTGGTGTGGTTTCTGAGTCCCTGATTCCTTCAGTGCCTTCCCTGCAGTGCTGTGTGTGAGCTCTGCTTGGTGCTCCTGCAAAACACGAGATTTCTAGTGATTAAAATCGGCCAACAAAATTTTATTTTAGCTCTGTCTACAAAGCAGAGCTTTGTTTTTACAGATATTTAACTGAGGGAAAGCTTAGAGCTCTGTATTTGAGTTTCAGGAGAGGAAAAAATGTTTCACAAAAGTTCAACAAGTACCTTGATGTTGTTTGGAGAAAAGTTCCCAGTTCAACAGGTAAATTTTTTCTCCAAAAATAAAAATACCTTTTTAATTGCACCAATCTAGCATGATTGCTTTTATTTTGGAGCATCGTGATGATGAATCACGCTGAGATAATTGGCTTGAATAAACTGAATAATCCCTACCTGTGCAAATAAAAGATGGAAAAATTGGATATATTCTGAACATGTGGTGCTCAGGCAGGAGGGAAAGACTTCCATGGATGATGAGGACTAAGATTAGTGCTCATCAATTGCAGTTATTAGAGCTTTTAAAATTTTAATTCATATGCAAAATGGATTGTTTTAAAAAGAATCCACAGAGTCAAGTCTGGAATAACTTCTGAATGTTGTGCAGTTGTCCTGGTTTGTTTCAGCTGTTGGGAATGTGTGTGGGATGGTTATTGGAGACAGCAGTGCTTGGAGTTATAGTCTGTGATGATTTTCTCCTGAAAGTTTTCATTTTGTGCGTGTTTAAGACAATTTCAGGGAATTTAGGCACAATGTGTTAATACAATTTCTAAAATTTCTTTTCCTTTTTTTTTTTTTTTAATTTTTTCGGGAGAATGAGTTGTCAAGGATTTTGGAGCCTTTTTTTTCTTGTTGCTGTGAAGATCGCCATAAAGATCTTGCAAAGAAGTCAAAGCAGCTTTTCCTGACTGAGGTAAAGATGATCATGTCCAGATGCTTCTCTTGGCATCCTGAACACTTTTCCCATGTGAGCAAACAGCTCCAGGCTCATCTTTGCAAGGGAGGCTCCCATAGTTTCAGTAAAGAACAAGCTACACAAGACCAGTTTTCAGTGGAGGCAGAGGGGAGTGTCCTGGTTTCAGCTGTGTTTGAATCACACAATGAGCAGGCCGTCTTTCTTATTTTTTATAATCAGAAATGTTTGACTTGGACGGGATTTTAAAGCCCAGCCCATTTCACTATCCCAGGTTGCCCCAAGCCCCATCCAGCCTGGCCTTGGACTCTTCCAGGGATGAGTTATAATGTAGAATTTTACAGGTATTACCTTGTGGAGCCAAAACCTTAAAGCCCTGAAGTTTTGGACTGTGGAGAAGGTTTGTGCTGTACTCAGCCTCCCCAAGAGGAGCAGAGCTCTCCTGGGGCTTTCCCAGCTGCACACCAAGGAGCTGGGAAGGGAGTGGTGCCTTGAGGGGGTACCTGGAACACAGGCTAGCAGTGTTAACGGAATAAAGTAGGGATTTATTAAAAAAAGCACAAATACACCTTGGACAGTACAAGAGCCTCACCAAGGCTCTACCCAAGATGGATCTAAGGTGGACTCCTGGTCAGGAGTTCTCACACTTCTATAAGTTTTGATCCATTTCCACGTTGGGTTCATTGTCCAATTCCAGCCCCAGGCTCTGCAGTCCCACCCTCCCAGGCTGCTCCCCTCCATTCCCTGCTGTTTGCACTGTTGGGCTGAAGCTGCAGCGGTGTCCTTGGTTCTGGGGCTGGAAGAGGATTTTTTTGGCTGAACTGTGAGAACTGCTGACACTTTGTACAGTTCAGACCCCCACAATAAGGCAGTACAGAATCTGGAAAATACAAAAGCTAAACGGAAGGCATCGGAGGCAGAGCTCAGACAAGGCCAGGTTGCCCTTGTAGGAGGCCAGGAGGTCTCTGAGGTCTCTGGCAGAGGAAGGAAGGAGCTCCCAGGTGGGCAGAGCCCTGCTGGTGCTGCTGCTGCAGCTCCTGGGGCACACGTGCAGGGTGGGGATGGAGCAAAGGGCAATTCCCAACCTGGAGCTGCTGCTCCATCCCCTCAGCCCTTCCAGGCAGCAGAAATCCCTTCCCTGAGTGCAGCTGGCTCCTTGTTTCCCTCTGTGCCAGCAGCAGTTTGTGTTGTACAAACACAAGGAGATTTTTTTCTCCTGGCACCCCTTGTGGAGGCAGAGCCTCATCACCTATTCCCACATCACATCCCTGCTGGTCCAGCCTCCTGCTCCCAGTGATGCCTGAGGATCTGAGCTTTTCTATTTCCATGTATCTGTAGCCCTGCAGCTCTTGAGTGTGTAACTCTGAACTCCACACCCAGTGCCAGCTGCTGCTTCCCCATTCTGGGCAGACACAACAATTCCTCTCCAGGCCTGGCACTCAAGGACACCTCACTGCCTCAGGGCCAGAGATGGAAACAAAAGTGAACTGGGGGAGCAAACTGGGGGTCAGTGACTTCATTAGCTGAAGCTGGGATTGGAGGGTGAACCCCCAAAATGCAAAGGGCCCAAACTTATCCAAGAGTGAAACCCGTGAGCCGTGGTGCGTTTTGGGTGCAGCCCTGGGGGGCTTGGTCTGCCCTGGATGTACCTGAAGGGCCTGCAATAAACAGAACTGCTTTTTATTCCCTGCACTCTGGCTGCCCTCTGGTTTTAGGCAGCCCCAGAAGGCATCACAGGCACACGACTCCTTCCTCCTCCCTCCCAGTCTGTTGTGGTTTAATGCCAAACTGGATTATGGAATTGAAGAAGAACTCTTGCAGGGTGATCATCAGAAATATGAAAGCATAATTGGAAGTGAAAGATTGGAGTTCAATCTTGGAGGTAATTAATTATCGTTGCATAAGCACACTGTATGTACAACTACTTAAATCACTTTATCTAAGCTGTATCATTAATATTAGAAATATTTGGGTAGGAGACAGCAAAATTGCTGTACTTAGCATAAAGTTAATGAGTTAAACTACTATTATACCTAGAAAAAAATTCTCAGTAGATGACAAATTATTGGTATTAAAGAGAGTGGATATTTTTATAATTATTTTTCTTTGCACAATGCAGCAGAGTCAAGAGGTTCATAATAGATTTTTAAAACAATAAAGAGAAAATTTAAATGCTTCCCAGAAATCAGGTAAAGCTGCCATGGGGTTATGTGATAAATGAGGGCTGAAAGCAGAGCCATCCCGAGCCAGCAGGAAAGATTAGATTAAAACAGCTGAGACAGAAAACACTGGAGAAAGCATGGATGGATGAAAAGGGATGAGTGAGAGTTATGTGGGAAATGAAAGGGCAGGAATAGGATTCAGGATGAATGGCAAAGATCCTCCTGGACTGGGCATGAGGCTCACACAGCAGCAGTGTCACCTGTCCAGGAGGAGGGGAGGATGAAGAGCTCAGCCTGGGACAGCTGAACAAGGTGTTCCAGCTCTCTGGAGAAATATGGATGTGGTTGGGGTATTTGGGTCTGTGAAGAGATGGGTTTGTGCACCAGAGCAGCTGGGCTCGTTTTCCAGAGAAGGTGGATGTGGTTCAGCATTTTGGAGATGTTGGAACACCTTAACTCCAGAGTCATGGACTTGTGGGAGTGAGTCCAGACGAGGCACCAGGATGGAGCAGAGGGGTAGAACAGCTCTGCTGTGGGGAAAGGCTGGAGAATCAGAATTGCTCAGCCTGGAGACGAGAAGGTTTCAGGGTGAACTACTTATAGCCTGAAGGGAGTTATAAGAAATATGGAGAGAGACTTTGGACAAGAGCAGGTAATGACAGGGAAAGAGGAAATGGCTTCAAACTGGCAGAGAGTAGGTTTGGATAAAATATGAGGAAGAAATTTCTGGCTGTGAGGGTGGGCAGGCCCTGGCACAGGGTGCCCAGAGCAGCTGTGGCTGCCCCTGGATCCCTGGCAGTGCCCAAGACCAGGCTGGACAGGGCTTGGAGCAGCCTGGGACAGTGGAAGGTGTCCCTGTCCATGGCAGGGTGCTGAAAAAAAAAGATCTTTAAGGACACTCCCACCCCAAACCGTTTATGACTCTAGGAAGAAAAACATCAACTTTGCAGTTTCAGTCCTACTCCAGAGTTTGTGGATTCCTCTGGGCTCTGCCAGAGTCACTCATTTCCAGTTTTTCCCTCAAAGCCACGGAATATCTGTGTGCCAGCTGAAGGCTCCACAATTTTGTGCTGTTGTGATGGAGCAAGCACTGAGATAAATGATTTTTTAATTTGATGTGCTCATTGTTTGAAAGCTGAGAATCGTTTCCCTCTTTATTCAGTTGTGAGCTGCTTTTTTTCTGGCTTTTCAGACCAAATGAATAAAGAGCTGTAACAAATATTGAAGGCTTAGAATTCATAAAGCAGTGCATAAAAGTATCTCTCCCACTTTATAAATCATATTGTCCATTTGAAAGATTTTGCTTTAATGACTGGAAGTAAATTGGAGGCTGAGGTGTTTTTCAAGGAGCTGTGAAGAACAAAATAGCTGTGGAAAACTCTGCAGCAGTTAAATGTACCAAGAGGAGAAGAATTGATTTAGAACCCCAAATGCACGACACCCTCCTTCAAATCAATTAAGAAATTGCTGGAAATGTCATAATTAATGACAAGTGGGAATAGTGCAGTTGCAGGAAAGGTATTTTATGCAGATTGAATTATTCCAGGGATGCTCTTTCCTTCTGATTCCCTTCTCCAGGTGTTGTGTGCATGGATATCAGTCAGTGGGATTGATGGCAGTGCCCAGCAGCTCCAGCTGGGGATGGTTGTTCATGCAGAGATCAAAGCTCTGAATAACACCATGGTGGGATGGACCGTGAGCATCTGAAGGTTTGTTCAACACACTTCTGATCTCAGGGATGGTTTTCCTGCCTGTGAAGCTCATGTGGGGCTGGCAGGGGGAAGCCAGGGATAAAAACCTGTTGGGATCAGGCTGTTCACAGCTCCATTCCTCACCACGTGGTTTTGTTTCGGTAAAGGACCTCACACTTTGATTCCTGCAAACAATGGTGTGGCCTGAGCATCTGTGGGTGCTTCAGACAAGAGCTGCTCAGGGGGGGTGGCATCTTCTGCCTGCTCCATGGGACTAATACAAAACATGCCACTTTTCTCACCTTCAGTTTCCCAACCAGGCTGCTGCTCTTGAAACCTCTCCACTGAAACAATTCCTTCTGTAACGTGTCCCCACACCTGTTTCCATAGCAAAGAGTGAGCACCTGCTCTTGCACTGATTCACTGATGTCTGATTTCCTGAGAGTGCTGTCCCTGGAATGTGGCAGCCGCCTCTTTGTCCTGAAGAATTGTGTTTGGATAGAGCATCCTCAGGGTTTAATTGCAGCTTGTTCTTAGGCCTGGCTCAACAGCTCTCCGGCTTTGGATTGAAGGAAAGGGAGCTCCAGGGAAAGAAGACAAATGAAGGCTGGGCATGCAGAGACAAGAGTACCCAAAAACACTCTGAAAGTAAAAGAGCTGGTTTTTGGTTGGGTGGTTTTTTTCAGGGTTGTCTCAGTGCTGTCAATAACAACTGAATTAAGGTAGGCCTCAACTTAGCCCTCATGGTCATCAAAATGAAGACACATCAAAGTAAATGTTCAATATAGTTTGCCTAACAGTCTTTGAGGATTTATTCTGCTGTTTGTATTTCTAGTTTCTGGCTGGCTGTTTCCTTTTTTCATTAATTTAATGAGGAATTGGTGCTGTGGGAAGTAAGAAGTGTGTTGACTAAGCTCATTTTTTGTGGAAGGAAATCCCAAGGTGAGAAGCAGATCCCCATAAACAAGAAGAGGTTATAGAGGAAGTTAAATTAATTGTCACCATTTCACCATCATTTTTCACCATTTCATTTGTCTGGGGCTGTCAGTGGCTTTTGCTTGGTTGTCACACAGTTAAAGGAGGCCCAGCTCCAAATACTCTAATTGGGCCTGTTAATTAACAGGAAATGATGCCCTGTAGCTTAATGGGTCATGGGAGGTGGAGCAGAGGCACAGCCTGGCAATACCCAATTAGGTCAACCAGCAGGTTTTTCATTTCCTTGTTTTGGGAACCTTTTAAAGAGGTTGGGAATGAAGACGCTTGGAATTGCTGTCGTTGGGAGCTGCAATTTGGGGCAATGCAAGGAACTGGGTGCCATCAGCAAAATTGCTACTGGTAAAGGGGGTTTGGCTCTTAGGATGGATTCTGGGGAACTGCAAAGTAGGTGTGGAGAGAATTGAGGTTATGGCAGTGATAACCATTAAACCAGGGCTGTTTGCCAAGACAGATATTCTCTCCCCCTGTAAGAGAGCAGAGAGAGAATTGTCTGGGCTGGGAGATGTTCCCATGGACCTGCTGGAGGTTTAAACCATGAAACACCCAGTTACTGCAAACCTGTCCTCACCACACCTGAGAGAGACCCTGAACAACTAAACTGAAGGAAAAAAAAAAAAAAAGAAAGGCAAGAAAAAGCTAATTTTAGCTCAGCCCCTGAGACCAACATGGGACAGAATAAACCCAGCATATTTAGAAGTGCCTGAGGCTTTTCCAGTGCATGGAGAGTGCCTGATGCAGTTTGGAAATTCGGCAGATACTGCTTTCCCATTGCTGTTATCACTCCAAAGATAACCCAGCTCCTCCCTATCGCTTTCCTGACGTTAGTTCTGATAAGTGCACGTTTCTTTTTATGGCCTAAACCACTTTCAGAAGCATTGGTCTTTGAAAAATTGAAATATTTTTAACCATGTAGCAGAAGAGAGACAATCCCAGTGGACTGCACACGTGGGATCTGCATCTACTCCACACAGAACCCACGCAATCAATAACCAGAAAGAATGGGGAGTTTTCTGTGTGTTTTTAATGTCTTTTGCAAAGGGAGAAGAGAGAACTGTGAGTGAAGAGTAAATAACTCCTGAATTTTAAAGAGATGGAATTGTTGGATATCAGCAAAACCTGTGTCCTATGAGTTTCTTTAAATAATACCCACTTTGGAGGAAAAAATTTCAAAATACTCCAAACACACCAAAAAACTGGCTTAGTAGCCATGGTTGTGTACTGTAAACAAGGATTAACAATTAAAACAAAGCACGAGGCAATTGGGGTGTCCCTCAGAGCTCCATTCCTGGGAGGACTTTTCCACCTTCCCCATCCAGAGGTCAGAGGGGAATAAAGAGTTCACCATCTCTCTTCCCTAACCTATGCCATTTTTCTCTCCCAAATAACAGCCAAAGTTCAAAACTGTCTAGAGAGGATAGGTTTTCACCTGCTCTCAGAATTATTTTTTTGGTTTTGGTGATTTATTCAAAGTTCAAAACTATCTAGAGCATCAAACAAGGTTTTCACCTGCTCTCAGAATTATTTTTTTGGTTTTGGTGATTTATTGATTAATTTATTACACTTCAATTCAACTCTAGCAAATGCTTCAAGTTTTGGATACTTCTACTTTTTGCCGTTGTAGCCAGCAGGAGGAATATCCAGAAACCCCCAATATTTGCACAAAGAGTGGAAGGAGCAGAAGTGGCTGCAGAGAGGAACAAAAGGCTCATCCTCTGCCAGGCTTTGTAGCAGCCACTTCCATGGATGGCTCCATGTGGGCAAAATCTTGGAAATATCTGCGTGGAAAGGGCTGTAAAACATTGGCTCAGGCTCCTCAGGGAATGGTGGAGTCACCATCCCTGGATATATTCCAAAAACATGAGGATGTGGCACTTGAGGGCATGGTTTAGTGGTGACCACTGTGGTGGTGGGCTGGTGGTTGGACTTAAAGATCTTACAGGTCTTGTCCAAAATTACCAATTCTCTGATTTTACAATTCTATGAAAATATTTCAGATCTAGCATGGAAAAAAAAAAAATCAGTTTTTGCTCAAGAAATGAGGATTGGCACAAAGTATGGTTTGGTTTTGGTCATCTCCACTAATTCATGAGCCATATTTTTGGTTAGGGCAAGGGAGAAACTTTTTTTCAAGCTTATGTTGGAACTCAGCTTCTTGTTTGGCTCTTTACAACAATTAACACCACACAGAAACCTCATTTCTATTGGGCTTTCTGTGTTGGAAAGGGATTCACAGGTCAGAAATCAACACAAAAATGCTGCTTGCCATTTTTTGCCTGCTGATTTCAACAGCTAGTGGATTTAACTCAGCCTTTCCCATCAGAAACCAGCTCTCCCAGTTGTTTCAGACAAAAAGCAATGACCTGCTCTTAAATATGAAGTCAGCCTTGTTCTGATGTCATTTCAAGGGGTAGAACAGAACGACTGCACTCATCTCCCTGCTCTGCTTTGGGTCTGGAATGTTCCTTCTGAGTGACTCCTGTCAATTATCCCTGGCCTGTCTTGGCTGACTCACAAAATGCTGGGGAAAACACAAAAGCCTTGTGAGTAATGGTATTGATGGGAACCCAGAGCAAATGATGATGTCTGGGAAGTAAAGCCGTGCATTCAAATCTCCTTAGAAAGTTTGGGAAAGGACACAGGAACTGGATAACTTCTGTATTGTTAGAGAGGGGCATGCTCTTTTCTTGTATTTGTTCCTGCAAAATCACATCTTCTCTTGGAGTGATATTGACTGGGGGGGTTATTTAAATCTGTAGTGTTTCAACACTTTGAGTTCTTTTTTGTAATTGTATTTTTCTTCCATCCATTGTCATTTGTTTGTACTTGGTCAGGTCCTTCCCTTTGTTTGAATTTTATATTATTTTATATTCTTTACCCCAAGAGAGTTGTTATATCTGGTTTTATTTTCTTGCCTATTTTTTTCCTGAGCTAATCTCCTTGTTTTCCTTCATTTTGTTGTTCTCTTTGCCATTTAGACTCATTGTGTGTGTCTTTACATCCAAGCCTGCATTGATCTCATTTTGCTGGGGAAGAATTGCTCCTTTTGGCTGCAGTTTGAAACTGTATCTATTTTTGCTGATACTTTTTATTGCCATGACAAATCCTTTTATTTAAGGGCATCTTGTTAAGACAGCATCTTGTTTTTGTTGCTTCTTGTCTTCAGTGGGTTTAAGGCTTCTCTGCCAATTTTGCTCATGAATTTTGTATTGTCCACTTCCAACATCAGAGACTGTGCAGGCCCTTTTCCATAGCATTTCTCCCTAATTTTTCCTTGGATGCGTCTTTTTCTGGCCCTGAATTCCCCGCTGCTGGAATTTTGGCCCTGCAGGGATTGAAGGTGCATAAATTCAGCTGTCCCATGCACAGGGTGCAGAGTCAGTTTTCCTCTTTATATTTAATACCAGTGGTTAAAGCAGCCCTTTTGCATTTTTTGGGGGGGCTGTTACTTGTTAAGAGGCTCCTGTACAGCTTCTGCTGGACTTTGGAATCAGTTGGACAGTTGGGATCAGACCCTTTTAGGTGCAATCAGCACATATTTATAATTGCCATGTCCTTAATCGTTGCAACTCTTACACATCCCATTGCACTGGCCATGGGAATTCTGTTTCCCTGCCAATATCTGTCACAGAGAGACACTGAATTGCTTTTTAAAAAATTTTATATATAATTTCTCTTTGAAGATGGAGCTTGAGGTCTCCAGGAACCCAAGAAAGAGCTGAAGTCTCTGAGTGCCCTGTCAGGAGTGAAAAGGGTTTTCTTTTACAGCTGACAGGAAAAGGGTTCATTCATGACAGTCCCTTCAGAAAAAAAAACATTAATTAACACTTGTCATCTGTGCCAGTCACAGGGAATTCCCACAGTGACAGGTCTTTGCACGGATTCCCATTTTGTCCTTTGACAACTGGACCGTGAATTCTAATTTTACCAGGATAGAAAATGGTATCAGTGTCTATGCCAGGTTTTGAAAGCATCAAAATGAGCAGGGAAGTGTCTGCAGAGCACTGGGAGCACCCAGGTGCTCCTCTCAGGACAAGGGGCATTGCTCTGACAAGCAGCAACCAGTCATTAATTACAAACAGTTAATTGGCCTCTTAGGGCAAGCTTGAGGATCATAATCCGAAAAAGAAAAAGAAAACCCAAATAATTTGTTGGTGGTTGGCTGCAGCGAAGGGAATTAACAACTGAATGCCTGAAAGACAATAGAAAACAATAGCTGGCTTTCATTCTGTAAAATATTTCTGATGAATGAGTTGATAGTGGCTGTGAGTATCCACTGAGTAATCCTGCACAGATGAGTAGCTACTGTCTCAGTAAGAATCACAGAACCACAGAATATCCTGAGTGAGAAGGGCCCCCGATATTTTAGCATGTTCTGGTACTGAGATTGTAGTAACCTGCACACCTTGTGTTTGTCAGTCACCAGCTCAGCACTGCCTGCCTCGATTGATGGGCTTTTATCTCATGGAATTTGCTTTATCACAACAGCTCTTCCTCTCCTCCTTTTCCAAGAGCAGGAAAGCCTGGCTGCTGCTCTCCCACATCAAAATATTTATACATCAATCCAGGTGAGATGGGAATTTAGCCTTAACATCTGTGCAAGTGCTGCATGTGCTGATGTTCAGGGAATGGATAAAAGTTTGGGCCTGTGGAGTCTTTGCTCCTGTTTTGCCAGGGTCAGGATTACAAGCCATTAAATGTTTGGACTCAGATGTTTATTGGTTTCTATCTATGTTGCAGTCTCATAAGTTGTGAGTTCTGTAGTTTTGACTTTAACAGGCTAAAAATGGAGCCCCGTCTCTCTCTCTACAAGGCCTTTTAAGGATAAACTGTCCAATTAAGAAATGACACCTCAATTGTTTTACTTTTAACCCAATAACCAACCACCCGTGCCCACAATGTGGACTTCTTATCCAATTACACAAAACCACCCAAACCCATGGAGAAGGAGAAGGAGCAGCCTCTGCCCTAAAACCTCCATCTTGCTTTATATCTATTACTATATTCTAACCCTTAAACTCTGAGTTTCCCACCCTGTGATATCACACACTTCTATTCAAACTCCACACCCACAATCCCAGTTCCATCATTCCATTTTGGAAACTTCTCCAGGGCCTAAGGTTAATGCAGAGTTCTCTTGGGGGTCAGAGCCTGAAATTCTCAGTGACCAGGGTTCCAACAGGGTCCTACTCAAATAAAACTCATTCTATTAAAACAAGATTTACAGGGCTGGACCTGTGCATGGAAGTGCTGAACTTACCCCATAATATTCTGTGCTGAGCTCACCCCATAAAATTCCTGGAAGGCTTTGCCTTGTCTGTCCAGCTTGGATTTGTGAGCATGTGTGCCTGTGTTAAACTTCTTTTTGCAGCTACTATTGCTAGTTTAGCTTTTTAAATCTGGTTTTATTGTGCTGTAAACTCCTTTCTCTCTTCTGGAAAGTAATTTCACTTCCCTCTGTGTGAGGAATGTGGTAAAAAACTTACAACTATTAAGTAAAAAAATATAGGGAGTTTTGTTTGCCTCCAGCCTGGTTTTTTATTTTACCTCTGGAAGCTTTTGGCAATATCCATGGTCTGGGAAGTGATGCTTGTTTTGCAAGCTCTCCAATTAAGCAGCTTTTCTTCATCAAATTCTGCTCTCGAGGACTTTCAGCATCTGCTGGCTCAGAAGAAAAGGTTCTCAGTGAAAATCCTCATTTCAGAAGTACTTTCTAATCACAGCATGTAAGTTTTTGTAAGATATTTCACATTTTCACCCCAAACTCTGACCTGTGCTTTGAGAGATAATTAAACTCAGTCTTAGCTCTAAAGCAACTGGGGAAGAAGGAGCAAACAGAAGGGATTTATCCAAACTCCTGGTTACTCTGAGATGGAAAATTGCCTCTTTTAAAACACTGAAAGTTGAAAAAGCCACCAAAATCCATGGAGGAATAGCGGGAAAATTGTCTTCTCCTCCATTTCATGTTTATTTTATGGGTACTTTCCATGGCTGAATAAATTATAGGGACTCTTACATCCTAAATGACAGTTTTTGGCTGGTTTTAAAGTGTTCCAGTTTTTCCTACAGGTTTTGAGGCTCCAGCCTTGGGAAGTACCACAAGAGACCAGGGAAAAATGGGATTAATTTGGTGAGTGGCACAAATCAAGCTCTGTAAAAAAAATGCTGGTGGATTTTATTTGAACCCGATGCTGTTGTTTTTAAAATCATTATTATTGTCATTATTATATTTAATTTTATTAATATTTCTACTATTTTTCATTATTATTTTATTATTATTCTATTGTCATTCTAATTATTCTCACTATTCTTAATTCTGAGCAGAGAATCTGCTCGATTCGCCAGATCAGGAGTTATCCTGATCACTCTGATCACTGAATATTGTGATCATCCTCATCACTGAATATTGTACATTCTTTGTACAATACTTTTCCCTGCATTTTTTCATTTTCAGCTCCAAGTTTTCAAGCCAGCTCCAGGTAAAACGTGGAATATTAATGAGGAATGTGGTGTCAGCCACATAGAACTGAGGTAGAGCCACATTTAAGTCAATTAAACCTTGATCTGGACAGCTAATTAATGTCTTTTTCATTGACAACAATGAAGGGAATGTTAAAAAATACAAATGTTGGAATACCTAAAGAAAACTCAAACCCAAAAACAAAAAAAAGGAATTAAAGATGAAAATCACCACCACAACCAAGTAAATGCAAGCAATATTTCATATTTTTCATATTAAAAGCCATTTATCTCAAATTACTCACAGAAAATATTAATCTGTGATTCAACTCTCCTTAAATATCCATTTGTGTTGATTATATAAAACAAAACCCATATTTTTTCAATGGTTTTTCTGCAGCAAAAGTACATTTGGAACACTTGAAAATCTGTTTTTCTTTTTGTTCTGCCTCATTTATTTGTTGTTTTCAGCCAAGGTTTCAGTTGAGCACTGCAAAGTGTCAGAGGTGGTTAAAGAACATTATTGATTCCAAAACTGCTGAAAGACAGAACCAGTTTGGGATGAAGGGATCATTTTTCTGCATGGTGAAGGTTTCTCAGCCTCCAGTTTTCTCCTAGCGTGACTGGGTTGAAATGGGTTTTTAATGAGTCAAGGCAAGTGCTAAACAATGGCAGAAAAAAAGAGCAGATTTTATAAGATTTAAGAGCAAAAAGAGGGAGATTTTGTAAAATTTTTGAGTTAGAAGAGGCAGATTTTATAAAATTATTCAGGGGCAAAAACAATAAGAGACTTTGAGATTTTGTAAATTAATTCTGGCTTTTTTGACTGAACAGGAAAAGTTTTTGGCTTGATCTACAGGAATTACGTGAAATCCAAGTTAAAACAGGCAGGATTATTGAGGTTAGCAAAGAGTTAATGGATTTGGAAAGAAAAAAAATTATTTGACTGCTGGGTACAAAACCAAACAAGGATTTTTTCCTATTTTAGTGCTGCTTGAAAAAAACAAGCAAAAGATTAAGTAGCTTTAAATTAGAGGATAGAACTAATACCTCAATTAATTTTTGGGAATTTGGGAATCCATGAGAGGAGCTGTTGAAATCCAAACTAACAAAAAAAAATTATTTTTGTGGTGTCTGTGGTACAAAGAAGGGAAGTTTTTTGTATTTGCTGTTTTCCATATTTTAGGAGTCTACAAAAGTAGAATCAATTCAAGGACATCCTTGTGGGAGATTTCCCAGATTTAGGTTGGAAACAGATTTGGAATTCCAGTGTCTAAAACCAACCCTTGAATCTTGAAGCAGCAAATATTCTTGGGATCACAAAGAGTCAGGAAAGGGCTCCTTTCTCCTCATTCTCTGGTCTCATCCGTCTCTTCCAGGAGCTGCCTCGACATCCTGACCCGTGATTTCCACCTGCACCAGGTTTTTTTTGGAGTACAGTCCACGGAAAGTTGGAGAAGGGCTCCAAAACCAAGCCCAACCACTGGCTCCATTCACCACTTGGCTCCATTCCCAAGAGCCACATCCTGAACAGTTCCAGGGGTGGGCATTCCACCTGCTCCAACGCCTGAGCAACCTTCTAGAGGAGAAATTTTCCCTGATATTTAATCTAAACTCTCCAGCTCAGTCTTGAGGAACATTTGGGAGAGATCCCCATTGGATCAATCTCCTCCATGAAGTCACGTGGTTATATCTGCTGCAGGTGTGGGAATTTTATACCCAATTAATCATATATATATATTTTTAAAGGTGTTTATTTTGATGAGATAGCAAAGAGATCACGTTTCTTCAGCTGATCCATCTATTCCTGCTCTTTAAACCAGGGATGGGAATGGATCCTCTGCTGGGATTGCTCCTCGGGTGAGCTGGCAGTAACGCAAAAGGAGATTCCATGATTTCTGAAGGCTCCCTAACAGCCCTCGTGGACAATGCTCTGTGGTTTTGCTTACCTGGCTTCCAGACTTACCAATCAATAAGTCCTGGCTCGTGTCTGGGTATTTTCTGCTCTTTCAGAGCTGTCATTTCTCACGCTGCATTTAAAAATTGCCTTTTTCCAAAGCCGTTTCATGGAGTGGTTGGGGTTGAACGTCGCTATTTAAGATCAACCCTTGAAAGAAATCGGGTTTAAACTCGAAGTGAAAAATGCTTTTTCTGAGACACAGCAGGCTGAGATCTGACAGTGCCTTCAGCTGCTATTTTCAGTCTCTTCTCAAAGTTTTTATGCTTCATCCTGAACCCTCCCTAGAGACTTGGTAAAGCAAATGTGGAAAATGCCACTGTGCTCTTTATAAATGTAGACTAGAAGTGTTTCAAACCCCAAAGTTTATCTGTCAGCATCAGGAAAAGCTACATTTCATACGCTGGGTATGATTTGTTTCTCAGTGACAGCTCTTGTTCAGATCATTTTGTTGTAATTTTGCCTGGGTTGAGTGAATATTCTTTAATTTTGGTGAAACTTTGGGTCGTTTTACACATCCCTGGTATTTTTCCTAAGGGAGCAGCTGTTATAAAAACTTGACTGTTGTGTGGAGTTTTCTCTTGGTGGCTTTGTTTCTTTTTGCAGAATCATCTGATTTCAGAATAAGGGAAAGGAAATGGATATACACTAAAACTTCTGCCACTGATTATGTTCTCCTTGGCCTCTTGTCTCCTATTTTTCTCCAACCAAATTCGACGGATTTTCAATCAATGCATTAAAAATTTGGGTGGTATTGTCCTGTATCCCAGCAGATCCCTTGGGAATATGACTCCACCTGAAGGTTTCGGAGTGTGGGGATGGATTCAGAGGGTTTTTATTGTGTAATGGAGCAAATCTAAGTCTTCTATCCCCTTGGAGGATTTGCAAACTTAGTATAAACAATGAAATAATGACAAGTCGAGTTTCACCTGCCCCTTGCCCATCCAATCTCTAAGATATCCACAACATAAAACACTGAGGGTCTTTGCTCTTGAGCTGCCTTTCCAAAGGGATTAATCTGATTTATTCCACTGAATCTCTGAGTTTCCATTCAAAGACATCCCGTGTTTCGGGAGGGATGTAAAATTGTGGAAGAAATTTCATTGTGGTGTCTCCTCCCAGCTAAATCAACTCACTGAGTTATATTTAGCAGAGTGTGATGCTCCTGAACTCAGGAACAAATCTGTCTGGGCTTTCAGGGGGGCTTGGGAATGATGAAAACTGATGCCCTGAATGCAATTTGTTTGGGTTTGTGCTCTCTGGCTTCATAAACTCTTGAAAATTGCTATAAATACAGTCAGGCACAACGCAGCAAGAACCAGAGGAAAGCGTAAAGCTCTCCTCTGGATTTTCCAGTTCCGTGCACATTGTCTTTGAAATGCTCCTTTAAAATGTGCATTACTCATTGTATTCCTGTAACCCTCTAAACATGACAGGAAACCAGAGACTCTGAGAGTTTGTCACCCACATCTGGGACATCAGCAGGCTGAGGGAGAGGAGCCCAAAGGTGAAGGCAAATATTTAGCTGTGTAAAAAGAAATGTTTTGACCCTTTTATGTGTCAGTCATCCATCCTGTCCATGGCAAAGGAACACACCTGACAAAAAGCTGAATTTAATTGTTCCACATTGTTACTGCCAGATGCTCCTAAATAACCTTTGTTTTTACAGCTGCCAGGACTCAGCTGATAAAAGGTGTTTGATTCAGTTCATCATCCCTTTTCTGGAGCCACAGAAGTGAGGCAATACTTCATCTTCTCTGAAGGGTGGAAAACAGAGCTTAAAGCCTCCAAGTTTGCTGTGGTTTAATTATTGGGAAGCTGTTCCCTGCCCCATTTGGATAAAATCAGAGAATAGAGGACAGAATTTTTGGAATATTTGCTAAATTGTGCGGGGCTGGATCTCTTCTGGAATTGAGATAATCTGAATTATCTCAATCTGATGTCTGATAGCCCTTATCTAGAAAATAAGGGATATAATCTCCTCTGTAGCCTTGTGTTTCTTGAAAATTAGGGTGACTTCTTGTCTTCTGTGGGCAGAACTGTCCTGATGCCCTAAAAGAAGTGCTTTGAGTACAGTTAGGTTACTTCCATGTAAAAATCCCCTAAATTTTAGCTGGGCTCAGGAACACCAGAGCTCGTTCCTTTGGTGAAGTCAACTTCTTTAAACAGCTGATGCTTTGATCTGACTTGCAGACGAGAGAGGGATAAACAAGCATTTCCCAGCATTTTCCCTCCATTCTTTAAGCAAGAATCAGGCATTGTCTGGGAACAGCAGAACTATTGCTGAGCCCAATGCATTTGAATAAATAACACATTAAAAATCCCTGTTTATCTGTTTGCCTTCTCCCCTCCTCAATTCCCAAAACCAAACTGAATTTTAAAGCATGCCTGAATTTAAAAAAATAAAAAAATGGAGCAGTTAGAGTTATCACTTTGAGTAGATGGAGAAACACTTGTGAATCTTGCATAGACGTTAATAAATAATAATAATATTAAATGAGCAGTACCCTGTTTTCTTGCCTAATGTTCTGGTTTTTGTTCTGTGCCTGCTGCTATAAATCATGCAGGATGTCCCTCCAGCTCCTGAGACACCCAGAAGAGGCTTTTTCTGGGTCATGAGTTTAGGAATTTGCTTTTTTTTGCCCGAAACATCTGGTTTACATGCTCACCTTCACCTCAGGTGAGAAATGGCAGGAGGAAAATATCGTTATCTTTGAAGCTGTGCTGGGTTATTTGTACAGGAGCCATGCCCTGTACGAATTATTGTATGCCCTTATTGAAAAAGGTGGATATTGCCAACTGCAAGCAGCTGGGAGGGCTGGAATGACACGCTCAGCAAAGGAGAAAGTGTTTGTGGCAATAAAAATGTAAAGGTTGGATTCTAACTGCTTCTCTCTGTGCAGAAGGGAGGCGAGGGATGGAAGGACGAGGCTGTTGCAGTGGAATAATCTGAGGGGTTTATTTGCACAGAGGCCATGGAAGTGGAATTTGAACGGGCTCACAGAAATAAATTGGGATTTCTGCTGCAGAAACTTGTGGAAAATGTGGGGGCTGAGCCCAGGTGCTTGCAGAAATACCAAATACAGCACTTTGTTGGCAAAGGAGAGGGTGGACATGGCCTTGCTGCACATGCAGGGTGAGCTCAAGGTTATGGGAATAAATCCCATGGGACTCCATTTTCTTCATGGTGGAAAAAACCCCTTCTTTATTCACAAAATTCCTTTTTATCCAGTTTTATGGACCTGTGTGTGATTCCCATTGCTCAGGAGCTTTCTTGCCAATCACTTTGTTGGTCAGTAACAAGTTTTTATTCTGTATTTATTGGTCACTCCAACCCCGGTGTGTGCGTGCTGAAAAGTTGTTTGTGAGAGAGAGTTTTTATTTTTCTAAGGGTGTAAAAACAGTTTATACAGGTGCAGGTTGTTTTTACCTGGGAATAGATTGTTATGTTAATGAACTGCTCACACCAGGATTGCTTTCACATGAGAATTGCAGGGCTAGTCTGACTTAGAAGAAATGACAGTCCAGCCAGAGCAGGCCTGATTTTATAAAGCTTTTCTTTATAATTTTTCTACCTTACTGCAACAGGAAAGGTGCCATGGCCAAGGCAAGGGAGTCACTTGTAGGTCAGTGATTGTGGTCTGACTGATGCCAATGGTTCAGAGCTCTGAGAAACTTGTGTTAAAACAAATAAATTCTTCTTTTTGGAACAGTTATTACATGTATTTTTTCTCTCTTTGGAGCCATTTTTCAGAAAAAGGCAAGAAATTGTTGAGCTGTGACAAAACAAGAGCTGCCATATATCAAAAACGGTCCTTTGGTTTCCTTTTCTGTTTGTTGGTTTATGTTTTGAGGTTGCTGTAACCTCCACACACACACCTGAAAACATTCCTTGGCAGCTTCCTCTTCCCTGCATGTGTTGTCCCAGCCATGATCCCAACCTTCCCCAAATTTTGTGTTTCTTTGTTCCATATTCCTTTGCTCTGCTCAGTCCTGGCACCACGAGGCCTCTGTCCCACAGGACCTGGCTCTGGGAATGACTGGATATCCATGAAAACCTCTTTCATCTTGACTGAAAAGAAAAGCCTGGAGGGGAGAGGATTGAGGCAGGAAGAAGCTTGGATTGAAAACAAAGGTAAGGGTTTCATTCCTCGTGGCTGAAATAATTAGTTGTGTTTATCTTTGCAATCACCTCTTCAAATTTTGTCTTGGATCAAGCAAAATAAGCCAGGCTTTCTGTAGATTTTATCTTTTCAATTGTTGTTCTTGATATCCGTGTATTTATTCATTTCATGTAATTTCAGGACACAACATAATAACAGAAAAAGTGCTCTTGTTGGCAGCTTCTCTTGAACTTAATGTCTCTGTACTAAATTCAATTTGGGACTTGCTCCACTTCGAGCATTTTGCACCCAGCATCTCATATTGTGGAAAGCTTCTCATTTTGGTGGTACAGGTATTTCCCTTGTTAGCTGCAGCCCATGGTTTTTATGTTTTGATGGAATGAATCAGTCTAGAGGCCAAAAAATTCTGCTTTCAGGTTCCATTCCAGTTCCTGCCTAAGGAATAAATTTACAGCCTCACAAAATGTAAACCAACAACTCTAGAGGAAAGGTTTTAATTCCCAGGAGCTGGAGGAAATGTGGCAGGGCAGCCTCGTGCCTGATTTTCACAGGTCCCAGCTGAAGGGCACAAGGTGATCTGGAGCAAACTCAAAGCAGGGATAACTCAGGGAATGAGCACTTGGATCCTTTCTGTTCCAAAATGCCCAGGGTGTAAAATTTAAGCTGTTTTTTTATACAAAGTTGCTTGTGGCAGTCCCTAATCTGATGCAGACAAGGAATGGGAGGAATGGTAATCACCCTGCTTGGTTCAAAGAGGAGGTTTTCCTGAAATTCCCATTTATTACATGGACACTAAGGATATCTTGAAATTTGCAGTGGATGCCTTGCTGGTGCCATAGAATATTTCCTTCAGTTGTGCATCTGTGCTTTTAATTCCCACTTCACCCTTCAGGAGTTTAGAAGAGCAATTCATCTCCAAAATTTAGAGAAAAATGAGAATAAACCAGGAGAAGTTCATAATTCAGCAAAGATAAAAACGTCGAGTGCAAAAAAAACCTAAATCCACATGATCCCTCCCTGCCCCCTCAAAATATCCCTTACTCTCCAACAGATAAAAACTAAACTAGGAAAACTTTGTTTGCCTCAGGAATAATTTCAGTATGAACGAGAGTGCAATTGTACCTTTCAAATAATTTGTATTCCATGTTTAGAAAAGTCTTTTTGGGTGTGAATTTTCTCCCAGTTGCAGCCTTTCCATCAGTGGGATCTTTTATAGGATTTCTCTCAGCCCTGGCTGGGATGGATGAGTCAATGTGTTTGCAGTTGGATGGGAGTGGGCAGGGAGAGCTGCAGGAAATGGGATGTGAAACATCCACAGGGAGAAACAGGGCTGGGAAATGACTGCAAAACCCAACAGTTGCTCCTCTCAGACCAAAACACAGGCTCCACACCAAACTCCACAAATATCACAGCTGCCACAAGCTGTGGAAGCAAAGATTCCCACGTGGAGAAGTTTAGATTGAAATTTCAGGAAAAATTCCGGCAGGAATTTGTTCAGGAAAAATTCTCAAGCCCAGGGCAGGGATGGAGGCCCCATCCCTGGAGGGATTTCAGGGTTGTAGGGTTAGGGGTGGCCTTGGCAGTTCTGGATCACTTGATGATCTTAGAGGGCTTTTCAGACCTTAGTCATTCCCATTCTGTGAGGTAAAACAGCCCTGGACAGATTCCAGCCGTGAGTAAAATCTCTTTTTGACACTTGTGAGGATATAAAACGGCAACAGAAATTTAAACCCTTTAATAAAATGCTTTCCAAAGGACTTTTTTGGGGAATTTCATCCCCTGTTTGGGCCCAGTGAGGCTTTGGGAGGTGGGAGCAGAAAGAGAATTATTTTGAATAATTGGTTCACGTGGAAATGATGAACGGCTCTGGAAATAATTTCTTCCTAAAACAAATCAGTGCAGAGTGTGAATTCAGAGCACAGCAATGATTGGTGTCTTTCCTTTGTTATTTGTTTAATTCAGTTTCTTTTGCCAGAAATTTCTATGCATACATTTGAGGACAAAACTGTACCTCTGGGAACTTCAGGTATAATGCACCAAAAAATGAATTTTTAAATGGGAAATAATAGGAGTAATGCATCATTACTGACTACACTGGTGGAAATTTATAGCAGCTTCATTTTTAGCCATTAATAATCAGGTTAAATATTAACATTAATTTCCCTGGAATATTGGTTATTATATTATTGAGTTATTAATGAATTATATTATTGAATTGTATTCTGAACACCCAGCGTGCTAAATGTGGTATTTAATTGTATGCCTCATTGCTCCATATTTTTAAAATACAATCAATATTTCACAGTTTTTGTGGTTTATATCTGCTACTTTGGGTTTTTCACCGCCTATTTTTGAAAACTTTCTTTTGTTAGAGCCCTGTTGTTCACTGCTTCACTCTAAATCAGGATTTTGATGAAACATGTAAGAACTAAAAATGGGAGGGTAAGAGTTTAATGCCTCTTGAAACGTCGTGTAATGCTTGGAAGAATCCCATCACTTGTACCAGGAGCCTTCATGCATGAGCCCAGAATGTTTTTTATATGGGAAAGGAAAGGAACGGAATAGCTCCTTCATTCCAGGCACATTGGCTTTTTGTGGAATGACAAACTGATTACCTCTGACTGCTAAAAGTAGGATTTCAACGTGCTGAACAAATTGGCTTTTAATATTTCCCTATTTATATAAATGTATATCACCTTAAAATATGGGATTTCCATTTGGGATTATCTTAATGGAAAAGTTCAGCCTCACAGGCAACAGGATGGAAAAAGCCATCGTTTTTCAGCCTTTGGTTCAATGTGGGGATGTGTAAAACTCATCAAACTGGGTCACAGAATGAGCACCTGGAATATGAGCTGCAGATCTGATCCTTGTGGGCCTGGAGAACAGGAAATTGAGTGTCGGGAGGTATTGAATTCTGAGCTTAAAAATCGATCCTGGATCTGCATAAGGGGTCTAAAAGCAAATAAATCACCTGAAGGCCCTGGCTGTCTGCAGCTCTGCTATCCCTGTGAGGTGACCCTGCCCAGGTGGGATGTGGGATGGGTTTGTGGTCCTGGAGCAGTTCCAGCTCTTGGAAGGAGTCCCCAAACCACACACCAGCTCCGTGCCTTTTATCCTCTCCTCCACTCCAGCGGGGAATGTGTGTGGGAAGGGAATTGAGGGACTTAAATGGGAAGGGGGGAGCTGGGATCTGGTGAGGGATTGATCCCAGCCCAACACACGAGGTCCCAGCATGGTCATGGAATGGTTTGGCTTGGAGAGACATTAAAACCATCCAGTGCCACCCCTGCCATGGCAGGGACACCTTCCACTGTCCCAGGCTGCTCCAAGCCCTGTCCAACGTGGCCTTGGACACTTCCAGGGATCCAGGGGCAGCCACAGCTGCTCTGGGAATTCCATCCCAGCCCCTTCCCACCCTCCCAGCCAGAAATTTCTTCCCAATATCCCGTCTAACCCTGCTCTCTTTTGGTTAGAAGTCTGGAAATTTGGCACACTTGACCCTCAGCTTGCATCCAAAGAATATTCTGAGGATTGGAGATCCCAGCAGCAGGAATACTGGGGGAGTGGGAGAAGGAAGAGCAGTTTGTGCAGCTCAGACCTCAGTAATCTTCATTTTTTCCTTCTTCCTTAAGAAATTACAGAGCTGAGGTCGCTGGAGGAGCAGAAAGGAATAAAGAAGAAGGGGGAAAGGAGATGGTTGTAGTCATAAAAGTTGCAGGAGAGGCATGGCTTGTTTTTTTGATGTGAAATTCCCTGGATGCCCAAGTGACTTCACTTCTTAGGAGAAATCTCGGCGATGTTTCGGAAGGGGATATTCTAAATGAAATGATCCATCTGTAAAGTGCTAAAAATACATTTCCTCTCTGGTGAGTTCTTTAACTTTGAGGTTTCTGGCTTTGGGAAATTACCTTTGAAGCTCCTGTTGTCTGCACCACCTCTGTGGGAGTTCTGTTCCTTGAAATTGGGGATTATGAGGGAAAGCAATATTTTTTCTTGGTTTTCCATTTTGCAGGAAAGGTTGTTCCTGCTGTTCTGCCACTTCAGGATCTGTTTCCCCAGGAACACAGACATGGAAAATTGTGCTGACACAGTGAGGAGACCTGGCTGTTGTTGCAGAGGCGTTGGTGTTGTGAGACTTTATTGGAAATCCGGGAAAATTCATGTCATCCCTGACTAAGATCTGTCCCCAGGGAGTACAAACTAATTCTGAGAAAGAGAGGGAAAACAGAACACCCCAAAGATGTTCAGAACATCTCCTCAGCAATTTCCTGCATTTCCCTGAACACCAGCATATTTTAGGATGCACTTTAGTACAGCTTTTCCCCTCCACAAAAACTGAGCTCCTTTTTTCTCCCTCAGGTAAGCTCTTACAGTCTCCTTGTTTTGTTTTTCTGTATAAAATAAATATCCCTATATTCTAAAGACAACTCTTCAACAGAAATGGATAAATGGATACAGTGGCACTTGGAGAGGATCCTTCTCTTTTAAGAAGCCTCAATTTCCTTTCTGAAGGCACTGATACATCATGAAGGTAAAGTTGTCTTTCAAAAAATCTCTCTCTTCAGGCTTCCCACTGATGGGAGCTCTGTGCTGCTGAAAGGTGCCAATTAATCCTTAAACAAAGATTTCTTGCTTCTCCCAGGTTCCTGCTGGCCCAGCCACAGCAGAGCCATTTGTAGCTGGGAAAATCTGACTTTCCTCTGTTATTGTCTCCCCCTCTCTCACAAACATTATCTCCCAAACAGGAATTTCTCTTTCATTTTGCCATCATGGCAGCTCGAGGGGATGTTTTTCATTTCACAGCCGCATCCCTGAGGACAGAGAGCCAATAGTGAGCCTGAATTCCCAAAAGCTATTTCCTTTGATATCCATACCCTCTTCTCCTTCTATTGGTGCAATCTAAAGTTGGAGATGGATAAAAGCTACTCTGCTACAAGTTCATCTCCTGCCAGGGCAGGAGCCGCTCTCTGTAGTTTATTTCTGGTGTTTTGACCAATTTGTTATTTTGAAGTTTATTCTATCTGTCTGTTAGGAAATAGAAGTTTCTCCTGTTATCCATCCTAAATTTTTGTTCTCCTTATTTCATTTTTCTCCTCCCTCCTCCCATTTCTATTTTCTTGCAGCTCAAAAGTAGAGAATGACACATCTTTAACGCTCACAAGGAAGAATCTTTCTGTGAAAATAACAAATTGAGGAAGCTTTGTGTAAATTTTTACTTCTAAATCTTTAGACAGGAAAAATCTGGGTATGAAACATAAGATTGCTGGAGAAAAGAGCAGGCTGATGGTCCTGGTGGCCCTTGAATTGCTCTAAGGCAGTCTCTAACTGAGGAATGGGAGAGAAATTCCTCTGACAACTGTTGGCTTCTCTGTGGGTTTTATAGGTTTTTTTTTTCTTGGTTGTGTGTGACAAACATTTGCTGTCACTGTCGTTTCACCGAGTTCCATGATATGATGCACAAGCCAGAAGTGCAGAAGCGTTTTGGGCAATTCTGCTTGCTCCTTTCAGTGTCACTCACGGGGCTGGCAGCTGTCAAACGCACAGAGACAGGTCCTGACCGTGCTGGGAGGGATCAGCATTGATCCTCCTGGAAAAGGGAGCTGTAGGAAAGGCCCCCAGCCTCGAGCCTTCCCCTGAGTGCCTTTGGGCAGGAGCAGAGCTGCCTCGGGCAGATGATGGGTATGGGAAGCCACCAGAACAGTGGAGATGTGGCTGCTCTGAGGCAGGAACAGGTTAATAAGCACTGAGAGAGGGAGGGGAAGAAATCAAAGCACAAAAGAAATTTCTCAGTCTCTCTTGTAGTCCTCTGGCTCCAGCCTTAGCTCTGCTTGGCCTCCCCTTTCCCCAGTCTATTCATAGCTCTGTATTTAACACTTGTGTTTGCTTTAAAAACCCAAAGTACATCAAGGCTAAACAGAAGCATCTCAGCAGCTCTTTGTTGTCTCTTACAAAGGCTGCAGCTGAGAGTCCTCACTCCCTGGCACCTCCAGACACTAATTACAGATGTCAAACGAGGTGTGGGCTGCCACCACCACCATCAGAGGAGAGTTTGCTTTGATGTCTCACACCTTCCCTGCGCTGACTGAAGTTGCTGCCAGAGGTGCAAGACATCCTAATCCCTCCCTCTCTTCCTGCCTGTTTGTCTCTGGGAAGCTTTCCAGGTAAAATATGGGAGCGAAACAATGCACTGGTGGTACTGATGCCAGCTCAAACTGGAGGTTTGAGCTTTTTTTTTTCAGATTCTGTGCTGCTTTAGTCAAGGCATCAATACCCTCCTTGCTTTGAGGTGCTGCTTTTATAAAGTTTGTACGTTTTGTCCTGTTCTAAGTCACCTCTGACCTGAGGTCAGATGCACACACAGCTTTTACTTAAAGGCATTTTGCAATTTTAGCTCAGTAACAGCTCTGATCAATCTTTTTATTCTCATGGAAGAGAAAACCTTGATGCTTAAGGTAAACTTCATATTTTTTCCACTAATTAAAGAAAATATTATATTCTATAAAACTTCTGCAATGATCTCCCTGAAAGGAGGTGGTGGTGAGGAGGGGCTCAGCCTCTTCTCCCAGTAAATCAGTGACTGGACAATGGGAAATGGCCTCACATTGTGTCAGGTGAAGTTCAGGCTGGATATTAGGAAGATTTTTTTGCACTGGAAGAGTGGTTAAGCTTTGGAAGTCCCCATCCCTGGAGAAGTTCAAGAGGTTGCAACTTTTCAGTCTGGTTTGGGGCAGGGTGGTGATCAAAGGCTGGACTTGATCTTGGAGGTATTTTCCAACTTTAGTTTCATTTAATTTTATGATGCTATGATCTGTTTCTTTTGAGAACTAACAGTCCTGGTGTTGCTGACACGGTGTTCACTGGAATTCCCTTTCCCTCTGCTTTGTCCTTCCCTGCATTCCTTCCCCCTGCTCTCTCTCTAATGTGTGATCAATGCCCCAATTCCATGGGGAGATTTTCTCATCCCTCTGTTTGTGGGGATTAAAGTTCTGGGAACCTTGAGATTCCAGCTCATGCATTCCCCCAGGAGGGGCCTTTCATTGAGCCTCTCTGCTCTCCTGTGAAATCACAAATAATAACTCGTCTACAAAATATTTCTGCTTGGAATTGAACCAGAAGCAGGGATGTAAAACATCCCCCTGTATCTGGGGAAAACTCTGTGTCCTGAGGAAGCCTTGGGGCCATCCACGTGGGATTTGTTTGTGGGAGACTGAGTTTTCCTGAAACCTTCAGGAAATGTGTCTTGTAGTAAACAGGTTTCAAAGAGACAGAGCTGCCACAATTTCAGCTTTGAGCAGTGAACACTGTAAATATAAATTGCCATTATAAAATACAGTAATTGTGATTTCCAGGAGTTTAACTTTCCTATTTTATCCTGCTGTTTATACCCAACCAAGAGCTGGGGCGATATAAAAATACATAGATTCACTCAAATGCGCACTAATACACTGTTTAATTCAAATTGTCCTTAAATAGCTTCCTAAATTCTATTTCATTTTGTTATTTTTCAATTTATGGCTGCTTTAGTTCATAAAGCTGCTGGATTCCAAAATCTGAATTACAGTCCCTCTCTTTTTTTTTTACTACAATAAGTTGTATACAAGTATTCTTGATTACTTTCCTTTAGTTCCTCGTGAAATAATAAAGTAACAGCTTTTTATGCTCTATTTAAATTTTGAGTGCCAGCCAAGCTCTGTCTCTCCCTGTTTTATCATCCATTTAAAGTGAGTTTTGTAATCAGCTCTGCCCTGCACATCATAAAGCCTCCCCTCACTATCACTGATAACTCCAGAGATTTCCAGGCTGGGAAATTATTGGTCATGCTTCCCTGGCTCTGCTTCCCCCAAGAATCCAGCCCTTAGGAAATTCATATTCCCTGATCCCAAGATGATACAGATTCAGGAGCAGATGGTTCCGTGGAATTCCCAAGGTCAGCGTTCAAGGAGATTGGAAAACTTTCGCTGAACATTTACGTGCTCCACAACCTCAATAACTTCTTCCTCTGATAAATTTATTTGGTTGATCTTGGGGTCTTTTTCTCCTTGAATGGTCTCTTACTTTTCAATAAAAGCCCTAAAAGGAGAAGATGTAGTTTAAAGTCCTAATATTAGCTCAAAACAAGACTCCTGTTGGTTTAAAAGGACCTTTCACTCTTCTCAGGGCTCCTCACCATGCCAATATTTGTTCTTCTGGCACCATGCAACCCAGACGTGGTAGTACCTCCAATTCAAGTCATACAAGGTAAAAAATGAAGCAGAGTGATTCTGGACATCAAATTATGGCTGTGAGGATTCAAAGAATGGGGTGAAAATTGCAGAACTCAAAGTAACCCCATTCAAAACCCCTACATGACAAGAAAAAACCTGTTCCCCCTCAGCAATCTTCTCACCTGACAAATGTCTGAGAAATTAAAAGCAAACAAATAGACGGAAAACTAAAATTCCCCCTCACAAATGCTGTTTTTTGGTTATATTCCCTCGTCAGCAATGGGCTGATGCTGCAAATGAAAAATGTGGATTATTGCTGTGAAAAGAATTTCTGCAGAGGAGGCATCGAGCTCCATTCAGCCCCAAGAAATGGTGCTTAACTGGGGCTGTGAAATGAAAAGGCAGCAGCAGGGAGAGCACAGCACTGGAAGCTGCGTTATTATGCTCAGATTTAAACATTAGCAAGGAGTAAGATGCAAAATGTGATTTCTAAACATCTCCAGAAGCCTGTGCTCCTAAAACAGATTCATTTTAGGAGACACTGCAATGTCTGTAACCCCACAATGACTCACTAACCCTCTTATTATGCTTAAATATTATTATTAAGCATTTTATTGATAGCACTTTTATTTTTCCTGTATTTTCTGAGATGCTTCCATGTCAAAAATTACCTCACTTTTAATGTCGTAGTTGATACTTAAATTTTGCCCTTTTTTCAAAGCTTTGTCTTTTAAAGAGCAGCTCAAATATTCATCATCTGGCTGCTGCAATAATGCTGAATAGATATGAAAATTCTCCTGAATTTTTTCCAGCAGCACTTGTAGCAAATCTTCCTTTTCAAGGTCGTTTCCCGCCTTATTTACACACCCAGACCTTGTTAACAGACCCTGATGTGGGATTTTGGTTGCTTTTCTCTCTGTCCCAGCATGGTTTTGCCTGGGCTTGCCCTCCTGAGGATCCAAAACCCGTTCTAAGGCATGGCAAGGGCTGAACCTCCTCTGCAGGGCCAGGCTGGAAACGCTCCGAGCGAGGGAGTTCTGCCGGAACTCCGGAACGTTCGCTGCCTGCTCCGAGTGTTTCTCTCGCTCGAGTTGGTTTCATCCTTTCCCTTTTGTGTGGTTTTGTTTGAAGGGAAGGTCAGGGAGCCGCTGGTGTCCCAGCAGAGCAGGAGGGCGCTGCCGCCGGAGCGCCGGAGGCCGCCTGGAAGGGAACTTCTGACGGGAACAAAGGAAGCTGGAAGGAGCCAGAGGTTCAAGGCACAACCCTTTGGAAGCAAGAGGTCAGGTGAAGGTTTCAAATTGTGTATGGTTTTCTCCTTGCTTTGATGGAAAGTTCTTTTGGAGCTCAGCTGCAAGAAAGGGCTCGGAGTGAGGGGAGGGTTTGCAGCTGATTTTTCTGCTTTCTCATCAGGATTGCACGCTCTGCAACAGCCCCAGCCTTCTATTTGGCTGCTCAGAAGTCTGTGGAGAGGAGAGTAAATTATCCCCTTCAATGGCAAATTGACTGTGTGGGTAAAGTGCACACACAGAGAATTAATTATAAAAAATAAAAATTAAAACTTCACCTCGGAAGATTTCCTCCTTCCTTCCTCTTCCAGCCTGGGGAAGGCTGAGGACACCTCAGAGCCCTCACTTTGGCTGGTTCGCACTTTGTGGAGCTCCACACGGTGCTCTGAGCACAGAAAATGTGGAGAGGTGAGGTTTTCTTTGAGCTGGGAACCTGAGGGGACTCCACGACACACAGGGAAGCAGCAGCACTTGGAATCTTTATAAATAACATAATGGACCTGGAGAAACACGCCAAATAGACTCTCTTTGATTTAAAAATTCAGATAATGGAATCATGGAATGGTTTGGGTTGGAAGGGATATTAGAGGTCTCATTCCAACCCCCTGCCAGGATTTCTTTCAGCTGGTTTCTTGTTTCTGATGAACTCGTTCCCATTCTGGTGAACAGACATTGTGAAATGCATTCAGGTTTTCAGTCCTCATTTAGATTTACTTAAAATTTAAGTAGTTTCGTGGAATTTTTTTCCCTTTTTCATGCCCTGTTTTCCTCCCAGACTTGTGTGCTCAGTTGAAGTTCATGAGGCTGTTGTGAGGACACAAATGTAGCAGACATTGTGAAATGCATTCAGGTTTTCAGTCCTCATTTAGATTTACTTAAATTTTAAGTAGTTTTGTGGATTTTTTTTTCCCTTTTTCATGCCCTGTTTTCCTCCCAGACTTGTGTGCTCAGTTGAAGTTCATGAGGCTGTTGTGAGGACACAAATGTAGAAGCTGTAGAGATTTTAAGAATAATTAATTGCACATTTTAAGCAGAAAAAACTCCATAATCTGAATAAATAACCACCCCCTTGCCATGGGCAGGAGCACCCCACACTCTCCAGGTTGCTCCAAACCCCATCCAAGCTGGCCTTGGACACTTCCAGGGATGGACACCCTGTGCCAGTCCCTCCCCACCCTCACAGGGAGCAATTTCTTCCTAATATCCCATCTAACCCTGCTCTCTTTCAATTTGAAGCCATTCTCACTTATCCTGTCATGTAAAAAAAAAAAAAAATCTATGGACCATTCGCAATTTCCATTTCTTTACCTTTTCTCCCTTATTTTTTTTGGCAGCACTGTTGCAGAAGGGTGATACTCTGACATTCTGCAAAGGACAGCAATTGGATTTTTTGCTGCTTCCAAATTGATTTGGGTTTCTAACATGACTCAACAGACATACAAATCTTACTTAAACTTGTCAGATCCAGAATAAAATGTATCAGTTGATATAGAGCGACAGTTTTAACTGAGATGTTTGATTTGCAAAAATGTTCTCAGTCCCAGCTTTTTTTTTCCCTCATGAACTGTAAAAGGAGTAGTTTTGGACATGTCCTTACATATCTGAGTGGGCAACGATTGCCTTGATTGCTTTACCAGAGCAATAGATGACATAATTAAATAATGAGGCTTTAAATGTTTATATTTTGTAAATGCAAGGATGAGGCTTTAATTATTAAATTCAAATCAATAAAGAAGAGTGTCTGCATGATAAAATTCTGAAGGCTGACAGTGTTCCTGGAATGAGGCAGGACTTGATCAAAACACAAAACTGAAAGAAACTGTGAAAATTTTTATAAAGAACACGTGGACCAAGAGCTGATTGCTTTTGAACCAGTGCAAGGTAAGCAGGGTTATCCCAAAATCCATTCAGACTTCCAAATCCGTTCTGTTCACTGACTTGGAATCCTGGAATGGTTTGGGTTGGAAGGGAATATTAAAGCCCACACCTTCCACTAGCCCAGGCTGCTCCTAGCCCTGTCCAGCCTGGCCTTAAATATTTCCAGGATTGGGGCAGAAAGGTTTTTCCCCACTTTTCTCCCACCCTCAAAGACTTGGTTTTTATTTTATCCAAAGTCAAGGCTATGGAGTCACCACTGGTGCTTTTTGTGATGGCTTTCTGGTCTGCACTGAAATTATAAATTTTAATTAGTGAAGTTAAGAACAGTTGCAGCAGCACAGATCCATAACCCTGCTGAGGCTGATTGATGTCCAGGGGTGGTGGAAGGGGTGGGTTCAGTTCCTCATCAGCTTGGGGAAAATAAAATGTAAATTCATACATCAGCATCAAAAAATCTTGAGGAGAACTTGGAGTTATTAATGTCTGAAATGCCCCAAACCATGTGAATGAGCAGCAATGACCTGGTTCTGTGGAAAAAAAAAAAATTGTACAGAAAAAACCTACTCAAGCTGTTTTAATTGATTGTTCAGTCACCTGCAAATGATGCCCCTGGCCATGAAATGCAAATTGGCCTCGAAATATTCTTGTTCCTGTGAGGAGAATGAGGTCTGGTGTACTTGGAATCTCAATAAGCTTGGCTTGAGGAGCCTGTCCTCTGCACAGAGTTATTTATACAATGTGAATATATAGATTATTGTATAAATCATATATTTTAAATGGAGATGTATAATCTATTTGTATCATCCCCTTGGTGCCCATGGAAGGAAAACTGGGAAACCAGAGACAGGACTCTGCCACCATTTATTTTCCAGATTGTCCCCTCAAATCCTGGGATATTTGCTGCCTGTTTGAGCTTTTGGGGTATTTTCTCCAGTCATATCTTAAATTATCTAAATGATAATGTTTTTCTTTCTTCCTTTGAGAGACAATCTGATATTGTAATCTAATTTCACAATCTAATATGTCACTGTCAGGGAGATATTTCCCTTTAAGCTCTGCTCCCTTACATTATCATTTTCCCCCACTTCAGCTCATTCATCAAACATTTATATGCAGTTTGTGCCCCTATTTACTCATTACTTAGCCAAATTTTACACCCTTAACTCATCCTTCAGTCTTCAAGTATTTACCCTAAAGGTTTATTGCAGCTCAGAATGTGGTTTGATTGCTAGTGAAGAAGAAAGATTAATTTTTTCTGATTTATGTCACCGTAACTGTATTAGAACATTACCTGTCTTATTTATCCAGTGTCAGTGCATGGAGAATTATGAAAAAAAGTACAGAAATTGGTCTGTTGGGCTTGTGTTGCACTTTGGGCAGAAGTTGCTAATCTGAAGTGACATCCAACTGAAAAGAAGCAAGGAGCAGTGGGCCAGAATTGCTGTGCCTGGGCAAAATCCTATTTCCTTCTTTGTACTCTGGTTATTGGAGAGGCAGAGGAATAATTTTGGTCTGTGGGCCAGAACCAAAAAAGTTTCTAAATATGGATTTCTGAGTACAGGTGTGTGTGGACGTGTGGAAGCTAAAGAGAACTGGTGCTGCTTTGAGAGAATGAGTCAAGCCCAACCAGAAAACAACAATAATCAGTGTTTTTCACATCCTTGAATTAACATTTCTGCATTCCTTTTGCTTCGCTTGGGAAAACAGACCCGTTCTGCATTTTGTTACTTTAGAGCTGCTCCAAGGGTTCTGTTGGTGAATCCTCTGCTCTGGCTCTGTGCTCCTGCCCTATCCCAACCCTATTAGAGGAAATCTTTGTTATTGACCCCAGCAGCGTGTGAGCTGCCACAGGGCCGTGCTGAGCAGCCCAATTTATTGATATTATTCATGCTGAGCAGCCCAGTCTATTGATATAATTCATGCTCTTGAACCAGAGGGACTCCCGTGCAGCTGGCTGCTGGAGGAGGCACGTCCAACCCTCAGCTCTGGTGGTCTGGGGTGTGCTCAGGAAAGGGAAAAATGTGATTTCTTTGGAACTCTGCAGATCTTTATTCCTGGCTGGGAACAAGTGTTTGGGGGGAGTGGTGTGTGGGCCAGTGTTGGATGTGTAGCTGAAACCCCAGCCTGAGTCTCTGGGGATGAAGGAAGGCAGCTTCTGTCAGTTCTTTCTGATTTTAAATAATTTTTTTTTTCAGGCATGAGGCAGTTTTAATATTTACCCAAGAATATCTGGTAGAAAGAGATGGAAAGTGCACGATGGGGCCATAAGACATCTTAATTTTTCAGGCTATGCTGAAAGGGATATGCTTTCTCCCACAGCTGTTGTCTCTCTGCTGTGTTTCCCTTCCCACGAGTGTTATTCCACATTTTTTGGAGCCTTTTCCAGCCTCCAGCTCCTCTTGGCACCTTTCAAACTCTGCAGCAGCCCGAGACTTTTGGGTTTGTCACCATCCCCAAGGAGCCAAACCCATCCCACTGCAGAGCCCTCCGCTCCAAGCAAAGGCACTGACCTTCTCCTCAAACACAATGGTTTCCTTTATAAACAACAGAGGGAACACTTGGCTGGAATTCACATCAAAAACAGCACAGAGGGGAAAATCAATTTTCAATGACCTCTCTCATTAGAACTCTAAAACTCTGGCATTGTGCTACCTGTATTTATTTATCCCTCTTTATTCCTCCTTGCAGTTGTTGCACGTTCCTGTTGTTTCAGTGGTTTTCCTGGCTGGCTCTGCCTCGGTTCAGTTTTTGTTGCAGTTGTTCCCTGTGGTTTTAGGGCTTTTTCTTCTCTTTTCTGTGCAGCTCCTCGTGCTGAGAAAGGCATCACCTGCTGCTCTGTGCTCACTCACCTGGGCTGAACGGGGAGAAATAAGGTTAAAAAAAGGGAAGTGTTGTAAAGCTTCACAGGTGTGGTACTAAAACATCACCCCTGACAGATGGATTTCACATCTGGACAGTGCTTCGATTTATTTACTTATTTATGTGTTGATTTTCAAACCAGAAACTGCCCTGCCAAGCTCCCAGCTGACTAAAACTGTGACTTTCCCTTCCCAAAACCAGTAAATAAAAAGGAGAATGTGGTGTCAGCACCATCAGTCTTGTCCCTTATAAATCTTGCCACCATATTTAAAGAAAAAAAAAACAAACCAAGAAGCATGCAGGTTTTTATGTTAAAATTTTATGGGATTTTCATGTTAAAAATGGTGAGTTTAATTCCATATTTTTGTTTTCCCCCACAGAAAAAGTTGTTGAGGAGAAAGAACATTGTGGGGCTGGAGAGAAGAAGAACATTCTTCAGGGATGGACACGTAGATTTCAGATGAATTTATTCCCTCATTTTATTTATTTAGAAGAGGATGAATTAAACCTACCACAGAATGTTGGCCACATTTTTCTGGGATATCTTCAGGAAAAAAGAAAAGAATTTAAAAAGTAAGTGAGAACAAATTATAGCAATAGTTTGGTTTTTCTCTTTTAGAGGAGACTGCACCAGAAATAAATACGTTTAAACAATTTGTAAGGTAGTCACAGTTAAAGTTCAAAGATTCAGGAATAACTGAAATAACTTTTACATATTTGCACTTTTAGTCCAGGTTTTTCATTTGTTTGAGTTAAAATAGCCTTAAAGTTGTTCCTTTAGTACAAAGCTTTTTATATGTCTTCAGGTAAGATCTTTATCTTCTCAATTTGGAGGTTCTGATCCCTTGTAAAACACTGGCTATAAATGAGAAAATATGGTCCTTTCAATGGTGACCTGGGAAGGGAACTTTAAAATGCTCTGTTAAACTTCTGAGCCTGAAATTTCTAAAAAAGAAAGATAAATAAGAGAGCTGGGGAGTGCAAATAAAAGAGTGAGAGGTTTATGCTGCTGGCTGCCAGGAATGCTGAATGCATTCAGGTTGGAGGGAAGGAAGGACAATAAAACACCAGGCTGCAAATCCAGGCAGGGATTTCATGGCAAGTAGAGGGACTAATTGTTCTTGTCAGGCTTCAAATGTAAATGAAGGTGTTGTGGGGATGAATCCCAGAATCCCAGACTGGTTTGGGTTGGAAGGGAAGTTGAATCCCATCCCATCCCACCCCTGCCATGGCAGGGACACTTTCCACTGTCCCAGGCTGCTCCAATCCCAATCCAACCTGGCCTTGGGCACTGCCAGGGATCCAGGGGCAGCCACAGCTGCTCTGGGCACCTCCCCACCCTCGAGCCAGGAATTCCTTCCCAATATCCCTGGGAATCCCACTAGACCATGAGACAACAGAAAACGAGAGACCTTGATGCTTCCTGTTCTAGGACTGTGTCTTCACTTATCCAGAGTTTGGTGTGGGGGGATGCCGTTGGTTAATGGATTTTTTGATGGAGTTTTATTGTTCATGGACAAGCGGGGATGGCTTCCCACTGCCAGAGGGCAGGGAGAGATGGGATATTGGGAAAAAATTCCTCCATGTGAGGGTGGAGAGGCCCTGGAATAGAATTCCCAGAGCAGCTGTGGCTGCTCCTGGATCCCTGGCAGTGCCCAAGGCCAGGCTGGACAGGGAAGCCTGGGACAGTGGAAGTGTCCCTGCCATGGCAGGGGTGGCACTGGATGTCCCTTAATGTCCCTTCCAATCCCATCCATTCCATGACTTTAACCTGCCCACTTTCAGGAATAAGATTAGGTTATGTTTCAAGGTATAGAAATTATTTTTTAGAAGCAATGGTTGCAGATATTAAAATATTTTGGTTTTGTGCCTTTAAATGAATTTTTAATATTCCGTCTCTTAACTAAGAAGGGCAGGAAAGAAAGGAATTCTTCAGGGGAAAGCCAGAAGATATGGTTTGATATTTTAAAAGTGCTCAAAAATTTAGAAAGCTTAATGAAGTCATAAAGCAGAAAATATATTCCCTCTGTTCCCATTTATTTTCTTTATCTTCCACAATCTTGGGACCCTCCAAAGTTTCCAGGGATGGTGTAGGAACAGTGACTAAACTTTTCCTGGTTACCTCCAGTGCCTCAGCAGTGATCCATGGCCCTGGGGATCTGTAGATCATGGACTGGGAGCAATAAAAGCTGCAGGATAACTCATTTAAAAGTTACTTTGTGGAAATGATGATTGCTGAGTCTTGCAGCAATATTCACATGAATTGTCTCTTGACTTGGATTGAGTCAATTAAAGCTACTTAATTAGTGCAGTTAGTAATCATCTGCTAAAATTACAGACATTATTTTGTGCCCGGGTTTGGCTGTTTTAATAATATTTTAAACCATTTTAAAAAATGACCCTGTGCAGATGAATTTGGTTAAACATTTTCTTTAAGTTGCTTTTGAACTAAAGGACAATTTAAAAATATTTTAATATCTGAGACTTCTTACAGCAATATAATTCCTATTTTTCTACATTTTTGATTCCTGCTTTGATTTCTTGGTATCCCTCGTGGTTAAATCTTCTAAACTCTGAGTTTGCATCCATTTTCCTTGGCTTTTTTTGTTTGTTTTCCCAATTAATTTATTCTTCCTGAAAGGCCATCAACTTTCCTTACAGGAAATGTCATTTAGTGCACCAGACTGAACTCTTAGACTGCACTTTGATTTTGAAGTAATCTGTTCCCTCTTGGAAGGAGTGACAGGACAAGGAAAACTGATAGACCCAAATTAAACATAAATCTTGGGAAAAGAGTCAGTGCAAGAAGCAGAGCCTGTAAATTCTCTCTGGAAGAGCCATGCCAAAGGGTCAACAGGCTCCAGACTGCCTGGAAATTGGTGGGAGGGACTTGGAATCATTACAGGAAACGCAGTCCTGTAACAAAGCTTTGGGTTGTTGATCCCTCTTAAGCTCCATAAACATCACCAAGCGTTTTCACAGAATTCCCAGAATCCCTGGGTTGGAAGATCCTTCCCAGACTGAGGGGTTTTCTCACTTAGCAGGATTCTGTCACTGTCTCCAACCTGAATGTTCATATCCAGTGTGGCACCTGGAACGTCCCCACGTGGGCAGTTTTTCCCTGCTGAGGAGCTGATTCCCCAGCACACAAAGCTCTGAGATGGACGTGACTCATGTTTAGTTCTGGAGCCGGTTCTGCCACGACAAATCCCTGTCATTTTGACTTGCTCATATTTGTTGAGCAAGTGGCAATCCAAAATATTGTAAGAATTATTTTCAGTCTGGGAGTTTGTTTTGCCAGTATTGAAAAAAAGGCAGGGAAAAGCAGAGATATTATCCTGTGACAATGCATCCTTTTATACCTGAGAGGCATCGATTCACAGCAGAGCCATTTGCAGCTCTTCGCACGCCTCAAAAATTGTTTACAAGAACAAGGAACCACTGCCTGGCTGCTCTGTGAAATCCTGAGGAGTTTTTTTCCTATGAAAATCATTCCATATTCAGGATGGGGTGGGTGGAAGGTGGCTTTGAACAATCTCTGTGCTCCTGCTTTGCAGGTCCTGTCAATAAAACCAGACCAGATTTATGGACTGACTGCACAGCCCAGGAAAGGACAGGAATGCTCAGCAGGGAATGAGATCACCAGGAACGAGCCCAGGAACAAACAGAGCTCACAGGAGAGGACACAGAAGGTGCTCCAAAGGGTGATAGGACAAGGGGAAATAGCCTTAAGATAAAGGAGGGGCAGTTTTGATTGGATATTGGGAAGAAATTCCACCCTGTGAGGGTGGGGAGGTGCCAGGGAAGCTGTGGCTGCCCATGGATCCCTGGAAGTGACCAAGGCCAGGCTGGATGGGGCTTGGAGTACCCTGGGACAGTGGAAATTGTCCTTGTCCGTGGCAGGGGTGGAATTGAATGTTTCTCAGGTCCCTTCCAGCCCAAACCCTCTCTGATTTTGTGATTCTCTGCCCTTCAGGGAGGAATTTTGCTTCCCAGAGCTCCCATCATATTTAGTGTCATTTTTTTCAAAACTGAGACCCTTCAGTCTTTCACTGGGTGTGGAATTGCCTTCAGCTGGGGAGATTCTCCTCTCAGCAGCGTGGCTGGATCCAGAGTAGCCAGGCTGAAATCAATCAGATATCTCAGATTTATTTGGTCTTCAAATCCTACATCTGAATTTAAGTCCAGATCCATTGCATAAACCCATCCCAAACGAAATGTGGTTTAAATGAATCCATTTCCTCTCTAAATCTGTATTTTTTATGGTTCAAGTATTTCTCAGTTTTAAATGATATAGAACCATACAGAACGTGCCCCTTATGTTTCATTGGCTTTATGCAGGCACGTGCATGGCCTTGACCTTGCAGAAAATGCCAGTAAATGTTTAATAAATCCACAGGCCAGCCTGAACTGTAAGAATCGTTCCAATACACGGATCAATAGCACATGTTGGAACGCTGTTATTAAATAGAGAGCTGCCTCAGTAATGAAAAAAACACATCAACTTTCTATGAAAAGCTGTTTTTTAGAGGCAGAGTGAGCCATAGATCAAGCTTTGACAAATTCTGCTGCTGTTGAATAGATTAATTTTTTGCTATCAGCCCCTGTTCCACCTGTAAGAGAGAAAAGAAAGGAATTTGTGCTACAAAAGAGATTTAAAAGGAGGTGAAGGAAGGCACAGCTCCAAACAGCAATGTTTTGGTTCAGAAGCTTGAACACTGGTGCATCATAAATTGTAAAATGTGTTTATTTCTACTCAGTGATAATTCCTGTTTTAGGAGAAAAAGGCTTTCTTTTATATTTCTGACAATCTGGAAAAAAATTCAAATCCTGCTGTCTTTTTGCCGACAAAATTCCATTAACTTGCAATTCTGTGAAATCTCATTTCTTCACAAAAAGAAAAGAAATTGTAAAATATTAAAATTTGAAATTTCAGTGCCTCTCCTGCTGCTTTGCCCCAACAGCACACGGTTATGGAGCCTTCAGCTGGCACTTGGATATTCTGGGTCTTTGAGGGAAAAACTGGAAGTGAGAAATTCTGGCAGAGCCAGAGGGATCCACAAACTCTGGAGTGGGACTGAAATGTCAAAGTTTGTGGGTATTTTTCATACAATCCCAGAATGGTTTGGCTGGGAGGTCATCTCCTTTCACCCCTGGCTCCCTCCTGTGCTGGGGACCCCAGCTCTGCAGGTGGGGGTCTCAAAAATCAATAATCGAATTTTATCGATTACCAAAAGCGTTTTGAAGTTTGATTGTCCTGGGCAGTGCCATCCTGCCCACTTAGCAAAAGAAAAACAAGTGTGTTTGAGATGTAAACCTATAAAATTTGTCTGTTCCCAATCCTGCTGAAAATGATGTCACGCTGCAGGACAATACATCCCAAACAATACCTGATATTAAATGATCCATCCTCTCCTGCATGATCCCATTGTCTGTGACCTCAGTGGGGCTTTGGCTGCTCTTTTGTGCTGCCTCCCTGCTCTGTCACCCTGACACTTCCCAAGTGTCCCTGACAAGGGGGGCAGCACCAAATGTCCTCTGTGAGGCAATTCCGCTCAACAGGTGAAATAATCAGCATTTTTCCAGTGGTTTCCTGACGTGTCCACCCACACAGTGAGATCAGTTAAAATTCCTCCTCTCCTGCTGTCCATCAGCTGTGGAAAATGGAATTGTCTTTGCGCCTCTCTTTGGAAAATTTGACCCCCAGTCCATGGTGTTTCCATGGCAAATCCAACCTCAGAAGTCCCCAAAGTGCATCAGCTAAGCACGTGTAGCCGAAATATCTCCCAAAATGTGACATATGATGCTAAGATTATGTCAACAAATCCAGGACAGAGATAACTCTTCCTATAGAGTAACTGTATTATGTAAGCATCCGTGAAAGCCTTGGAAACACAAGATATTTGAAATCTCATTTGATAGAGATGATTTGTGCTAAAGCAATTTCTCCCAAAGAAATGTGGATCTAATTTGCCAACTGTGATTTGAAAGAAGAAATATATATATATATATTGATTTTTTTCTGGTTTTGTGGTTTGTTTTTTGTTTTTGTTTTTTGTTTTCTGTTTTTGGTTTTTTTTTTTGGCCCTCACAGGATGGATTTTACTGCAGAGCAGGGAATGGGACAGAGAATAAAATACTCAATTCTTCTCTCATAGTTCACTGAAATTCTCTGTAGGAAGAGATGTTCCATTCCATAGATGTGACATCCCCACGCAGCCCCAAATGGTTTATTTTTAAGCCTTGTATTATATTGTAGGGTATGAACTATCTTTTAATAAACACTAAATTTAAGAGGAATTTAGCAAATTTTGGCAAGGTATCCTCAAAGCTGACTCCTCCCTTCAGTACTTTGAGGCTTTATTTGAATTAATAAAGGTATTACTTTACAACACAATGAAAATATTTGACAAAAAAAAACCCCAAAATATTGAATAATACTTTTCCTTAATATCTTTTTCCTGTATTTTCCAACAGCTGGAGACACTTCTGGAGTGGTGATTCCCAACCTTTGCTGCATGAAGCCATGAAAAATAAAATGTCCGAGTGTTTCTCTCTGGTTTTGTGATTCTCACTGGAGTCAAAAGAAGTCACCTAACTAAAAGTGAGTATTTTCCTTTGTGGGGCATGGGAATACAGTTTCTAAGCCAGAATTATTTTGGAAACTGTTGTGATCTGAAGTTGTTCAGGGCACAGTGATGCCGAGTTTTGTCCTTTTAATCTGTTTTCTTAATGACACAACTTTAGAGTCCCGTGAGCTTCCCGTTGTCACCTCATTCAAGGGAAATATGAAAAATCTGGAAGGGATGAACAGGGATGGACCAGGAAGCCCATGGGAAATCTCTGGCTGTTTTATTCCAAGGGCTTAAAGCTCCTTCTGCATCTCCTCACAAAGTTGGTGTCCACCACTCCACAGTGTTTTCTTTGTAATTACATATTAATGAGAAGGAATTAATATTTATTACTTTTTTGGACTGCAGCTCATGGTATTGTTGTTTCTTCCTGTCCTTTTCTACTGTTCTCTCTGGAAGACAGTGCTAAAAACAAACAAACATTTGCCGCTCTTCCTCAGAAATTGTCTTTAAAGTTGTTTTTTCCCAGACCGTGCCTGTTAATCCAGTGACACAAACCCTTCATTGTTCTCCTTGGATGTTGAAGTTTAAGTTTAAAAACAGTGGTTCTGTTTGAAATCAGAGTCAAATATTTTTATTGTCAATCTGAATCAAAAAGTATTTTTCTGCTATTCAAAGTCTAAAGAAAAATCCTCTTTACAGTGTTTTGCAGATGCCACCGAAATCAGAATCACTCCCTAAATTTGCTGTTGCAAACTCTCCACCTTTCTCTGTTACAGAACAGATAAACACAGGCTGAGGAGCTGTTTCCCTGCCATTTTTTCATGGTATTTTTCCCTTTATTTGGATTCCATGATATGATATATGAAGCAAAATCAATAATTCCCACTTTACAGGTTAAGGGCACAGCTGAATAAATAATTCATAAGCCATTGGATCAATGTGATTTCAGAGACCATGCACCAGCAGAGACCAGTTTTCTCAGATACCCCCATTATTTGAAATTATCTGACAATTGTCTTGGGTAAATCTTTAAGTCCTTCTATTGACCAGAACTAATTTGAAATAAGCACTTGCTCTTTGTGCTCTGCTACTTCTTTGTGACCTGCCAGCTCTGAGTCACCTTGTGCTGCCTGATTGGATCAGCAGCAAATCCTTGATGAAAAGGCCTTAAAAAAACCAGAATTCCAGACTGGTTTGTGTTGGAAGGGAGATGAAAACCCATCCAGTTCCACCACTGCCATGGGCAGGGACACCTTCCATGACCAGGTTGCTCCAAGCTGGCCTTGGACACTTCCAGGGATGGGATTACCACAACCTCCCTGATCCATACACATTTCCTTGAGTGGAAGAAATAGTTGAGATGGAGACAATTCAAAGCAACACACTGCATTTTCAGAAGGCTTCAAACTGTTTTTGTTCTAGAATGCATGCTTTTTATTCATTCTTACAAAGCTCAGAAGTTTACACTTTACTCATTGGTCACCAGAGACAAGCAAAGTGCTCATTGGAACAGGCAGCTGCAGGTTTCTCTTATTTATCCTTCTTCCTGTCTTGGCTTCTGTGTCAACAGCCTTGGTAGAGAATTTCTTCGGGGGTAAACATGGATCCTCCTATCAAACATGGGTCCCCTCATCAAACCTCTCTCTGGCTCACAGAAGTCACTGTAAAACCTCTTCCACACATGCCATTAAGAAGAGTGCAGTGCTTTCCCAGAGATTTTTTTAAGGATAGATTGTCTGGAGTCGAAATCCCTTCTTCTTCCCATTTTTTTGGCACTGTAGAGACGATGTCTGCCCAGGCATTCATCTTCCTGCAGCCTCTTTTTAAGGATTCGCTCTGGAAGGTGTAACACATTTATCTCCCAGTCCCACGGGGCTGATCCAAGCGCTCTCGGAATCAATGGAACAATTCCCGGCATTTCCAGGGAAAGTGGAAATGTTCTAAAGGGATGTTGGGACACGTTTGAGCCACGGAGATTTCTTGCAAGGTAAAGTTCAGCTGTCTGTGCTGGTGGAAATCAAAATGTTTCAATTCAGAAATTGAATGCAAAGATGGAGGAACAGTAAAAAGAGACATTAATCAAAACTTTTCTGATATTCAGGCTTCCCTTTCTGTTTCCATGGTAGGTTTCTGATATCTGCTCCTACACATAAGTCTTGTCCATATCACATCTTTTGTGATAAGGGCTATCTTACCCGCTGAAAACCCAGCTGATAATGCCTTTCCCAGTTCATTTTATGGAGCATGGAATTTAGTCCTATGAATTTCTCAGCCAGGTTTTCTATTTTAAATTGTTTCAGCTATAGGTTGATTTGTTTCTAGTGCTGTTAACAGCTGGTACATCTCTGAAATATTATTTTTGTAATTTTTTCTTCCAGGCATGACTCCTGCCAGGATCACACTGGGACAACAGCTCCCATGTGCAGCTAAAACATTCACAGTCATTAAATCAGTCATCTTTGCTCATGTGCAAATCCACTTTTTTAACTTCTCCCCAAACTCTTAAAATCTGTTTTTGCTACAATATTTACATGTAAAAGAGGGGCCAGGCTGCTGATGCACCCTGAGCACTTCATCATCCTTCTGGCCTTTATTTTCTTGCCTTTTTTACTCCTGTAGTGTATTTTGTCCTCAATTTTGGAAGCAGATTCCTGGCTGGGGAACTTCCCTAGGAGGAGATGTAATTCCTCATGTCCCTACTCCATGAACAAAGCTGCAGGCACTGTATTTATACAGATTATAGCTGATTTTATATATCCTTACGTAATGCATTCTAACAGATTTAAGCTGGGGGAGCATTTTGTAACTTCTCTATGGGAGCTTCATCATCAAATCCTATTTGTTTTTCAGATTTTGGTTCTAATTCTCATGAATCCCTTTACAAATGTCCTTTTCTTCACAGAATAATGTCAAACAACTTTTCTGATCACTGGGTATTGTTTCTCCTGGAACATGATGGATTCCTCTGAGGTAGGATTTGTCAAGTTTCTACATCTCCTTTTCTGGTCACAACTGAGAGTATTACAAGTATTTGGATTTTTGGATACTTTGTCCTAAAATCTTTCCTTATTAACAAACTCAGGGAGGTTTTGTTAAGTAGGCTGGGATAGCAAATAACTAATTTTGAACTCTTGAGTGCGTTGAAATCTTGGATATCTCAGGCTGTTCTAGCCACAAATAGTTTTGTCAGTTATTTCAAGAGAAAAAAAAAAGATTTTTAAAGCAAAGCCATGATGGTTAAGATTTAAGACATCCCAATGCAACAGCAAAAAGTTATTTTGGCAGAATATTGGACTCCCTGATTGAAATAATTAATAAATCCTTGGAAAACTGTCGGGATAAGTTTGCAGCCACTCTTGGAAGACTCTGCTGCTCTAACTGCCCAGGGAGGGATCTGCTCTGTAAATAAGATTTTACCATTCCTCCATCTCCATTTCCAGTCCATAAAATCGAGGCTTCCCATGGAGGAATGGCCCAGTTATCACCAGCTTCATTTTGCATAATTGGGTTCTCTGGTGCTGCAATAAGAACTCCCATTAAATCCTAGCCAGGCTGACAAAGCACATGAGTGAGAGTGGAGAGCAGGAGTGAATCCTGCTCTGACATCCCCAAAAGCACCTCTGTGGAGCTGGCCAGCACTAAGACAGTGGGAAATGTTGTTATGCAGAGATGATCCAGATGTCCTGTGCTTGGAGCTGTTCCCACTGCCTTGTTTTGTGGGTGGATTTTCGTCCTACACTGATGCAAAGCCACTAAAACTGGTGAAGTTCTCCATGTGGGATGTGGGAATTAGACCCGTGGTAGAGCAATATCCATAACCACTGAGTTAAACCAACTGCTTGGACAGTCAGGATTGAATTTTGAATTCAAAGCATGAACTGTTTTTTGGTCTGCAGTTTCTTACTAGTTTAGGACCATGTATAAAATCAGTATATATGTGTATATTAAACCACTATAATCCAAATAATCTGTGTTAAACTGGTTTTACTCTCTCTGTTGCCTGTTATGGCCATGTCCTATAATTATGGGACTCACCCCAACAATTATATCATCCTTCCTCCCTAGAGCATGCTGTGTTTATTACAAACCTTTGGTTTCTCTGGTACTTTGAATATTTTTAACTTTTTTTCAAATGCCCAAACAGTTTTCAGATCATTTTGTCTTCTCACTCTGCAACTGCAATGATATTTCAGAGAGCAGTAATAACCTACATTTTAGAGTTTATCCTTTTCCTCTCAGAAAATACGATTAAAACTCTGTTCTCTCAGTTCTGAAGACTTAATTTATTTGTCTTCCACAGGCAGATTATTTAAAGTCTTCTAATATTCAGAAGTAAATAATCAAACCTAAGGCCTATTTGCTGTAGATCTTAAAACAAAATCTCTGTTCTTTAAATCTTTGTTTCCAAGAGAGAAAAGAACTTTATGCCAAAAAAATAAAAAAAGAAAAAAAAACTGGGAAAAAAAAAGAAAAATCATTTGCAGTTCATCTTTTGGATAAGACTATTACAAAGCTATTGGAAGCAAAAAGCCAACATACAAAAAATGCACATTGTATTGCTTCAGATATAGAAGAATGAATGACAGGATTTGAGTCTTATTTATTTCCCAGAACTGCTTAAGAACATTCAATCCCGTGTTAAAAAGGAGCCACTCGCTGCTTTGTTCATGGGTTTGTTGTTGAAGCACTTGGGGGTTTTGGCTGGGTGGGTTTTTTTTACCTAAACTTTAGCAAAGCAGAGAGGAAAGTAGGGCACTGCAGCAGAGTGAGGGCCGTAGGGGAAAACGACCCTCAGCCAGCAGGGATGGGACAGGGATGGAGCAGGAGAGGGATGGGGCAGGACAGGGATGGGGCTGGGACAGGGATGGGGCAGGGACAGGGATGGGGCTGTGACAGGGATGGGGCTGGAGAGGGATGGAGCAGGGACAGGGATGGGGCTGTGACAGGGATGGGGCTGTGACAGGGATGGGGCTGTTACAGGGATGGAGCTGGAGAGGGATGGGGCAGGGACAGGGATGGGGCTGGGACAGGGATGGGGTCAGGACAGGGATGGAGCTGCATAAGGATGGAGCTGGGCTGGAGAAGAAGCCATGCCAGGGATGGAGCCATGTCAGGCTCCAATTTTTAGGATTGTGATGTTTGAACTTCTGTATGGATCTATGGAGATATGGCCACCATAATGTTTCAGAGAAGCCATTGAAGAGCGGTGCTGAATGTTCCTTTTCCATCCTGTTATTCCTTCCTTTTTAAAGTTTGTAATCTTCAGAGTGGATGAAATCTTTGGAGAGGATCAGCACACGGAGGAGTTTGTTATCTCTCTTTGAGCCTGTGAAAACACCTCCATTCTGAACAAAGGCACCTTGCCTTTGATGTCTGAGGGAGTCTGGGGGAGACACAGGAGCAGAGCTGCTCCCTTTGGAAGTGTGAATCCTTCAAACAAAACCTTGGGACATTGTTTTAAACGCTGAAAACAAAGCAGAGCCCTGATAGGGCACATTTCTTTGTGGAGTTAATTTGGGGAGCTCTCAGATCCTTGATGGGTGAACAGAAATCCTTGGAATATTACTGTGGAGATGCTTCACTTTTACACCCCCCACAGTGGAGGATTCTTGTCACAAAATTCCACATCTCAGATATTTGATAAAAGCAGGGATGCTGTGAGTGCCCACAGATGAGGCAGCTCCAAAATGTTTTTTGGGTTTTTTTTTTCCTGGAGTCCATAATTGTAAGAAGAAATTTGAGGTTTTTTCAAATATTTTATCTTTGAATCATGATTAAATTATAGTCTGATCATAGACTGACCACGAGGATGTTGGTGAAATAACCTATGGATAATGCAAGGATACTCATCCAGGAGCCTTACATAGGTCTGGCTGTACCATCTCTGAAATTTAATTTGGAATCTTAACTTTACCTAGAATTTTTTACAGTAATGTTAATGGTTAGTGTAAGCACAAACTAATTTCACTGACAGCAAAAAGTTTGCTTTCTCTATATATTTCCTTCTATCTAATGCAACGTATTTTTTGAAATAATCTTAGAAATTCCTTGTGTGAAGTAGCTCCTGGCAAAGGTAAAACAAAGGTGCAGTTCTGTTACATTTAACAAGAAGAGAAATGCTTTATAAGCATGAAGAAATGATTAATGAATTTCTTCTCTTTTATTTTAAATGTGTCTAATCATGAGGAGAAATAATAGAACAGACTGACACCTTCTTCTTTATATTAAGTCAAAACTTATATTAAGTTTTAAAGATTCATTTTCACGTGGAACTGGCTTTAAAATGATGTTTTTAACTTTGAGTTTAATTGTTGCTCGATGAATATTTGAATTAAATCTCTCTGCTGGAGAGGTGAAGGTCCAGGACAGTGGTGATACAGCTGAGGTGACCCTGAAAGAGAGTGAAAAACCAGCACAGAAGGTTTAACTCCTTTCACAAGTTCAGACACATTTACAAATAACTATTTTCAGCATCTTCCTGCTGCATCGAAATCTGTCAGATCAACCTCTTTTCAGTTTGTGTGGAATCACATCATTCCTGCTCCGAGGTGAAGCCTCATTAGCCTTCACAAAACAATATCAACAGGAAATGTCTGGGATGATGGGACTGCAGAGGTGCAAAACTGCTGGTGGAAACACAGATACCTGACAAGCCATTAATGAGATCATTAAAAACAGGCAAAAATTCAATTTCATCTGAAAATATGAGACTTGTAATGTGCTGAAAAATACATCAAAAAGCTGTTACATAGCTAAAAATGCTCAGGGAGTTTTGCATCCTAATGTGGGGCATTGACTGACATGCAAGTGAAGGAAAAATATCAATATTAAATCAAATGGAATGGCAGGCTGTAACTTCTGCCATCCGTGGGAATTGTAATTGAATTTCGTGTGGGAATTGTAGAAGTGGAGGTGCACAAAAATCCCCTTAGGGAGACAGAGGTGCAGAGGCTGCAGGTTTGCTCATGCCCAAAGCTACAGCAAGAGTGAAAATGCAGCCTTGGCAAAGGTATTCCTCAATGGATTTTGTCAGCAATTCTGTTTTTGGAAATATTGCTGAAAGTGTTCGAGGCCAGGCTGGACAGGGCTTGGAGCAGCCTGCTCTGTGGAAGGTCCCATGGCAGGGGGGGAACTGGATGGGCTTTAACGTCCTTCAAACCCAAACCATTCTGGGAGTTATGATAAGATTTTAGGAAGTTCTTAGGAAATTTATCACGTCTGAATGGTCTGGAGTGTGACAAAGGGATCTCTAATGCAAAAGCCTCAGATTAATGAATTTCTCCTACTGAATCATGGAAAAATTTGGGTCTGAAGAGACCTTAAAGCTCATCTCGTTCCAGCCCTGTGCCATGGGTGGTGGGTGGTGCTCAGTGTGGAATTCCAGCTGGGTGGAAGGTGGGGATGAGCTCCTGTGCAGCTCATTCCCATCCCAAGGAACAGTGCTCAGGCTCTGGATCCATCAGCCCCGTTTGATGCCCGCCTTGTCCGTAATCTCTTGGCAGACTCCTGCAGCTAATCTTCCCATTGATTTTGGCTTAGGAACACCTGGAGCTGCTCAAGCCCTAATAAAATCTGAGGAGCTCAGTTTTTGAGCCATTTAACTCATTTGGAGGCAGAGCTTATTTATTTTCTGAGGAGCAATCGAAGAGCTCAGCTCGTTCCTGAGTAAAGGCGTTGGATGGACGGGTGGAAACCGAGCCAAAATCCATCCAACCACACCAAGCTCCAGCCCTGCAGCTGGAATCTTTTGGGCTACCATGCACCTGCCTGGGCTTCCCCCCTCCTTTTCCTTCTCTTCTGGTTTATTTTCCCAGTTTAACTTGGGAGAAAAAAATCTGTTTCTCTTCCTGACCTTCTGTTTCAGGACACTGCCATAATCAATACTGCACCACAAATCCCGATGGATCCAGGCTGGAAGGAATGCCAAACTTTCTGATTGCCTTTCCCATTGTTCTTCTGGCCTCCCCTTCTGTTATTTTCTCCACCCTTCTCCAGATCCAGGTGTTTTGTCCAGGACTCCTGGCAGATTTGCTGAGGAGAAGCCAAGGTGAGACAAAGCATTAATAGGTGCAAGTTTTGGGGGATCGGGTGTGCAGATGGGGTCACCCTCCTGTATCCCATGCCAGGTGCCCTGGAATTCTGCTCACTTCTTCAGGAAAGGCATAAATTACCAAACAACCAAGGCAGTTCAACAGGAAAAAAATCCAGGAACTTCTGTCTGGGTAGAAATCGTTACTAGGATGGAGATAAGGCTAAGGTATGGAAATGGAGAAAACATGGGGAGAGTTCACATTTCCAGATATTTATTTACCTTTATTTATGTTATTTACCTTTAAATAATGACAATGTTTTAGTAAAAATAGTTTTATTTAATTGTGAGTCCCTTGTAGAAAGCCTCTAATATTTCATTGCATAACTGATAAGCCCAAATCTCTGACAGATAACGTCTCACTTTTCTATTTATTTAAATGATGAAAGATGGATTTTTTTTATGACTAAGATGATTAAATGACTTTTTCTTTCACGTTTTCTTAACCAGGATGACATTTAGACAAGGGAAAGGAAAAAAAAATGTCAGAGCAGCCATCAATAAATGGCTTTATTGGTTAAATTTTAATGTTATTTTTAAGCAAATAATGAATTACTTTGACTAATAACTGCAGAGCCAGACATGATTCATTCCATAATTAGCTTGACAGTCACCATCAATCCTGTCTTTTTTTCAGCTGATTATAAAATCATGTCTCCTTTTCCCGCACATCTTCCAAGTTGCACCCCATGAAACAGGAGGTTCCAAGCAAATCTTTGGCAACTGCAGCTCTCCAGCCACTGGGGGTGAGCACCCAGACCTGAGACAGGGCCTGGAGCCAAAACGTGGGGAATATTGAGAATATCGACAGTCTGTGGGAGCTTTCAGCCTGGGTCAGGGCTGGTTTTGTAGGAGAGTTAAACCTGGAAGCTTCAGATGGAAATCGATCCCTCCCGAGGAACCCAGCCCAGCAAAAGCAGCTGCAGGGGTTGAGCAGCTCTGGGGGACTGAGGTGACATCACACAGCCTTTAATCACAGGTCTGAGGAGAAGAAATCACCTTGGATGAGAAGCTTTGACATGGGACACTCCTCACATGAAGAATCCAAATGAAGAAGCTTTCCCACCTTTCAGCAAAACAACTCAGTAGTGGCAAGATAACAGAGGATGGCCCCAAGCTGTGCCAGGGGAGGTTCAGGCTGGAGATCAGGAAGAATTTATTCATGGAAAAGGGTGGTCAGGCATTGGAAGGGGGTTTGTAGTCTCCATCCCTGGAGGTGTGCAAGGAATGCCTGGATGCGGCACTCAGTGCTCTGGGATCAGTCACAGGCTGGACTCGATGATCCTGGAGGACTTTTCCAGCCTAAAGAATTCCACATTTCCATGCTCAGCAATAATGTCAAAGATGTGAGAAGATGTGGGGATTTGTGCATTTGGGAAAATCATTGCAATTCTTTCATTAATTCACTTTTATTTTATGAAAATGCATCCACATCCACTGCAACTCCTGTAGATAAAATGCATTATCTCCCTTTGCTCATACTCTCAGGGAGAAATCCTTGGAACCTTCCTGGATTTCCCATGGTAGCTTGCAAAGCGTTTATCCCTCAGATGTGTCAGAGAATAAACATCTATTTTCCAATTTAAAAAAAAGAGTGCAAACATATTGGTGTGTGTTAATAGCATTTAACACCTGAGTTTGGCAGCGGTGCTGCCGTTGGGAAGCCAACTCTCAGTGCTCCCTCTGCAAGAAGAAACTCCTCTTGTAACAAGTGGCTCACAATCCTCACGGTGTTTTTATTCTGCACTTCGCACTTGTGCTTGCTGACAGATTTAGAGCGCTTTGTGGAAGCAGTAATTGGCCTGGAAATGCAGCTGGCAGGCTTCCCCAGGAAGGAGCAGGAATTGCACTGCCTGAGGTCTTTCATGAGCTGCTAAAACCGAAGGAACGTGGTTCCAGGGCTGCCGTGTCCTTCCAGGAATGCTGGGAGCCTGTGGCCCTCTCCACCCTCCCTGGAGCTTTGTGGGACCTGCTGCAAATGATCCACAGAGGTCTGGAATGCCAGGACACAGGGATGGCCTCCTGCTGACAGAGAGGGGGTTCAGACGGGATATTGGGAGGGAATTCTTCCTTGTGAGCGTGGTGGGAGTCTCATCCCACACATGCCCCATCCCAGGTTGGATGAGGTTTGGAACATCTCCTTCTATGGAAGGTGATTCTATGATGACCTGAGAAATCTGGGATGTCCTTTGGGGCAGAGGAGAGTCCAGAGAAGCTGAGCTGATCCCTCTCCATGGAGAGATGCCCAGCATGGCATCCATCCTGCAGCACTTCCCGTTCTTTGTGAGGAAAGAAGTTGTCAGGACAGACTTGTACAGTGGGAAAGACATTCCCAATGGTTTTGGGGTTGCTTTATTTGGATTCTGGGGGGTTGTTGTTGTCATTGTGTTGCTGCTTTTTTTTTTTTTTTAAATTTGAAACTATCTCTTTTCTCTCAAAACCATAAAATCTCTTTTCATTAATTCATAGAAGGATGCTTCAGGAATTGAATGCAACAGGGTCATATTCTGGCTGTTAATATTAATGCTGAAGCCTGGATTTGGCGATGACTCCTAAAATAAAACCAGAAAACTGCACTTTTGGAAGAGTTGTTAATAATACAGAAGGAGTAAAATCTGTCCTGCTTTATTTATATCGAAAGTTTCTATCTGAAGAAATATTCCTGAGGAAATTCAAAGACCCTGGAAGAAATCATAAATAGGTAATATTTAGATTTATTGTCGGTTGTATGGAATTGATACCTAAGAAACTAAAAAGCTTTATCTGTGCAATCATCGGATCTTTTTGAAGTGAAGAGAGATTGGATTGAAGTCAGTGGGAGGATAAAAATAGAATTATTATGTAAAATTGTTTTGGGAGGAAAATGAAGTGCTTTTCCATCCCAGACATCCCAGTTTGTTCCGTTCACTGTGGTTCTCTTTCCTCTGAAAAAAAAAAAAAAAAATCTGATTATATTCCTTATGCCTGTTTTCACTCACGGAAGGTAATTTAAGGAAATTAATTTCCCTCATTAGGTTGTATAACTCAATACTAATTTACTGAAATGATCTTAGAAAGGAGAGGTAGGCTCATCTTTAGATATTAAAGTGTTTCAGTAAGAATCCCTGGAACTTTATTATTTCTGTCAGCTTGGGGAATTTGGTTAAGGTCTGGTTTGAAGGATGGGCTATGAAATCCCTAATAAACATCTCTGCCCTGGAACACTTGGATGCTTTAAAGCTGCTCTAATATTCCTCTCACAGATGTGCTACTGAATGAATCAAAACTGAGCTTATACCCTTAAGTTAGGCCCTGTATCAAACCCAGACTTACAGTCCCTATTCAGGGAAATAATTTATGAACTATAATTTGTCCTGAAGTGCTTCTGAAACCTCTATCCCTGTAACTAAAGCATAATTAAATAATAAAACCCTGGAATCAATCCAGATGGTCTTTTTGGTAATTTGATATTTTTCGGAAGGAAATAAACAAGAGAAATTGCACTTGGACTCTTTGGGAGTGGATCTTGCTTAGTAAAGTCTGTGTATTAAATTATAATGTAATTACTTGTGTGTGGAAAATATAGATATTCTAATAGCTGGTTCAGGCAGTAAAACTATACTAAATTAAAACAGAAATAAGAATTTATATTCTTATTCAAGCCAACAATACCAAATCCATTCCGTCCTTAAATCTCATTAAAAAAAGTTTTTCCATAATAACATAACCAAAAAACCCCCATAAAACCAGACATTATCACCACTATAAGGTAGGGGAATGACATGTTAAAACTTGAGGTCTAAAAGTCAGAATCAAAGTGGAGAAATTGATTAATGATCTTAAAATACAGGAAATAATGACAAAGCTTCAAGAAAAGCAGGTTTTGCTGAATATGATTTTCAGTGGAAGAAATGAAGCCACAAGTGGAGAGCAGAACATTAAATAAATATAAGTGAGGAGAGCTGGGAATAGAAAAAAAGTGCAAGACAAGTTGGTGTGTTCCATAAAACATGAACAAATGCTTAGCAACATTTTACAGTTAAAAAGAGGGATTTTGTCGAGCATGTACAGGTCAGGGATGTCTGTCCCTGTGCATTTGGAAATCTGCAGCACAGATGGGCAAGAAATTTATGTATTTGTCACATGCATGCACAAATACATTTGTATATGGACAAAAAACACTCCCAAATCCAACTTATTAGACAGAAAAAAAGAGAAATAAACACTGAACTTTTTGGTTTTTTAAAGCCTTTATGTGGACCACGGTTTTAACCAAAGGGTTTTTTTAGTGATATTTTGAGAGATTCTATTGCTGCTTCATTGTTAATCTTCAAAACTCAAATAAAAATATTGTTTTTCATATTTGCTGCTTTAAGTAACACATCCAGCTTCCTTCTAATCTCTTGCCTTGCTTTTGGCTGCTTCATAAATACATAAAAGCTTGCCTTGAACATTTTAGCGGTTGTTAAAGCAGCCAGAGAGATAAAAGAAAGTTAAAGGACATGCAAAGATTGAATTACGGCGTTTCCCAGCATTTGGATGACAAAGTTTGACCATTATGAGGAATAAATCAATTTGCAGGCACTGTGGCCAGCGAGCTGAGGCTGGAGCTGAAACTGCTCCACTGGGAAATGTGCTCAGAGATAAAAGGAGTCATATTTCTTATTTTGTGTGGAGAAACATGGAAGGGATTTTTAGAGACCAGGAGATATGCAAAAATTTACCAGGAAAATGAGAAGGGAGAAGAGAATGTGAATTCTAATTCCAAAATTTCCCAGTTACCATTCTAAAGATATTTCCCATTATTTAGAATTTGAAGTTAAATATGTACATCAATTACAAAAATGTGATTATTTAGAAATTAGGACAATATTTCATATTTATTGGTCTACTGTATTTTAATTTTAAAGAAATTCTGGCTTCCTAATGAAGAGTCCCATGATTAACGATTGGAACTGATGATCTTCGAGTTAATGATTCTATGAAATGAGGAGCACCATTAGAAGCTGAAGGTGCTCCTGGAACCAAGAGGAATTGACATGAACTGCTGTGGAACTTCTCCTGTTTGCTGTCCAAGGTCCCAAAGTGTCCCTGGAAGGAGTGTCCTGGAGAAGGTTTGGAAATCTGGTGAGTGCTTCATAACGTGAGTGGAAATTTTCCTGTTTTTCATCCTCTCATGTTTTCTCCTTCCCTTTTTATTCGCCAAGAATCCCTAAGCAATTGCAGATATTTCTGAACTTCCTCAGAGTCGTTTCCTGCCCTTATCAAGATTTTGTCACAGAAATGAAGAGTTTAATCCACCTCAATCACATCTCAAATGGCAACCACTCCATCTCCTCAACCTTTGGAGCGTTCTGTGATGGGGTGGACTGGAGATTCTCCCCTGCTGCAGCCTCAGCAGCTGGGAAGGAGGGGAATGGTGATGGAAATCCAGCATTTCAAGGTTCAGGGTGGTTAGTCAGGCTGGGGGCTGTCCTGCCCACTTGCTGAATCAGGCACAAGGATTTATTTTCTGTTGCTTTATCATCATGAATCAAACATGGAAAAAGCCAAACTCGGGAATGGCACAAATCAATTTGTGTGGTTCTTTCTGTAACAAGAGAGACAAAAAGCAAGGGGGGGCCTTTTTTATCCTGCTTTCCATTTCAGCTGAATGTGTGCTGCTAATTGAAACCCATCTCCTGGGCTCCAGCTGGAGTTGTTCCAGACTGGAGCAGGGGGAGCCAAGGTAATGTCTGCTCGGATTTGTAAAGCTTTAACCTGCCTCAGACAGCAGATGAGTCCTTTCATTGCACACAATCCATGGGAGCACTTACAAATGAGTTTCCACATGTTAGAAAGCTCTTCCAGCCTGGTGGAAGAGCCTGGATAAAGTCAGGAAGGCAGGCAGGCAGGCTGGCTCTGGGAAAAGGAGCCACCACTCTCCTCCCTAGAGCAGCTCAGATTTGCTTCTCTCCTTGGGGTAGATCCCTGTACTCCTCTGAGAATAACATTTGGTGATTCCACAGGCTGTTCCTCTCTGATTTCACAGAATCCCAGAATGGTTTGTGTTGGAAGGGACCTTAAAGTTCATCCCATCCCACCCCTACCATGGGTAGGGACACCTTCCACTTCCTCAGATTGCTCCAAGCCCTGTCCAGCCTGGCCTTGGACACTTCCAGGGATCTAGGGGCAGCCACAGCTGCTCTGGGAAACCTGAAATACCAGCACAAGAACTACTGGAACCCTGATGCAGAGAGAGTTTTCAGGGTAAATGGTGGTGCTCAGAGTGAAGGGTTAAGACCAATGTCCTCTGCATCTCAGTCTAAACATTAACAGCACAAAACATCAAAGTTATACCCCCAAAAAACTGTCTGGCTGCTGTTTCTAAAAACCCACTGAAACATTCTGACTTCAGTTCTACAAATATTTCTCTCCTGATGTGTACATGGAGTTCATTAGTGACTGTCTGGGAGTAAAACCTTGAATATTTATCCATAGCCTAAAGCCCAGTAGTCACATTCAGTGAAATCATCTCGTAACTGTGCACTGGTTGTGGTTGCCCACATAATTGGGAGAGATGGTGAAGTACTTAAGTGCTTCTAGTGAGCTTTGTGTCAAAGTTATTTCAGCAGGAATTTGTCTTTGGTGTTGTTACAGACCCGGCTGGAACCCCTTTTTAGAGCACAGCTCTAATTTCAGCAGAGATGAAGAAATCTCTCTGATCATTCCCCTCTGAGAGGAGATTTCCTGGGTTAATTGGACAAACAATGACATTTTGAAAAATTAGAGGGTTTGGCCATTCCAAAAATATTCTGAGGATATTTTGCTTCCACAGCTTGACCTAAAAAGTGTTTAACTTGCTGTGCTGCAATGCCATTTCTTTGGGAAGTTTTAGTGCAGTTTGGAGGGCTCTGGATGTCTAATTCCAGCATGGTCTGTCAATGCTCCAGGAGAGGGGTATTATTTTCTCTCCCCAAACCTATTCCAGTTTAATTAAAGAAAACCAGCTTATAATTCCAGCATGAAAACCATCGACACTCAAAATCAGGGAAATTGCTATTCATGCTCCACTTAAAACTTTGAGTCCTAAAGGGAGCTGCAGTGGCACAAAACGAAAATGATCCCATTTATTCTAGATAATTTCAGAAATAATGCATTCAGCATATTTAAATATATTTAAAAGAAGGTGACTTCAAAAGCAGAACTCCATCCGAGCAAAATACTGTTCGGTGCAAGATGATCCTGCTTGGGTGGAGCCTTGTGGGTGTCTTAGAAATGTTACCGTCCCAAGATGTTTACAATTTCTTTATCAGGTGGTTTTCGTGTCTGGAAGAGGCGTGTGACACTTATTTTTAGGTTCTGTCCTTTTCTTTCTCTCCTTGCAGCTCCCCCAATATCGGTGTTTCCTTAGAAACCCTGGCTGTCAGTTGGCATCAAAAAAATCTGAGATGACACCGAGCTGGCTTTTGGGGGAGGTGATTCTTGTGCAAACAACGTGTTTTCTATCACTGGCAAAACTCTTGGCTTTAATCCTCATCCTGAAAACAATAATTTCAGTCAAGATTTAGGAGAGGGAGGGGCCCTTCTGTGCTTCCCTTTGCATTCCTGGTTGAGAACGAAGATTACTCCGAAGAAAAGCTCATTGCTATGCAGAGGTGGAACCTTTTAAAGCCCTAGGTTGATGCTGGATGGATGTGTTGTCATGAGAGCTGCATGCTGGGCTTGCATAACTCTTTGGAGGTGTTTATGTACAAGCTCTCCCAAGGGTGATGTTTTATCAAACCTTATTACAAAAGTGCTCTTCTCTGCAAGCCACCAAATGCTTCGGGAGCATTAAAATGCAGAGTTGTGTCTGGTCAAGGATAAGCAGAGGCTGTGTTTCATATTCATGGGAGAGATAACTCCTAGAAATTTCCAGAAGATTTTATAGGAGCTGCAGCTGTCCTGTGCTGTGGTCACCCACAGGGATTAGAATCCCAGAATTGTTTGGGTTGGAAGGGAACTTAAAGCTCATCCAGTTCCACCCCTGCCATGGGCAGAGACACCTTCCACTGTCCCAGGGTGCTCCAAAATCTATTCCACCTGGCCTTGGATGTTTTCAGGGATCCAGAAATCCCTGCCACATCCAGGGGTTTCTGGTGTATCTTTTAGTTCTTCCTCTAACACAAAAAAAATGCAGTTCAGAAAGAATCAGAGGGAAATACTTAAGGAAAGGTCACTCTGCTGAGCTGCTTTGAAACTCAGATAAAAGAACACTGATAATCCCATTACAGAGGAGCCACAGATGATTTAATTCAATCCTATAAACCAGGGGAGTCCACATGGAGCCTTCCCTGCCCTCAGGAAGTTTTTGAGCTGCAGGAGAAGGTGCTGGTGGCACCTTGAGCTTGGGCACAAGAGAAAAGGAACGGGATGGTGATGATGGGGGAAACTGTGTGGACATGGAGATGCTGAGGAAGGACATCCCATTCCAGGGTGATCCAAAACCTCACCTAAAGGAAACTGCAGCTTTATAGATTTGAGATTTTATTTATTTTTGGCTAATTTGGGCAGTGAAGCTCTGCCAGCCCTGGTGGGAGGGGGCACTTGATGCCTTCTCCTGCTTGAACCCCCTGAGGCCAACGGAGGAGAGTTTTATTTTCTGTTTGCAGAGTTCAGTTCTTTTCTCTCTTGAATCACAAACCTCAATTCTTTTATGATCCATGGCTTCAGGGCCTGCAGCACAAAATCTCTGCCAGTGTTACTAGGTCAGATCTGCTGTCCTCTATTTATGTTTATTTTATAACCGAGCAAGAAGGGTCAGGTTTGGTCTGTGGCAAAGGTCATTTTTCTGCGAGCAGACTTTGATGGACTGAGATACAAAAGGTGATAAAGTTATCACTTTGAAAAAGTCTCTTGTTAGAGTACAAATATTATGAATTCATTCCTTTTTTTGCCTTGAATTAAAACCCACCAAGTGCAGCTATCTTTGGTTCCCTCGTCTGACACGGCTTTGCCAGTCTGTAAATTTTCTTTCAAATTAGCAGCCCGAGTTTTCTTATCAACCCTTAGCCAGTTGCAATTACTGTCACTCTTTTCAGCACAGTTAATAGGTTTGTGCCAACAAAACTGAAACTTTTGTCAGGAATTGTGATTTTCTGAGTGCCCTGAAGTCGCCGATATTGTTTTAAACATAAGAGCTTTTTTAGACATGGGGGTGACAGGCAAAGCCAAACTTTGTTCTCTGACTTTCCAAATTGCAGTGGACAATTCAGCAAAAGCTGAGGGTGTGAAGGATTAGTTTTCCCCTCATTTTTTGTGAGGGATTATATATCTATATTTTTTATTATTTATTTTTTTAAGAATACAGTTTAAAGTAGAATAAACAGAACATGCACAAAACAGCTTTTGAAAAATGTGTGGTACAAATGCAGGGTCTTTTGGGAATCAGTGTGATGCATCTAAAATGCTGTTGAAAATGTTAATTAGTCCCATGTATCCAGTACAAAGGAGAACATTTTCATAATTAAGAAATATATAGAACTAAGAAGAAAATAGATTCAGATGCCAGGCAGCTGGACCTGCCTTGCTGTGTTTTCTCACTAATATTTTTGAGAAAGGATCTTTTATAGGAAAGAATCCTGTAGAGGTGCAGGTATTTCTCTGACAAGAAAGGCGGCTTCAGCTCTTTTCTGATGGAAGTATCATTAAGGATGCTTCACATCTCTTCCTGCTGTTTCCTGCCAGTGAATATTTGGACATTTACCCATTTAGGGGCTTTTGAGGTCATGGGAAAGGGATCTCTAACATATCTGGGGATTTCAGCTGCTGTGTAACCCAGGAAAGTTTGGGGTAGGGACCCTTGTCCATAAGGCTGAGGCAGGCCTTGCCCTTTGCATGGGAATTTCTGTAAAAAGTGAGGCTTTACAAGGTTTTTTTTTTTAAAAAAAAAAGAGCAAGTTTGCCTGATCTAAGACCATCCTTGATACGGGACAGTGAGACTGAAGAAGTGAGGCCTCATCTGCCTCATTGCTGCTTTTCTGTACTGAGCTGTGCAAGGAAAGAGTTCTCAGAGGATTTTTTTTTTGCTGAACACATATTAGCATAGAACACTGGGGGGGATTTTTCTGTTTTTCCAGGCTTTTTTGCTCCGAATGGGCCAGAGCAGCAGTGAGACCTCTCGGGCCCGGTGGCAGCCCTCGGGGCGCGGTGCGGGAACAGCCCTGAGACCATCTGCCATCGTGTCCTTCCCCTGGCAGTGGCCAGGAGCAGATGTCCAGGGCCAGAATTTAACAACTGGGCCGGAATTTAACACTCTGAGAGAGAATTCCTTCGGATATCCTCTCCAATGATCTGCTGTTTAAGGGTTTTCTGGAAGTGGCAGCTACATCACAGCCTCTAACAGCCCCCGGTGGGCCTTCCTGCTGGAAAGTCTGCCTCATTATCCCCTTGCACAATGGGATGGGATTTGAATGAGCAGAAATTCCTTCCTTTTTCACGCTGGTTAGGCCACCTCCAAAGCATTCTAATGGGATTTATCCTGATTTGACAAAGCTGAGGCAATGCTGCAGCCAGACCTCCCAATCCTCATGACTGGGATGTCCCTAAATAGGTGTTTGCTACCAGGGCTCAGCCTCCAAAGGATAAAGGACAAGAGTTGCTGTAAAAAAAGATGGTCCAAACTGCTAAAAATACCGTGTTCTGGGGTTTGAAGTCACATTCATGCTTCCAACAGAGAAATTAATTTGGTTGTCCCTGACAGAGCCTTTGCTCCCTGTGGGTTTCTCCACAGAACTGTTTCTTCAGGGGACAATTAAAACCCACAGTGTTGGGAGTGAGGGAGAAGAGGATGGACACAGTGTAATAATAGCAGGGCCCCAAATGCTCCTTTCATTACTTCCTTCTCTTCAGATCTCCTTCCTGGCCTGTCTCCTTGTTTGTTTTTGTTTTCCATCAGCAGGATCCAGTCTCCTTCTGAATATATTTCCCCGAGTAACTTGCTGGAAATAGCCCACATTTGATCCTACACAAAATGCTTTCATGGGGATCGAAATCCAGCTGAGTGAAGAACACTGGATCCAAAATATATATTTATAAAAACCAAATAAACTAAAAAGCAACCTCCCCCCAGCAACCCAACCTTCAGGAATAAAAGTTCCTGCTGATACCCTGTTTTTCCCTTTTTTCCTTCCCTTCACTCTTAGTTATATCTAAATGCAAAGTAGACAGCAATAAATCCAGGATCAGGCTCCCACCGTTCCTGTAGAACCATCAAAAATATTTGTTCCAAAATTTTTGCAGGGTAGTTGTAGGTTATTAAGAGTAAAACACTGGAGAAGTTTTTGGAAGTCTGGTTTGCTCCAGGAGGGGAGCCTACACCAGGAAGCTGCCCAGCTTTGGAGGAGGATTTCCACCTCACTCTGCTACTCCAACTCTTTAAAAACCCCATTCTGCTGGATTTTTAATTCCTGATTTCAAGCCAGGCCTTGGGTGAACAATTCTTACAGAAAAAAAAGAAATCTTTGCAACTTGAAGCATAAGATTTTTACCCTTGTGTGTTTCTTTCCACTTTTCTCACTCAAAACCTGACTGCCCTTCCTGAGCTTCCTCAGGCCTTGGGTGAACAACTCTTACAGGAAAAAAAAGGAATCTTTGCAACTTGAAGCATAAGATTTTTACCCTTGTGTGTTTCTTTCCACTTTTCTCACTCAAAACCTGACTGCCCTTCCTGAGCTTCCTGAGGTCCCAAACACCTTCTGTGCAAGTCTTCCTCTACCACCTCAGCCAAGTTAATTCCTGGGATATTTCCCATGCAAACATCAGCACTGGGTTATCCAAGTTGTTCTTCAGAACTCAGTGCCAGCAGTTCCTCGGGGTGGCAGTCCCTGAGATGTTCTGGTTAAGATCAATAGAGCTGTATGGTTGTTTTCAGGAGTGTTTAGTAAGAACTCCAGAGGGAGGATGTGACAGCCTTGCTCTGTGATGGATTGGAATGTCAGATCAGCATATGGTGAAAGGAGGGAAAAGGCAAGAGGGACAGCCAAACCAGAGCTCTTTTTTGAAACATCCTGGAAATTGGGTTGGTGACTAAATACAGCTTTCTCGCCACCAAAAGTACAGCAATAGCAGCAAAAAATTGGATCTGAAAATAAATACTTTTCTTTTTTTTTTTTTTCAGAAAATCATCACATTTTCCTTGTTCACTTTGGGCGATTGTTATTTTTCCCGGCAGGATTTCTCACTTTCCTGGAGAAACAATGAATCTATGAAACTTTCCGAAAAAACCAAACCCATTTTTGATGCTTCCCAGCCAAATCCCGGCATTGCTGTGTCAGCCAGCCAGGACAAACGTTGCACGAAGTACTGTGAGCCCAGTTCCCTGCTCTTTGTTCCCCCAAAAAGGCATTTTTTCCTTGGAATTGTCTGATTTGGTCTGACAGGAGCTCGGCATGTGAATAAAACACCCTGGGACATGAGTAATGATTGCAGAATCTGATGTTCTGCACAGAGCTGGGTGTAAGTGGGAATAAATAAAAAAAAAATAAGAGGGAAAATATTGTCCATTTTGCAATTTCATGTTCATTTTGCAGTGTTGGCTGAAGTGAGTTGTCTTGGAGCTGGCTCAGAGCTGGGAATTCCAAATTTCAAGTGTTCCCACTTGAGATTGGGGTGTTTCAGCAGGAGGTGCAATGGGCAATGATAGGATGGCAAACAGGGACAGGAGCTGAGCAGGGAGGATGAATATTGGCAGGATAAGGGGTGATGCAGATCTTAAAAGGTGTTTTGGAGATTGGTGACCAGCATTTCTCCTCATTTCTTGGAATGTGGTTAAAGGTGTGGAAGGATTCAGCAAAACCCAACCCTGCAGCTTCAGCTTAACAGGGATCCAACCAAATCCTGTTGTAGTCATGCATCCTATCCCAGTGTCCTCTATCCAGAATCCTGGAATTGTTCAGGTTGGAAAAGCCCTCTGAAGTCATTGAGTCCAGCCTGTGACTGATCCCCACCTTGTCACCAGCCCGGAGCCCTGAGTGCCACATCCAGGCCTTCTACAGACACCTCCAGGGGTGAGGACTCCAAACCTCCCTGGGAAGTCCCTTCCAGTGCTGGACCACCCTTTTTTTCCCATGGAGAAATCCCTCCTGATGTGTGTGTGAACACGTAGATTGTGGGCTGCCTTTGTTTTCTCATAACTTTCAGGGAATAAGAGCTAAAAGCTCTTATTATTATAATTATATGCACAGAATGCCACAAACCAAATCCTCAAACATAGAACATGTGGAGGAATAATTTGGGACAGTGTGGGAAGGGACAGATTCTTGGTGGGGATCTTCAGACACAAACAGCAAACCTTTCCTGACTGTGGCCAGAAACACCTCGGTGTTCCTCACTTTCTTCCAGGTCAAAACGACTTTAATTTGCAATTAACTGAATCATCTGCAGGGTCTGGAAGCAGTCTGTGTGCAGGAAGGATGTGCCACAGGAGGGAGGAAGAGAATCCTCGGAGTTATCAGTGTTTACAGCTCCTGACAGGATGGCTTTTAGGAATGAAGGTTTCGACGTGGCTTAGCACACGCATGCTGTAATTTGTCTGTCAGTTCTCTGAAAGTTCATTGGCATTGTCAGGTCGTGTTTAACTCAGTGGGGAAATATGGATTTCATCCCTGGTGATTTCACAGAGCCCTTTGATAGCCTGAAGGTTCCCCATTAGAACCACAACCTCCCATCTCCTCCCCACCTCCTTGGGAATTACTGCGCCTCTTTGGAGGACTTCAGCATGCACAGGACCCAAAATGAATCTGGAATGATTCCTTCAAACTGTGGGTCCTGTTTGAAAGGATTAAATATCTGATTGTGCAGAACACCTGCAGGTCTGGAACCCCTCTGGGTATCTGTGTGAGTAGGGGTTCATAAAGCCAAAAGAAAGGCATGGACAAAAATCAGTTTTCCTTGGTAGAAGATGGCACGTGCCAAATATAAAGGAGAGCTCCACGTGCTCGTCCAGAGAAGTATGACAGGAATATTTTGGCACTTTTCTTCCCCTTTTCATTTTTACAGGAGAGTAGGGAACTCTTTGCAGCACTGTACATGCTGGGCTTGGTCCAATATCAACAGAAAATCTCCACATTCATTGAGGAGCCTGGGCCAGAGGTGCCTCTGCCTTTCCACAGCTGTTGCAGGCTTCAGATGGAGACCAATAAACCTTCTGTATCTGGAGAACATTTAATTTTCCGTGCTCAGCCATTTCGTTAAAGGTGTTTCCAGACAACATTAACAAAAATAAAAGCTGACAGATTAAAAGGAACTCTTCATTTTGGAGGTGTGCTCCAAGCTAAAATAATTCTCAGTACTGATCATCCACTGTTCAAACCTGAGCTGTGCAAAGCATTCTCTGTGTGGGTTTGGATGGTTAAATAGTCCATGTAAAAATAAGAGTGTTTATAGCAAAACAGTCTTTATTATTTCTTTTCCACTCTTCTGTGGTTTTTGAAATCTGATTTCATGAGCACATACGTAGTTTCTATAGTGTCATTTTACCTGGTGAGTAAAAAGGCAATTTTTATAAACAAAACTTAGTGCTAACAAAAAACCTGCATCTCTGTGTGGTACAAATGAGCATAATTACAGTAAAACACTGCTTTTAAGGGTGTTCAGCTGCTGTCAGCATGCCTGACCCACAGCAGAATTGGATACACATTCTGTTCCTGGAAAAACAGACAGGAGACGTGGGTTCTATTGGGCACATCTTGAAGACAAATTTTAACCATCAGAAAAAAACCTTTTAATTATCAGAAGCCAACTATTTAACCATCAGAAGCCAAAGGACACCATGCTGACGTTGATTTTCAATCTGAAACTGGTTAACAAATTGGAGGGTGGAAAGAACGGAGAAATACATTCTGTTCCTGGAAAAATAGACAGGAGATGTGGGCAACTTGAAGACAATTTTTAACCATCAGAAAACAACTTTTAACTATCAGAAGCCAACCTTTAACCCTCAGAAGCCAACTTTTAGCCATCAGAAGCCAAAGGGCACGATGCTGACATTGATTTTCAACCCGAAGCTGGGTTAACAAGTTGGAGGGGAAGAATGGAGATGATTTTTCTGCTGACTGCAAACAACTGGCTGTTTGTTAAACTCCAAGGGTAGATCATTCCCACGTGTTTCTGCCTTGTTGTTTGGCCTGGGCAGAGCTGGCTGTGCAATAAGGGATGTGCCAGGCTGGATCACTGTTAATGCTCAGTCTCCAGTGCTGTTTGTCTGGAACACCAGGTGCTCTCCAGTAGCGCTGGGGTGTCCTGATCTGCTGCAGGTTTGAGGGGATCCCACCCTGACAAGCTGTCACACCATCCCTGAGAGGGAGAGGAAAAGTGTGTGAGGATGTGACAGACACAAGGACTCCTCCTGAAACCCCTCAGGCAGGACCAGGTGCTGTAGGTGGAATTCTGGAATTGGATATTTCCTCCCAGGCTTCTCCAGCACCTCAGCAAAGCTTTGCCAGGATGTGAAGAACATTTGCTCGTCTCCACTTTGTTGTTCCACTCTCACTGCAATTCGTCTCCAGAATTCAAGAGTGGAAAGAACTCTGAGCAAGTCACGATAATAATTCTGTGGCTGTCTTGGTAATGCCTCCATAATTAACATTTGTCCTTACAGATACAATAACTCCCTGTAATGCAGACATAAATATTCCATTTTAAATAGGCACCTGAGTTCTGGGGATGAGTGGTGTAAACTTTAATTACATTTCACAAGTGCATTTCCCTCATAATCCCATATTTTTCATTAGACACAAAATAACATTTCTGCTCCTTTTGGATACTTTTTTTTTTCTTTGCTTTGGTCTGTTTAAATACAAAAAAAAATGTGAACAAGTAGAGGAAAGCCTGTTGACTTAGACAAATTAAATATGTAGAGAGTAATTCATACAGAAAGTTTAATTTTTTTTCCCTCTGTCTCAATAAAGATATGATAATTTTTTGAATCAAAGTCTTAAGCTTCATAGTGCTACCATCTCTTCAGGAAAACAAATGCTAGATTCATTTGAAAGTTATTTAACATGTTACAAAGATTAATCTCTCAGCTGTTATTGAAAGCACATGTTGAGTTTTGGTAATTCAAAGAAATATAAATACAATTGAATTTGATGAGGGTCTCTATTGATGGAATACAGACTTTGCTTTCCTACCAGGATTTACCTGCTAATCTCATTTTTCCATGTAGGAAACCGCAGCTGAGTTTGGGCAGAAATGGAACTTGAGTTTTATTCTGAAGGTGATCCCTGTGAGTAGAAATATCACCTTAAACTGGCTCATGGAATTCATACAAAGGGTGGAAGGACAGGACAAGGGGGAAGGGCTTCCCATGGCCAGGGGGCAGGGAGAGATGGGATCTTGGGAAGGAATTGTTCCCTAGGAGGCTGAGGAGGGGCGGGGATGGAATTCCTAAAGAAGCTGTGGCTGCCTGGAATTGACCAAGGCCAACATGGGTGGGGTTGGAGCAGCCTGGGACAGTGAAAGGTGTCCCTGCCAGGGTAGGGGTGGGATGGGATGGGATTTAAGATCCCTTCCACCCAAACCATTCTGTGATTCCGTGATTCCCTGAGATAAAACTTCAGCTGTTGTCTAAAACGATAAATCAAAAGTTCAGGCTTAAAGCAGAAATTTCTGTCATTTCTGAAAATAGACTCAAGAGTTTAACGTTGCATGTTTGGTTGTTTCCAATTGACAGATCCTTTTTCTCTCCCTCTATTTATTGAATATTATCTCTCCTTTCTGCCTGTCGTGGCAGTACCTGAAGTTGTGTGATACGCAGGCTTTGGCAGCGTTATTGACTTAAAAAGTTCCTGTGTCCTTCACATTCCCTTGTGTTCAACTCCCCAGATAAGTTCATGCTTATATTCTATAGATCTGATCCAATTTATTTCAACAACAAGATATTGCTTGGAAGGAAATACTTCCTGCTCTCTATCTTTAGGAATTACCTAAATGTGTTAAAAATCTGAACCTAACTATTTTTCACAATTAGGCTGATGGGGCTTGATGCCTTTCTGAGGGAAAAAACCTGAGAAATATACCCAGAAGAACAAATCATTAGATGTGATAAGCCAGGAGGTCCAGTTTTCCTGATAATTTGTCTTAATTATCTTTTGGGTTTTTTTATTTAACTCTGGGCTACTTGTTTATATTGGAAGTAAAAATAATCCCTCTGTCATCCTTGGATATTCCCAACAGCCAAGAAAGTCTTTTCCATCTATTTCCCCTCATCTCCCCAGTCCCTTGCAGCCAAGTTGCTTTCCAAGGTATAATTAATTTATGGTTTGTGCCCCAAGGAGGAAAAACTGAGTGCTCATCAGTGTGATGTTCTAGCACTTCAGTGCATTATTTTTGGGGATGTTATTGTGTTTATTCCACTGCCCATGGCAAACAAACCTGGATTCTTTGCCCTTCGTTTCCTTCTTGAGCACAATAAATCTAATTCTGGCACTAATCATATTACAACCACTTTTTATGATGGTAATTCAGACTAAAAAGGGCCTGATTTTTGTGCTCCCACCGTAGCTGGTTGGGAGGGAGGTGGGTATCCACTGAAATAGTAAAACACAAAATAGAATGCCCAGAAATTGGCTTTGTTCTAAAAGAAAACCTCAATTTTATTTGTTTTAAAGTGCTTTGTGATGCAGAGTTTCTGCACAGGGCAACAAAATATGCACAATTCTTGGTCCAGTTCATGCCACACTTTTTTACTTGCTTGGGAACCTGAATTTCAGCTCCTTATCTGAGAGTCTCAGCCTTTGTGGACAGTGGCAGAGCAAAAATCCCATTGCCAGCAGGTCCTGTTGTAACTGTCTGCACTATTTTAGCAATTCCAGGTAAGCTTGTGAGTAATTTTAGTTTTACAGAGACTGAAAGGATGTTTGTTTTTTTTTTCCAAAATGGTGAATATTGGTCCCATTTTTATCCAGAGATTTTTATTCATTTTATTACTTTTTAATTTGGCATTCTATTTTCTCTTCCTGTTCTAAACTGAGCTGTCAAAAACCAGTGTAGTGTCTGGGAAGTGTGCAGGGAGAAGGGAAAAAAGTCATATTTGTGTGTTCTTTTATCTCCTTAATTTACCAGGAGACTCAGTCTGACCCAGGACTTCAACAGAGAGAAAATACATTTAATGAACAACACAGGAAAAGAAAGAAAAGAGTAAATAAGCTACAAAATGTGATATTTTGGTGGATAAGACTGAAATGATATATATATTCTATACAGTCAATCAGAAATATTAAATATCTGAGTGCTGGTGAATTGTGATGGCATCATAAAGGGGGTAGGGAGATTCTTAGCCCAAAATGACAGAATTTCCTTCCCTAAAACTTGGGAAATTCTCCTTAAAGAGGACATCTGAAGTCATCTGCATGAACCTGATGTTTATTTTTCACAATGAAATATGGTATTTTCTGACTTTCTCCTCTAAATACCAGAAAACGTTGTTGCTGCTGTTTGTAATTAATAATTCTTGGCATTTTTGCTGCACATTTTACTGGCTATATTTATAGAACTGAATTTAATTCAACCTCACATTAGGAATACAAATATATTAAATCCCTAAGTCATGGTTCTTCTTTTTTTTTTTTTTTTTTTTTTAACTCCTCACATACATTTAGTTCAAGCTACACTTCCAAAATTCCCATCTGTTCTGCATGTAAATCCAGCTAATTATACACTGATTGACAAGGCTATAAAAGGACATTTTTGGGGAGATGATAGGTTTGGGAGCTGCACTAAAAATTCCCACATGGAGGCATTCTGCAGTTTTCCCATGGAAACTCTGTGTGGGAGTCAGGGGGATACAAACACACACAAAAGTGTGCTCTGGCTGTCACCTGTGTGGTGTCAGAAAGGTTTTGGGGTTTTTGTGCGTGTTTATCCACGCTGGAGTAAACGTGACTGTGGGGAGGGGTCAATAATCCCAAATAACTCCACAGCTCCGGTAGGAGCCCTGCCCAGCCCTCCCCTGGATCAGCAGTGATTCCTCAGGCTCTGCTCTTGGCTTGAAGGGCAGCTGGAGGGATCCCAGAGAGCTGGGCTCTTGTGGGATCAGAGAATCCCAGAGTCACTGAGGTTGGAAAACCCTCTGAGCTCATCAAGTGCCCGATGCCCACCTTGTCCCCAGTCCAGGGCTCTGGGTGTCACCTCCAGCCCTTCCCTGGACACCTCCAGGGATGGGCACCCCAAACCTCCCTGGGCAGCTCCTCCCAATGTTTATTGACCCTTTCCATGGGGAAATTCCTGCTGTGTTCACCCTGAGCCTGCCCTGGCCCAGCCTGAGGCCGTTCCCTCTCCTTTTGAAGATTGCAGATAAAAGTACCAATCTGTATTTTATATTTTCTGATTTCACAGTATTAATGTGATGCTTGTTGATCACATCAACAAGGAATTCCTGGCTGTAGACCCCAGGTGTTTGTAGAGAGTTTTAGATAATTTTAATGGGATTTTGAGGATTTACTTTTAACATAGAGGGAGGAAACAACAGAGTTCAAATGCTCCTCAGATTCTGCCACAGATCCATGTCATGGCTATCTTGCCATTCCTTTTCCTTCAGTGAAATTTGGGGAATGCAGTTCTGGAGCACCATTTAACCCTTGTGGGAACAGGTAAATCTGGGAATGATGTGTTCTGGAAATGGTTTTCCATGAATGGAAATCCCCCTTTCCTTCAGTGAAATCAGGGTGCATGGGATGCAATCCTGGAGCACCATGTAGCCCTTGTGGGAACAGGTAAATCTGGGAATGATGTGTTCTGGAAATGGTTTTCCATGAATGGAATGGTTCATCTCCCTGTCCTCCAGGGGTATGCACAGGATCCAATCCAGGAGCATCATTAAGCCCTTGTGGAAGAAACTAAATCTGGGAATGTTTTGTTCAGGAATGAAGCGTCTTTCCACGGATGGAATGGCTCATCCTCTGTCCAGTGAAATTTGGGGGTGCATGGGATGCAATCCAGGAGCATCCTTTAGCCCTTACAGGAAAAGCTCAGTCTGGGAATGATGCGTTCAGGAGATGGTTTTCCATGGGTGGAATGGTTCATCCCCCTGTTCTTTAGTAAAATCAGGATGCACAGGAGGCAATCCAGGAGCATCATTTATCTCTTGTGGGAACAATCTGGGAGTGATGTGTTCCAGGAATGAAGAGGTTTTCCATGGGTAGAATGGTTCATCCCCGTGTCCTCCAGGGGAGTGCACAGGATGCAATCCAGAGCCGTCGTTAATCCTTGTGGGAGCAGCTAAACCTGGGAATGAGGTGCCTTTCCATGGATGGAATGGATCTATCCAGAAGCTCTGCTCCAGAAGGAGAATGTCAAGCACCTCCCAAGGTAATTAATCACCCCCAAACTCCCGTCTAATTTAATGAGTCGCAGTTCACAGAGCAGTGTCAGCAAGGACCAAAACGTTGGCTAAGGTCTGAGGGGAGCCTTAAATCAGGGAAGAGCATCACTAATGACTGCTGGAAGTCAATCCAAAGGCTGCTCTGAATTTCAGACTAACATTCCTAATCCCTCCTCACTGCTCTCAATAACAGCTCCACCCCTCAGCCCTGAGGGTGAGAGAACACTCGTGGTCCCTGTGCCAGGGATGGGTGGGAGCTGGACCCTTCTGCCAGTGATATTCCCAATTTCCAGCCAACAGAAATACAGGATCTTTCCTCTCATTCCCGGGAAATTGCACTTCACTCTTTCAGCGCTCTTTAATTTTGTTGCCGCCATTTCAGGGAAGTGTAAATTCTAAAATGTGGTGGATTTGATGCTAGGAAATTGTGTAACTGATAATTAGACCCCAGCCTGGACCCCTTACAACAACTGGCTCCATGTTTTGAGCCAGTTCTTTCCCTCTGAATTCCATGAGGGTCTTGGTGCAATAAGAGGAGCAGGTTTCCAAATAATGCAACTTCTGGCTGAATGAGACTTTGATTTTAGCCTTTCTTAGAACCAGGGCTACAAAAATATTTGGTTTTTTTTTTCCTTGTAGCCTTTAATTTATACAAGAACCCATAATAACCAGTGCTTAGCCACCAGGAGGTTGCATTTATTTAAATCAATATCTAATTAGCTTCCTTTCACTCCAGAACTTTAAGGAATTTAAGCAATTAAGTTTGGGCAATGATATCCTCCTGCTTGCTTTTGTTTCTGCTTGACTAAATTTTGCCTGTAATTGATAATTTCTAGACCACCAAATCACATAGATTTCTTTAATTTGTTGGTCTGCTTGTGTATTTTAAGGATTTTTAAAAATTATTTTGGGGTTCAAGAATCTTTCCTTTTAACTTTCTTTTTTTTTCCAGCCAGCGGAAAATGAAATTAAAGGATAAGAAGAGGGATTTTTATGGATTCACAAGACAATGCAAAGGTGAGATTTTCTCTTACTTCTACCTTGAAATTGCTTTGATTAAGAGATAAAAAAATTATTTCTGTGCCAAGAAATATTTGTAAAATGTACAGATTCTGATTCATAGGCAAAGCAGAATATTTGAGGAAATTTTTAGAGAAATCCCTTTGAGGAACTTCTTGTGGTGGCGACAGGGAAATCTATCCCATGATACTTTACGTATTTGATACAATTAATTTTTAAACCATTTAGTAAGTTGAAATGATCTTTCTCTTTTTTTACAAGCAGGACATGAAAAGTAAAAATGAGAAAAATCAGTCTTCCCCTTCCAATAGAAATATTAAATACATGAAAAATCAGAGCTGGGACAAAATATTTCTCCTGTGTTCTTTGTAAAGAACCTGAGAGGTCTCACAAAAAGATCCATTAGGAAGGATGATTCCCTGCATGGTGATTTGTGGAAATCACAACTTTCCAGGAAAAAATGGAAGCGCTGAGGTTTTTTTTTAAATCCATGAAAAAATGAGCAACCATTTTGGGCGGACCAGAACAGCTGATACACTCCTGCCAACCTCGTTTCTTTATATAAGTGGTTTATTTATATATGGAGATGTATGCAAATCCTCGACACCGAAAACACCCTGTAAGCAACGGAATTTACAGGAAATCAAAGAATTCCTGGAGCTGCCAAAGAAACTCTGCAGAACCAGAGATCCCCACTGAAGGAGGGCCCTGGTTTGGAGTTTTGGGAGTGTTTTAAGAGTTTTCAGGTTCTGATATTAAAAACTGACGTTAATGGTTGGACTTGATGACCTCAGAAGAGTTTTCCAACCTGATTGATTCTGTGATTCCATGATTTTGGGGTGGCGTATATGGAATATTCAACACAAAAATGTCTGAGCGGATTTATTTTCTGCCGGATTTCAGGGCCTTTTCCTGAGTAAACTCATCATGAAAATGGTGCATTGTGGATGGGTATCACTGGATTTAATTTGCACCTTTGACAGGAAAAGTGGCTGCCTGTTGTATTCTAGGACAGAGAATGCTTCAGAGCAAATATCCCAGAAGGAATTTTACATTATTACAGCACTGTCAACCTGAAATTGGACTTTCTAGGACTTGGAAATCCCATTGACACAGAGATATCAATTGTAACAAATAACCTCTTGGCTCACTTTATTCCTATTCACCTTATTCAGCCTTATTGAATTAAGGAAATATAAAAATAACCCACTTGCTGAATTTTTCTGGATACGTATTTGTCATTCATGTCAGTACAAAAATAGCTCGATTTTTCTGGTGTGCCTTTTATTTTTCTCCCCCAAAAACTTCAGAACAGATTTTTTGAGCTGCCTGGGAAAAAAGTTGCCTCAGAGATGACATTTCAAAGATCCAACCCAATAAATCAAGATATTGTGGCCATTTCCCTGTATTTCTAAGCTCGTTGTTGGGAACAACAGCCTGATAATTGTGGCTGCTCATGCCATTAATGAAGCAAAGCCATCTGAAGCTGGGATTTTGCAATCTTTTCTGCATATGAATAGTCTGAAGTTCAATGTAATCTGATGATCAAGACCCACTCGAAGCATTTGATTGTGCAAGTTGTTTGTTTTTTTTGGTGGCGTGGTTTTGTGGTTTTCGGCTCCCTTTGACTCCCAAGTGGCTGGAACGTTGTGAATCACAAGTGGGGGAGCAGCTAAATGGGGAAAGAGAAGCAAATAGATAAAACAGAAGAGAGTGTTGGATTCTCTCTCCTCTACCCCAGCTCTGGGCACACAATGGCAGCTCCTGACTCAAGGAACGGGAGGGGAAAGAGTTGGGGTTTCCAACAATCCCCTGATATTTTAAATGTGAGCTTGTAGGGTAACTCAGGTTTGCCAAATGCTGACATTGTGGGTTTTGGATTCTCCATGCTCAGGGTTTTTGGTGTGTTTGGGGCAGAATCTGACCCCAGTCTGCATCCACAGATGCACCCTCTGCTTGCATCCCAAAATTTTTGGCTCATCCAGATCCAGCAATGCCAGTCCATGCAGAGCAAGGTGAGGTGAGGTGGCCTTGAAGAGCATGAGGAGCACACACAGGTCCTTGCTTGGTGCTGATAATAAAATAAAAAGAGAAAATTCTCCTCCTGATCTGTGCCACACCCCACAATTTCATTTTTTTCTTTGCCCTTTTCTGTCTGATGGAGATGTTTGGAAGTGTGGTTTGATGGCAGCCCACAACAGAAACTGATCATAGGAAAGTATTTTTAATAAGGGCATGCAAGAATGAGCCAAATCAAATGTAAACAACTTTTTTTTTTTAGCGTAATCTGCCTCAAGAGAAGTGGCAGATTCACCTCTAGCACTAATGAGTGAATACATTCCAACCTCACTTGATTTTCTAACAACTTCTTACAGGAAAAATACACAGGATATCCTATATACAAATATATGGAAGTGAAACTTGATGATCCCACGTGTCCATTCCAGCTTGAGGTATTCTATCGTTTATGAAACAAAGGCTGCAGGTAAAAAATGAATTTTAAAAACAATCCTGCCACTGAATTAAAGCAACACTGCAGGTGCTTTCTGTCTTGTTTGGGACTAGAACAAGGTTGGTCCAGTTGGATCTGTAGCTTATCAGTTCTTGGTGGCTTTTAATGATCCCTGGTTTTCAGATGTATTTATCCATGCCACACACACCTTCCATGCCACACTGAGACATTGCTGGTGGGGACATGAAGTTGAGTCTCAGGTTGTTCTTTTTTAATATGGAAAGTGTTAAAATATCCCATTTGGTTGAAAAAATTCATTATTTCCTAGTCAGTCTCTTTCTTGAATATGTATTTTCCCAAAATATGTCTGAAGTGTTCCTTTCACCAAGATTTTGAGGTGAAAATAAATATTAAGGTTTTGGAGCTGGCCAACAAGCTGGAAAATCAATTTCTGAACCAGCTTGGTGTACAAGATGTTCAAAATAAGAGAGCAAGCAGGATGGAGTCTTCATTCCTACCTGGAGGATAAAGCCCAGCTGTTCCAGATCCATGAGAAATACAATTATTAAAAACCACTAATGAGACTTCTCAGGTGGCACAACAAACTCACCTGTATCTTATCTCTATGCTTAGCAAAGAGATTTTTTCTGGAAAGAATGGTTAAAAGCAATGTTAAGACAGGAAAAAAAGGAACTATTTGCTGCACAAATTCTCTGCTTTCAGCTTTATTTTCATTTACAGCCGTGTAAGCTGAGTATAAAACGCAGCTATTTTGACTTTGTAGTATTTCACGTCTCGTTTGAACGGTTTTAAAAATTGATTGAAGGCAGCCAAGAATTGGACCTTTTCCCTCTTCTCTTGTTCCGTGGTGCTTGGTTTTATGTGGCACCTTTTCCACTAAAAAGGCACAGAGGAGACTAAACAGCAAAATAAAAGCCTGCCATGCTCTACTAAATCTTATTACCCAAACCAGAATCATTTGAATGTTTTAAAAGTTTTATCTGCTGGGTCCCTGTGGGAAGGGAATGTTGGGTTGGTGGCGGATTTATTTTCCCTAAATTTCTGAATTTCAATCAGGTTTGCTCTAATAGCTGTCAGCTGACCTGATTAAAGCCTACCTCTCCTCAAGTTGATTTAAATCAATTTGGCTGCCACACAGCAAGCTGAAATCCATGCTGGCCATCTGCTACGTGAAATTAATTTATTTTGGAGAACTTTAATTCAATTACCAGGCCCATATTCCATGGCAGGTGTAGGAGACAAATCCATATTTCAGGTTCCTATGTGGGATCTGGTGTAGGCAACTGAGGAGTGAGAGGAGGGCTTGGGTGATATAAAGGGAGTAAGACAGGATTTCCCTGAAAGCATTAATTACAGTTTCAAAGCAGAAGATTTAAACAGGCTTTGGAATCAGGAATATTTAAAAGACTCATATTGTGACCTCGCAAATTGCTGCTGGTGTTGCACACAATGCTAGAAATTATATAAATACTGTGACTCGGTTAACATTTCAAATCTCTGACTCACAAATTACCATGAAAATGGGGAACATTTCAGGATCAAATGAGGCCTTTACCCATTTCTTGGCTTGGGGTTGTAGATGTGGAAGGCCAAAGTGGCTGAGCCAGATCACGTGTGGCTTTTGTGTGGTGTTGGGAGCCCTCGTGTCACATCTGTCAGCTGTTGGAGGAGCTGCACTCCACGGATCCGCTGGCATCCAGGGTGTGAATGCTCCCATCCAACAGGAAAACGTGGAATTGGGGTTTAAAAGTTCAAACCAACTCCTGGAAAATGTGAAACTGAGGTTTAAAAGTTCAAACCAGCTCCTGGGCTGCTCCTGGAAAACATGGAATTCAGTTTGTTTAAAAGTTCAAACCAGCTCCTGGAAAACAAGGAATTGGGGTTTAAAAGTTCAAACCAACTCCTGGAAAATGTGGAATTGGAGATTAAAAGTTCAGACCAGTGCCTGGGCTGTTCTGTTCTCACCACAATGGTTGTGGCTCTTCCTTATTTATCAATAAAAAAGTAGCCTTGATTTTCTAATTCCAGGGATGGTTCAGGATGGAGATCAGCAGGAATTTCCCCATGGAAAGGGTGCTCAGGCCTTGGAAGAGGCTCCCAGGGAGGTTTGGAGTGCCCATCCCTGGAGGTGTCCAAGGAAATCCTGGATGTGTCTCTCAGTGCTCTGGGCTGGGGACAAGGTGGGGATTGGACTCCATAATCTTGGAGGGCTTTTCCAATCTCAATTATCCTGGGGTTCTTTTCATGTGTTTTAAAGGAAAACTTTTGGTTTTCCTTCAAAATTTAATTTCCTTCAAACTTTAGTTTTTCCTTCAGACAGCTCAATGCTGAAATGGTTTGGAAGAGAAAGGAAGAAAATATTTTGCCAAACTGCTGTAAATCTGTTTATTGATAATCATCTTATGAGAAATTGATAGATTTTTACTTTTAATCCTAATTTGGGAGGGAAAATATCCCAAATATCACTACAATAAACCCATTTCTTCCCCAGCTCTACTCAACCTGCAGATTTATTTCACTACAAATTCAGTTACCTTCTCCTGAAAGGTCAAATAAAAATGGTCTTTTGCTACTGGCTTGACATTTTATTAAAATCCTGTTTTATCATGTATAGGAAGAGAAGTGGTGGTGTGGGAATGCACAAGAGTGGACAGGGGAGTTCTGCCAGTTCCGGCCACTGGATCTGCATCTCTGAGCCTCATCACCATAGTGAATATATTTTTCTCAGCTCGGTTTCTCACAATAAAATTGTTCTTAAGTTTCCATATGCTTTTTGGTTTTGATTTTGTTGTTGTTGTTGTTTTTGTTTGTTTGCTTGGTTGGTTTTGGTTTTTTTTGTTTGTTTGGGGTTTTTTTGTTTGGGGTTGGGTTATTTTGTTTGTTTGGGTTTTTTGTTGGGGTTGGTTGGTTGGTTTCATTTTTGGTTTTTTTTTGGCTTTTTTGTTTGGTTGGTTGGTTTTTTTGCTTTGTTTTGTTTTTGTGGGCTTTTTTAGAATTTTTTAGTCCTCCTGTTAATCTGGATTTTCACAAATATCCATCAATTGTGCTGCCACATCCCCCTCCTGCCACCAGCATGATCTGGGAAGTCCTTGAGGGGCACCCAGCTCTGGAAAGCAGCAGGAGCTGGGAATTCCTGCTCTGAACAGCAGCAGAAATGGGGAATTCCTGCTCTGAAAAGCAGCAGAAATGGGGAATTCACACTCTGAAGAGCAGCAGAGTGAGGAGCTACTACAACCACCCCGAGCATGAGCAGCTTGCACTGTGGTGGCCTCAGTTTTCAGCCACCTTTGCTTCATTAAGGCAATTCCATCAGAATTAAGGGAAGAGTTAGTGCCTGCTTTAAGGGCCTATAATCAGAATTAATGAGTTTCATCTCTCAGAGCCATTAGATTGTTAATCAGGACATGGGGAGTTCAATAAAGGGGGTTGACGAAGATTTATGGTGTTACCAAAATGGAAAAGAAGAGAGATAGTTTTTAAAAATGAATAAATGTTGGTGGGTTTCCATGTTTGCCACCCCTTTAGGGAAAAATAAACCCATAAATCCATCACTGCTCTACAGGCAGAGTGGGATTTCTTTCACCTGATTTCATGTTTCTGATGAACTCGTTCCCATTCTGGTGAACAGACATTGTGAAATGCATTCAGGTTCCCATCCCTCATTAAGATTTACTCAAATTTTGAATAGTTTCTTAGTTTTTTCCCCCTTTTTCATGCCCTGTTTTCCTCACACACTTTTGTGTTCAGTTGAAGTTCATGAGGCTGTTGTGAGGACGCAAATGTAGATTTAAAAAATCATTAATTACACATTTTAAGCAGAAAAAAAAAAAAAAAAACCACCAAAATCTGAATGAATAACCACCCTCTACCATGGGCAGGAACATTTCTCACCCTCCAGGTTGCTCCAAGCCCCATCCAACCTGGCCTTGGACACTTCCAGGGATCCAGGGGCAGCCACAGCTGCTCTGGAAAATCCATTCCTTGCTGCCAAATTCCAGCATCTTCAAACTCTACTTGGGCCAGTCCATCCTTATTTCCCAGGGTTCACTTTACATGCAACACAAAAATGGTGGAAATTCTAATAAAGGGGAAATTTTCTAAGGGCTAAAAGCATTTTTGCCATTGCAAAGCATTCACCAGCTCCCATTAAATATTTTCTCTTTTTAATTGCAAATGACAGCTCAGAATGGCTCTGTTTTTACTGCACTTTGGAACATATTAGTTTTTTCCCTTCAGGGAAAGAAATGAATTTTCCCCTCCAATCAAATGTAATCTAGAGCATTTAAATAATTCTTTTCCCAAACACATTCTTCAGTCCTGCCTATGAATGAAGACAGAGGTTTATTCTTGCGCTCAATTTTTAAGTTTTTTTTTTTTTTTTTCCTTTTTTGTTTTTCAGTTTGGATTTTTCCATTGTGCTCAATTTTTAAGTTCTTTTTTTTTTTTCCTTTTTTTGATTTTCAGCTTGGATTTTTCCAGTGGAAATTAACCAATTTTTCAATGCAATTATGAAATTCCAGTTTTCCCAGCACATTTCTGACTAATGTCTGTCCATTCACCTAGAGGGAAGGAATACAGAACTGACTGAGGGAATGCAGAGCTGTATTCAACTCATTTCTGGTTGATACAATCACAGGTCTCCAGGTCCTATTGCGACTGCAGGACTGAATATCTGCTTTTATTTCAGTTTAGTGTTTTAGAGGATGAGAGGTCACAATTTCCTGTCAGCAGCAAGCTGTAATTATATGTATTTATATTAAACTTTCCAGATCCCACTCATTAACATTTCCTTGGCACAGGCACAGTTTATATTGTGATGTAGTCCTTTTGTGGAAAGGCTGTGAGGGCTCTGGTGATCTTTGACTTGCTGGTGTTTCCTCTTCTGAAAATGCTGGGGCTGCATCAAAACAGAAGCAAAGAAGAGGAGAGAACAAAGCCTGAACTCTGGGTTTTATTTTATTCAGCTAAACAACCTCATTCCATCATAGCAACACTGATTTAACTCAATGAAATCAACAAAAGCCATTAAGAGCTCAAGCCTCTGTGCTGTAACTGCTCCTTGATGCTCAGAAAACTTCTGCTGAAGGCACCTCTGGAGAACATCTGGCCAAAACTTCTGCTCAAGCAAGGACTGAAACAAAGTCAGATTTAACTTCAGAGCTGGGCCAGGCTGCTCAGAGCCTTGGTCACGCAAGTTTGGAACATTTTCCAAGCAAATAAAGACACAACACATTTCTCTTCCATCCTGAGCTCTGCAGGGGCGTAACTTTTCTCTCTGCTTCCCAAAGATGGGAAGGCACAGCTGGAAATACTGCCCTGGGCTGAATTCTCCACCTTTCCCTTCTTCCCCACTGAAAATAAAATTGTCATACACAGTTTTAAGTAGCAATAAAAATAACTCTATTGTCGTCACAGTGACTATTCTAATGAAGGCTTAATTAGAAGAAAATCAAGGGGGATACTTTGAAAGACACTTTTCCTCAGAGAGAGGAATTTTATTTGCTTGATTTTTTTCTTTGTCCCCAACTCCTCCCTGTGTTGTTTTAAGCTGCAAAGGCAATAAAAACATTCTAGGGAAAAATATATTTAGGTGGATTTTGGCTTTTATTTCTGACCACTGAAGAGTTGTTTTTATCAAGGTGGATTTCTTCAGTGGGATCCATTAGTGGAACAGGGTGTAATTAATGGTTCACCAAATACCCCACTGCTCTTTCCCATGGTTTTCTTGTTCAGGTTTCCTTTTGTTTGAACATTAAGGAATCTCCAGGCTTTAAAAATATCTGGTAAAATTCCCTTCTATAGATTCCAGCCTTGCTGACTTCTCTCCTGCGAAGAGAAGAACTGTCCTGCCCCATTTCTGCTCCTGGAGGACTCATCCAAAACTCAGCATTTTGGGGCTATTTGCTTTTGCAATTCCATCAGAGAATCATGGAATGGTTTGAGTTGGGAAAGAACTTAAAAGTTCAACCAGTTCCAAGCCCCTGCAAGGGTGAGGACACTTCCACCAGAGCAGGTTGCTCCACCTGGGTGATTTCAAAGCTTTTCTCCTTTCCAAAATCCAGAATATTCCCTGAGCACGATTCGCTCCTCTCACCCAAATAAAGGCTTTCATTAGAGCATCCAGATTTCAGATCTCCACTGAGAAAGGAAAAAAATGCCGTTCCAAATTCTGTTGAGCTCTCCTTGGGTGCTGCTGTCCCCAAAATCCACGTGTGGCCACAGGCACCTGGCTGCAGATGGCTGCTGCTCCTAATTGCTGCAGGTTTTACCATGAGCTAATTGCCTGCTCTGAGCCCGTTGTGTAAAGCAGGGGAAGTAATGGCCCATGAGACATTAGAGGTGATTAGGAAAAATAAAGTTCTGTGGAAGACTGAGATGTTGGCTGCCTGGAAGTTATTTCTTCACTTAAATTCCAGCAGCTCGGGTGGGCAGGAGGATACAGCAGGAAAATTAAAAGTGGAGTGGTTGAGCTGCTACTCAGCCTGAGTTAGCAAATTAAGAACAAGACAAATAAACAAAAAACTCCTCCAGATTATATTTGATCAAATTAACAGGAAAAAAAAAAAAAGCAGGTGAAGACCTGATAGCGAATGAAAAAAAATGCAGAGTGAATTTTTCACTACTTCAAATAGAGATAATTACCAGAAAACTGGAGTAGGGAATGTGTTTTTGGTGGTGTTCTTGACCTGGGATTTTTCACACAGGATCTCAGCATCTTGGAAATATCCTGGCAGTCAAGAAGTCAAATAAAAAAAAGGTTCTTGAAGGGGGAAAAAATAAAAAATGGTGATCACATTAAATCAGAATTGACTTTCATTCTGGCCAGACTATGGCTACATGATGATAAATTAATTTTTCATAGAGAAATTTGCTTAAAAGCACATGAACATGTGAAGGGTAAGTGGAGCATCTGAAGCTGAAGAGGCTGCAAAAATATTGCAGTAAAAAAAATCTCTTTGAGTAAATTATTAAAAGTATGTAGAAATGATGAAACAATGCAGTATTTTAATAACCACGCTGAGCCTCAAGCCTTTTCAGGTCTAGGCTGGAATCTGGGTCTAATGAGGATTTAAAAGGACTCCACCTCCAGGGGGGGATTAGGCACCCACACTGCTTTGGGAAGCTCCTCCCCAGGCATTTATTAAACACAGATTATCTGTTCTTTCTTTTGAGAGTTCTTGATCTATCCTACAATAAAATCTAACAGTACATTTTCATTTTAAATGACAGATAGTCATGATCCTGTCAGAGCTTTCCATTGGGAAACCTAATTTTTAGTTTTGAAATAGCAAAATAATGCTGGAGACAAGTCTTAGAGGAATGAATTTGCTCATCAACATCCTCATATCTGCCAGCCTCTAACTTTAGGGGAACTTTGGTTCAGGCTTTGGATTGAAAAGTGGGGTTTTTTGAGCAAAAGTATTGTGTGATATAAACCAGAAATCTTCCAGCCTAGTCTTTTAAATTCTGGAGGATTCATGTTTAAAGAAATGTTTTGCTGTCAGCAGACAAATACTGAAATAATTGTTCTCTAGGGGATGACAAACACCCGTTAAAATGCAGACACACATCCAGTCCTTCATTTTTAGAGCACACTAAAAGTTTGATACACTGGGGACTGGCAGATTGATCAGGGAATCTGGAGGTTGGACAACAAACAATTTCTCATTTCTGTCTACAGCAGCTGAACCCAAGCTTTGAGGTGAGAATGATTCAGTGGCACAAAAGGTTTTGATTCACCCCAATTTTACAAAATCTCCTGATGCTAAAAAAGTTCTGATGGAGCAATAGGGGGGTGTTGGTGCAGGAGAGGCTCCTCTTGATGCCTTGTGCAGGCTGCCCTGGAGCAGAGGCTGGCCAGAGTTCCAGAATATGTAGCACTGGTGAGGTTCCCAAAAATGCAGCAGGAATTGTGCCAATCTGCAAGAAAAGAGGTGAGGTCAATCAGTTGGGATAACCCAGTCCTGGTGTGGCTGTGAGGGCCAGGGGGAGGGGTCCAGGCCCAGCTGGGGTTGGGTGGGTTTAGGTTTAGGCTTAGATTTAAGAGGGGGGAGGAGGAGTGGCTTGGCTTTTGCTTTCTCAGAATCATTTTGGTTGGAAAAGACCCCTAAAATATTCCAGTCCAACAATTCTGGTGCTGCTGTGCCTTCCACTCAACCACGTCCCCAAGTGCCACATCTCCTGGAGAAGGTAGGGAAGGAGGTGTTCTTGTCGTATTCATGATGGTTAAAATAATACTTTTTATGGCTTTTTCCCCTTCTTTGTATTTGTGTTAATGAGCATTTGTCCTCTTTTGTGTCACAGAGATTCTGGGTAAAATCCTTACCTTTGGCAATGCATTATAAAGGTGTTTAAAACCAGCAGAATTTGTGTTTTCAACTGTGTTTTGGCCCAAGTCTTTTCAGAGGAGTTGTTTATTAGGTACTCTGGCTAATGAAGTGTCCTTTGATAATTAATTTGTCAGATTCAATTTATTGTTTCATAGAAAAAAAGAAAGTTGAATGTCTAGCTTTGGTGTAAAATTCAGGGTGAGTAGGTTCAGGCAATGCTGCTAAAAATAGTAAAAAATTAGTGTTGTGGGTTCAGCCAGAACCTGCTGGATTTATGAGTGTTGGGACTGGTGGATTAATGAATTTTGGGACTGGATTGGGTGGTGCAGGAGGTGGCTGGGTTGTAATTGTCTGTGATATGTGAGCATGAGACCCAGTTCTCTTTGGGTGAACCTGTTTGGGGGTGATTCCACCCCAGGGCTTGGCCTCCCTGCCCCCACAATAATTAGTGGGGATTTTTGTACAGAGAAAAGATGGGCTTTGCATTCCTTCATCTCAAAACTGTTGGGAAATCTGGGAAATAACTTTTAGTAAAAAATGAGCATTCATGGGAGAGGTTTGCTCAGCACTGGGATAGTTCAAGGACTTGGTTTTCTATGCCCAGGCACCCCAAAATGGGATAGAAAGAAAATATATCAGGCAGCAAAGCACAAGCTGAGGGTTTCTGGGGCAATCTTGGTGCTATAATACTGATAAGCAGGGAATTCTGATATTTTTTAGGAAAATAATTCCAAAATATAGCCACTGCAATGGAGTTGTGACCGCTTGAAGTCAAGTAAAATCTGTTCCTTGTGCTCCCTGTTTTCAGGAATGTTAATTAGGAGTTAACTGGTGTGGAAGGTTGGATTTTTCTGGGATTTTTGGTGATTCTCTCTGGAGATGAGGGTATTAATAAGTTCTGCCTGGGTGTTGGTTACTATGACACCATTAATAAGGACAGGCTGTTTCTATGGTAGACATGCAGACTGTTTTAGGTGTAAAGATGGCTCCAAGACAAAAAAAATATCCCTTATTTTCTCTTGATAACAACACAAATGAAAGCTGTCATTAGAAGGTTATTAAAGCTTTATGGCTTTATTAAATTATTTCCTGTTTGCTGTTTGGGGCTGGAGGTGTTTGGGTCCATGTGGTTTAAGGAATGTTGCCTGGAAATTCAGTTTGGTTTAGAGTTCCTCCTCAGACTCATCCAGGATGTTATTCCAAGCCATGTGCAAGTGCTAATCATCGCTTATAAATAAGAATAAAACAGAGTTTAGGCTGAAAAATAACCTGAGGCTGGCAGGGTTTGTTTGGGATGGGTTGCAATCACATTGTTCCCACTGGAATGCTGCAGTTCTCTGCAAAGGAAAATGCTGGCTACTCTGCATGATTCCAGGGAACTGCCAATCCTAAGGGAATTAAAATCCATTTGTGCATGTGTTCACATAATTTTTAAATCCTCTGGGAGCCTTGTTTTCCTGCTGCCTCCATCTCCCGTCCCTCCTCAGCAGTGCCACCACAGGCTGTGGCACGTTGTGAGCAGAGGACCAAACCTGCGCTGGCCCTGGCGCCTCTTTTGTCATTAAATTCCCAGAAAATCACTCCACGGTTCAGTTTTCATTTGTTGCTTTATTCTCTGCATGCAGGTTTTTTTTTTTTTTTTTTTTTTTTTGCCTTTGCCATCCATTTTTACCAACCCCAGTGCTTTGCCTGGAGGGGACATCCTTAGGGAGCAGCTTTTATTTATCGGGTCAGGATGCGAGACAGCGGCCAAATATTGTCCTGGATGCTCGGGTGCTGCCTTGGGGCTGCTTGTGAAGAGGAAAGGCGAGGTAAAAGCAGGAGATGGAGTCTCCCAGCTCCCATCCATCACTAGATGGCACGCTGGGAGTGGGAATGTGCCCGGGCTGGGTTAATTCGTGCAGACACTCAGGAACCGAGCAGCGACAGGCGGCTCGCAGCCCTGGTGCAAGGGACAGAAGCTGAGCAGACAATTAACTGGGAGCAGACGTGTGTGGCACAGCTCCTGGCTGGGTGGGTGGCACGGCCACCAGGGAATGTTTGCTGTTAAAACATCAAGGGAATCTCTAGTTTCTTTTTTTTATTATTGTTTTTATATTACTTATATTTATATGTGGGTGTTACAGCCAACCAACAGCTCTCAAGCATCAGCAAAATTCAATTTTTTGTTCACTATCACAAATGCCTTGCTAGTGGCACCTTGTATTATTTATATGACATAAATCTAAGCATTCCACTTAGAATCAGACACAAAATGAGCTCTTGGAGAGTTTAGAATGGCAGCAGCCAAGCTCCTGCTCTCCCTGTCCCCAGTGGCAACAGACCTGCTCTGCCTTATGTCAAAGGGGAATTCCTCATACAGTCCCACCACAATTTTAGGTCCTTAAATAGGATCTGCTGGTTTTACTGCCCCTTCTGAGGGTGCTGCTCCTTGATTCCCCTCTCCTGCATGCCCAAATTTTGCTGCTCACATGGGATGCTGCTCTGGCTGCTGCAATCAGTGCTTCTGGATCAGCTGGTGTTGGCTGCCTCTGGGAAGAAAAGAAAGAAAAAGGAAAAAATAAACCCAATCCAAACAAATTAAATCCTGTGGCCAACCCACACTCATTCACGGAAAGTGCAGTCATGGAATTGTGGATATGGGGGTGGAAGAGATCTTAAAAATCATCAAATTCCACCCCTGCCATGGCAGGGACACCTTCCACTGCTCCAGGCTGCTCCAAGCCCCAATGTCCAACCTGGCCTTGGACAATTCCAGGGATCCAGGGGCAGCCACAGCTCCTCTGGGAATTTGTGTCAGGGCTTGCCCACCCTTATGTCATGGAATTTTTTCCCAGTTTGGAGCCATTCCCTTCTGTCCTATCCAAGATCCTGTTTAGTCTTCTCTTTAATTGTAAATGCAATAGAGTTATGCTGGGATTTTCTGCAGGGATAACACAGAGTAATGGGATGAAAGGAGCACTGATCCATGTGCCAGTGGCTGTTGTTTCTCGGAGCTGAGGATATTTGTGATAGCTTAGAGGTGGTGAAGGAGTTGCTGTGTCATTCCAAGGAATGTGACAACTCCCAGTTTGGCCAAATGCCTGCGATCCCCCCGAGGTGATTCAGACACAGATAAATCTTTGCTAGAGACCCAGTTTCATTGATATTTTCTGTCTTCCTGCTGCTGGATATGCTTCAGACAACTCAGTGACAATCATAAACTCCAATGTCACGGGAAGATCAAGGGACAAGAGCCAACTTTGGAGTTTGGGCTGTTTCTGTGCACGCTTGTCACGAGAACAGCGGGATGCCCTCGACTGCAGATGCCACTAAGAGCTCCAAAAAGGCATCACATCTTGTCTCTGCTGTAGGCAGCTGGATCAACAAATCCTTTGAAAAATACAGCCACAGTATCCATGGTGTTTCTGACAGACTTTGGGAGTTTGATCACCCTTGGAAAAAAAAAAACCCCAGCTCTGGAATTAACAAAGGAACAAGCAAAGCCCCAGATTACCTTGACTGCTGCAAAATCCAGATTTTGGTATAAGGAGAGAAAATCAAACCTATTTGTATAAATGTGATGCTCCTCTGAAGCGTTACTTCCTTTCAGATAGTTGTTCAAAATTCCCGGGAAAATAGGGGAATACAGCTTTGTTGGAGGGCAGAGTGACAAGAAAAAGCCAGCTCACCTTTTTAGGAGGGTGCTGGATGAATATCTTCAAATTCCAATGTATTTTAGAGAAGTAGAGTTTCTGCAGGAAAAAGCTGAGATCCAACTCTCCTTTCTGTCCCTGTCAGACTCCCATTAATAGTATTAATATTAATAAGGTTTCAGGGGTGTTTTTAAAGGGAATAATATTCAAACAATGTTCAAACATGCTGATTGGGCTTTATTGTGGGAGGTTTGAAATGACATCACACCATTAGGTAAAATAAAGGGTGATCATGTTATCATGGAATGGTTTGGGTTGGGAGAGACTTTAGGGATCATATCCAGCCTGTGCCAGGGCTTCACCTCCCTCACAGGGAAGTTTTTTCTTAATATTTAATCTAAATTTGGATTCTTTCTCTTGGAAGCCATTCCATCATCCATAACTCCTGATCCACTCCATGCATATGGACTGTCCATCTGAAGTCTGTATAGCCTAGAAAAAAATAGGAGTTTTTTATTTTCCTGTTTCCCCTCCAATTCTATCATGCTTTGATCATCATATAAGCTCTTTTAGAGCAGTTTTTGAGCTGGATTTTGGTGTAAGAGGTGTAAAAATAGGGATTGGTCTCACTTTAATTTGTTTTTTTTTTCCTGTTATTGTGCATCTTCATGTTCATACATTGGAATATTTTCTCCCTACCAGTGATTTCCCCCATTGGATCATCCTCGGACCACTGAGGAAATCCTGCTTTTTAATTAAATCCTTAATTCTAAACAGGGATCAAAATCTATTCATATCCAGTAAGGTTTTTTTAATATTAAAAATAATCAAGCGTGTGTTGGCACAGCACCTCCTCCTCCTGCTGCAGCTGCTGCTCCGACTGCTGACCTGCAGAGCCAGGAGCATATTCCTTAAATGAGAGACTTCATTATACCCCTGGCAATTCCAAATTCCTGCTCAACTGGGTGCACTGGAAAGCTCCAGCTGCAATCCATCACTTTATTGCTTTAACCTTCTGCAGCTGATGTTGAAACGTTAACATTTAATGTGGCTCTGGAGTTGCTGCTTCCCCTGCTTGTGAAACCTCCCCAGTGAGGTCAGGGGCGTTTGTTTAATCCTGGGTTTTGTAACCAGGCACGGGGGGGACAGTGGCAGTCTGGCTGCTGGGGTAACTGGTGATTTTTGTCTGGAATTCAGCTTCTGATTGGCCTTGTACTTTCTTAATTCCAGGTTCATAACCCTAACTGGGAGGATGTGGGGAGAAGGAAATACTGGAAAAGGATATTAATTAAGATTTTAATTTGGTGGGAGACACACAGACTTTCCTTCCCAGTATGTTCAGCGGGAAGAGTGCATGGCACCATAAATATGGTGCTGTGGTGGGGTGAGCTGTTATCAGTCATTACACATAAAAACTGGAATAAAGACAGTTTAATTCCATCTCTTTCATACTCCCAACCTTTTCTCCACGAGCTGTGCATCCCAACAGGAAAGCTCCTGTGTGCATCCATCACAATACACAGAATATACCTTGGATTCTCTTCTGCAGCACTGCTGAAAAATAAGAATTGATGTTGTTTTAAATATTGATCTGTCCTGCACTGGGGAAATGTTGGGAAAAGCCCCATGTGGATTTCAGTGTGGATCCTTTATTCTGACCATAACTTATTTCATGTATGTCCCAAGAGATATTTGCATATCAATACAGAAATGGTGTGATTTTGGTGCTAGGTGATCTTGGACAGAGCACAAAAGGTGATTCTGGTGGAAATAATACAGAAATACAACTTCTTCTGTACTGGCCTCTTCTGGATGGATGCACATTCCAAAGTCAGGAAGTTCATCCCTGGAGCACTCATTGTTCTTTGGTATTAAAGGCTGAGAAATTATCTCCACAAAGTGGGATACCTGCAACTAGAAAATATTTCATTTTGGTATAAATATCTTTAACTGGAAAATAAGATGGTAGAGCAGGCAGTGATTTCATTTCAGATCTGCAATTCAGACAATTGTTTTTTCCTGAAAAATGATGACTATATTGAAAAATGAAGAATAAAAGGAAGAAATAAGTGATCATTTTAACTTGGGGTTTAACACATAATTTATACTCTCATTTGAAGCTGTATCATCTCCTGTGTAATTCCTATGAGCAGCTCTTTTATTGAGAAGTATTGCTGCTATCAGTGCCACTTTTATCTTAGAATCTTTTTATACAATGCAAAGCTGGGAAGAAAAATGTATTCTTTCCTTCAGTCACTCATCCCTGTAAACCCCAAAGACAAACAGCTGAAATTCCTGGGGGTGAGGCAGAGCCATTTATCACTCCAAATTCTGGAACACAGAGCCTGGGAGATCAGGCTGGGCTCTGAATGCTGAGAGACAACTGACATTCCACTCCAGGAAAAAAGGAAGGGAAGGGTGGAATTTACTACAGAGCTTTCACAGTGGGGAAAAAAAACAAAACACCAAAAAAAAAAAACCCCAAAAAAAAAACAAAAAAAAAAAAACAAAAAAAAAAAAAACCCCAAAAAAAAAAAACCCAAAACAAAAACAAAAAAAAAAAAAAAAAAAAAAAACACAAAAACCAAAAAACAAACCAAAAAAAGGGCGAAAAACATCATGTTGTAGAAATAGAGGAGAGCTTTATCTAGGATTGCTTCTTTTAAAAACCTAGGTGAGCTGAAATAATTCTTGAGCAGTGGGTTAGGGCCTGTTAAGTTTTATTTAATAACCCTCAGTACAATACCCAGCTCTGATCCAGCAGCTCATATGGAGGCACCTCAAGGCAATGATATTTTTTCACCCCTTTGTTGTAGATAAGAGAATTAAGGGAGGGAAAGGTGAAGCTGGGTGGCAGCAAGAGTCAGAAAAGGAGCCCTGAGGGTTTTTCAGTGAAGCTTCCCTGGTCTTGTGTAATTAGGAGAGGTCACTTTATTGTGTAAGTAATAATTTAGTTCACTCTGCAGTAATTGTTTGGAGTGCAGGGTGGTGAAGGCTGATCCTTGCATGGATGTTTTCCCAGTCCTGTGGTGCCTGTGCTGGCTGGGGGGGGATGAATGGTCAGTGATCATGTATTGTGAACTGGGACTGCTGGGAATTAAATTATTTAACTCAAATTCATCTTTGAAATATGCACCTACATCTCCAGGAAAGAAACAGCTCCTTCTCAGATGGGTTTTGATTGGATATTTTTAAAAATTTTTTTATTATTTTTTATATTTTTATATCTTTATAATTTTTAGATTTTATACATCTATGTATCTCTATATTTTTAAAATTTTTAAAGGTTTTTAATTTTTAAAATATTTAAAAATATTTTTATATTCCTTTTTTAATAGTTTTAATTATTATCTATTTTTCTTTTAAAAGTTTTTAAAATATTTTAGAATTTTTTAAATATTTTCAGTTCCTGAGCTGACATGGGCACTCCTGGCTTTTTTCCTCTCCACTCACCAAAGTTCTCTCAGTCCTGCCTGGCTGTAGAGCCACGAGATCTCCCAAACTCACCTGTATTAACCCAAAACAATGCTGAAATCTTTTGTTCTGTCTCCTCTTGGAGTTAATTCCATGCTCTCCCAGCTGATTCTTTACCTTTCAAGCTGTTCTTTTTCACTCCCTGAGATGCAGCTGCTGCACTTGGGGGTGATTTTTAGGAACTGCTTCGGTTTCCCAAGGCAGGCTGTGAATTTTTAAGTGCCCTGCCCTTGCTGCACCAGTGGCTTTGATCTGCTTAAACTCCTGAGAGGGAGCCCTGGGGCTTTCCTCGGGTGGGAGAGAAATGTGGATTATTCCTGGAGGTAAAACACAAAGCCCACAGCGTTGTCTTTGAAACGTGTTGGCGAGGAAAGCGCGCGAGGTTGGCGCGGCCCCGGGGCCACGGCAGCGCCTGCTCCACGTCCATGGCTGTGCTCAAGGACCAGGGAAGAGATGAGAATCTTGACTCCATGCTTCAGAAGGCTGATTTATTATATTATGATATTATATTAAAATGCTGTACTAAAACTGTACTAAAAAGAATAAAGGATTCATCCAAAGGATAGAAAGGAACGGAATGATAACAAAAGCTCACGATTCTGAGAGTCCACACAGCAGGTCCATGATTGCTCATTAAGTAGAAATATCTCACATGGGCCAGTCAAAGATGCACCTTTTGCATTCCACAGCAGCAGATAATTATTGTTACAGAATGATAACAAAAGCTCATGGCTCTGAGTCCACCCAGCAGGTCCATGATTGCTCATTAAGTAGAAACATCTCACATGGGCCAGTCAAAGATGCACCTTTTGCATTCCACAGCAGCAGATAATTATTGTTTACATTTCTTTCCTGAGGCTCCTCAGCTTCTCAGGAGACAATCCCGTCGAATGGATTTTCATAAAATATCATGGTCGAAAGGATTTTCGTAAAATAATCATGGTGACACACGTCCACATGGGTTGGACACCATGGGGTTTTCAACAAAAAGCTGCTGCCAGCAGAGCCCTGGGCAGCTCTTCCCAAAACCTCCAGGAGCTGCAGAAATTGATGCAGCCAAATGAACCCCTCTGAGTGGGGCTGTCTTGGAGGAGAGAACCATTTGGTTTTCAGCACAGGAAGGGCTGGGAGGGCATTTTGGAGTGCTGGGGTTGGGCTCTGAAGGTTTGGGGTGGGTCCTGCTGATTTCTGCTGGGGTTGTGTTTATTTTTGGTGTGCAGCGCTCTCCTCTTGTTTGATTTTCCTCTGTGGGATCAATGCAGTGCCAAAAAACTGCAAAACAACTCTGTTTTCATGGGATGATAGAATCCCAGGATGGCTTGGCTTTGGCTTGGAAGGAAGGGACTGATTTGGTGTTATCTTTCAAACTATAATTACACTTGTAATAAAATTATTGATATATCAGGGAAACGCTCTATTATCAATAATTTTATGCCTTTACTTTAAACTTTCAGCTTCCCATGTCCCAGTGTTAGACAAGGTGTACTCAAGACTTATTCCTAAAAATCCAGGTTTTAGTGACTTAAAGGAGGAGATTTTGTCCTTGAATTGTATTTCAGTAGTGTCTGTCACTTCTAAATATCTCAGGCCAATATCTGAATTATGGTACAAGATATCTGCCTTTACCTTGCTGCTGTGTTAAGTTTTTTTTGAGCATGTGACAGCCGTGGTTGTGACAAAATCCCTTCTTGGTGTTCTCTGGACCAATCCATACTTTCCCAGGGAAGGTATGGTGCTATAAATTCCACACTATTCAATAGATTCTAAATCCCTTGGCTGACAGGGATCACCAGGAAGCCTTTGGAGAGCAAATGTGGATGTGCAGGCAGTTGTGGAGCCAGTTCCTCTTGATAAATGAAGTGCCAGGTCTTTAATCATAATCTTTAATCCCATGTCCAGCTTCAGGTTAATTATTCAGAGCTCTTGGAATCAATTTTGGAATGATGGAACACACTCAGGAAAACACTTCAATCAAATCCAGGGCTACACATGTGTGCTCAAACAACTTAAGTGCTTTTTTTGCAGAAATATTCTGTATTCTTGAAGCCAGGTGCTTAATTGAAAGAGGAGGTTGTTAGGGAGAAACAAGAGGAATATTTAGGGCATTCCTAAAAGAGGGAATCTCAAAAGAGATTCCCTCTTTTAGGAATGCCCTAAATATTCCTCTTGTTTCTGAGACTGTGTTTAGTCCTACCACCCTTGACCAGTGGACTAAACACAACTTGGCCAAAACTTCCACTGAAAAATGTTAAATTTACTTAATTTAGGTATTGCTGAAAGCATTCCTTGGTGTTGGGGGTGGGTGATTTGGCTTTTGGGATTATTTGTGTGGGTTTGCGGTTTTTCTCTTTGTGGTTTTGGGTTTTTTTTTGGGGAGTTTTCCCCCACATTTCAATAAATCGTTGGGTTTTTTGGCATGAGTGGATTTTGAGTCATTTGTAACAGTCACCTGCCCGTGCACAGACCATTTTCCCCCACAGCCAGTGGTAAATGGGAGCTGCTCCCCAGAAATGTGATTTCAAACTCCTGACATTGAGTGATTCCCCCCAGGAATGATCTGGAAAGTGAACAACTAAAACCCCACTCCAGGTGGACGATGGAGAGCTTGAAGTACACCTTCCATAGCCATGAAAACCCAAAACTATTTGGAAAAATAAGAACATTTAAGCCTGATTATTTGAAGTGGTGCCTCCTAGAGGAACATAGATGCGTGTGGGTTTGTTCCATATGTTTTTAACCCCCTAAACATCCAGAGCACTTCATGAAGTGTTGGGATTCCATCACAGGACTGTGAATGTAGATGTCCATTCAAACAAATTAAGTCTATAATTCCCTAGCAAAGCAATGATTTTTTTTTTTTTTAATAAATTTGAATTTGGTAATTTTTTTACAGATTTTTATTTGCTGTCACCTTTATGGCAAAATCCCGAGGGAATTCATTAAACTGAGTTAGGAGAGAAATGTCATCCTTTGCAGGATATGTTTTGTTGTATTGTCCCAAGCCCAGGGTTATTTTGATAGAGGAATAATGGAGATAGCCATGATTTAAAGAACAGGAGGAATTCCTGACAGGAATGGGGATCTGTCCTTGTTGGGAGCCAGCCTGGGGTACTTGATCATGGCTATTGATTCAGCCCATCAAAATTTGTTGTAGGAAATGTAATTTATGCTGCGACCTTCAGACAGCTCTCAGCTGAAATGGAAAAACATGATCCTTACAGATGGGTCTGCTTATCACTGGCTCCAAGGGAATGCAGGATGGATGGAGGAATTCAAGCAGGCTGGAAGGACTTTCCACTGGAAAAAACATATGGAAATATCTGTTCTGTAGGCACTGCTTCACATAAAATTTTGCCATAAAACTCCTTTGATAGAAGAATTGCATCTCCCAGAAAGTTAAAAACTCCTCCTTCCTCCCTTTTGCAATTCTATTTTATTATTTTCATTATAGAGGTGAGGGATTGTTAATTTTGTTTTGGTTTAGGCCAATTGCAGGTCTGGGGATGGTGCAGGTTCTTGGGGAAGGTGCACAGGAACAGGATTTGAAGGGTTGTTTCTACTGTAAGGATTAAAGATGTATTTAAAGGAATAGAGTGATGAGAAATGATTGGGAATGGGATGAACTTCACTGTAAAGGCAAGGAAAGGAGCAGGGACTCCTATTCCCAGTTAGTTTCAGGAAAGTAACCTGGCAGGGAACCTTTCAGCAGGATGATCTAAAGTACCTGTACAGAATCCCAGAACAGTTTGAGATGGAGGGAGCCTTCAGCACCATCCCACCCACCCCTGCCATGGCAGGAACACCTTCCACAGGTGCTCCAAGCCCTGTCCAGCCTGGCCTTGGACACTTCCAGGGATTCATGGGCAGCCACAGCTTCTCTGGGAGTCTGTGCCAGGGCATCCCCACCTGCCCAGGGAACAGTTCCCTCCTAAAATCCCACCCAAACCTCTCCCCTGTCAGTTCAAAGCCATTCCCCCTGTCCTATCCATACCAGGATACTGTGTCCAGTTTTGCTCCTCTGCTGTTCAAGAGAGGAAAATCAGCAGAGCCAGAGGAGGGATATCAGGATGATTAGAGAGTTTGGGAACTTGACACATGAATAAAGATTTAAGGAGTTGGTGCAAGAAGTTTATCCTTGTAGTACCAACATAACAGAGGGGGAAGTGAAGCTCGTTCCTCGGTAAGGATTTGAATCAGAGGCACCAGGCACAGCCTGCTTCAGAGAAAAATCTGAGCACTTAAAAGCAGGAGGAGAAAGGGAAAAAAGAGAAGGAAGGAACTATTAACCGCTGGAGTAAATTTTCCAGGGAGGTGTAGGCTGTTCCTTGCTGAGATGTTCATGGCTGGACAGGGAGCTGGACGAGGTAGGAGCCAGGTGGATGTGATGGACAAAGTGATCTCCACAGCTCCTGCACTTTGGGGTCTCCTGCAGCCCGCAGGTCTCTGCTCTGGGGCCACCCACAGCAAAGTTTTGAGCACAGGAGGTTTTTCCTCTCCTCCCACCCCTCCCCACAGTGAAATGTTGTCACAAGCCTCGGGGTAAAAGCGGTTCGGAGTCGCGACGTGGTTTTCCGTACATTAAAATGTTTAAGGAGTCTAAAAGTGCAGTTTTCTAAAAACAGACACCCTCAGGCTTCTGCTTGAGGAGCTGGGGACAGGAATTCTGTTTCAAAGCTGCTTCAGATGCTTGATGGCTGTACCAGAAAATGCTCCTGCTTATGCAGGGCTGGTGCCTGCGGTGGATTCGAGCAGCTGAGCGCCTCCAGCCTTTGTGTCTCTTGGATTTGGAGCATTACAAGTTTTATTTTGGCGTATTTAGGCACAAGGCTGCGTGTCTGAAAACTCAAGAATTGGTATTACTAAAGATATTTTCCTTCCTCTATGCTTTTGTTAGATATACAGATGCAGTTTTTAGTTTTGTTTGAGTTGAAATCCTCTCGGTTTGGGGTTTTTCTTTTCCCCCAAAATGACAAGAGTAATCAGCACTGTGCTTTTCAATTGCTCTGGAATGAAATTTCAAGTGGAACAGCATGGTAGCTATTTCATTATCTCGGAATTTATTCCAGAATTAGGAACCAACGTTTTCAAATTTCATTTCCTTGTGTAGCTTCTTGAGCCAGCCCTTGTCTGTGACAGGCTGAGCTCCAGCAGGAGCAGCTTTAATTTATTAATTGGAGGCAGCAGGTGTCGAAAGGTTCTGCATTTGGGCATGAACACATCTATATTTGCATACCTTAACTAGAACAAATGGATGTCACTGCTCAGCCCCGGATTTTCAAAGGAGCTCAGGAAGTTACTTTTCTCTTTGAAAACCCTAAACTTCAGAGGAAATATTTTTTTAAATTATTTTTGCAGTGACTCTGTGGTTTCATAACCATCAAGAAGAAATCCTGATTAACTCAAGTTTAGTGACTCTGTCCTTCCTTAGCCCAGCTCCTTGGAGTTATCTCAGAGATTTTGTTCTGTTGTTGTGCCCTAAGTTTGTCAATTCTTCTTCAGCAATATTTCTGAAATCCTGTCCTTTCTAAACAAATGCCCAGCATCTTATCTGCTATTGAGGCTGTTGGGGCTTCATCTCCCATCCTTTATCTCTTATCCCTTCCAGTCCTCTTGGAAGCTGCTGGATCGTTGCTGTTGTCTCTGGCTCTGACAGCCCCATCAATTCTCCATCCCTTCATGGGTCCCCTTTCTTCCTCCTGCATCAAGATAAACCTTTATTTTTATTTCTGAAGACGTTCTCTGTGTTTTCTCTCTGGTGTCAGCTCCTGTCACGTTGTCCTCTTGCTGCTGGCTCTGTTCATGTGGATGGTTCCAGACCCTCAGCACAGGCTCCTGAGTCCATCCCTCCTTGTTTCAGGCACAGTTTCCTGTCCCCTCAGCCCTTTCCTGCTCTGCAGGGGCTGGAGCTTGCTTCAAAACTATAAAAATTTAGTGGTTAAGGTTGACCAGCTTGACTTAGCCCTCACCAAAGTGATCACAGGCAGCCACCCACCTTTCCAGCCCGAGGGTGTGTGCTGGGGATTGCAGACTCCCATCAAGACTCTCCTCTGGCACATTTAGGACACGTCATCCTCTGCAAGAGCATGGAAAATGCCAAGGAAAGCTTGGTGGGGGTGTAGGGAATGCTGCCTTTCCCAGCCAGGTGCCGGGAGGAGGATGATGATTCCTGCTGTCCAGTCTATTCTGTGAACCTTGGTTATGTGAGCTGAAGTTTGATTTTATCGCTACTTCACTGCTGGTTTTGTTGCAGCACTTCTGTGCCAAGGCCTCAGTCCTTTATTCCTGGTGAATTTGATGTTGTGAGTGTGCTTAAAAGTGTCTTCACTTCTCATCTCACCCCAAAAAAGCTGTTTATTCCAATGGAGACACTAGTTTCATCTCTGCTGCCTGAGAACAATCCAGACTGACCAGGGACCTGTCTGATGCAGAATTTGAAATCTGAAGCCTGGCAGAGTGCTGAACACTTTTGGTTCCTGACCCTTTTGCTGTCTTTGTGCCCCACTCCCTGTGGGCCCAACATAAACCTCTCCTTGGGGAAGAATCCTCCTCTTATTTTCACTGCTCACACTCAAGACACTTTTTATGTTTAGGGGACAATGTCTAGATCTAAACATTCCCAATTTCTTAACCCCCTTCCAAGGGCAAAGAGCTGTTTGCAATAGCTGAGGATAACACCTAAGTGAGAATTTGGTTTGTCCAAAAAGCCCCACACTGCTTCTCAAAACCATCGTGGCCCAAAAGGGAATGGAGTCATTGCAGGATAATTACCATCCCTTGGATATCTGAGTGTGCAAAGGTGCATTTGATGCCATTCCTGTAAAGACCTGATTACATGATGGTAATGAGAGTTTTCAGAGCTGCATTGTTGTTACGGGAAAGCTCCTTTTGAATTCAGCACAGCAATAATTCGCTTCCTTTGATCACAAGAAATGTCAATTACGTTCATATTTGAGCTGCAGATCGTATAAACAAGCCCAGTCCTTTCAGCAGTGCATGGTTAACACAAAAAAAGTAATTAAAGTACATCAATAGCGTTTCTCAGAAAGAATGGGTAGGGGCTAACAACAAAGTACAGAATCTTACCCTGCTTCTCATTATTATCTAGGTTAATAAAAGGTATTTTTACATCAGTTTGGTGGTTGTCCACATATTCAAAACACTTTCCTCCCTGGCAATGTCAGATATTCTTCCTTTTTCACCTTGTCCAAGTGGAGAAAGGCACCTCTGGGAACTGAACTGCTGCTAAACTGAGTACCCAGGAATCTTCAGAGCTCAATATCACCTGTGAATTGTCTTGTTATTGAATAGGAAACAGGGCAGGGTTTTATAATTCAGTTATAACACTGAGTAAAATAGCAAATATATTTAATATTGTGGCTTCCTAAGAGAAGAGCCTGGTAGGAGGACATGGTCAAGTTCTTGGCCTGTGTGCAGCAGGTGGGAAACTTTGAAATATGCTGTTGGGGAACTGAATTGTCCCTGGGTTTTTTTTGTTTGTTTGTTTTGTTTTTGGTTTGCTTTTGGTTTTTTTTTTTTTTTTGTGGTGGTTTTTGTGTGTTTTTTTTTTTTTTGGTTTTTTTTTGTTTTGGTTTTTTTTTTTTTTGTGGTTTTTTTTTGTTTTTTTTTTTTTTTGGTTTTTTTTTTTTTTCAGCTAAAAATGAATGGGCTAAATCAGGGCCAAGAGTTTCTATCTGTACAGGCTGGTGTGAAAACAGCTCTCAAGAACTCACTGCAACCATCTAGTGAAGGATGAAAAGCTTTTATAGATCATTTTATAGATCTATAGTGATGCTCATGTGTGGGTTGAGAACCGTGGGTGTTGTGTGGGAAGAGGGAGGACCTGCTTTTTCCTCTGTTCCTCAGTCCCACCACATGGAACGGGCTCAGGGATGATGGATTTGGAATTTTTTGGCTGTGGTCTGGTTGCACAAAAGTCCCTGGATTCATTTCTACAACTCTCAGGCATGGGGTGTGGTTCTGGAGTTGTCCTGAGCAGGATAAGGAGCTGGAGTTTGAACCTTGTGGGTCCCAGCTCAGGATATTCCATTATTCCAGTGTCTGTGTCGTGGTAATGAAAGTGGTTAAAATGAGCTGGAGACGTTACTGGAGAAGAAATTATGCTGAATTGGGAGCTACCAAATATGTGTAAGTTTGATGTGTCATGTAGTCACTACACTGTGCAAATTCCTAAGGAAAATACTCCTAAAAGAAGCAATTTCAATGGTAATAGTTAACCACTTCTAGGACAGGTTTATAATCCAGAACATGGAATACACTGACTTGTCTTGACTCTGAGCAGTTGTAGGGCAAGAAAATAAGGAAAATATTCCCTCCTCTCCCTGCAAAGCATCAGATGCATTCCATGCACTCTGCTAAACAACTTTTCAAGGCACAGCAATAGTTAGGATTTTTTTATAAATGCTTGATCTCCAAGTCCATGGACAGAGGTGGTTAAGTGGGCTCTGGTGGGAGGGATCCATGAGGAAAAACCAGGAGTGTGTTATTCCAAGGCAATTGTTTCAGTGCACAGTGCATCTATCTCAGCGAGCAGACGCTGCTGCTTTGTGTCACTGGCCAGAATTGTCATGGTCTGCTTCAGCAGGCAGACTTGCAGAATAATAAACAAGATTTCTCTGTGTGTGACTGCAGCAAACACTTGTTGACGGTGACTGCTGCATTTCTTTCAGAGGTCCTGCCAGCTTTAATTAACTCAGGTTTATTCTGAACAGTGCCTAGATTAGGAAGTTGTTTGCAATCTATTTGCGTTGTAATACACAACCCAGAACATCTCTCCCCTGTGTCTCCCTGACTGCAAACCTGTCCCCTGCCATTCCACAAGTGAATTTGAGCCCTGGCCATCCTCTCTGCTCCATTTAGCTCCTGCTTTTTAGCCCAGGTTTGGGGACACTCGCTGGGAAGAGGGTGATTGCCTGCCAGGCTGCCTGTGCTTGTCAGACCCAGCAGCCATCAAAATCTCAGTATTTCTTTCAGATGTGCTTGTATCATATTTCAGAGTTTTTCCACATCACCTGCTCCTCTTGCCTTCTGTCTGTGAGCACCTGGGGTCTCTGATTCAAGGACTGGAGCCTCCTTGAGGCTGGAGTTGCCTCCAGCTCTTGCTGTGCAGTGCTTGGAGCATGGGTTGGACCCTGGGTGTGTTTTGGGTGTGTGAACTCGACTGTAGTTATACAAGAATTGTCCAAACACACATTTGCAGATCTTCCATAGCACAAATTCTTCCAGTGTTTCACCATTCATTGCTTTACCCTGCTAGGACAGGCTCTGCCAGGAATGCTGCTGCACCTCCTCCTGCTGCTCCCACCCCTGATCACTCTGCTCTCAGCAATCTCCTTAAAATTTAAGTTCTGGCTTAATGAAACAGAGCAAAGCCTGTTCTCCCTGGCAGCACAACTGGCCAAAATGACAGTTCCCACTCTGGCTGGGACAGAGATTGATGCTTGTGTGCTGTAGAGGAAAAAAAGCTCCAGTAATGCTGGGAAAGAAGGGAAAACACAGGGACAATGGGAATGGAGGATAAGTAAGTGCTGCTGCCAAGTTTATTAGATGATAATAAAAATAAAATTAGATGATTGTGTTGGATATGTTGGGACATGATTTGTTTTCTTTTTCAGGGGAAGGGAATAGCAAAGTTCTTCCCACCACTGCATTGTGCAGTTTATGGTGTAGGGAAATTGGTTTCTAATGCTGATGTACTTTAAGTCACCCCTTCAGCTTTCAGTACTGAAACCCACAATTATCTGTATGGAAATGTTTTCATGAGAACAGGCCAGGCTGTGATTTACCCAGGAGGTGGTGTCACCACCTCTCCAGGGCCACTGAGAGCTGTGCTTACTTTTTCTCTGTGGAAAAGAGGAGTTTTACTTTGTGTCCCTGTAATAAACTCTTCATCCCTCTTCTGCCCACACTGCCATCCTTCCACCCCTGGAAGAGAAACCTGCCCCTTCCAGTGGGAGAAGTGCTGGGAAAAGCTGAGCTGTGGCCAAAATACTGCTGGAAAGGTGATTTTTGGTTTAGTGCAGAGCTCTCCTTCACTGCTGCTGCTGCTCCAAGCTGGCCTAGGTCAAGTGTTCCACTTAACAGTGGAGAGCCTCAGTGCTGGGAGCAGCCCCAGGAACGGTCCTGCTGTGGGGATAAAAGCCCTCAGCACACAGCTACTCAGCGTGGGTGGAAATGAAGAGCTCCAGGCTTTTAAAAACAAACATTTCTGGCCCAGCAAGCCAGAGACAGCCCAGCCAAGGAGCCACCTGCTCCTGCTCTTGTTTGAAGTGGAACTTGGGTCTCCTCTCGTGTCACAAATGCTTTGCCTTGCTGCCAGCTATCAAATACTAATATTATTTTATAGAATGGAGCCCTTTGTGCTCCTCTGAAGGACCAGCAGGCCTATAATCATTGCCTGAAGGGCTTTAAAATTCCAAGTATTTTTGCTTGGTTCTGGGAGGTTTTTCTTTGAAAGAAGCCCTGTCCCAGGGGAGCTGCTCTGCTCTCCACAAGCAGGAGCACAGGAACTCCTTGTGACACTAATGGCAGCTGTGCCTGCATGAGGTCCCACTCCGAGATTCCACTGAACAAAGCTCAGCCTCCACAGCACAAAATGCAATAGGAAAAAGGTGAAATTGTAAAGGGCCTCCTTCTGATCTTGCCCAGCATCAATTTTAAAGAGACGGAAAGTGGGAAATTGCCGTAGATTCGCTCTCTGTGGTAAAAGCAGTTTGTTTTTTGGGTTTCTTTCCCTTTCCTGCAGTCAGCCTCCCTCCCTCTGCTCAGGGCCTGCTCGGGTCCTTCTGGTTCATCACCCAAACGTGCCCTGAGCGCAGGCTGCTGTCACCTCCAGAGCCTCCCTGGCCGCTGCTGCCAGGGCCCATCCATCAAGTGAACAGGTTGGAGGAAAACAGGAGCTGCCAGCCCGAAATAAATCACAGCTCTGCGCAGCACCAGCTCCTCGCTCCCGCTTCTCCTGCCTCATCCCGGCCTGAAAGCTTCCCAGCTCTTGGCATGGCTCTGGAAGGAGCTTGGCGTTGGTGATGAGTCTTTTTTGGCTTTTCCCTGCCAAACAGGCTGGGAATGGTGGGGCTGTGGAATCTGGGGCTGTTCAGACCATGGAGACAATGCCTTGTGTTGCTGGGTCATCCCTGTGCCAGCTGGGAATTCGGGGTTGGAAGGCCCCCCATCCCCAGGCACTTGGGAAAGGTGGCAGTATTGATTTCATTATTTTATTTATTTTTATTAACTGCTTCCAAGTCAGATAACAAATTTCATGTCATTGTATGTGATCCACATCCAGAGAACTGTGTGAATGTTGTCCCTTTCACTGATTAAGGAATACCAAGGCTTTTGTGCTGTGGTGGGATTTCTGGGATTAAATTTGGTGGTCTTAATTTAGTTTGCTGATGACTGGGATGCCTAATGAAGGGAGCACTGATTAATGTGGTTATGAAAGGTGGTAAACAAAAACATGGAAATAAATTTGTTGGTAGCGCTTTTGCAGTTGTTGTACATGAGAGAGTCAATGGTACAACACCTACAAAATGTGAATTAAGGGTGGAAGAGGAGCCCTTCTCTTCCTCCTAAAAAATAAAAAAGTAGCAGAAAACAGACTTGGAGTTTTGAAAACATGGTGTGTGTGATGAATCACACCCACTCTCTTGAATGACTTTCCTTAAAGGTACCAGTGCATTGCAAGTTTAATTCCTCTGGTTTGAAATCTTTCTTGTAGCTGTTTTGCTTCAAGGAGCACTCAGTGAGTCTGGACAGGATGGAATGAAATGATGAATGGTTCTGTAAACATCCCTGATCCTGGTGCACAAACATGGAAACACTCATGGATTGCCTCGATGGAGGAGAACCAGGAGCTCCTCGGAGCTGGGGCAATGCAGGGTGTGGATGTGTGAGCAAAGCTGCTGTCAATAAAAAGACAATTTAAGTAATTTTTTTTAATTTCAAAACAATCTTGAATTTCTAATGTTGAATTCTAGATATCAAACTTAACACCATGACTGCTTTGATCCTTTTTTCATGTTTTTATTTGTTTCATAAGATTCATTTCACTCATTTTTTTCACCCCACTAAAAGGTGAACTCATGGTTAGCACGACACCTTTAATTTTCTCCTTTTCTTTTCTCCTTTTTATAGCACACCTCAGGACGCCTCTTTGCTCCACACCTTAATTTTAATCATGCACTGAGAGCAGCCTTTATATTATTCAGGCAATCTTAGTGGAATAAAAAATGGAAATTGTTATTTGTCCTTGATGGCTCCATTTCCCGGGGAGATGTAAACACGCCAGGCTTCGCTTCCCAGTTCCTAAAGCCAGGCTTCCAGGTGTGTCAGGATTACACATGGAGCATTAGGAGGTTTAAAATGTTTTTCCTGTCAGGATGGGAGTCACAGCAATTTTAGGCATTTGATGCAACGCCCCATCCCGTGCTCTCTCTAATAGGGGTCGTTATAATGCCTGTTTTGGAAGTGGTGTTATTGATGAGCTGCAGCTCTGCAGAACCCAGATTGCCTTTCCAGTCTGCTTTCTGCTCACAAGTTGTTTTCTCGGTGGGAAATAAATTGTTTTCACTGTGGGAAATGTTGGTTGTTTACTAATAAGTTGTTTTCTCGCTGGGAATAGATTTTGAATGTTAAGATGGAAGATGGGGTTTTGCTTTGTGCTGGTGAAGGAAATACAATAAGCCTCAAGTCCTTGAGCTATGGGGACTTTTTAAACAGAAGATTTATGATGTCATGTGCCAGTCTTGCACCTTATAGGGTTTTACAGGGACACAGGGAATTGTGTCTTGGCAATCACTCAGAACTGAGGGAATTGTGGTCAAGCAGGCTGTCTGTTGATGGAAGAGGAACATGGATTTCTCTAGAACTTGTGCTCATCTGCAGCTCTTCCAGGGGAAGATCTGTGTCTTTGATTTGTGTCGTTGTTTCATTTCTATCATGGGAGAACAAAGGTTGGAAAACATCTCCACAGCTGAGTCCAACCTGTGACTGATCTTCACCTTGTCAGCCAGACCAGTGTTTGGGTGAAAGAGTCCTGAAATCCCCCCACAGTGCAGATGGGTATGGTGTGCAAATGTTTGTTTCCCTCCCAGAAAACCTCTCTGGATTCATTAAAAATCCAGCAAAATTCCCCTTGTGTGGTGGTGGGAACATTGGATCGACATTCTTCTGGAGGTGTTTGGACAGGACTGAAATACATTCAGTGGAACAAGGGTTTCATAGCTGGAAAAACGGGATTGAGAGGGAAGGTATTCAGAAATTATTTTTCTTCCTATATTTTTCTTCAAGTTTTGTTTCTGTAGGCCAAAGGAACTTTTTGATGATGCATTTTTATGTGAGATTTCATCCTAGAATTCATAGAATTGTTGTGGAATAATTTGGATTGGAATGGGACCTCAAAATTCATCTCATTCCAACACCCTGCCATGGGTAGGGATACCTTCCACTAGACCAGGTCATGGTATTCGGGAGGAATTTCTTCATGGAAAGGTTGTTAAACATGGGAAGGGGCTCCCAGGGAGGTTTGGAGTCCCCAACCCTGGAGGTGTCCAAGGAAGGGCTGGATGTGGCACTCAGGGCTCTGAGCTGGGGACAAGGAGGGGATGGGTCACAGGCTGGACTTGATGGTCCTGGAGGGCTTTTCCAACCAAAATATTTCTGGAATTCTGTGATAGCAGTGAAGTAAAAAGGACCCAACCCTATCCAGGGAATCCATCTTTCTTTCAAGGACCAGGAATACCTTGGATATTAGGGAATATTTCTACACCAAATGGATTGCCAAGCATTGGAACAGAGTGCCAGGGCAGCAGAGGAATCACCATCCCTGGAAGTGTTCAAAGATATGTGTAGATGTGGTGATTTTGGACATAATATACCAATGCTGGTTTAATGGTTGGATTTAATCTTGGAGGTATTTTCCAACTTTAGTGATTCCATGGTTCTGTTAGCAGTGCTGGTTTAATGGTTGGATTTATTCTTGGAGGTATTTTCCAACTTTAGTGATTCCATGGTTCTGGGAAACATTAAAGAAAGATTGATACATGCTTTCTGTAACATTTCTGTTCAGGTGAAATACAAGATTTGTGTTTTTTCAGGAGGTTTTGTACTTGTTCATAATTTTCTGTTGATCAAATGGGGTATAACTACTGGAGAGGGCTTTTCTGAGGGAGGATCAAGCTGGTTTTCCAGCAGCCAGACCTGGGATGTGCAAACACACTGTACATTTGGACATGTGTGGCTCAAAGATGTTTTAAATGGGGAGAAAAAAATGAGATTATTTTACCTGGGGGGAACTTGTTTGACTGGGTAGAATGCATATTCCCCCAAAAATTGTCTACATGATCCCCATTTCCTTTCCTGGAACACTCCCAGAAAACTAAAACATGTCAAAAAATTTGAGATTTTGTATCTATTGGAGAATTTGCATAGGGTAACTGCAGTTCCTGCTGTAATTCATTGGGTGCCTTCTGTGAACACAGATGTGAGCCCTTGGTGCTCTCCATAAATTCAAAGAATGACTGCAAAATGATACATCTAAAAAAATAAAACTGAAAAAAAGCAGAGAAAACCAAGGAAAAATCTGGGCAGGGGGTGAAGAATTTGCCAGATGTGCAGAAGAGAAATCACAGCAATGAAAAGAAGCAGCTGCTGGAGGGTGGGATCTTCCTTCCAGGCTGGGAGAAAGTTCTTGGGGTCAGCTCAGGGCCTTGCTGGGCCACCAGAAACTTCTCCCTGATTCCCGAATCATGGAATCATTCAGGTTGGGAAAGCCCTCCAAGATTTTGGAGTTGAACCATTCCCCAGCAATGTCAATCCCACCAGTGCCCCATGTCTGTCCCCAAGTGCCACACCCACAGGGCTCTGAAATCCCACCAGGGATGTTGGGAAAGGAAGAATTTTGGAGGGAAAGGATATTTAAATGCTTGGAGTAGGAATTCAGATTTAGGTATGTAAAAGGAAGTAAAAATTTGAATTTGTTTTCCCAACTGAGCCATACAAAATTCTTCTCTCAACCACAGGATGCAAAGGAGATGGTTTAGGTCACTTTCCTTTTGGGTCTTTTTTCCCTTTTTTAAAATTTTATTTTTAAAATTTCATTTGGGTTTCTAAGTTGTGTTTTATTTTGTCTCCACCCTTGCAGCTCTTTGCCTTTTTGGAAACTCCTGTTTTTCCATTCAGGTGTCTGTTCTCTAGAGCCAAGAGTCCTGAAATTACAAAACTCTTTAGGCTGGAAAAGCCCTCTGAGTCCAGCCCTTAACCCAGCGCTGCCAACCTGTGTCCCCACTGCCACCACTCATTTTCTACCCAGTTTTGGTGGCTTTTCTCAGGTTTTTCTCCATCCACTCCATATTTTAACAAACTAGGATGCCCAAAATGCAGCTCAGTGCTCCAGATGATGACTCCCCAAGGACACAGGGAGAGGGAACATCCTTATCTCTCCTTCCCCCTTATTTCTGATATCAGTTTAGATTTGTCTGATAAAAAGCTGTCAGCACTTAAAGTCACCAAACTGGGGCTGGAGGGAGGAGCTCATGCTGGCATTTGGATGTCAGTAAATATTTAGAAAGGTAAAAAGTCTAAAATGGGAATTTTGTGCTGTTGGAGCAGAGGAACAGACGGATTTCTGCTGTGGTTTCATTTAGGTCAAGGGAAATCTAATTAACAGAAATTACAGCAGTTGAGTCTGGTATTAGTGCTGTATTCACAGAAACTATGATTTTTACATTAAAAAAGGTAATTATCTGTTCCTGTGAAGCAGTAGAGGAGACATAAGAGCTGTCAGAGGGCATTTGGTGTATTTTACCATGGAATTTTATTGCTAAATCTAATTATAATAACGAATTTTTTCAGTGATGGTGAGACTGAGGGGATTGCTCCTGAAATGAGGAGCAGTGATTCCTATTAACAGCCTTCCAAGGAATTTATCAGGGCTTCTTAGGCTTTGTTTTGTGGGCATAGCTGGGAAAAATAATCCAAGTGGATTTTTCAAATGGGTTATTTGAATTGAGTTTTGAATTGTAGACAACAAGAGATTGAGAATTCAAGTCTTAAATTGGCCTTAGAGATGAATTAAGGAAAACTGAAATAAAGCTTTGTTAATTCTGAATGTCTGAGAAGCTTCATAGCTGTTAAGGCAATTTTAACTAATCCCCTATAACTTGATATTTCCAGTTAATTTGGATTTATATCTCAGTGTCGCTGTGCTGACAAACCCTGATATAAAACCCATGTTAAAATGAGCTTTTTGTAAGGATAAAGTGGAATTCTGTTGTGCATCTCAATGGAATGGTATCACTTTGCTGAAATCCAGGGTGTTTTCCCTCTTGCTGGAATTGTGACAAGGCAAATATTTGGATGACTAATTTTAATTGCTAATTTTAAATTAATTGATTATTCAGGGGTGTTCTTGAAAATTGTTCTTTTCTCTGGAACAAGCCTTTGTCAGGCAAAATTCAAAATTGTATTATTTTACTGGGGTCCTGAACATTCTTTAATTTAAAAAAGCCAGAGATGGCTTCATGTACAAAACTTCATAAACATCCCTGGAGAAACAATTTACAGGACTTTATAAATAACACACCTCGAGAAACAATTTACAAACATGTTTAAAAATCACTCTGGTGGAGAGGCATGGTCTGAAAAGCTGGAGAGAAAAGCTCAGCTTGTGCTCGTGCTGGGTCTGAGCTGTTCAGAAAGAGCAGAGTCATGTCCTGGGTGGCATTTTAATGATTTTGTCATTGTTCTGACTTTGCTGTCACCGTTGTTTATTTATCCAACCTGCCTGAGGCGCCGCGGCTCGTTGGGAGCTTTGACGCTCAAAAGTTCTCCAGGAACAGATTTGGAGCCAAGCAGGGCTCGTGAGCTTGCTGGGCTCTGTGACAAAGGATGATCCATGGGGATGAGCTTCCCCGTTAATATTTCTGTGGAGGTGGTCAAGGTGATGGAATGAGCTCGGAAATATCCGCAACGGCTCATCGGGGATCTAAAGACCTTCGTGCTTAAAGATTTTTCACTTCATTAAGAAACCAAAGTGAGTAAAAGTTAACTACTCAATAATCACTGAGTTCTGAAGACAATTTGCCATCAGATTAGGTCGGATATTGAGAGGGAAGGGCTCTCTCACACTTGAACTCCTATAAAAGTGCTTTTGAGGGACGTTTTTGCTCCCCTGGTGAGCAGCACATGTTCAGATTTATCCGGGTGACGTTTCCACCCTGGAATATCAGCTGGGTGCCCTAGAAAATCATGCCAATCATCTTCCCACTTGATCATTGGGGATAAATTGGGAAGTGCTATTTTCCCCAGGTTTCATGTGGAAGGGAGGCGAGGGAGCTCAAGGATGTGAGATGGCTCCTGTGGGTTTGGCTGGCTCTTTTATTCCTTTGAAATTCCAACATCTCTTCAGTGGAACAGTTTGGGAGCTCTGTTCTCCACCATTGATCATGAGAAGAGAAAACTTTGAGTCAAATGTTTTTGCAACTCAAGATAAATTGGTGGCAATTTTAGGATAAAGCTGTTTGACTTCAGCAAGATGTTGTAAATTTGGCAATTTTCCTAAATTTAGACTAACAGGACTTCAATATCTTGGAATAAACTTCACATCTTAAATATTTCCAACTGTTGTTAGCACCTGAGTAACTGAGCTGCTATTGCATGAACAAAATTAAATGTCAGCTAAAGCAAGTGTTACTGTTTAACGGCATGAAAGAAACTGAGCTACAGCTCAAGAATTTCTGGGTATTGATAGTCTGGTTTTAGAAGATTTACTTGTTACCCTTTCATTAAGTATTGCCACTTTTTTGATATTATATTGCAATTTCCTTCTCACCCAACTATATTTTTACTTCAATTCTTAGCCTTTTTTGTCACATAATAGACTTCATCAGTGAGTAGGATTTAGCCTGACTTTTTATGTAGCTCATCCAAACTGAAGCACATCAACCACGAGCCTCTAAAAACGCTGCAATGGGAATGTTTACAGACTTTTGACAAATACTGAGCTGTTGATTGCAGAGATATTTTTATGAGTGAGTAGCTAATGTTTCTGGAGAGATCATTTACAGTGAGGCTGCTCTGATTGAGTTATTTGCTGCATTTCTGTTTTGTTTTTTTTTTTGGTTGTTGTTTGTTTTCTCCAAGGGAAGTCACAATAAAAGATGAGTCTGAAAACAGGCCCCGTGTCTGGTGGTAATGGATGCACTGCTATAAATAGTGGGGCTTCTGGGGGCTTTTTGGATGTCACAATGAAATCAATCTTGGGATAATTATGCTACTCTGAAGAAGCTGGAACATCAGCTTAGTTGTTTATTTGTGAATATATAGGAGTGACTTTATTGATAGTACAATAATTGGACATTATGAGAACTGTTCAGCATCTTCCCTAAGTGTGGAAGTGCCTGTAATGGTAACAGAAACTCAAATTTGATCTGATGCCAGCAGCTTTTCCATAGATGGGGGTTCTTTGCCTCTACCACCAGGAATGTAAAAAAGTGCAGTTTTTCATCATAATGCAAGCGGCAATCAAAAAGTCTTAATATTTTTGTTTCCTTCAAAAGGGAAATGAAGTGTGAATGCCATATTTTGTCCCATTTTGCCAATACACGTTTAGAAATGTTTTCCTATTAAATGGTTTTAGGAGGGTGCTTTTCTTATCTGTGATCTGAGTCTTGTTTGTCTCATGTGAGATTTTTACACCAAAACAATTATTTAATAAGAAAGAGCTTTTTTTGGTAAAAAACCCCCCAAAAATAAAAAAACAATAATCCTAGATTAAATTTATAATCTGAATCTCTTGAGACTAAGAAAGAGTGGCCCAAAAAGACTAGTAATATTTATGTTAATATTTGCTTTAAAGGGAAGATAGTTTTGGAAACTCCAGATAAATTCCTCCACTAGAAGTATGGGAAGAAGTTTTGTTTTCCTGTTTAGCTTGGCGTTGGAATGTGGTGCTAACAGTGGGAAAAGAGATTCCTTGTTAATATTTAGTAATTATTTTCTAGTTCTGCACCAAGGGTATTGGATTTTCATTGTACAGGGCAGTTGCACATAAAAAGCTGGAAAATGTAATGGAGTGACTGGAAAGAAAGTCATCTTGTGGATGTCTTAAGTCCTTCCCATGGTTGGCATTGTGGAGGTTCCTCCTTGGGCCAGTCTGGCTGATGTCACTCAAATATTTGGGTGCCTCCCAGGAGCAGTAATCACTGATTTTACAGCTGAGAAACTGTTAATCCATTTCCCTGCCTTATGTACATATAGATTTTATGTGCATATAGATCCAAGGAGAGTGAAGACTTCAGGAGAAAGCTTAAAAATGACATTTCTTGCACCTTCATGGCTATTAAAATAGGAGCATTTGAGTCCAGCCCTATCTATAGACAAGTTATAAATAGGTTCCAGCCAGCAAATGATTTGTTACCAGCAATTATTAAAAACTTTCCAGTTAAATCCAAGTTATAACCTCCTCCTTAAAAACAGAGAGGGCTGAATTATTATTTTAGGTTTCATCTGGGTCATTTTCAAACATGAATAAAACATTTCCCTTGCACGAATCATTCATCTCCACGAAACCTTCAGGAAGGGTCGCAGAAATGACCAGCAGAGGTGAAGATGTTCATGCAGATTTTGTGGTGATGGAAAAGCTTTTTTAGAAACAAGGGGAGAAAGCAGAATGTGAGAAGAAATCCATCAATGGAGGGGGGAGAAATGAAGTGCTTTACTCAAATGGCAGCACGACTGAATTAGTCAGGGGCTGAAGGCTTATTTCCAACAAAATATGTTCACCCAGCTATTAAGAGTGTCCTCATGAGGAATTCCTGCTGTGTGGGACATCAGTCACAGGCAAATCTCCTGGCTTGTATTGAAATTGCTGGGTGAAAAGGTGATTTCGAGTCTCCAGTGATTGTTAGTGGATTATACATCAGGGCAGAGTGAAATGGCAAAGCTTTATTGTCTGATAGTGCCTTGCAAAATTGGTATTAGGTTAAATCACGTTGGTTGGTCATAAATCAGAGACACGCGGGTAAAAAATGAATATACACAAGCCTTTATTGCTGTGGCTTTGTTTGTGGCTTTTTCCACTAATTCCTGCTTAAAATTCAGCCCTGGCTGCTGGAAAAGCAATCCCAAACCCATCAGTAGCTGTAAGGACCTGATGGGAGCAGTGATTTGGGGGAGCTGCTGCAAATATTTGTGAGAGGGCGCTGGCTCCGCAAAAATCATGGAGGAATCATTTGTAAATAGAAAATTTAACTGCAAAGCTCATCTCTGGGTGCTTAATTCCTCGATCTGATGGGGATTTCGGGGGCAGTAAATCAGGAAGTTGGACACTTGGACTCTTCCAAGGATGGGGCAGTCACAGCTTCTCTGGGCACCCTGTGCCAGGGCCTCCCACCCTCACAGGCAGGAATTCCTTCCCAATATCCCATCAATCCCTGTCCTCTGGCAGTGGGAGCCATTCCCAGTGTCCTGTTGCTCCATGAACAATAAAACTTCATCAAAACATCAATTCAATGGCATCACAATCCAACAAAACTTTGGATAACTGAAGGCACAATCCCAGAGCCAGAAGCCTTCCTCTGGGCCTGTAGCTTGTTCTGGCTAATATTTAATGGCTTTAGGCAAAAACAAAGTAAGAAAAATAAGTTTATGAAGGAAGATTTAATTATTTTTTTCCTTTTACATTTTAATTTCTTGGAATATCTGGTTGAAATGCAACAGTCTCCTCAGATTTTTATGTATTTACTTTTGTGGTCACTGTGCAGGTTTTGGTAGCACTGAGAAGAGGTTTTGCTTGTAAGAATGAGGTTCCACACCTGACTGCAATAATGAGTCATAAAGTCCACATAGAAATGATTTTTAAAATCCCCTTGCTATTAATTGGAGAGATATTATTTCTCTGTATGTTATTTCATTTGGGCTTTGGAGGATTAATTTTCTGGAAGTGTCTGAATTGCAACAGAAATGCTGATTGTACTGAAATTACCTTAAATGAGTCAGACAAAAATGGTTTTTTACAGTCAAACTCCTTCTGCTCCTTTTCTTTTTCTTTGAAAGTTTTTTCTGCTTCTCCACTTGCTTTGTCCTTATAAAAATATTCAAATTCTAGTTGCTTTTTGGAGACCTGGAAAGTCTTAATACAGCTCGATTTGATTTTAAACACTCGGTTACACTCTGGGTTTGCAATTGGCATCTAAAAATCTGTGAAGTGAAAGTTTGGGGGTAGGAAGTGGAGTAAATTCCATGGGAATGAGCTGAGCTGGGAACAACCTACGAACACCAACCTCTGGTCTTGATTCTCCATGTTTTTGGTTTTTTTTGAGCTATTATTCCAGAAGTGTTATTCAACACTTAATTTCTGGTGTCTCTGTGTTCAACAAATCAATCTCTGTTTGTAGTCGTGACTTTTTGCTCAAATACGTGTCAGTAGTGATGACAGATTTATGGGACACAAGGACCAGCCAGGCATCCTGAGGGTTTCCAAGGATTTTTTTAGTGTATCAGGGAGGTGCTTCTGTATTATTATTATTCCCCCTTACCTTGGCTCAGCTGGCAAAACCAAATCAGTTTTACAGCTGCAGCCTGAAATCTTAATTCAAGCCCCTCGTTCCAAGCAGTGTTTTTGACATTTCCGTTCCTCCCGATGTCAGTTTTTGGGTAATTGCTGCGTGTTTATGGAAGCGTTGGTTTGGAAAACCTGGGAAGCTGGAGTCCATAGCAGCCAATTAACACTATTTAACAGCTGTTCAAAGGGATAATTGCCTGATGTTAGCATCACCTAACGTTATTTTTAATGCTAATTATGCCCAATTTACTCTCCCAAAACACCGCTATGTTTCCAAACGTGACAACCGCAATATTTGTGTTCCTGCCAGCTGCACACTGGAGCTGGAGGATTTTGTGGCTGTGCTGGTAAATCAGAATATTCTTTGTTGAAGGATCCTCTCCTGAATGGAGATGTGTCACGTTTATCCTCTTCTTCCTGGGGATTTCTTGATAGGATTGGAAAACCAGAAGGAAACAGCCACAAAAACTTCCACAGCCCAGCAGACAGTTCAGTTTGTGTTAATTTTTTCCAGAAAATGGGACAGCAGAGTAATTCCCACCCTTTTAAATGAACTTTATGCTATTTCCATAGTCCTGCTCACTAGAAATTTCTTGGAGAATTACAAGATTACATCTGTAATTTTTCTTTTAATCCAGCCTCTTGATTTCTGTGAATTCCAGAAATGTGGTTTTTAGATTTTTTTTAAAAGATTTTTTAAAGATTTATTTTCTCCATGACCTCCTGCTAACAGCAGCCTAAATTTTACCACTTGATATAAATTACTTGTTCCTCAGCTTCTGTACAGTTTTACAAACTGAATAAAGCAGCATAAATTACCCATCTAGGAAAGGTCTTATTGAATGTTAACATTTTACATCCAGGATCAAATTGAAATAATTGCCTGAAAGGAAAACACCTAAAACAAATGATGGATCTTGAAAACAGAAATCATAGTTTCAAATAAAAATAGATAGAGAGCCCTTCAGAAGCCGTGGTAAATGAATGGTTGGTTTAGTTGGGAAGTGGGGATTTATTAGCTGGGGTAGATTGTGATGGAAGATACCTGTGAAAATAATTGGTCTCATTTTGGGAAAATCAGGCAGTCCATTAAAACTGCTGCACACCATGATCACAGGAATGCTAATTTGGCTTCTAAATTCCTGTGATTTTTAGCACTTCCCGAGCCAGAGTAAATTCCAGCCAAGAGAGGATAATTCAGGTCACCCAGAGTCTTTTGTTTGTGCATCTTGGCATTCCCAGGAAGATCCTTGTGTGGGAATGGGTGCTGTGAATCCCTCTGAGTCCCTTGGGAGCCTCCAAGTGCAGGCAGGGACATAACAGGAGTTGATGTGGAATATTTACAATTAATTTTGGGGTGAAATAACCCAGAAAATGGAGTCTATCTTCCCAAATAGTGCTGACCCACACCCAGCCCATGTACAGAGCAGGATGAGCTGTGTGAGTTTTTGAGGCAGGAAAGCAGAGCTGGAATCACCAGTTAGGTGATTAAGGGAAATAAACTTCTCCTTTTTGCCTTTAAAAATGTAAAAATAATTTGGAGAGATATAAATAAAATATGTGTGCTTTGTTTTTAGGACAGAAAAGGTAAAATAATCACTATTATGGATAATAGAAGTTGGGGTGGAAATGCTTCATTGGCAGCAATGTGTTTTCTGTAGGTTTGATAGAGACAGGAAAATACTTTTAATCTTTTCAATCATGATTGATATCAATCATCTAAACATGCAATTACCCAGGTATACAATTAATCAAAACACTGTGAGATGAACAGAGTGTCATTATTTAATTTCACCAGTAAATGCCTTGGCAGAATCTGCTCTTGAAAGATTTTTCCAACGCTGGCTTCAGAATTGGTTTCAAAATAAGAAACGGTCTCTCATACGGAGTCATTTGTGAAAGTGTTGTTGGTTTGGGGTGTGGGAATAGTGAAGCCTGTGGGTGTTGCATCTCCTGCAGCAAAAAAGGAACATGAACCTGTGGAGCCAGCCAGGAGAATGTACAGGGCGAAAGTCCAAGTGAAGAAATAGTGGGTGAAGATGAAAATGTTGCACTTTTCTACATATTTCTGCACTTAAATTTCTTGTAATAAACTAGATTCCCTTTCCCAGCTGGGTCAGGAAGTCTCAGGGCTTAGCATTTGGGCTATCAACCCATCCTGACAGCAAATACACCTGGAAATGCAGAACTGAAAACCTTTCTAACACTGATTTATAATTCCTTGTGCCTGTTCATTCTGACCAAACACAAGGGGTTTGTTGCCCTTCCAGTTTTTCATTCTCCTGTGGTTGGACAAGTGAGATTTGTTGTTCCTGGTGCCAGGGAGAGAATTTTCTGTCTGTAAAATGAACAGTGAACAAAGAATGGCTTTGCTTGGTGTAATTTTGTGAGGCAATTTGATGGCTTTTGAAGATTCTCTGTCATCCTTGAAGCATCACTTTCTGTGAGAGTATTTGATTTTGATGTTCATATTTTCAGAGCCCAGTCTGAGCTTACACTTTCCCCTCTGCTCCTCTCCTCCCTGATCTGAAGTGCTGCTAGGATTTCCTAGGGCCTTCTGTTTAAGAAATGCAGAGCAAACCTGGATCTTTCATCAAAATTAAGATTGAGTTGTGCCTTATCTCCCTTTCCTCTGCATTTGGTGGATTTGCAGGTGAGCATGTTTCTTTCCTGGATAGTGTAGAAATGGGAAGGATTTTATTTTTAGTGAAAATCCAGATGAATTCCACTGTAAGGCCAGCTCATATCTCTAGTGTAAAAAGTGAACTAGGATGCAATTGATTTCTGGTTTTGCTATAAACAGTGCTATAAAATAGCGATGAAATTGGGAAGGGTGAAGTGCCTACATGGAAATATCTGTGTGTGTGTAATGGCTTCCAGTGGTCTGAGATAAATATACATGGCTAATAGGAAATATTCCCAAATTCCAGCATAAAAACTCACTGAGCAGGATTACAACATGAGGGACAATTCTCCAGCCATGTCTGAAGGACCAAACAAAGGAAACTCTCTTTGAAAAGCAGAAAAGGAGTTGTGACTGCAGCCTTCATTTCAGGGAGGTGTCCCAAACTTGGATCCCATCCTGATCCCTCTGGCTCTTTCCCAGTCCTGCCTGGACAGGGTGATGTGACAGCTCCCAAAGGTTACATCCAGCCTGAAGCATTTTGTGACTCTGGACAAGGCTGAGGTGACAATGGCTGGGTCAGTGCTGACTTCCCTGGAAAACTCCAGTGATTGTGGCAAAGGCAAATACTGAGAGAAACTGCAATAATTTTCAGGTGTTTGAATATAAACCCCTCTGTTTTCTGGGCTAGTAATGCAGTTGTATAATATTCTCAGTAATGGTGCTTTTGCAAGTGGTTTTTAAATGAATAATGGGTTTTTAGGTCATGAGACTTGTTATCCAAATGAAAACATCCTTCGAGATCAAACTTTACCCTCCTATGTGTTCCTCACTCAAGGAGGGACATCTCTGGCAGAAAACTGAAGAGTCTATTACACAGCGAGGTAAAAAAAGCCAAAACCAAGGTGAATTTAGCTCAGCATTCAAAAAGGCAGCTGCTTGAAAGGTCCTGCTCCCCTCGGAAGGCGCGGAGAGCCCGTGGCAGCTCCGTTTGTCACTGCAGGGGAGAGAGGGGCTGATGGATGCTGCTGGCCCTGGGCTGGATCCCTCTGGGGGCTCGGGGCTCTCCGGGATCCCATTCCCAGGAAAATCCACGGATATTCTTTTAGCGAAGCTAAATGTGGCAACTGCTGAGGCTGGATCTTTTCCTTGACTGATTTTCTTGGGGCCAAAAGAGGGATGGGAGAGGAGCTGCCGTAGCTTAAAAGCTGAGGGGTGGACTGTCACTGTCATATTTTCTGGAAAAATCCCTTTGCCAGGATTTCTCTCCTGGGAAGCAGAGAAGCCTCAGAGAAAAAGGAAAACAATATTATCTCCTTTGCTTCTCCTGTGTTTTGCTGCTTTGGAATGTGGTAGGTGATTGTTTCAGTGGTTTCATGTGAATTGTTTTTATTTAATGACCAATCACTGTCCAGCTGTGTCGGGGCTCTGGGAAGAGTCATGAGTTTTTCATTATTATCTCTTTAGCCTTCTGTCTATATCCTTTTTGTATTCTTTAGTGTAGTTTTAGTATAGAGTTCTTTAATATAATAATATAATATCATAAAATAATAAATTAGACTTCTAAGAACTTGGAGTCAGATTCATAATTTCCTCCCTTTGATGGGGATCTCAGAAAATACCACAGTGGAACTCCTCAATTTTTTTTCAAGCTGATGAGTGTGGAGTCCTCTTCTGCCCTTGACAGTGTCACCACAGAGCAAAGTTACCTGATGGAGGCAGGGACACTTCAGTCAACCTCTCACTTAAAAAGGTGATGATATTCACAAATATAACATCCAAAGGCCATTTAATAAGTTACTAAGTTATGTAATAACAGGGTTTTTACAACACAAAACGATGTTTAAAGCAAATAATGACTGAAGTTTTAGTATGGGTTTAAGCCAGACCCTAAGTTTCATTTCTGCTTTGCCCCTCCAAGTGTATCAGAGGGAAGCTGTGATTCCTCACTGGAACACTGGGTTATTCCTGCAGTGCTGGCTGGGAAATAAAGGAGGCTTTCTCCAAACTCGTTTCCCAAGCTGAGTTTCATGCAGGGCACGGTCAAATGCACACTGGAGCTGGAAAAGGACAGGCAGGAGCGTGGAGGGACCACCTGCTCTGCCTCAGTCCGGTCTGCAGCCAAGGAAGTCCAGATTAATTGTGTTTGTATTCAACGTGAGATCAGGAATAACAGATCTGACAGAGCTCACCAGCTTCAGGGCTGGGACGGAAGACAGAAATCAAAGAATTCCAAGCGTAGAGCTGGGATATGGTGCTTTCAGGACAGTTGCAAGTGAATTGCTGTGAATTTCCAGCCTTGAAATTTCAAAGGATGGAGAGGGAAGTCCAGTTCAATGCTAAAAAATCCAGAGAGGTGGCCTTGCCTCTTGCTCTGATGGCTGCCAGAGCTAGGGCTTGTTGGAATTGCTTAAAATTGGGGAAATGATGAAAGTGAGTTATTTCAGAGCCTGGAAATGCTGTAAAGCATTTTGATTCTTTGTCAAAGAGCACTGCAAGTCTCAGTGTTATTGGTAAAAACAACACAAGAAAATGATGGTTTGGGCTGTGGCCTCTTCTGTACACCAATGTATCAAACAAGGTATTTCCCTTTGTGTGAAAAAACATTGCTTTAATGGAGTGGAGGAGAACCTTTGGAAGCTGTGCCTGGCACAGCCTTCATTAAATGCTGTCTTTAGACTGATAACTTCAGCACTGCAACCTGCATTTTATATTTCTGATAATGCTAGAACAGGAATATTAAACATCTCTATATTCTGCCCTTTGCCTCGACAGATGTCTTGGCCAGGATTAAATTAATTGCTAAATGTCTTTTCCTGCCTGACAGCTGGGATTTTGAGGCTTCAGAGGTAAATATGTTTTGAAGCAATCCAATAATAGGCTTACAAGGCTGAGAGGCAACAGAGCTGAAAAGTGAAAAATCAAGAGGCTGGACCATTAATACCTCCTTGAAAAGTTAATCAGCCCATGACAACAGGCTGGAGTCAAAAGAGTGGCTGTGTTGTGGGGTTGGGCAGGTCAGTGTTTTGCCCCAGGTGCTCAGGTTTGGAATATTTGTTGTTATGTGTTGTGTGGTAAATATTTGTAGTTAATTGACTTTGTAATAACGCTGTGAGGTGATCTGAGCAGGTTTTCCTCAAGAGAAGGGGCGAATGTCCTCAAAGTGCTCCTCCAAAGTTGGCTGTCACTGCCCAGCAGATGTTGTCTTGTATATCCCAAATTTAGGGTTTTTTCTTGTATTTTGGTTCAGGGTCGAGGCATGATGGAGTTGCTGACTCTGAACAGCCACAGAGGATAATTCCAGAGGATGAGGAGGCTGAGGGTGGCTCTTCCAAGCCTTTTCAAGGAAAATCTCAGTGTTGGTGACCATGATTTCAGTGGGGACGAGAAGAAAAACAGAACATCAGAAGGTCCTTGGTGGCCTTGGGCACCAAAGGCTGCAGAAGTCGAGGTGGTGCTGGACAGAGGGCAGAGGTTTGGGGCTGTATCAGAGAAGGAAAGTGATGGGGAGGGTTAAAAGATTAACGATGGATGGAGAAGGAAGAACTTGTGGGTGACAAACCTCCACAATAATGTCATTATTGAAACAAAAGTAACACTGCTGAGAGCCTCCAAAGCATTTTGCACCAACTGATAAAATACCAGTGCCCATCTGCAAAAGAGGCTGCTGGAGGTTTGTTTTCCTGTTGTCTGTCTCCATGGTAATTTAGTTTCCTGAGGGCTGAAATCCATTTGTTTAATTACAATCTTTCATTTTAATACGGCGGTGGCTCTGTGTCCCTAATTGCTCTGGCTGGTGTGCAGATGCAGAGAGACCTTTTTCCATGAAATGGCTCCAAAATTCTGGGGGTGTTCCCAAAGAAAACATTAACATCTGGAGTAGAGTAATACTTTTGGCTATTAAAGCTTCAAATGAAATATTTAGCTTTAAAGCATGCGCCTGACCGTGAGGAATGTGGGCAGGAGGAGGTCTGGGAGCCTGGCAGTCTAACAGATGTCACTGAAGTGTGCAAAAGTGCAAATTTAAGCCAATCTGGGATTTTTGGTACAAATTCAGGGACATTTGTGCCGTTGAATTCCTTCCATGTGGGTAGAGCAGCCATAAATTTCCATGGAGAGTGGGAACTTCCAGCCCTGCGGGTGCTGGGAGCCCATTTTTACCCCCACCCACCACTTTTGCCACCTGCAAATCACCTGTAATGAAAGACCTTGGGGGAAAATGGGATTTGCAGGGATGGGTTTGGGGTTGGGCAGGAGCAGGGATTAATGGAGCTGATGGAGGCTCTGGAATTGTGATGGATTCTGCCTCCTTTAGCAGGAGAAATGTCTTGGCAAACACATTCCTGTTCTGTTACCAGCTCCTAAATGGTTTCTTCAAGGACTCCTCTTTGCAGGAATTGCAGAGGAATTCCCTAAAAATGGGAATTTACCTCTGATTTGGATAGGGGAGTGTCATGGGGGAAGGGGGTAGGAATAGCTCTGGAAGCACTGCCTCTGAAGGAGGAGATTGTAAAATTTATTACTGTTATTATTATCAAATCCTGTCATTTCCTGACAGTTTGTAACCATGGTCTGGTGACTTCCTTTTTTTTTTTTTTTAATAACTTGCCAGGTGAAATTGCTACTTGCACTCTTTATTACGTCCTTCTATGGAAAATAGTGGTAATTCTGGAAAACAGCCTTTAAAAGGAAGGAGTGTGCCTTTCATAATGAAATGTGGATCAGATGCTATTCCCAGAATAATCTGTCTGGTTTCAAGTATGGTTTAAGTTTTGGGTTTTTTTTAATAGATTTCCTCTGTAATTTTTCCTTTCTTTAGGGTTTTCTGAACCCTTTTATGTTTTCTTTGGTAATTTCTACCTGGTTGGGTCTTTCCTGTGAATATCCAGCTTGGATGGGGATGGGACAGTGGAAGGTGTCCCTGCCCATGGCAGGGGGTTGGAATGAGATGATTTTTAAGGCCTCTTCCAACCTAAACCATTCTGTGATTCCAAGATAGCATTGGGAGTGTTAGAAAAATGAAGTGTTGCTGGTAAAACCAAAGGAATCAGCATTTTAAATGTTATGATGATGAATTATTTGCTTTATTTTCTGGATTTGTCTCTGTCTGATGACGCTGAACACGGCACAGCTCTCTTTAGACAGATTTTGTGCCAGGTTAAATTCCCAATTATTACATACCATATTGAATTCCAGCTGTGTCCTCAGCTCTCCAGGGAGGGGTCTGGGGGCCTTGAGCTCCCTGTTTGTGCAGCTCTGATCCCCCAGAGCCCTGAAGTTCCAGGGGCTGTGTCTCAGTCAGTGTCAGTGGGGCTGAGCTAAGCACTTGGTGCTGGATAAATTCAATTTCCAGGCCTTGATGCATTTTCCCTTCACACCCCACCTTTCTCCCTGTTTTTTCCTGACTCCTGCTCCAGGGGATTGATCCCCTCTCCTGTCTGTGATCCAAACACCTCTCCCGGCCACGTGAGCTCTGCAGGCTGTGCTTGTCTTGCTGGTGCCTTCCAGGCAGGGAACAAATGAGGAGCAGAGACCAACCAGCAGCCACAGAGGTCAGGAAATATTTGTTTTCCTTCTGGCAGCAGCAGCTGCATCCCCAGCACTGGATAAAATCTCCTGGAAAGCTCCTTTTGGCTGGTGTGCACCCCATGGTTTCACATGGTCATGCTGAGAGCAGGAGGTGGAGCCACCCTTATCTAACCCCTTGGAAATTAAGGAAGGGAAAAACAGCATCCATTTTTTTTACACAGAGAGGATGCTGATGCAGAATCCCAGATTCATTTAGGTTGGGAAAGACCTCTAAGATCGAGTCCAAGCTGTGCCCAATGCTCACCTTGTCCCCAGCCCAGAGCTCTGAGTGCCACCTCCAGCCCTTCCTGGGACCTCCAGGGATGGGAGCTCCAAACCTCCCTGGGCAGCCCCTCACAGTGTTTACCAATCCTTTCCACAAAGAAATTCTTCTTGATGTCCAACCTGAGCCTCCTCTGGTGCAGTCTGAGGCTGTGTCCTCTCATCCTGTCACTTGTCTGGGAGAAGAGCCCATCCCTGCACAGCAAGGGGAAATTAAGCCCAGCCTAAAGCCATGAGTTATTCCAGAGTGGAGAGCAGCTGGAAGCAGATGTGTGTGAGTTACTTGTGTCAATTAAAAATATTGTCCAGCCCTATTCCTTTTTTTCCTGTGGAATTTGGCTTAAAACTCTAATTCCCATCCTCAGTTTCCCCTTTAGCTCTGCCTTATGAGTTAAATATTGACGTGCCTGGGTTTGATTTCATGGTGCTATCAGGAGAGTGCAAGAAAAACAGGGTGCCTTTGAATTTTCTTCAAGAAAATGCCATCTTTTCCCAGTTATCCCATGTTTTTCTCCAAGATTCCTGCTAGTTGGGCCTCCAGCTCTGTGACAGGCAGCATCTGCTGCCAGCCTGGAGCTCTGGGTGGGCTGCCTGGGGAGCAGGTACTGCCATTCCCTGCCCTGCTGGGAGGGAGATGCAGCTCTGGCCATCTGGCTGCTGTCTCTTAAGAGCAGAGAAGGAAGGCAAAGAGCTGAGCATTGGCAGCTGTAGGGGCTGAGGAGTGGATGTGTGACTGTGTGTGGAAAATGGACTTTTCAGAGCTGCTTTCTGTGCTAACCAGAGGATTTTTTTTTTTTTTTTTTTTTGTTTTGGGGGGTGGTTTTTGGGGTTACGGGGGGTTTTTTTTTTTTTTTTTTTTTTTTTTTTTTTTTTAGATGGTGGGTTTTGTTTTGAGTTTTTCATGAGCTGCTGTGGAATATTTGGGTTTTATTTTGGCCAAAAGAGGAAGTTTTTTTCCTTTTCTTAATGCGTAGTTGCCTGCTCTGTCCTAAAAATTGTAAAGGAAAACCCCACCTTGTCCTGATTGAAGTGTTTTTCTTTTCTGTATGAGAACATGCAGAATTCCACATTTGGATGCTGCATTTCATTCCAGTGGATCCTCTCTTAGGCTGTATCAGATGGAAATGGAGGGCATTCAGAAAAATTAGTGATTTTTTTTTTTTTAGGGTAAAGCAGGTGGAGCATGGCCTAGCCAGGCATAGGGCACTGATGCAGGTAAATCATGCAGATAAATGATAATTCCCCTGTCCATCAATTAATAGGAGGCATTTCCCCTCCATTTCAAGCTTTGATTGGGCAGCTAAGACTTAGGAATCAAAACTAGTTTCTTCCACTGTCAATTATGATAATAGACCTTTGTCTTTTGCCTCTTCACAGATCAGTAGCAATTTATCATCCACTTAATTGCATACAAAAAAATTCTGTTCAACCTTGAGTTAACCAGGAAAGCAGATCCTTCCCTTTGATCCTGAGGATATGAGCTGCAGTGGGGAATTTTCCCTGCCTTCTCCTGCCTCAAAGCCAGACCTCACCTCATGACTCACTTGCTTGAAATGAGCACTGCTTAAACAAAAGAGAAATTAAGTCAGGAGGCCCATGTGAGGATGATTCACAATTAATATTAAAAATTGCCTCGTCATTTGGTGATATCAAACCAACGTGCATCCAGATCTTTTTGGCTTCAAACACTTCCCTGGTGAATAATTGCATCTTTCCAGCTTTGCACTTCTTTTACTCTGCTATTTCCAGGGCAGATGTGCCTGGAGGAAAAGCTGCTGCTGAGCTCCGTGCTCTGGGGTTTTGCTAACTAAAGGTTACCAAAATGCTGGTTAGAAAGTTCACGAGAAGAGACAAAAAAGCTTTTCTGGGAAGTGAGAGAGGGATGTGAGAACAGGGATGGGATTCTTTAGGGACAGTGGGGGCCAGGTTGGGGTGATCCCATGCAGATCCCAGTTTGAGGTGACGTCTGGGAGCTGAGGGACTGAGGGAAGGAATGGGAGTGATGCCTTGTGCAGGCTGCCCTGGAGCAGAGGCTGGCCAGAGCTCCAGAATAAAGCAGGGATTGATTCAAAGGATCTCCTCCATGGATGCACCTTGGGCAGCACAAGAGCCCAGCCAGGGCTGCATGGAAATGTCAATGAAAAAACATTGCTGAAAATTCCTTTTGTCCTTTCCACATGTCCCTGCTGTGCTGTGACATGCCCCTGGTACAGACTGTGGGTGTGCTGAGTCTCTGTATTTTACAGAAGCCTGAATCCTGGTACCACTTTCCATGTGAGACTGGAAATTTGGATTTTCTGAGGGGATCAAACCCCACAGCAGTCTCTGTGAAAGGGAAACTTTTCTCATTTAGCTCAAGCTGGAAGTGCTAAAAGTGCTGGAAAACTTTTCTCATTTAGCTCAAGCTGGAAGTGCAAGGAGTGGCCAAATGGCAGCTCGTAAACACCAGAGGTACCAAGTGAATAAAACCCACCCTGAAGCAGAGAGGATGTGGAATTACAGAGCCAGGCACATCCAGGTGGGGATCCAGGAGCTCTGGGGCTGCAGGGAAGATGGACAGAGCCCACAGCACTGGATTTTACAGGCCTTGTGTGATGCAAGGGTTTACTGGAATGTAAACCAGGGAATGGCTCCTTGCAGAATGGGGAGGGAGATGCAAAGTGCATTATTGATGTGAACAGATTAAAATCAGCCCATTGGCCTGCCAACGAATAGTAATTTTATAGCTGCTGTGAAAGGAAATACATCTGATACAAATTTGATCATCTTCTACATGAATCAAATTTTAAGTTGGTTTATTCAGTAGCAGAGCATGGGCAGGGTTTACTTCTGACTCTAGGTCAACAAAGACCTTCATCTTAGATTAACAAAAAAGAGGTTTATAATTTAGGTGGTTATTATGTGTTAGAGAGTGTCCAGGGAAGAGAATGGAGCTGGGATACCTCTGTGCTCCCCATGGATGAGGCTGCCCAGACAGACCCTGGGCTCTGTTGTCTCAGCCCAATTGGCTTCAAATCCCATTCCAAATGAACATTGACTTGAGGAGCAGCCACTGTGCACCCTCCCTTGCCAGGGCTGGAAGCCCTGCCTGTATCTGATGAAATATGAAAGCTCCCATCTCTTATTCATGGCTGCTGGAAATTGCTCAGCAGCAGTCTTCAAACACACCCCTGCAAGCACCTCGCTCTACAATTCACGTGACAAGGAATGACGTGCAAACATCTTTGAAAGTTAAGTATTTGTGTTAATTATTGAAGAGAGACATTCCAAGTGACAGGCTGGATGAATGCCTCCAGTCTTGTGGTGAGGAAAAGGAGACTTAGGGAAGCTCTGGGAAATATTGAACTCTGGAAGTTGTAGTCATTCCAACTCCCTGCTGTGGTTCCACTGTCCCAGGCTGGCCTTGGACACTTCCAGGGATCCAGGGGCAGCCACAGCTTCTCTGGGAATCCCATCCCAGCCCCTCACCACCCTCCCAGGGAAGAATTCCTTCCTAATATCCAACTTAACCTTCATTTAGTTTAAAAATGTTCCTCTTTCCTATCACAACCTGCCCATGAAAAAGTCTCCCTCTTTTTTACAAGCCCTGTTCAGGTCCTGGAGGCCACACTAAGAGATCCTTGGATTCTTCTCTTTTCCAGGCTGGACATCCCCAGCTCTCTCTCCCAGCCTGTCTCCAGACCAAAGGTGCTCCAGGCCTAAAAAAATCACCCCACTGAGGTCATTCCTGTCAGTCCATGGGCTCTGTGCTCTATTTATAAATACTGGAGCTTGGGCTCTCCTTCCAGCTGATCTGAGGGTGTTTATCACCACGTTTCAGTGAGAATCCTCAGGGAAACACTCAAGTGCACAAACCCCCTCCAATCTTCCTTTCCAAATTTGTGTAATAATAGAGGAAGTTTTTGTTTCAAAGGTCTTATCAGCTGCTATTAAATTTTTTTACAAATAATTCTATGTGCTACTATGCTGTTTAAGTTTCATACCTTTTTTAATTCCAGCAGGCTGCAATATTCCCAGAAATAATAAAAAAAAATCAGAGCAGGGAGATCCCCTATGGCAAAATTTCCAACTCTTACAGCTCCTTTTTTTTTTTTAACTTACTTGAAAATCTCCCCTCTCAGCACTACAGCTCCTCCCTAACACGATCTGCAGCATCTTTTATGTCATCCTGCTCTCTTGCAAAGACAAAATTGTGTCTTCCAGGGAAGGAAACATCCACTGGACATGAGAACACTTTCAGGCTTTTGTAGGAGTACAACAATATCAGGAACAGGGGAAGATGCCATAGGGAATGTGATTTTCAAACTTATTTGTTTTCTGCTTCAGTGCTTTGAGTGAATTTGTTCCCCTAATTTGATTTATGTGCTTGTTGTAGTTTGAAGCCTGGTTCTCAACAATTGTGGAAATATTGAGGGCATGTCAAGTAATTTTCTGCTTTAATTTCAAAATATAGCTTCTTTTATCTGCCGGTGTTCAGTGATAAACATCGATATCGTCATCAAGGCCACTCACAAGATAGTGGTGTGTGCTGGTGTGAAGCTCAAAACTGCACACTAAAGCAGCACAGAACCTGAAAAAAATATAAAAGCTAATACTTAAGTCCTCAGGAGGACCCTTGGAGAGTGCTGTATCCATGGATGCAAGCACAGCATCCCAGAGTATCCCTCTCCCTCCTCCCAGTGTCCTCAGATGTGTTCAGTGCAAGCATTTTCTCCTTACAGTGTTTCTACACACCTGAGCTTACTGTGCGTTCACTGCTGGAGAAATTACATGGAAATGTCAATGAAAAAACATTGCTGAAAATTCCCTTTGTCCTTTCCACATGTCCCTGCTGTGCTGTGACATGCCCCTGGTACAGACTGTGGGTGTGCTGAGTCTCTGTATTTTACAGAAGCCTGAATCCTGGTACCACTTTCCATGTGAGATTGGAAATTTGGATTTTCTGAGGGGATCAAACCCCACAGCAGTCTCTGTGAAAGGGAAACTTTTCTCATTTAGCTCAAGCTGGAAGTGCTAAAAGTGCTGGAAAACTTTTCTCATTTAGCTCAAGCTGGAAGTGCAAGGAGTGGCCAAATGGCAGCTCGTAAACACCAGAGGTACCAAGTGAATAAAACCCACCCTGAAGCAGAGAGGATGTGGAATTACAGAGCCAGGCACATCCAGGTGGGGATCCAGGAGCTCTGGGGATTTATATGGAAAATTGATTGAGGGGTGGCACTATACAAAATTAGCCTGGATGTTTACTTTGTGGTTTCTAATTAAGCAGTTTTCATTGCTGAATGAAAGCAATGAAAAATTCCTCTACAGAAAATGTTTGTCAAGATTCACTGTCAGTTTTTCTTCCTGAATTTTCTTCCTGAGTATTAGAACTAAGTCAATGTTTTTGATTGTCCAAGGAGCTATAAATATATATATGTATTTTATATAAGCCCACTAATGGAAGTGCTAGAATTTGTATGGTTGTTCTGTCTAAAAACAACCTGATAACTTGGTTTATTTTGGGTTTTTCAAGGAATTGAAGTCCCTTCATTCTTCATTCTTGAAAATGTGTGTGTTTCTACATTCCTAAATAGAAATTCTATGTGTTTATGACTCAAATGCACTTTTTTAGTCACTGACTCTTTAAAGAAGGGAACAAACCCAGATGTTTGGTCTTCTGGGCATCCATTGTTGATATTTTACTATACTTGTAGAGGAAATAAAAATGTTTATAAAAAAATGTGTTTGCAACTTGCCACACTGATAATTTTTTGGGGAAGTGTGAGACAGTGTTATCTTTTCTGCTACCTGGCCTAGTGATATTTATTTACAGATATCCAGGAAAAGCATGATGGTGCAGAGTTTGGAGATATTTAAATATTAGGGCCTATTTAGGCTGAAGTGGTGGATCATACCCTGGTTCCTGTTAGAGGAATTTTAGCAGATGTGAGAGATTTATTATGGCTGCAGAAATCTTGTGGCTTTCAAGGTGACACTTTTCATTTATTTCAATAAAAATAAGGTTTCCCAAAGGATCCAGGCTGACCCAGGAGAACGAAATTCTGAATTTTCTCAGCCATGAGCACAGACTGTGCCAGGAAAACCTTTCTCCACACCAATTTTTCCATGGCTGCTGTGTGTGCACTTGGACTCTGTCAGGAATTTTAGCTCAGTTTTAGGGAAGTCTCTGTGTGTTTGGAATGTCATTCATGGAAAGGATTCCATATTTTATTGATGTCCCCAAACCCCACATTTGTCAGTCCTAAAACTTTTACAGTTCCTGGGCATTCTGTCAATACCAGCTTTTAGTGGAGTCTCCGTGGGGACATTCCCATCTGTGGCTTTCTCAGGACATCCCTAAACCTCCAAATTTGACTTTGTACTGAATGCAGTGGGAGATGAGAAGGTTCCCTGGCTGGATTGCTGATTCCTTTATCCTAAACCCCCAAATTTGACTTTGTACTGAATGTAGTGGGAGATGAGAAGGTTCCCTGGCTGGATTGCTGATTCCTTGTGTTTAGGAGCTCCAGTAGTAAACAGTTCAACTCCACCTACCTGAATTTACCTTTTGTGTCTTTAGCATTAATTATTAGTAATTTTTAACATATGCCTTCCTTTTGTGACCAGGTAATTACTGAAAATCATGTAATCGTGGGAAGGTTTGGGTTGGAAGGGACCTTAAAGATCACCTTGATCCAACTCCCTCCATGGGCAGGGAAATTTTCCACTAGACCAGGTCGCTCCAAGCCCCATCCAATCCAATTTCCATTATAATCAGTATCAATCTCAATTATTCCATATCCAGGGAATTACTGGAATCCCAACAAAAGGATCAGTCTTTACTCACTTTTCTTCCTTTGCCATTGTACAAAAGCTGCTCAGTGCTGGGCTGGCTTTCAATAAGGAATGAAGCTCCAATTGTCTGTGGGTAGCTGATATATCAATTTAAATATATTTGGCCATTAATTAGGTCCCCTTCTTTTTGCATGCAAATGGATTTCTCTCCAGGGAATTAATTACAGAACAAATTTCAAGCTAATCTATCTTTGCAGTCCAATGCAATATTGTGCTATAAAACCCACTCTCAAAATGAAGCTGCTCCCATTTAATGAATTGCTATCAAATTTTTCTAAACAATTTGGCACAATCCAGTTAAACAAAACCAGGAATCTGCCTGAAACTGACTTCTCAACATCCCAGTGCAGTGGCTCTGGGTGACAGGGATTGCACAAGGATTTGGGAAAAGAGCTGATGGATTCAGAGATGGTTGCATGGGGTTTTTTAAATGGCATATTGAAATCTGGATTTAATTTGGATTTTTTAATATTATTGACTGTAATAGTAATTTTTCCATGGAAACAGATTAAAGCCCATGCTCACTATTTTTTTTTTAAATTCTGCCATGTCCATCTTCTAAAAAACTAAATCTTCCAATAATCCTTCTATTCAAACTGATAGTGATTATTTTTCTCAGGACACAAATATCCTTTCTATAGGGATTCCTCCTCTCCTGAAATGAGGACTAATTTTAAAATAAAGTTTATCCATGTACTTATATTTAGTAATGTCAGGAATAGTTAGGCTGAGTGAGACTTTGCTTTCTGACTCATCCAACTTTCTTTAAAGACAGGGAAAACTTTGTGTGTCCTAGATTGATACCAAAACCCCCCATTCTTGGCAAGAATCTTATGCTCTGGAATGAAATTAGGATGAGTGTTTATTTTTTATTTATTTTGAAATATTATGGTGCTGTCTAATAGTGATTATTGGTGTAAAGACCTCAGTGGTGCAGTGCTGGTGCAAAGCCCTTCCAAGCCCCAGGAATGCCACCAGCCATTCCCATTCTCCTCCTGCCAAGTCCAAAGGATAAGGAAATATCAGAGCTGCTGCTCTGGAGGTGTGACAGCATGAACACCCAGCATCAGTGACCCTTCTGTCACAATCTGGATGTGTCTGAGCTCACTGGAAAACCTTTATTCCCCATCTGATTTATTTTGGCTCTGAGCATTGACCTTTAGGCAGCTTTATCAAGTGGAATCACTCTCCATTTGCTGCTGCTTTTTAACAGCTTTCTGTTTTACTTGTGTTTTCCTCCCTGGCAAAGGTTAAGTGGAGGTGACCCCAATCACATTTCCCTCATTCCCCACTTCACTCTGTCCTGGCACCTCTTTCCTCCAAGGCAGGATTTATCATTGCTGGTCTCATTTACTTTGGGTAACAACAGAGAATCTGCTCTTCCATTTCCTTCCCTATCACTTCCCCAGCTCCAAAGCCATGTCCCCTGCCACTCTATTATCACTCTTAGAACAACTCAGAGTGAGTGACTCAAAGATTTGTTTGTAAATGGGTGCTTAAAGCTGTTTTTTAAAGCACAGTTCATGACAATTCAGCACTCCCAGTTTTTTTTTTGTGGAGCTTCTTTCAGGTGGGAGTTTGTGCAGTTACCTCTGCTGGCCACCTTCACTTTGTTCATTTGTGGTTTTTACCTGCCTGGAGAAGAGGAGGTTGTGTGGAATTGCAGAGCAGCCTTCCAGTGTCTGAAGGGGAGGAGAGGGAAGCTGGAGAGGGACTGTTCATCAGAAACTTGTTATGGGAAAAGGGGGAATGGATTGAACCAAAAGAGGGGAATTTTAAGTAGGAGTATGGATGGAATTCTTCCCTGTGAGGGTGGCACAGGGTGCCCAGAGCAGCTGTGGCTGTCCCTGGATCCCTGGAAGTGTCCAAGGCCGGGCTAGACAGGGCTTGGAGCACCCTGGGGTAGTGGAAGGTGACCCTGCCCATATCAGAGATGGGAATAGAAGATCTTTAAGGTCCTTCCAACCCAAACCATTTTGGGATTTTATGATTAAAATAAATGAGGTAACAGCACCTGATAGCAATGCTCAGTTTGTTCAGCTGCGTTGGCTGTCCCTTGTTCCAACAGCTAAAAAGTTTCAGATTTATTTCTTCTGCTTTGAGGGCAGTTTTGTTTTTCTTATCAGGACAGAAGTAAAGTGAAATCCTGCACTTATTTCTACTGTGGGGCAAAACTGCCTTGAGCCTTCAGGGAAAACCCTGAAGGGTCCAGGATATGCTCTGCACTCACCTTGTGGCAATATACTTTAAGCACCTTCAGACAGAAGTGATATCTAAAAGAACAAAAATAAAAAATCTACATCTGTTTTAGCCTTGAAGACAGACAGGCTCATAGAACATCAGGAGCTGTAATAAAGCTGAAAGTTTTAGTAGTTATCTGGAGAAGTGAAAAGGTTGAAAGGACAGAGCAGGAGATGGTGCCCTGGTGAGAGAAAAATAGCTTTTCTCCAGGACATGTTTAGTGTGTTGTGACCCCGGGAAACTGTGGAAAAGCAACTAAAATGCAGCTTAGCATTGTGGTTGTGATGTAAAACAGAAAATAATGCTATTAAAATATGGATCTGTGTGAATAAATGCATGTATACAGACAAATACATCTATATGCACATATTGATTTGCCTGAAGGGGGTAGGAATGGAGGTAAAACTGCTCAGATGCTGCTCACCAAGTATAAACAGAGTGAAAAGGAGGTTTTGGGCTTTGCAGGCACAGGAGGAATTTGCAGCTGCAGCTCTGTGAGGTAGTGTGCTGGTCTGATTTTTCAGCTCTTGGACTGCTTTGACAATTTTATAGCTGTGGCCTCTGACAAAATGTATGAGAAGGTCATTTTGCAAAGCTGGAAAATGAAAGGTGAAAACGGTGAGGGGACAAATTGAGATGGACAACAGTCAGCAGACAGAGTCATGGACTGCTTAGGATGGAAAAACCCTCTCAGATCGAGTCCAACCATGACCCCATCATTTCCAGCTCCTCCACTAACCCCACATCCCCACATTTCTGAGCCCTCCCAGGGATCTTGATTCCACCACTGCCCTGGGCAGCCCTTCCAATTCTTGACACCCCTTTCAGTGCAGAAATTTTCCCTTAATGTCCAACCTAAACCTCTGCTGGCACAACTTTTCCTCTTGTTCTACCTCTCGTTCCCTGGGAGGAAAGGCCAACCCTGCCTGGCTGTGTCTCAGCTTTGACACACACACTTTTCCTCAGCAGCTGGAAATCTTTACTTTCCTTCTGTTTTTCCTCATTTCAAGTCAAGGTTGGAGTGGTGCTGCGTGGGCAGCAGGAGGAAGGGGTGAAGAGGTGTTAAACAGAGCAGCCCAGCAGGGAGCAGAGGGATGGACTGACGTCCACAGAGGGACAACAGGCAAATGACGCCAATCAGAGCATCCTGTGTTTAGGAAATAAACTGCTTTGGGAAGTCAAAAATGGAAACAAAACACCACAAACCTGAAGGGTGTTTTCTAAGCAGAAAGTGGACTGGCAGGCGTTGGGTAGAAAGTAATTGTATTTTCATTTTTAAATGGAATAATGAAGTGCGTGCCTCCGAAAAAATGAGAATTGCCTCCTCGTGCATAAATGAGCAATTTAAATAAGACAGTGAAGTTTGTAAAAAGTGAATTTTTAAGCAGAACTTGTTAAAATTAGATGTTGAAAAATCTGAGCATATCCATTGTTTGTGTGAGAGTTTGGGTTGTTTGTGGTGAGTCTTGGGTGTGAAGGAGTTTGTTTCTTTAGATAAGAACCTTCCAGAAGAAATGAGGTTGGATGCAAATCAATTGCTGCACAAAATTATAGAATGGCTTTGCATGTAGAGATTTAGGTTTGCATTGCTTTAATTCACAATTTTCTTAAGAAATTTATTTGTCCTGTACATGAAATTTGGTTTCTAAGGCTTCTAATTAAAAAGTCTGTCAGGAATTTTACTGAATATCTAATTACTAAAATTGAAAATATGTGCATGCAGCCACCACTGATTCCAACCTCACCAAAGTTTTAATTAAAGTTGCTGCAGCTCACCCAGAATTGCCATATCTGACCTTGATTTGCAAGAGCAATTTTGGCCAAAAGAGGTGATATAGGTAAAATATCCAGTTTGGATGGAAAGACCAATGTGCTCTTAATTTGTCTGCTTTGAAAGCAAAATAAAATTTCCATAATTTCTTTACAGAGAAACAATGAAAGATCTCTAAGAAATTTTTTTAAAGTGGATTTTTAAAAATAAAATAATACACTTAACTCCAGCTTTTCCCCAAGGAATGCTTTTTAAATCTTCTTTCAAAATATATACCTGCATTTAATTTATTTAAAAGACCTCTTTGATTTTCCACTCTGTCCCTTTGGAGGAACTTACACCATGAATGATAAATCAGGATGTTGAAAAGTTTTCTTATCACTTTTAGACCTGAAGGATAATGGATGTTTCAAGAAACAATACCAAAAGCTACTTGAAAGGCAGAATTAAAAATAAATAAAAGAAAAAAAGATGAGAGAGGGAACCTCCCCTGTGGGTTTATGTCCTTTTGATTTATCTGGAAGAAAAGCTGAGTTCCTGTGACAGGAGGGAGAAGGGCTTTAAGTGCCTCCTGTTAACCTTGGGATATTCTGAATTTTCAGTGATGAGTGCATGGGATAGAACATAAGAACTTTTTGGGTGATAATAATCTGCTTTTGCTTTTAGTTGCTGCTGGTCTTCTCTGTCTTCTTTCTCTTTGTGGTTTTCATCAATAAATGCAAGATGGAATTTCTCCTGGAATGAAGACATCCTGTAATAAATTGGGGTTTGTGCAATGAGTGAGGCATTTGTAGGATTGTCCTGTGCACTTTGGGGATGTAACTGCTACAAAGAAATATCCTAAATTTACAGCTGATGAGGAGCAGCATCCCTAAACACCCTCACAGCTGAGCCATTCCAAGCTATTTCCTCCCAGGAGGATTTTCTTGCTTTGCAACTTTAAATTTCCCCTCGGCCCTCCCACGGGATGGAATTTGGTGCTGCCTTTTTGGCTCTGTGCTCATCACCTTTGGGAGGCTGGTTGAGGGCAGAGCAGGATTCCCTGTGGGACATTCCCTGGATGCAGAGCCCATTGCTGCCCTCCCTCGTTTCCCTGCTGCTGCCAGGGATCCTGGCACCTCACACCGAGGATCCCCCACCTCTCTGCCCTTTCCCAGAACTTCTCAAAAAGACTCGTTTCATTCTAATAAGGCAGATGACATTTCCAGCAACCCTTCCCAAGCAGATTCCCTGCAGGGAACTTGAGGAGATTTGATCTAGGCCTTGTCAGTTTTTGCTCTCTTTTGCATCTTCTTTGACCACTCGCCCCTAATTTGGTTGGCCCCCAGTGGTGTCCTGAGCCAAGGAAGGTTTTTTGTGACAGCTGTGCTGCTGCTGTCCCTTGGCTCCTTGTCCAAACACTTGGCTGCACTTTTGCTTCAATGGAAGCCACAAATGAACGAATTTGCATCTCACAGCAATTATATGATGTGGAATAATGAAATGTCCGAGTGCTTTCATTCCTAAATCAAACCGTGCTCCTCCAGGTGAGAGAGATTGTGCTGCACGTTAGAAATGTTGGCTGTGCCCCACTCCTGAGTCCTGGCATTTGGGAAATCAAACCTGAGAGCTCTCAAATTTCCAACAGAGAATTCACTGATGCTTTTGACTCCCTCTCCCATCGTGTCAGACTTGCCAAACTTCAGACTTGCTAATCAGGGCAAAGGATTTTCTTTCCTTTGGCTGAATTTTATTTACTGTCCTGACATGTAAAATTCATCTCTTGCCCTGATGCCCCTCTAGTTTTACATTAAGCCTCCAGAAGCCAACATTTCTGTCATTTCAGACTGGCAGACCTTTGTCTGTGTAATTTTTGGCTTCAGTTTGCATGCAGTGAGCATGCAAGGAGAATATTGCTTGCTAGCCATCCCTCTCATCAATAGTTACAGTATTTTAGTTTGCATGCTGATGCTATTGATTACATTTGAAGAACTTTAGGACTAAATTCAGAAACTCAAAGTATCTGAGAACTACTTTAAGATTCTCTCCTAGTTTTGATTTGTTGTTTGAACTCGTCCTCCCTTTCCTCATCCATATGTTGGATGCTCCTTGTTTCCTTCCAACCATTCAGATTATTCAGGCATAAGAACTGAATACCATTACGGCTCAGCTACAAGAGTTTTACATTAGCCAAAATATGAAAAGCAGATTTATAGCAGCTCCTATAAAGCCAGAGATGGTAAATTGTATTGACGTGTAGTGTTTAGGGAAATCTTTCTTTACCACTGTCCATTTGTGCAATGTAAACTGATTCTTTTGCTCCTCTCTCATGAGAGCATGTTCCATTCAGGGAAATACATTAAGGTTTCAATTATTCAGCATGCTTTGCTTTGAATGCTCTGAAATCAAATTCAAATCTAGCAAATAAATCCCTCCTTATGTATTAACAATGGAATAAATATGAGTGTTTTGCCAACAGAAATTATTCTTCGTCTGGATTTTTCTGTTTGTTCGGTTTTGACTTGTCAGAGCAAAGTGGGACTCTGAGTTTTCTCTGCATCCCAACTTCTGTTTGGGTGACCTGGGGAAGATTTTTGTGGCAGGATGTTCTTCCTCCTCTCATTTCATAACAATGTGTGTTGTTGTGAAGGACTTGGTGATGGAAGAGAATAATACACAAGATTTGTGATGTGAACTTTGTAGTGGACTCAACAGTGCTCTCCAGAGTAATGGGAAAAATTCTGAAGGCAGCTTTGCCTGAAGATAACTTCTTTTGTTGTCTGAATAAGCATCAAAAAAACCTGAGTAGATGTGACACTCATGATAGGTATGACGGTCAAAGGTTGGACTTCATGATATCAGAGGTTTTTTCCAAACCTTCATGATTCTTTAGGCAATTTCTTCTCTAAAGGCCTCAAATGTTACAGAAATTATAGGAAACAAGTAACATCTGCAGAACTCCTCATGGTAGCACCACATCTGTGATGGATTTCTCAGCAAAATTGGTTTTATAGGAGAAGGTGCTACAGAGCAAAGGGCAGGGCAGAGTGAGGGGTGAAATCTCCTGAGCTGCTGCACCGGTCTGAGATGGTCCCACTGTGCCTTTGGACCTCAGCCTTCAGCTGTAGACTTAAAGATTTTATGGAAATAGCTCAAGTTTGGGATAGATTAAGAGCTAGAGAAGGTTTTTTGGGAATCCTTGCAAACTTGTGACGAGGAGATATTTGACTTTCAGTCCTTGTGTTAACAAAACCTCAACAGAGAGCTGTGGCCCGGGAATGGGGGTGATTTATGACCTGCCAAATTTAAGGAAGAATTTTTAGGGTTTTCACTGCAGATGTGTTTACTCCATGGACAGAAATCCTGGGATTCCTGAGATGAGGATGGTGGAGTTGGGAGTGCTCTGCATGTTGCAGAACTACTCTAATTGTCACTATAATGACTCCCAACTGCTTTAGTGCCTTCTTTTCCTCCTTTCCCTGTTTTCCATCTGAAAAAAATTTGCTGCCCTTGAGTTTCAAAAATTGGTATTTTGCTGTGTAAAATGAACTTCCACTGCAGAGAAGAGGTGACACCTCTGCCTCATTGGTGTTAAACAGATTGTTTGATGGATCTGCCTTCATTTCCTTGAGCCTCTTACTATCAGCTTTTATCCTTCTCTGACCTTCTGACAGTTTATGCAAAATTTCAAAGCTAATAGTATCTGCTAGGAATCATATGCTGTGCTTCAAATCACTCCAGAACAGGTCGGAATTCAGCTGGAAAATTGAGGAGACTCTGTTAACTTTATGCAACCTCTTAACTGTCTTCCTAGAAGAGTAAAATATATGTTGGCTTTATGGGAAATCTTTGTACAACGTTTCATCCCTTCCAGGATCGGAGTAAGAACTTGTTCTACTTTGTAATTCTATAATAATCCACAGACTTTCAGTCAGTTAAATGAATCCAAGTTGTGAAGAAATCTGATGGTGTCTCAAGAGTGTGGGAGTCTTGGAAGAAAAATGAATGGAAGGAAATTTGGGGTAGGATTGGAGTGTTTGAGGTTTGTGTTGGAGCAGCCCTGGGTTTTCCTTGTAAAACCCAGTGGGTGCAGGAGGTTTAGTCCAGACTAAACCACATTTCTTGAGTGCAGCTGGGGCAGTGTCACAGCAAGCCCAGAGTCCTGTGGCTCCCCAACATCTCCCTCAGTCAATAATGAAACCTCATTTCAGTTTCCTTCATGCCCAAAACTGCACAAGAGCCTCTCTGACAGAGCTGTTGGGGGAATTTACCAACAGCTCCACAGCCATGAAAAGGAAAAAAAAAATCTCGAATGTGTGTCATATTTGTAGATGAATTTTATTTTGTTCAAATACACAGCAACTCTTTCCAAATATTGTCTGTAGGTTACAGGCTGCTCCCTCTTCAATATTGCCACGGCTGTGAATTGCACCTTGTGGTTTTTTTTCTAGTCCATTCACTGCTGTGGGCACTGAGATTGATGCATTTTCTGATTTTTATTTTTTTTTTATTAAGTCTGTAATATGTTGGCCTTGCTCAGGTTCTTATCCTGACACTCTGATATCTGTCCTTTTGTTTCCAGAGTGTCCCAAATTGCTCATAGCCACAGAGATATCACTTTGCTTGCTCTTCTCTCCTGTATTTATTCCTTCTTTAGGGCACTATTGTTGATGCTCACAGGTTTTAGTGTCACATTTTTGCTGACAACTCCCAAATCTATTTTTTTATCTGTACCCACTGACCCTGTCCTGGCTCTCCCTTTGCTGTGCCTGATTGCCTTCATGGCATTTCTGGTCTGAATTGATGCCATCAAACTTTCTCAAGTTGAGTTGTAACTTAAAGAGCTGTTTCAGTATTGCTTTTATTATCTGTATTTCCTTTTTTCCATTGACTTCGGTGGATGCAGCAAAATCTCATTATTTCCTCTAGTAGCAATAACTAATTGTAACTAATATCAATAAATTATTAGTGTTTCATCATGGAAGTCTTAATAGCAATCAGTGTTTAATAAACTTACAATCCTCATAATCAAATTAATGAATTTAGGCAACTGGAATTTCTTCAGTGGATAAGGATGTTGACCTCTTAAAAATGTGTGTCTGTTTTGAAGGGCAGTTCAACATAAAACTTTAAATAATAAAATTCAGGGCCCATGAACCAGGCCCCAAACCTGCCTGCCCAGCAGATTCTAGAATCTTTAAATAATAAAATTCAGGGCCATGAACCAGGCCCCAAACCTGCCTGCCCAGCAGATTCTGTGTGTGCCACATCCCCCTGGGCAGCTGTGACCCAAAAGAGAAGCGGCACCCTCAGAAACCCCCAGAAATTCCTGAAAATCCAGGAAACACCTGAGGTGCCTGCAGAGAGCATCTTGTTTGGAATTCAATGCTGGAAGTTCAAAGCACTGACCAAAAAGCCCAGGATCCATAAAAACGAGTGGAAATGACTGTTCTGAAGGATTGGCTCCAGGGATGGGAGGCTTTAGGGAATGACAGGGTCTGGTTCTGTGGGAGTTCATGCACAGTCATTCAGAAAGACTGAGAAGCCTGATAACTGTTCCTTTCTAAATTATTTTCCTTTCAAAATCTCCACGGATTTAGTTTGTAATGCTGAGGTGATTAAATCCAAGTTCTGTTTTGTGATTTCCTGTGTGGTTAAAACAAATTTTCTTTACATTTTTCACCTTTCCTTCAGTCTTTACCCTTATCTTCTCCTCTGCTGCTCTCTCCTCTGTCTCTCAAGCCTTTAACAGAATTCCTTATCTCATCACCCCCTCCCTCTGCTGTGACTTCTGAGAAGAAAAGGTTGATCCAACGTTTATACCCTTTGTTTCCATAGTAATTTGCTCCTTATGGGGTTTCACTTTGGCTTCCCAGCTCTGGGATTAACACCCAGCTGCTTTTGGAACACTTCCTCAGATTTCCATTGTACTCCTGAACATCCAAGTTCAGGACTCATCCAGGCTTTAAGATATTGAAACATGATCTGCAAAGCAGCTTCCAATCAATATCAGCTCAAACCAGGAAGCTTTATTACTCCAAGAATTATGCTTAAAATTAAGAGTTTAGAGGGGAAAGGAGTCAGGCTTGAGAGGCAGGAGTTCAGGGTGGTTTAATCTTGTTCTTCTGAGGAGAGCTGGAGGGCAGATGTTGTGCCCTGCAAGAACTGAACTTGTTATCCTTCTGAAAACCTGGAGAGGTGACATGAGGGCAGAGGGAAACCTCTTCATGCCTGGAAATAGCCACAGAAAGGCTTTTATTTCTGCAGTGAATGTCACTGCTTGGGAGCTGTTCCTGCAGGGACAAAGGGAAAGTGACTTCTGACCTGGGAAGATAGTGATGGGAAAAGGGGGAATGGTTTGCAAGTAAAAGAGGAGAGATTTAGATGGGATTTGGGGAGGAATTCATGGCTGTGAGGGTGGGCAGGTCCTGGCACAGGGTGCCCAGAGCAGCTGTGGCTGCCCCTGGATCCCTGGAAGTGCCCAAGGCCAGCCTGGAGCAGCCTGGGACAGTGGGAGGTGTCCCTGCTACGGCAGGGCTGGCACTCGATGGGCTTTGAGGTCCTTCCAACCCAAACCATCCTGGGGTTCCATGATTTCTATGATCCAGCTTTCATCCCTTTGGACTGGGCATTGACCACCCGTCCAAATGTACAACAATTAAGACACTTCTGGTTAGTTTGGGCAGCTGTAGGACTGGAAATCTCCCAAATGGTAACAGAACTCATTCCCTCCATCTCAGTACCAATTACTTCACCAGCGTGCTTAACACTTTCCTTTCTCTAAGTTATCCCCTCTCAGTCTTAACTTCTCATTAATTTACACTTCATGGCTCCCAAAAATGACGATGACACACCAAACGCTTGGCTGCTGAGCAGATTCCAAACTGATGGCAAGTGTTTGTAAGCCCGTGGAATTTAATTAAACCGCGTCTAAGCGCCTCGGAAAGTGACGACTGGAAATGATCTAAACAAAATGTTTACAAATGGGCACATAAATCTGGTGTGGAGCCGGGCTCTTTGCAATGCTGGGCTCGTCTCTGTGCAAAGGCAGCTTCCAGCACAGCCTGCCTCTGATAATTGCATTTTGCCTTAATAAACACAAATGGGACGGATGCTTATTTTTAATTATGTTAATGCTTCCTTTTTTTGATGCATCTCACTAATGCTGTGCATAGAGGGATGCTTGGCTTTTATATTCCATGGAGAACATCTCCATGTTAAGAATTAGAGATGGTTAGAAGAAGGAGAAAATTTTTGTCCTTTTGGTGTAAAATTTGGGGCACATTTCAAGCCCATTTTATCCTTGTGAGGTTTCTCCAAGGGAATGGAATTTATTGTACATTATATTTAATCAGCAGTTTCCATTCTAGGTTTTGTTCATATGAGCTATCTCACTGTTGTGTGTGGAAATACAGGATAGCAGAGTGTGACAGGACACAGGGCCAGTAGAGCAGGATAATGCCAGGGATTTATCAATGTAAATTGGCTTTCTGGGTTCAAATTAACTTCTCAGAAATGTCACAAGCAAGACATTCTCAAGTGAAAAGCAGAACTGTCCCAATTAGACAGAATTTGCTCTTGGTTGTTATATTTTAGAAGAAGAAGAAAAAAAAAGAACATTTAAATCCCTTATTTTAAGAAATGGAGGAAAAAAAATTAGTCTTTCAAAATCATTCATAACCCTTTCCATCCAAAGGAAATGAAAAGGATCACTTTCTCCTGGAGAGTTTAGAAGTATCACTTTTAACTTGATTTGTGACAATGGAAAACTCTATTGACCAGTTCAAGCTGAGGACTTGGAAGGAATGCTGGGATCTCCATCCTGGCCTATTTTTATCCCCTACTAAGTTTATTTTTAGCTGAAGTTGAATTTTGCTGTTGTGTCTCTGCAGCCTTTTATTGTTGTTATTTCAGGTGTGAAGATCCCTAAATATTAGGACAATGAAATCCATAATAAAAAGAGGAAATGCAGTGATTTCCAAATGATTTTCCAGTGCAACAGAGAGTAATATTTGGGATGAGTAGGAAGTTACTCATGGGTGTATCTGCCAGAGTTTTGCTCTTTGTTATCAGCACGTGGCACTCTTGGTATTCTTTTGGGATTTGTGGGTATTAATGGAGAAGTTGAGTGGTAGGATAAAAGGTCTGTTCCATATCTGTTGCAAAAAATTCCTTGAAAATGTGTCAGAGGAATTTCTGCAATTCCATAAAACTCCAGGGAGTTTGTTGTTCCTGCACCAGAGAGGGCAAAACTGGGGCACTTAAAAAATTGGGTTAAAATGTTTTGTTAAACAGTCATGAATACTCCGTTTGTTATATCTGTTATTAAATAATTTTTATAATGTATTCACAGGGGAAATAAATGGTGCCATTCCCCAGTTTTGATGGGATTCCTCAGGGCACAGCAGTGCAGAGGATTTATCTCATTAGACCTGGGTTTATATCAGCAGCAATTTGGATTAAACCAACGTGCTCCCTGAGTCAAGAGACCTGGCTTCAGCAAGTGCTGAATTTAAAAGTTATCTTGGCTTTGGTTAATTTTCCTGGCTTGGGAAAATTTAGTTTTGATTAAGAAAAGGGTTTTTCTCTCCTTTCACCCTATAGATTAGGAAGAGCCTAATCCCGGAGTGTGTTGGAAGCTGGGAAGGGCCTCAGGTCACTTTTGGGGCAGCAGTGCCAGGCAGAATTCAGCAAATGCTTGAACATCTTTTTGATTTATCCCGTATGAGTGGGCAAAACATTGCCTGCTGCTAACGCTTGTCACTCACCTGCCACGTCCCTGTCTTGCCTCCAGCACTGCTGATCCCTTCTGCCCCTCATCCCTCCCCTCTGGAAGAAGAGGTGGCCTCTGGATGAGCCCCTGTAATTCCATCCCTGCTGGGATGCAGAGGTTAAGTGGGAATCCTTTGGCTGGCTGTCAAAAGTAAATTTCCTTCCAAGAGGCAGCTCTTAAATGTACCTTGGGAGGGAGTTGTTGCCCATCTCTGTGGCTGATGATGGGCAGTGCTTAACACAGCTGCTGGAATGTGTTTGGGGTTGGGTTTTTTTTTCCTTACACAGAGGGAATTTTCATCTTTCCACAGCTGAGAGCTCTGTGGCAGCACACGATGAACTCACACAACCTCCCATCCCTGTCTGCTGGCATTTCATTGCTGACAAAAATGCTCTGATGTGCCAACACCGGCAATGAACACAAAGAACAAAATGTGTTTACCCTTTTAGTGCGTTTTATCAGCTCTATTGATTTCCTGATAGAACGTCCCCAAGATCTCTCTGTTACAGAGCAGAGCAGCCTCACGTGTTCCAGAGGCTTCTCCCATGTGCCCCACTGGGAAAAATCCCAGAGCCTGGGAGAGCTAAATCCTGATTTCAGGCAGCTTGGTGTTGTGTATCCACAGGGAAAACACTTGGAAATGTGATTATTCCTGCCCCTTCCAGGGGCTTAGAGCAACCTGGGATAGTGGAAAATGTCCCTGTGTCTTGGTTTGAAAAGCCAGGTGTCTGCTAAGGAAGGCAAGAGCCACTCTTGAAACGCAAAATGTAAATTCCTTCCCTTTGAATTATTATAATTTTGAAATTAAGGGATTCTCAGGCAAAGATGTGGGAGTAGGAATCCCCAGCTGCAGCTTGCATTTCCAGCCTAAGAAACCCTGGAATTTGGAAAAGTTGAACTTGAAGGTCCCTTCCAACCCAAACCACTCTGTGGTATTGTGTGTATCCTTTGCTTGTTCACCACTAATTATATTCAAAATTGTGATCTTGCGTTGTTTAAATACTGAACTTTACAAGATTATGTGAACCTAAAAGAAGTTTCACCCAATAACCAATTAGATGGATCAACTATGGATGTTGTAATAGTATTTTTAGTTTTTATGACATTTTCCTGCCAAGGAACTCACACTGGGTATGGCACAATTTGTCAAATGTCTCTTACAGGAATTAAAGGGTATCAGGAGTATTGTAAAATCTCTATGAATTATCAAATTGTAGCTCCCATCACCAAAAGCAGCTTCCTTGGAGGCAGAAAGAAAACAGCTGGACAGACAGCATTTTGGAGGGGAAAAAAGCAGGTGTTCTGTCTCATGACAAGAAACTCAGGGGAGCTCAAACTTCTATTAATAAATATTTCTGAGTCCTGATAATGAAGCTGAGAACTTCACTTTTGAGCTAAAGATTGCATTTAATGCACATTTCTTCAAACATGCTCATTTATTATCAAATATCTTCTCCTGGCCGCTGTGACCATAAAAAAAAAAAAGCTTAGCATTCTCCAACATAAATTTTTGCTGCTCTCTTTTTCTTTATTGCTCAAGATTTGCAAGGTCCAACTTTCATAAACATAAGGATTGGAGGGATTTTTTGAGGGAATTTTTTTTTTTGCAAAGGTCTCTTTAGGCTTCTGCTTTTTGCAGCAAAAAAACCAACCCAACTTTCAAAACCCTGGAGAAATTTGCTGATTTTCAACATCCAGGCCCAGGCAACTTTTAGGGTTTGTGATTTTAAGGGCAGCATTTGTAATTTAGCAACTTCCATGGCAAAAAGACACCACTAAGTCAAATATATTTAAAATTGCAAAAGGTTAAATATATTTAAAATTCAGAGATTTAGAGTCTTTTGAATTTCTGTCTACAATGGTCTCTTTAGGGACCGTTATCATAACTGTTGAGAACGCTCATTTTATGAGTAGGAGTCTGATATTTCCTTTTTATGCAACTCCTTTTTTTTTTGCTTTGGTGTCTCAGGATCAGGCTCTGAGATGGGAGATAGAAGCCCTGTGATAGAGGGTTATTTTTGTCAATAGCAATCCTGGGTAATGAGATGTATCTCTTGGTTTCATTTGAATTTTAGAAGACGTTTCAAGTTATTTTTAAAAACTTTATCACGACTGTCTGAAAGGAAAGATAAGACAGAAAGGATGTGGAAACTTTTAGAAACTCTGCTTGGGAGATGGACGAGATAAAGGGTCTGAGTGTACGTGGGAGAATGAGCCAGTGTCATTCTGATAATATAAATATAAATAATATAAATATAAATATGCAGGTAATTTGGGTATTAATGATTTCAGCAATTCTTGCTGCAATATGAGAAAAATATATAATTTATTTCACAGCCCATTTCAGTTCTGCCAGCTCATGGCTCCCCTGGAAGAAGAGCAGGGAGACAAGGGATCATTCACTGCTCACTTCCATGGAGGAGATGTGCCTGGTGTCAGCTGATTCTGGCCTTTGGGAAAGGACAGTTTTCCCTCTAAATCCTCACCTGGGAATACTCACTGAGCACTTTTAACTGAGTTTTTGTCACTGTTTAAGGATGACAGATAAACCATTAGTGTGAAAACCATCAATACCACAGGAAGTTTTTTTCACTTTTTACTTTAATTTCTACTAAAAATAAATTTGTGTGCTCCAGTGGGGCCACTGGAGCTACTGGTGGCTGCTGGCCAGTGGGACACTTTCATTTAAGTGAAAATTAATTTAATTTTCGTTTCACTTTTCATTTTTTTTTTATGCAGCAGCTGTGGAAAACATAGCAAGGGTGTTAATCCCTGATTTTGTTGAGAGGTGACAGTGTTTGTACAGGAGAGGGGGTGCAAAGATCCCCAGCACTGTGGTCTGTGCAGAAATAAATAAAAACACAGGCGTGGAAGGCAGCACAGAACCCACCTGGGCTGTGCCACGATGGAAATGTCTGCTGGCTCCTCTGCCTGATTATCAGGGAGGTTTGGAAATCAGGAAAAGTTCTTCCCCCAGAGGGTGGGGGGCACTGCCCAGGGAATGTCCCAGAGCTCTAGGGGAGCTGGGACACCACTGCCAGGGATGCCCAGGGTGGGATTGCTGGCTCTGTGCAGGCACAGGAGCTTGGATGATCCCTGGGTGCTGTCCCTTTCCCATCTGGATATCCCATGGTCTTTACAGATAACAACAAAACTGATTTATTCATGGATTAAGCTGCAGCAGAGGTCAGTTTAATTAAAGCATGAGACTAAATAGTGGTTTTTCTAGCCCAGCCTTGCTCTGGGCTCCCTCCTGCCCAGGTCTGACCAGCAGCTGGACCCATCTCCAGGTGCCAGTTGATGTAAGGAGGGATCCAGTGGGTTATTAATAACCCCAGACCTGTCAGACATTAAGCCCACACTCAGTAATGAGCACACCCTCCCTGGCAGACTCTCTTGCACAAAAAAAAAACCAACCCCAAACCCCTCCATATATTAAATATACACTTGAGAAACACGACCTAGCAGCGCTCCAGTTGCAGGCATATGCTGCTGAGAATATGCAGCAATTTCAGACTCAATCATATGTTCTCCAAGGAAACCCACTGATACCTAATTAGGGAAAAGATTACAAATGATAATGACAACATAATGAATTACAGAACCTTCATGACTTATTAGCACAGCTTCCTGCTATGCAGCAAGGCACTCAGATGGGATGTGAGGAGAGCTTTGAGTGGCATTTGCTGGTGGCTTCCAAGGGAGGCCACGGAGTCATGCCTTGTGCAGGCTGCCCTGGAGCAGAGGCTGGCCAGAGCTCCATTACAAACTGGGTACTTCTGGTTTTATCAGGATGGCACAAGTTCTTGTGCCTGCTATGGTTTTTGTTAAGTTAGAGCCAAAAATATCCTGATTATGGCATTTCCTAAATCTTTGCCATCTCTCTTGGTACCATGGTTTCTGCTTTTCCAGTTATTACATTTCCATGATCCCACATTTTCCTTTTAGCGCTAATTTATTCCATTGCCTTTCCTGCCATAACCTACAGGTTAAGAACACACAAATAAAATTGCAAAGGAGAGGAATTCTGGAGTTTGTTAAAGCCAAGATTACACTTCCTATCACTGCTCTTCCTCCCCTTTACCATTTATTGGGTTTCAGACATGGACAAGACCACGATGTAATAATTGTAGATAAAATGGAGATAAAAATCTCAATGTTCTCTCTTCAGTCATAAAAGCACTGTTGATTTTAAGGAAACCACATTTAACCCCTGGTATGCTCCCAAATGCCACAGGGGTGACCCAGGCAGGACTCTGTAATTTTATAATTATCTCCTACAGACAATCCTGAATTCAGTGCTGACAGGAAAAGTTGGGTTTCAGTTTGAACAGCTTAGCCAGGATTTCCTTGAGTCTTGCTAAGCTTTATTCTTGTGTAACTCAGCAATATCTTGGCAGAATTAGACACTGTGGTTTTCAAAACTGGAATTTGTTTCAACCAAAAAAAATACCCAGGTGAGGTTTGAAAGAAAAGGAGAGGCCTTTGCCTAAAAGACAAAACACTGTCCAAGGAATTTATCAATCATTTTCCTTCCAATGATGTATTATGGCTAAGCAGACAAGAAATGTAATGAACACTCAGTCAATTAAAAGAAATATTGTATTTGTTTGCCTCATTCAAAGTGAATTTAAACCCATTGTGTTTTAGCCACAGGAGGAGAAAAAGCTGTTTGTCACTGGTGTCAAATGCAAGACCTCTGGTCGTTTTAAGAGAAGTGAAACAAAAAAAAATCCATGAAACCAGTACAGTGAGCACGAGCAAAATATCAAATATCTGTGTGTGGATCTGTAGAGTTGTTGGCAATGCTCTGGATTTTACTCTCCATGGAAACAAACATTTTTATTTTTTTTAATAAAAACTGAACCCTGAAGTCTCCCTTTCAGTGAAATGTCACTCTCCTCTTGTGGAAAACAAACCTTTGCAGGAAAGCAATGTCCTGTGAGCTCTCCCTCTCCCTGATTTCTCTTAGGAGTGGGAGGAAAATATTTTGCCCAATCCTATTTTTAAATTTAGTTTTGCCACTTGATTCCTGGGAAGTACTTAGCAGGTAATTTTTATCATAATTCTTTCCTGACAGCTGGGAGCTTCACCTGGGTTTCAGGGCTTGTCCTCATCTGCCCAAATCCAGAGTGGCTTGTACAATTCCTGTGTCTGGGACACATTTTGTAATAATTATTAATTCCTACTTGAATTCTGTTATGAATAAATGGGAGTTAAGGAGCTGGCCCAGTATCTGGAGATAACCCACAGACTGTGGGGTTGGCATCAAAGAGAGATCTGATTTAGAAAAAGAGATTATCTCAGGCTTATTCTGGGGACATTTAAAAAAAATCTTCAGAAATCTGTTCCAGATTCTTAATCACACCTAAATTCCTGCTAAAAAAAATCAGTGTGCTTCTCCAGAGCCTCTTGGAGCCATTGGGGGGATAATTTCTGCCAGCTGTAACTTGTAAAAATATCTTTGAATTTTTTTATAAAATATGAATCTAGCTTAGAGAATGGTGTTTCCAATATCTTTTGTGTAAATTTCAGATCAAATACTTTGAATAAAAAATAATTTGGAAATTTGAGACAGGTATAAAATAAGTTTGTCATTGTGGGATGGTTAGAATAATGCATCCATGTGTTGGGCTGTGTATATAAAACTAAGGAAGAAACAAAGAGTTAAATAATAAGGATAAGGAAATTATTATTTGACTTTTTTTTTTTTAAGGGGGGGAATATGTGGTATGAATTCTTTAGAAGACAGTAATTATGATTTTGGTTATATGAGCTATGAAATTGTTCAGGCTGCAAAGCACCCAAACCCATCAAATTTCCTTTTGAGCCAGAGTGCCACAAATTCACAGAGGAGCAGATCTGATCTCTTTTCTAATGCACAAGAGTTATAAAAAAATTAAGGTATCGTATCCTACTTGCTGGATTAGAAAATAGAAATTACTGGAAGAGTGTTCAGATATTTCAGGCACTCGAAACCCAAGAATTGAGTGTAAGACATTGATTTTTCCCTTCCAGTAATTGTTCATAAGAAAACGAGCTTATTCCACAAAAGAGAAAGGAATGGATGCATGTCTGCATGTCAACCAAACTCCTGTTGAAATATGTGATGGTTTATATTGATAAATAGATGGGCAGAGAAAGTCGGGAAACTCCAAGCCAGAATCAGTAATTTACTTATGAAATAATGATTAGATTTCCCAAAAGCACTCCCATAAAAAGGGTTTCACTGCAGTGCAATGAAGAGTTCAGAGCTGGAAGTCTGGGATACCTGCAGCCAGTAAAAAAGCAGGCTCAAACACCTCCAGGTGTTTGTTCAGCACGTTTTTTAATTCCGTTTTTACATCTGTTCTGCAACCTTTCAGGCTGTTCTCGGAGCTGAGGCAACAACTCCAAATGGCTGGAGTGGAAAACATTATCTCTGACTCCGAGCTGGAAAATTGAACCAGCGGGTGAGCACAGGTAGGCAACTGCTTTATGGGAAGAGCAAATGGTTCTGTGATTGCTGAGGTAAAAGTGCTTCTGGAAACCAGAAGTATGTAAGAAAATATATAGGAAACCAATCATGAGCCTTAGCAACTCCAGGCTCACAGTGCCTTTATAGTGGAAAGAAGTAATTTTTAGGTGTGCTGGAAGATTTGCTGAGGTTCAATTTCCAGTTTTTATTTAGTCCTTTCATTCAGTCTATTGTGTTAAAAAAAAATAATATATATATATATATAAATCCCTCTGGCGTGAATGGAGTGGTTTCTCCTTTCAGTTCTGTTTGTTAATAATTTCATTAAACACCCCAAATATTTAGAGGCTGAAAGGACACTTCTTTCTGAGTGTGCAGCTGGGTGGGATCCAGGGCAAGGTGAGATGATGCCTGAGAGATCCTCCTGAGTGAGGTTATTTTCCTGGCAGAGCTGCAGTCAGGGATGGAATTCAGAGCCATTTTGCAGATTTTCTGATGGAACATTTCACACCTATTGCTGGGAAAAGAAAGAATTATTCAGCTTATGCTTACTGGAGCTGATGTATATCCTAAAATCAATTTAAACACGTCTCCTGATTGAGGAACTAGAGAGGCTTTACATGCATCTCAATGTTTTATTACTGCTTCAATTTGCAAGGTTAATTTGGAAAACATGCCCTCAGCCTAATAATTGAGACTTTTTTTTTTATTTATGAGGGTTCTTCAGTGATTTGTTTATTAATCCAATTGCAAACAGATGGTGGTGAGTTGGGTTCTTTGTGTTTGTTTTTTTTTTTTCTCCTTTTTTCCTGGCTGTGTTTCTCTCCCATCTGACCTCACTGAGAGGTTTCCCAGTCAGCTGAATGGGGAAAATTTGGGTTAGAGTTGAGATTCAAGAGAAATCCTGGAAAGGAGGTGGTTCATATGCAAAGATGGCACAGGAAGATATTCATTAACAAAAAAAACACCTGAGATTTCCTTGTAGACACAGAATGGTTCACATCTGCTCCACAGCTGGGGAAAGGCTTTGTCAGAATAAAGCTAAAAAACTAAAAAGTGGCCAAAAAATTCAATTTTCTTGCCACGTTTTTCTGGTGTGTTTTGTGCTGTGACAGGAAACTCAGTGGCAGCAGATGCATCTCCCTTGTCCCCTCCAAATATTTTGCTAATTGAGCAAACTCTGATCCTCTTAAAAATATTTAAGATGAATTTATGCTGCATGAGGTGAAGTTGCTCCTGTAATAATGTTATTTGCTGGGGTTTTTTTGGCATTACATGAAGACAGATTGGATCAGAAAAGTCCAATCAATCTGGTACCCGAGCAATTTTACTTTATAAGTGCAAACTGCACTGAATTGTTCAGAATTGTTGAGATTCATCAACTTTTTTTTTCCCTCATTAATAGTAGAGAACAGAAATCCAGTCATCTTTGAAAAAGTCCAATAATATTTTACCTAATGAAGAATGCTCATGCCTCATTTATTTCTGGAAAATTCCTTCCCTATTAAGTAGCTGGTAGTTTTTAATTATAATTTTTCTTTAACAACCAGGCTTTTCCACCATTCATTCTTGTGCTCTTATTATTATTAATAATAATGATAATAATTTAAGAACCAGGCCTTTCATTCTTGTGATCCTATTAATAATAATAATAATAATATTTTAAGAACCAGGCCTTTCCACCATTCATTCTTGTGCTGTTATTATTATTAATATTTTAATAACCAGTTTTTTCCATCATTCCAAGCTGGTTTTAGCAAGGACAGAGGTGACAGCCAGGACAGGTGAAGGGTGGTTCTGGGAAAGGTTTTTGTGGATATTTTTGCAGGAAGCCCCTCTGAGCTGAGGATTTGGGTTGGTGTTGAGAGTTCCTGCCCTGAGATGCAGTGGCTTTTTTTGATTTTTCTGTCTTTTGAGTGTTGCAGTGACTGTGGGATGTTTTATCTTCCCATAAATTTAAATTACTGCTTTCCCCAAGCACCTACAGGAGATTTCCAAGAAGGAAACTGCTGTGACCTCGGCGGGTTTGCGCAGAGTATTTCACCAGCCATTAGGAGAGGTTTATGATTTAATCCATTTTCAACTCTTCCTGTAAGTACTTATATTTTCCACTTAATTGTATCCATTTGATCCTCAGCAGTCCTTCAGGAGACAAAGTTATTGGACCATTATCTAGTCATGAGGCATTGATTTGTGCTATATAAAGAATGTATGGATCTTGCTCTTTTCAAATGAGAACACCTCTTTGTACTTGATCTTGTAAATGGGAGAAGACTTTTCCTTCTGTGAACTTCAGGCTGAAATCTTTCCAGATCACAATTTTAATTTTTTTTTTTAACAATATGCTTCTTATAACACCCTTAGAAATGGGATTTGGATTTTCCTTGTGACCTTTGAATGATGGTTTTTAGAGTCTAATGAAGTGGTGTGCCTAAAAGAAGAGGAGAAGGGCTGTTTATGGGATGGAATTGGATTTTGTTCAAAAAACATTGTGTTAAAGAGGAGCTGCCAGTGGATATGACCGAGGGGATTGGCAAAACCGGGTAAGCATTTCTGAAGGTTGGTGTCTGTGGTGTCTCCTCAGCACCATCATCTTCAGAAGGGTGAGCTACAGCTGCAGTGAGTCCTGGAGGAGGGGCAGGAATTCTGACATCCCCCTGCCCCAGTAATTCAGCTCAAAGACGAATCCACAGCTGGCATTTATCCCTGTGCTCCTTCCCCAGGGCACTCCCTGCCGTGGCTCAGTGACAACCAAAAGGTGCTTTCCCTCTGGAAAGAGAAATGTAGGATTTTATTTCTTCGAGCTGGTGCTCAGGGGTTCCGTGTGAGGCTGAGCTGGTGGCAGGCCTCTCGTATTTTACCCTCATCAGCTGATGGCATGACTACACCAAAAATTTGTCTCACAGGTCCACTTAAATCAAACACTGGTGCTGGTGGCTCCCCACCCTCCCAGGGAACAATTCCTGCCCAATCTCCCATCCAGCCCTGCCCTCTGGCAGTGGGAGCCATTCCCTGTGTCCTGTCCCTGCAGGCCTTGTCCCCATTCCCTCTTCATTCCCTGTGTCCTGTCTCTCCATCCTTGTCCCCAGTCCCTCTCCAGCTCTCCTGGAGCCCCTTCAGGCCCTGGCAGGGCTCTGAGCTCTCCCTGGATCCTTCTCCTCTCTAGGGGAACATTCCCAGCTCTCCCAGCCTGGCTCCAGAGGGGCTCCAGCCCTGCAGCAGCTCCATGGCCTCTTCTGGCCTCTCTCCAGCAGCTCCATGTAGGCTCTTCCTGAAAGTTATATCCCCCAAAATCACAGTTTGAATGAATGTGGTGGGAGAAGCAATCCCTGTCCCGAGGTGCTGATGGTTGCAGTGGGTAGAAAGGGAATCCACATGAGAATCCCCTCTTGGATGGCCAAATTTATGTGCACAGGCTCACCCTAATAAAGCAAAATGAGGAGCAGTAAAGAACACAGTGTGTCAGGCTGAAAGGGCATCTCCAGTCCTGCTGCCTGTGGGAAAGGATTTCTGTGAAGGGCAGGAGACAGCACCTGAAGGAAAGGCCTCCCTGAGCCTCCTGAGATTGATGGGAATGCTCATCTCTAGCTTGTGACTAATTAATGCCCGCCACAAATCTTCTGATTGCCTTTGCAGGCTCTGCAGCGTCCCGACCCTTCCCAGCCATTTATTCCTCTGCTTCTCTCTGAGTTAATATCCAGCAAATCCATTTGCTGCTCCCTTGTGATCGCTCTGCCCGTGGCACACAAGGCTGGAGGTTTGTTTAAGGCATTAGGAGTGATGTTCCTGTTAATGTTTCTTCTGCTGAGGTGGCACTGAGAGGACACAGTCAGAGCCTGAGCTAATCCTGCCTGGCACTGGGCATGGGCACAATTTCCAGTTAATGCACCCTACAAGGCTGGGGACATCCATGTGGTGATGGCGGAATGTTGCAGTAAGGTAGAAAAATCATAAAGAAAAATATAAAATCAGGCCTGCTCTGGCTGGCCTGTCATTTCTTCTAAGTCATGCTAGCCCTCTGCAATTGAAAGCAATGCTGGTGTGAGCAGTTCATTAACATAACAATCTATTCCCGGGTAAAAACAACCAGCACCTGTATAAACTCTTTTTACACCCTTAGAAAAATGAAAACTCTCTCTCACAAACAACTTTTCAGCACGTACACACCGGGGTTGGAGTGACCAATCAATACAGAATAACAACTTGTTATTAATAACAACTAACCAATAAAGTGATTGGCAAGAAAGCTCCTGACCAATTGGAGTCACACACAGGTCTGTAAAACTGGATAAAAAGGAGTTCTGTGAATAAAGAAGGAGCTTTTTATTTTTATATTTTATTAATTTATTCCCACAGTGGAATCCCTGGAAGTGTTTACAGTGAGTGGTTGTGGCACTTTGTGATGTGATTTAGCAGCAGGGCAGTATTCAGTCAAAGGTTGGAATCCATGATCCTGGAGATATTTTCCAACTTTAATGATCCCAGGAGTCTTTGGTTGTGTGGACCACGGGGACGTCACCCCTAGCACATGTTCCAGTTCAGGATGGTGTTACAAAAGGAGGATTAAACAGTGTCTGCCACAAGCTTGGATCAGTTTGTGCAGGGGATTATTTGTACAGCTCCATCCTTCTCATCCTTCAGTTCAGCCCATGCCCTGTCCCAGAGCAGTCTGTAATTCCTGCCCTCCCTGTGCCACTGCACCTCTTGCTCACTTCCAGAACTCACCTTTTGTCACTCCTGCTTTCTCTGTCTATTTTTAGAAGAGGGAGGTGAGTTCAGATGTTTTCCTGGTGGGTGAGATGGGTACTGGCTGCATTTGTCCTGTTGTGCTTCAAATGCATCACAGGAATTTAAAAATATTACCAATATTCCCAGGCATGCACATTACTCCAAACACATCCTGATAAATTATTCATGTTTAATGTATTTATTATGCCCATCTACAAGCATACCAGTAAAGAGAATCACGTTTTTAGTAAAAGCAATATTATTTTATGTTCTTCCCCCTTTGCCCTTATCACTAATTTTGAGAATGTCCTTGCACAGTTTAGCTGGGATTGGGATTTAACTATAACTGAGTTTTCCTGTGCTTTGGAGCTAATTTTATTCTATTAATGATTGCTTCTGTTTGGTTCTGCAGTACAAAATGCTCATAATAAGAAATATCACACAGATTTGGTACCCAAACTCCCAAAACTCACAGAATCACAGAGTGGGAAGGGAGCACAGGGTTCATCCAGTCCAGCTGCTGGCCCTGCCCAGGACACCCCAACAATGCCACCCTATGCCTGGAGCACTGTCCAAGTGATACTTTCTGCCTAAAATCCATCATTTTGACCCACCTGCCTCCCCCAGTGCCTCTGTTCCCTATAGATCTCATAAGCAATGCCCACCAATCCATATCCTCCTTCCCCAAGCTGAATTTCTGCATTCCAAAATCCTCTCTGTTTCTAAATTTGTGATCAATGTTGTACTTTTCTAGGTTGTTGTGGTGTTGTTTTTTTTTTTATCTGGAGTGTTTTAATTTGCTAGCAATGCAAATGTCTCCAACTACTGCTGAACTCCAGCTGACAGCACCTTATGCTAACGTGGCAAATAATAAAACCACTTTGTTATCAAGCAAATAATTTGAAATACATAAAGAAGAATTCATTATGATCTGTTGTAAAAGCAAGGAGAAAAGGAAGCCAGCTTTTCACAAGGCCATAAAACATGGCTGGTGGAGCTCACCTCACAGCACAATCACCCAGGAGTAAACGAGGCCATAAAATCAGCCTTGCCATCCTTAATTGCTTAATTAACACTGGATTTTAAAGCAGGATTTTAATATAAGGCGCTGCTAAGCATTGCAGAGATTCACCTGAGATAAAATGTAGGCAAGTGAAGTAATTTTTAATTTGTTTACAGCAGACCTCGTGTCAGCCTCTCCTGCAGCTGTCATTGCAAGGACCAGCTTTGGCTCCTGATTCCAGCCATCACAGGGGAGGACTTGCCAAAATATCCTGGATTTCTGAGCTGCCACCCTCCCAGGGCATTTGTCTGGAAGAGTGATATGATCAGCATGGAGCAGCAGGGATATTTTTAGGGGAATATTTATTTATTACTCCATGGTATTGCCATAGGATGGCATCCAGTGATCCAGGATGGATCCAGTGATCCAGGAACAGACACCAGAAATGGGACCCAGATAAAAAGTGTCTTCAAATGTGGAGTGGTGTGATGTGGAGCTTAAATTAATTCAGTAATTAATTAAGTGCTATGGGGTCTTTTCCTGAGAGGAGCCCTGTGTGGTGGGGCTCTGGTTGTATTTGTGGAACTGTGATGGAATCTCACAAAGTTATTGGCTCCCTAAAACTCCCTGAAAAGAAATTTTAGCCAGGTGGGAATCAGTCTTTTCTCCCAGGTAACAAGAGGAAAGTCTCAGGTTACTCCAGAGAAGGTTTAGATTGGATATTAGGAAAAATTCCTTCACCAAAAGGGCTGTGAAGAATTGGAACAGGCTGCCCAGGGAGGGTTGGAGTCACCATTCCTGGAAGTGTTCACAAAATCTGTGGTTGTGGTGTTTAGGCACACGGGTTAGTGGGGGACATGATGATCTTGGAAGTATTTTCCAACTCGAATAATTTTGTGATCATGACTTGGAAAGGCTGTGCAACAAGTTATACTTTAATTTTCCTTTTCTTGTGTTTGTTGTGGTGTGGTTTGTAGTGGTTTTGTGGTAGTGTGGTTTGGTGTGGTTTGGTTGTTGTTTTTTGGGTTCTTTGCTTGGTTTTTTGGATTTTTTGGGTTGTTTTGGGCACGGTGAAGCCTGGAGACTGTGAAAAGAAGGCTCTGTGGTAGTGTGGTTTGGTGCAATTTGGTTTGGTGTGGTTTGGTTGTTGGTTTTTGGGCTCTTTGCTTGGTTTTTTGGATTTTTTGGGTTGTTTTGGGCACGGTGAAGCCTGGAGACTGTGAAAAGAAGGCTCAGGCTGTGCCAAACCTTTCCATTTTCCAGTGTTCCTGCTCAGTGGTCCCAGTGCCTCGGTGACACAGCCATACGTCAGCGTCATTGCCTGGGTGCCAGCTCAGGGATAATCGATGGATTTACAGGTGACACTCTCCCAGATGGGAACATTCCTTTGACTGATGGGTTACTGTTCCTTTGCCACTTGAAATTAAGCAAATTAATTAGCTCCAGGTTCTGTGTGGAGTGAAGTGCAGCTGGAATGGGAGCTACATTCCCAAACAGAGGTGTGGGGGCTTGGCAGAAATTCAGAGTAACCAATTCAAAGTGCAGTTCAGACCACCCAGTTCTGCAATTCCTACTTTCTTGAGCCACTTATGAAATAACACTTTACTGAGGGTTAAAGGATGGTTGCAGAAAACAGAATGCTTTATTTATTTAATTACTTATTTATTATAACAGTAAAGCTATTAAAGGCTTGTGATGATGAAATTAACCAAATTTGATCTCTTATTTTAGAAATTCCAGGAGTTTGTTTTTTTTTTTTTTGATGCTGGTTCCTAGTCCATGTTTAAGCCATTAAATAATTGTCCAGCCTGGTGCTCTCCTCCTACTCTGGGAACAGCTTCCATGGGAATTGCTGGGCTGGTGGCTGCAACGAGGCCACCTGCCCACAGGTGACACCTCTGCCTGTGCCCAGGGACAGTCCAGAGACTGGATGGGTTGGTTATGTGGGAAAATTAAATCCTCTTTTTTATTTCTCAGTTTCTGAGGCAGCTCTGCTTAAAAAATAATGGATTTATAGGAGGTAGCACCATGGTAGCACTTTACTTATTTTATTTATTGAGCTGCATTATGAAACTACAGAAGCTAGTTGAAGCTAGAAGCATTATGAAACTAATGAAACTGCTTTTATGATCCTACAGAAGCTGTAGGATCACGAATTTGGCAATCCATGGAGTATAGGCATGTGAGCATCAGGAATTCTCTGAAATCCCATTGCAGAATTGGAAATTCCAAAAGAACAACCAGGAGCCCAAGAGGGGCATTGGTTCCAGGACAAGCTCCCCTCACTTTCTCTCTGTCAGCCTCAAGGCTTCCTGTGGGCACATCCTTGAGCCCAAAATAAAAATACTCTGGGAATAAAATGTTCTTTTGTAACTTCCCTGTGCTCCCCAAAAGTGAAAAATGAGGGAAGACCAAGGACATGAATTCCTACCTTTTCCTTTGACTTTGTGAAACCCACCTGACATCAAAATTCCTTTTCTTGCAGTTAAAAATGCATCTTTTTGTATGCTGCTCTTGGAAGCACATTCCAAAGGAAAATGTTTGGATGGAAGACTTGAAAAATAATTATTTGTTTTCCTGCAAGACACCCTGTGCAATCTAAGCAAATAGAAATAGCACTCCTAAAATAGGAACTATTGTTTCTATTTGTGCTGCTTCATCAACTGAACCACTTCATGATCCTGTTTCTTTATCAAGGAGACATTTAAATGGAGGAAATGATTTTTAATACTAGGGCAGAAATTAATTTCATGCATCTGCTGGCAAATGCCTACTATCAAGAACCGAGTAAACAAATATTTGCACATCTGCTCCTGCTCTGTGACAACAGGATTCAAATTAGAAAGGAAGTTGGGGTTTGCTTTTTAACTTTCTAAAGGCTGCAGTTTGTAGTTTGCCATTTAAAACATTATGAAGTGCAGTAGAAGAATACAACATGATTTTGTAGCCAGGATGAGGTAGAAAAATGTCATTGGTGATGATATTATGAATCTTTAGTATGAGCGAAATTTTTGGTTTAGCGTGTTTTTGGTGTTTGAGCAAGTCCAAGTCCTGACATGGAGTTATTGGGAGAAATGTCTCCAAAGATGTTCCTCTTTTTTGTTTTCTTTTTGGATTTGTGTGGTGAAATCTGAGGCAGCAAATCGGTGTCATTCAGGCCACTCTCATTGTTGGAAATATCCTGGTTTTGGACAAGCTGGAGCCATCAACTTGGCAAATTCCTGGGGTGGGAAGGCAGAGGGGCTTCTGCTGCTGGAGGTGACAGCAAGCCAGAAGCAGCAGGTTCTGAAGTTTTAGGGAGTTTCTAGGTCGTTCCATGGCTGTTTTTGTGTGGTATAAAGGTATTGGGTGTGTAGGAACAGCTAAAAAGTGCTGGTGCAGGCCGAAATAAAATCTCATTAGATCACACAGAACAAATACATTTGTTATAGAATCATGGAAGTTTTTGGGTTGGAAGGGAGTTTAAAGATCACCCCATTCCAGCCCTGCCATGGCAGGGACACCTCCCACTGTCCCAGGCTGCTCCAGCCCCAATGTCCAACCTGGTCTTGGGCACTGCCAGGGATCCAGGGGCAGCCACAGCTGCTCTGGGAATTTCATCCCAGCCCCTGCCCACCCTCAGAAGGAACAATTCCTTCCCAATAGCTGATCCCTACCTACCCCTGTGAGTTTGAAGCAATTTTCCCTTTCCCTAGCCCATCTCCTGAGAAAGCTGTTGGCTAAAAGGTCTTGTTTTGGGAAGTTTTGGCTTTGTCCTGCCTGGCTCTGTTTGCTTTCTCAAGTGTCAGATGCCACACAAGGGTTTTTCAGACTACAGGGGAAATGGTCTCTGAAGAGCATTTTGCCTAAATACTTCTGCACTATTCAGTATATATTCAGTATGTACTGAAGGGAAATTGAATTTCCTTTGGCTGTAGCTTTACTCATGGAGTGTGTTTTGGACGTGGTGATATTCCAGGAATAGCCATAGAGGCACCAGAAAAGATGGGAATGTCTCCATAGGGAGGATTGTGCCAGACAGCTGATTACACACTATAAATAGAGATTTAAATTTGGTTTAAGCAGTCTGTGGAAGGCATCATTTAAATCAGTCACAGACACATGCAGTACAGGCATAATAACATATTTTAGTTCTGACAGTGACTGGAGTTAATTCTCAGGTTGGATTTTTTGACATCTGGCTCCTCACAACACATCCCAAAAAAAGTCCTAACAAAGCAAGAACTCTGATCTTGTTCAACAAATGGAGCTGAAGAGCAAATAAAGCCTTTGTGGCAGGAGCTGTACATCATTAGCTGTGATCTCCTGGGTGCAGACCACCGTTTAATGGCATTGCTAAAAGAAAAGCAGGGAAAAACCCACCCCAAATCTAAGCCATTTCAAAGGGAAGACTGTTTTCATACCCTCAAGAGAACAGATTAGAGAACAGGACTGATTATTTTCAAAATGCAATTGGTGCTTTTAAGATGCACTCAGGAATTCTGATTTTGTTTTCCTGTGTCCTTATGATACAAAACATCACAAGAGGTAAATAACGGATCAGAGGTGTCATTCCCAGAATTTCTCCTCACACCATAAGTTCTTGTTTTCCTGTGTCCTTATGATATAAAACATCACAAGAGGTAAATAATGGATCAGAGGTGTCATTCCCAGAATTTCTCCTCACACCATAAGCAGGGAAACAGAACAGAACATTTTTCTGCCCATTAACTGCAGTAGGAGCAATTCTACTTCCCTTGAAGTCACTGAGACCTTTCCCATTATCCATAGCCCAGATCTCACCCTGAGAATTGCTGAGGTAGAGGCTAATAGAAAACCTGTTGGAGTTGATGGAATTTCTTCTGATTTTAGTGGATTTTGCCTCAGGCCCAGAGTGGACAGGATGTTAATATTACATCAGTGGTGACTCAAACTGCTGAGCCCTCCTTTCATTGCCCCTAAACAATAAAATACAGTTTGTTAGCAACGAGGAGACAGATTTTTTTTCTGGGCTCTTGTGAACCATCTGACTCTGCCTTCAGAGGAATCTGAGGATGCTCTGTATTGTTTAAATTTAACCCCAAAAACTCATTGATAGTTGCACGTTTTACACAAAAATCTTGCACTTCAGCCATCCCAATTAGGCACAATAAAAACAGAAAAATATTTCTTTCTAAATTAAAAGCAGTAAATCTTAATAGGGGAAAAAAAAAAAGGCCAGGCACAAATATCCTGAATTAAACTAACTGCTTTTGGATGGGTGAAACCGAGCATGGAGTAAATCTCCTCAAATAAAACAGCAGCACTCTGGAGGATTAGCTGCATGCTCTATTTCCCCCTCACAAATGTGCCATGGAGTGCTGGGCACTCCCCTTGCTCTGCTGGAGTCAAGGTGTGTTATCTCCCTGATGCAGATACAGCCCCTCCTTGTCAACCTGTTGAACTTCAAATTGTAGTTGTTCATTAGAGGTGACAAAGTGATCAACTGCTGGAAAATAGTAATATTTTTTCCTACAAGCAAATGCAGCCATGTGCTAGAGCAAAATGTGATGTGTTAATTAATTTGGAGCCCCTCTTTTAAACTGGCTGTAACTGAGGGGCTCCAAATTAATTTAATTTAAATTATTATTATTATTATGAAAAATATTATCGAACAAAACAAAACAGTGTCTTGCTTTGTTTCCTGGTTGGGAATTTGGATGCTTTGGGAGCTGAATGTCATTCCAGCCCCCCAGGAAAGGAGCTTTGTCACCCTGCAGGGGTGAGCAGGTTATTTCTCACTCCTTGCCTGCTCCGATGTACTGAGGTGAAAACATGTGCCAGAGTAATGTAGGAAACAGGAATCTGCTGTGAAATTCTGGTGTCTTACACAAAAGCTGACCTTTCCACAGAACTAAATTAGGAGAACCCAGAGAGAACAAGGCACAGAACATCATTTGTCACTCTCCAAGCCCTGGCTGTGCCCACAGCTGGAGCAGCCTGGGCTGTCTCCATCCCTGCATCCCAGGAAGGGCATGGAGCCACCAAGGAAGGTGACAGGACTGACTAAAGGCTTGGGGAGAGGGCATGAGAGGGAATTTTCAACAGATTGCACTTTATTATTATTATTATTATTATTATTATTATTATTTCTCTGTGTTTTGATTTTAAAACATGCTACCTTTCTGTATTTTCCTATTTTGCACGTTATCTTTATAAACTGTACACGTAATTTTTCTCTGTAAAGCAAACCTGCATCCGTAGAGGCTGGGGTGGGGAGTAGTTAAATTAAATTCTCTTTTCATGGTGAAATAAGGGCAGTGGAGAAGAATGCTTAAAGAAAGGAGCTGTAAACCCACCAGGACATTATCTGCCTCCTAGGTTTGACCTCACAGCAGGGCAGCTAAATCCATCCAGAAGCTAAATGATTTTACTCTATAAAAGTCTTTGGAAATAGATTTTATCTTTTTTCTTTTCGATTTTTTTTTTTCCTCAGAAACATATCAGAGCAGAGGGATTGATTTTTGGAAAGCAAATAAGCTCTATAGTGTAAATTATGTTAATTACCGAGTAAAATGCCAATATTAGAGGTATTTAGGCCAGCTTATGTGGAGATGCTCTGCTAAAACTCCTGCCCTCTTGTAGTTAAATATACATTGAACACAGATTTAAGGAGTAGTTTAATGAGGGTTTTTTTTCCCCCAGAAAATGGGATTGGATTTTAGAAGAAATGGTTGCATAAGGAGGGTTAGATTAATTATTTGACCCAATTAACCCACCCAGTGTTATTCTAGATATTTTCTTTCAACCTCTTGCTGTTTTCTCCAGACTAGGAATATTCATGGAGGATTTCAGGGAGGAAAAGCTGAGGTTTTGGGCTGGGTTTTGGTCGGTGCTTCTTCCTGGAAACAGAGAGGGGGAAAAGTGGGAAAATGGCAGAGTGGGCAAAAAAAGCATCAAATGAACCAGTCTGATTTGGAAACAGAAAGGGAGACTTGGCCAAATAATTCAGTGCACGAGTTGGAGCAGCTCTTAAGGGTTATAACTCGTGTAACTGGGATTTATGTAACTTGTAATTCAAGCTGACACCGACTTTGCCACCACCGGGAGGGTCATTTGGAGCTGTTCTTGAGCAATCTCAGCACTGAACAAACCATCCCTCATGCCATGGATTTAGTGTTTACAGCTGACACCTTGCTGAAAAAAATAGCTTTAATTTCGGGGGGAATCATAAAAAAAAAAAAAAAAAAGAGTTCTTTGTTGGTTGTCAAAGTCATCTTTTGTGTCTCTTGGTGCTTTTGAGGGCGGTGTCTGAGTTTTGGAGTTTTGTTCCAAATTCCTGTTTGCGTTTTGGATCTTGTTTGAGAAGCCAGAGCCAAAACCCAACTGCTGCTGTTTAGTGCTGTCCTGCACCACTGGTTTTTGTCATTTGAGGATTGCAGAGGATTTTCTCCTGGTTTTTGGCATCTGTACACGTGGTGTGCGCTGCCCAAATCAAGGGCTGCGAGCGTGTGTAGCAAAATTAACAGAACCGAGTCCAAGCTAAAATATGAGAGAAAAAAAGTCCAATATTGATGGAAAGAGCTCCTAATTTTCACAGAAAGTTTATCTGGAGCACTGCCATGCTGCTTTAATCCTCGTGCCCAGAGCCCAGGCAAAGTGAGAGCTGGGATGGAAATGGTTTTTCTGGAGAAACCTTCCCCCAGTCTCCACCACTATTCTCCAGCAACTCTTCTCCAGCTCCTTATGCCTGCTTGGTCAGATGGGATTTTACACAAATCTGAATTACATCAAGCACAAAATGGATTCAGGGGCTGCTCTTTGTCACTCAGGACTTTTTTGGACTCGCCCTTCTCAGTGAAAGTCGAATAAATCCCAAATATTTTGAATTCCAGTGCTAACACTCACAGAGATGTTTTCTGAGCTCTCCTGCCAAGCTTTACAGGTGACAGCAGAAGTGTCCAGCTCATCTCTGAAGAGGCTGAGATTTGTGTGCCTGGATATTTCAGTTAATATTTTGTATATATTTACATGGCAGCCTGAATGATGTACTTCAGGAGAGTTAGGAGCGTAGTTTATTAGAAATATTTGGTGATAAATTATTTATTGAGGGAACTAGGTCAATTCAGAGCTCCTTGTCTGTAATCCATCCAAATATTGATTTTTAGAAATTATTTTACTAATGAGCTAGAGCTTAATTTATCAGAATAACATGAGGAACTGTGCAGCTAATAATACTGTTTATTAGCCTGATATAATCAAATTAATGTTCCTGTAACAGCAACATCATAAAGGTAAGAATTATGAGTGTTCATTGAGGAAGATTGGCAGAAAAAATATTTATATCCAGGAAAAAACATCAAGGAAATTCTGCTACAGAGAAATGGATGATCTCTTAAAAATCTCACAATAAATCTATTTATGGAGTCATAGAGGTGAGGTGTAACAGAGGATATTTTGCATTCTGGCCCTGGGATTCCAGCTCCAAAATGAGATTACAAATCCCAGCTCACAGATTCCTGTTGCAGCCACAGTATCAACAGTGTTGAAAGCAGAAAGGCACCGAGTGAATTTTATGGAGCTCATGAGTAGGTGTGTAATTGCACAAAATGCTAACGAGCATTTGGCAACTGAAAACAGGGCCAGGGCTCTGAGGGGAGGCTCAGGGGTTCCTGTGGAAATTGTTTATTCCAGTAATGACTTCTGAGTGGCTGAGTGCCCTGGGAGTGGCTTTTTGACAGGACAGTAACAGGCTGTGCTACTCTAGAATAATCTTTAGTCCTCTTAGTGTCGCTGTCCTTGTGATCAAGAAGGAAGTTCATCAGCCTGGGGTAAATCATGGGTTTAATGGGAAATTTCCCCTGGAGAGATGGGAAAGGTGGGATAGAGATCTGCCAGGTGAGTCTGCAGCAGCTACTGAGCCTACTCAAGCTGCTTTAATTTAACCCTCCTTTAGATTAGCTTTAGATTAATTTAGGATAATGGAGAGATCGTATTAATCGTGATTAACATTAAATCCCCCCCCTCCCCCCCCTTTGGAACACTGGTGCAGGATTTATGTTCATAGAAGTTTATTTTTTCTTAAAAAGATCTGGGAATAAATATACTGCTGAATGAGAGAGCATTAGGCAGGCTGAGAGCATCAGGAATAAACTGCTGCTGTCCCAGAGGTTCCACAAATGGGAATCCCAGAATCATGGAATGCTTTGGAAGGGACATTAAGGATCACCTTGTTCATCGTCCTGCCATGGCAGGGACACCTCCCACTGTCCCAGGCTGCTCCAAGCCCCATCCAACCTGGACTTGGGCACTGCCAGGGATCCAGGGGCAGCCACAGCTGCTCTGGGCACCCTGTGCCAGCCCTCCCCACCCTCAGTGAGGAATTCCTTCCCAAAATTCCATCCATCCCTGCTCTCTGGCAGTTTGAAGCCAATCCCTCTTGTCCTGGCACTGCAAGCTCTTGTAAATGGTCATTCTGTGTTTTAGACGCAGGGATGAGTATCTCCCTTTGTGTCCAGAAAAAAATAGGAAAACTATTCCTTAGCAGGAAAAGAAAAGCATTAAAAATGTTTTCTTTCTACCCTTTTTATTTTTTTTAATGACACCCTTTTATATTCTGGGTTATTGCCATTAGAATATGCTGAGCCAGGGGAGAGAACAAGGGACCTAGAAAAATGCAGAATGTGTGAAATAACACCAAGCTTTCCATAAGTTATTTCACCTCAAAATTCAGGAATGTCTCCATCTCCCTGATCCTGGCTGGACTTTGCTTATTGGGTTTTGGCTGGCTTAGATGGGAGTCCAGAAACTTTGATTGATGTCAGAGCTGCTGTTGCATCTTTTTCTCCATTCTCCAAGGGAATGGAGAAACCACAGCTTTGGCAGGATGCAGGGGAGTGGGACAGTGAGCTAAATTAATATAAAATATGTTCACACCTTAACTGCTGTTCCAGCAATTGCTCTGAGCAGGGCACAAACAGAAAAAGCAGTTCCCAATTATTTGTCGTGGCCGGGAATGCACATCATTACTGAAATGTGAGCCTTCACCTGTTCTACATTTGCTGAAGAATTTATCAACACTGACACTTCCCTATTTAGGTCAGTCCCAACAGCATCCCTTTGCCTTTCAGAAATCATTTAATAATCAATCTGGGAGCTCTGTTAAACACAAGCTGGGAGTTCATTGTCATCTGGCAAAATCCCAGCCTGCACATTTGGATTTGGCTGTGCTGGAGAAGAAAATTCATCCTTTCGTCCACCAGAGAAGCTCAAAACAGGAAAAGTTGCCAATTTTCATATCCAGTCAGAAACGGAGGTAAAAATACACAGTATCATGCATGCGATGGTTGAAAAATCCCCTTTTTTTTTTTTTTTTTCAGGTGAACTGGAAGTCTAGACTTTTCATTTGAAATATTGCAGCTACCACATCAATAAGAGATGAGAGAAATCTCAGTCCTTTCCTCCAAATTAATCAATTGCACATTGATCCAATAACAGAGAAAATAATTTTGTAGTCTTTTCCGTCTTTTCCTTATCACAAAGTGATCAGCATTTACACCAAATTCATGTGTTTCCTTATCTTATTTGCAGCTAAGAATGTTGTTTATTTGTTTTTTTTTTATGTTAAATACTTTCAGACTTCTAAAAATTGGCAGAATGGATAAATGAACTTTTTTTTTCCTGTGGAGGGAGACCTCAGCACCTGAGCTCCTGTGTGGAGGCAGGGGATGGTCACAGCACAGGGAACAGGAAAAGTGTGGGGATGAACAGGACTGGAATGGGAATTAAACTGGAAAGGGAGGAAGGAAAGACTAAAGATTGTCCCAGAACCCTGCTGGTGGCTCCAGCAATGCAGAGATGCAAGTGTTGCTTGTAGGATTTAGGCAGAGCTTAGAGCCAGCCTAATAACTGATTTTTTCATGAATATTTGGGATTGATTTAATATTAGTGAAATCCCTTTTGGAAACGGCAACGGGCCAAAACCTGTAGTGTCCATAGGGGTTAAAAGCTCTTTTAAAACTCTAATCCCAGTGACTGTTCTTCCCTTCTCCATCCCAGCCCTCTCTGGTGGCTTCTCCATGTCCCTCTGCTCATTCTGCTCCTTGGGCCTTTTGAACCTGCTCTTTTTTCCTTTCCAGAACCCCTGGTTTGAATCTGGAGAGTTTCAATTCAGAGAGTTGGGTTCCCAGTGTTGGTCCATGTGAGTCTTGGACTGAATTTTCTCTCCTACAGCTCCTGTTGCCCTCAGCATTGTTAATCCTCACCACAAGTCACCCCGGGGTGGCCTCAGATGAGTGTAAATCGATTTCTGGTGCCCACAATGAAAGGAGCAGCACCAAAACTGGAATATGAGCTACAGCCAGAAGCTTCCAAACCACTAAACCCAGCTGAGGAACTGTTGAAATGAGGTGCTGGCAGGGAGCATTGATGTGAGCTTCAGCCCGTGCACTGCTTGGTTCCAGACCATGTCCCCTCTCTGCCTTGACATGAAGAAAGAACCAAATTCCTTTCAAACCATTCCGGCTTTCAGCAAGATGACATCATTTGTGCTCTCCAAAATATCCAGTTCTAACAGGTTAGAAATTAATTTTAATATCTGGTTTTGAATTGTTTTAATTAATGCTGTATCTTTGCCTGCCCTTGTGATCTGTAAAGGAATCCAGGTGTTTTTAACAGCTGGAATATTGGTTTTTTTCTCAGCCTCGGTGAAATCCTTGTGGTGAGGATTTCAGGTGTCTAATTCAGTCTTGTATGGAAGAAATCCTCTTGCCTGCTTTGCACCCTCATGCTGTTCCTCAAGTTTTACATCAGCAGACAGGAGAACAGGATTCCACCATCCCTTTGCTGTTGTAAGTCTGGGCTTTTTATTTATTTCTTATTTCCCTTGTGTCCAAGGCAAACAATGCTGCTTTTGAAAGTTTTCCATATCAATAATGGTTCTTATTGCCTCTTTCCAAAAGCCACCAGTCCGATGGGGTGCTCCTGAGCACGAGGTTTCAGGAGGGAATCAGGGATTTATTTAATGTATTCTAATATTTTCTGTATTCTTTTTCATCCTGCTTAAATATCCTAAAGTTTCAGCTGCTTTTCCAGCAAAAAGAGGTGTGCTCTCAGCTGCTGGAAATTATTCCCATCATTTTCCTGCTTTGCTACAATTCACGTTGAAACTCAGAAGGGACCTGGATGGTTCAGACTCTCCTCCCCTGAATCCATCACTTTGTGTTTCTTAGCACTCCATTCCTTTTTCCCCCTTCCTGAATATTAATTTAGTCTTGAGCTTCTGAGGAAAGCTTGGCAATGCAGACCTGACAGAATTTGTATTTTGGTACTGGTGTCTCATTTCCATGTTGGATGGGGCTGCCTTGTAGTGTTTTCCTGTGTCTATCCCACAGCTTTTCCCAAATGTTCACTTTAAATAATTTTAACTGACTGGAAGGATGTTTCAAATCTATTTTTTTAAACGTTTCTGCTGGCAGAGTGTAATTTGTGAGGGGCAGACAATTTTTTTAATCAAAGTAGAGTTCCTTTGCAGGTACAGATTTTATTGCCTGTGATACCTGGAGAGCACATGGAGTTATATTTTCTTACTGCTGAGCACCAAAGGGAAGCAGAAAACTTTGAAACACATACATATTTATAGAGGGTGTATTTATAGGGTTATTTATATATTTATATAGGGTGTATTTTATGTCAAGCTTCATGAAAGAAGATCTCAAGCTCTGATTTCTGGGGTTATTAAAATACCTTTAATTTCTAGATATTTTTAGCTGTTCTCCAAGTCCAACCATGCTTCATAATAGAATTTTCAAAAACCTAAATGATGTTCTTGAAGGTTGGAAGGGACCTTAAAGCTCTTGTTCCACCTCCTACCATGGCAAGGACATTTTCCACTATCCCAGGTTGCATCCCAACATGGCCTTGGGCACGTCCACTTGGGATGGAGCAGCCACAGCTTTTCTGGGCCAGGGCCTCCCCACCTCTTAGGGAACAATTCCTGCCCAATATTTAAATGACATTCCCAGGGAGTTTTCAGGGTACTCTGTTAATTCTCCACGGTGCTGAATGTTGAGGGTTCCATGAGAGACCTGTGTTGGGTCTCAGGGGTGAAATGATGATGGTGGTTGCAGCTGAAAGATAAATGACACCTTAAAAGATAAGGGACACGCTAAAATTACTCCTAAAAAAGCTGGAATGGAAAATTTTACACCAAACCACTGGGCCAGGGAGCCCAAGATCCCCCATCCCCAGCTGGGTGGCATCCAAGTCCCAGAGCTAGAAAAGTCTCCTGAGAAAGACGCAGCTGGAGGCATTCCCCTCCTGCCTGATGAATGATGAATCACAGGTTTATTGCAGGTACCTGAATGTTTCAGGCTGACAGGGAGTGTTAAAACACCGTCCTGAACGCTGTCAGGAGAAGTTGTTAGTATTGAGATTTTACACCAGTGCCTGGATGTGCACAAGGAGCAGGAGAGAGCTGTGACTGTGCTGCTAAAAGAAGCAGAACTCAGAACAGCTCTCCAGTAAAGCTCAGCTCTGTGGCTTGTTAGTGCTGTGCTTTGCCTTTCTCCAGCCCCATGAGTTCCTTGTGCCTTCTCAAAAGTTTAAAAAAATATTTCCTCAGGAAACTTTCCTGAAGTGTTTTATTAAAATCATGCTCCTCCTGACACATTGATGAAGTTCTTCTCTAGTGGAAGCTCCAATGATTTTAATTTCATCAGGAAAACACATGAAAATCAAGCAAGAGGAAAACCATCAAACCCTAATAAATCTTTTAAAACAAATTAAAGTGATGGCTGAGCTGACATATTCAATTTTCAATAAAAAAGGATTTTCAGCAAGCCACAGGCATTACTCAAAGACTTAAATCTGCAAAACCAGGATTCTGCTTGTTTGTTTGCACTTTTGAGTGCACTAAGTCAGCTGGGGAGGGGTTGATCTGTGGAACACTGCCCACACTGTGGTTCCCAGTGCTGGAAGTTGCTCATAAATAACAGATAAAGACCTTTTCAATGAATTTTTTGTGCACAAATGCTGTGAAGTTTCATGTATAGGGCATCTGCCAGTCAGATGATTCAGGATAAGGTGTAGGATTTGTGTAGTCACAGTTAAAGGATTTGTTCCTGCATATTTCTGCTGAGTAGTGTTGGATGTACCCTAAGTGACTTTGCTTCGTTGCCTGCTGAGTTGAACATATAAACACTAGGGAAAAAAAATTCCAATCCTAACTGGAAAATTTCCTTCCTCCAAGTGTCCTCTTTAAGGATAACACACTACAGAAATAATATTAATCATTAAATTACAAAGCAGGGTATTGGTGCAAGTGTTTCAGTGTACAGACAGCAGGGCTGCGGGAAGAAAATCCTTTTGGGCTTCTCTGTGAGCCTCTGATGCCTTGTGCAGGCTGCCCTGGAGCAGAGTTCCAGAATAAAGCAGGGATTGATTCCAAGGATCTCCTCCATGGAGGGATTCCCCTGAAGGGAAATGCACGGATGAAAATGATGATTCAGGGCCAGGATTGTTGGTTCATGTGTCTGCCCCTGCCTGGAGTCCAAAGAACCTCCCCATTTCTCCCCTCTCTGATTCTCCAGCCTCAGGGCTCATTCCCATTCCAGCTCACAATGGTAAACCCCACATCCATCCTGCTCCCATATTTTGCTTCCTTCATTTCTCTTGTCCTATGCCACCTTTTTCTTGTGGGGAACAAAGAGCTGATCTCTAATGACTGAGTAAACTCCAGAAAACAGTGCAGTGCTTTCCTAACAGCAGCCACAATTACTGACTTTACTCACTGCCTTAGCTTGATGTGCTCCTGATTAATTAGGCAGCATTTTTTCAAGCATGAAGCAGTTTTAAAATACCTTGCCAGGTCTAACAAACGCTGCACACTGGATACCACAGTTTTTACAGTTGAGTTTATTCAGCTTTTGATGATTTGTGCATCCTGTCCCACAGTCCACCTTTGGATCTCTACCTCATTGCCTTCAAAGCTTGGGCTGCTCTTTTTATAATGAAATAATTAATATTGGTGACAGAAAAACACAAGGCGTGAATACAGCAGGAAGAGGGTTATGGCCTCTAATTAAAATGAGTACAGGAGTACAAAAGAAATTCCTCTTTTATAATTATCATCTATATTATACTTTTAATGAATGGAACATCAGGAGGTGGGATATTATTGATGGCACCAGAGCTGCACTCCTCGAGGCACTTCAGCTTTTTCCAGGTAAACTTTATTCAGCTTCTGGTGTGTAGGACATAAATCTTTACTGGGGATGGTGTGTCAGTAACAGCATCATAAAACTGAGAGTTGAATATTCCTGGTAATTTGTGGTGCTCTGCAAAGGTCAGCCCTCAGCTGTGGGAGAAGGGGGAGCAGCTCCCAGCATGGGCACCAATTTATTTGGGAATTTCTGCCTGGTTAAATGGCTGTCAGGCGTGACAGCTGCATTTATAGCAAGAGTTAATGCTCCAGAATCTGTCAGGACTCTCTGACTCTCCCGACCTCATCTTTAATTCAGTGCCAGATTTCCATTTGGGTGGGCACAGGATGAATGTATGACATGGATGGATTGATTCTTGGTTTTTGTACTAATGGTTTGTGTCCTCGTGGTGCTGATTTTGTGGTTGTTGATGTCCATCCTATTAACCAGTCCTGTAATGAAGGCATCCATTTAAAGCCCTCTAACACAGGGCAATATAAACTTCCCCAAGAATTACTGTGGAGCTATAAGGATTAGGCAAATGTTCAATCTCTGCATGTCCAAAGTCCACCCCATAATTAAAAGGAAGAAAAAAACTCCAATTAATGTCAAGAAAAAACACCCCCAATTAATATCAGTTCCCCAAAACAGACTTTTATTTTAACACACAGCATTCCTGCTCTGAGGTTTGTTGGCATTTAGGGTTATTTTAAAAGTAGCCCAGTTCCTGTATGAATATTCTGATTGTCTATTAGAAATCCTTCTTCCTCCAGGTTAAGAGAATTTGTTCTGTATCAGAAATTCCATATAGGTTCTCATTTATTACTGGCACAGAGCTTTTCCTTTCTTTAGAAGTACACACTTTGCCAGCAAGGAAATATTTGCTGGCAATAATTTAATTGCGAGGGAAAAAGGCTCTTTCTTCTCTTTTTTACTCCAACAAAAAGGCTGCCCATGATTTTGTTTTGTGAACCATGGCACAGCCAGGGACTCAGTTCCATTTTATCCCATCTCCAAAGGCACTGCTGCTTTGGGTTCCACCTCAGAGCTCCCTGTCCCTCCCCCCCACTCATTATTTTGTTGTTGGAGTTAAATTGGAGTTTGATGGTTCAGTGTTTTAAAATCAGCAGCAAACCTCGAGTTGGAAGAGCTTCCCTTCCCAAACTGATCCTGAACTTGAAAGTGCTGAGAGCTGAGTTGTTTTTAATTATCTCCAATCCTGCTGAAAGCAGAGCTCACATTTCAGTGTCTGTGTTGTGGAAGTTGTCTGGATTTTATTTATGTAGCTGCAGGTGAGGTGAGAATAAAAAGAACTTAAAAATAAGCTGAGCATTAACAGCTTGAAACAATTTGAGTGCTAATTGTGTTACTAATGCCACCTTCATCTTCTTTTTGATAAGACAGAAAATTTTTAAAGCCCACACTTGTAGATCTGTTGTGAAGATTTTCAGAGCCACAGCAAAGTTCTAGACAGAGCAAAGTTCTTTGCATGAAAAACATTATTGAGAGGCCACTTTATATACAAGTGATAAACTGCCAATTGATTTAGGTTCAGTCTAATTGCTATTTTAGGGCTTTTTAAAATTTAGCTTGGAGTTTATAGGAAAATTTCCTCTGGCTGTAAAGGGAGTTTTGACAGATCCTGGGGAAAAAACAAATATATGTGTGTGTGTGTATATATATATATATATATGAGAGATAAGATGGAAAAAACATCAAAGCACAAGTTGGAGTACTGCTGGTGAAGCTAGCAGCTGGAATGGCTGCTGGAGGAGACACTCTGATGGATTTTCATTGTGTGAGCTCTTGGCTGGGATTGTAGCAAACAACGGGAAGGGAAACGCAAACGTTGGGAGCGCCGGAGCCGCGGGGGCTGCCAGCGATCCAATCCCAGGGAATCCAACCTCCAAATGTGTCCTGCCTACAGGGCAGCTTGGTGGGATGGCTTTTGGGGCTGCCTAAAACCAGAGTGCTGGGAATAAAAAGCAGTTCTGTTTATTGCAGGCCCTTCAGGTACATCCAGGGCAGACCAAGCCCCCCAGGGCTGCACCCAAAACGCACCACGGCTCACGGCTTTCACACTTGGATAAGTTTGGGCCCTTTGCATTTTGGGGGTTCATCCTCCAATCCCAGCTTCAGCTAATGAAGTCACTGACCCCCAGTTCGCTCCCCCAGCTCACTTTTGTTTCCATCTCTGGCCCTGAGGAAGTGAGGTGTCCTTGAGTGCCAGGCCAGGAGAGGAATTGTTGTGTCTGCCCAGAATGGGGAAGCAGCAGCTGGCACTGGGTGTGGAGTTCAGAGTTACACACTCAAGAGCTGCAGGGCTACAGATACATGGAAATAGAAAAGATCAAAGCCTAAAGCATCAGGTACCAGGGGCAGTGCCATGAAATTGGGCAGTTTAGCTTTAGTCCAAGGTCTAAGCTTGGCTCTGCCCAAAAAAAATGAGACAAATCTGCAAGAGGGGACAGCAGAGAAACCTTTGGGAATAGAAAAAGCAACCTGAACCAAAGGATGCTCACCAGAGTAATTTTTCCATGAATTATGGTTTTGTCATTCCAAAATTATGTGTTTTCACTGCTGTGATGATTCTGGAATCATTATTTATTGGTATTTTTAACCTTTCGCTGTGGCACGCCAGTAAAGCTTGCAGGAGGTGGGGATGTTTTTGGAAGTGCCACTGTCACATCCTAACTTGGTGACAATATGTCTCCTATAGATGTGGCTGTGCTGTTTTATTTATAGGTAATGCAAATAAATCCATTATGGGCTAAAAATAAATCAAGCAGGCTAGTCCAAACTGGTGTACATCCCTCCAAAAAAAGCAGAATTATGGATTATTTAACATTAATCTTCTCTAAAAACAAATTAGGAAGTTATTAATTATCAAAATCTGTATTTATTCTTCTGTGAAAGTTATCTATTGCCATTCACAAGTTGTTGCACTTGTTCCTAGGACATCTAAACTAAGCTTAAATCTTAGCACTTAAAGTCTCTTCCCAATGCTAATAGTGTTCTGCATATTTGCAAATTTTGTATTATGGCACCATAAAATGCATGAAGTGCCTCGAGCATTTAAACCGCACAAAAAAGCGACAGCAACTCATGACTTTGCCTCGAGTGTGATGGTTTTTCATGCCTCCAAAATGAAGAGCAGGAGAGGGAATTCCAGGTATTTATTCTTAGTCTCAATTGGGCCTTTTTCATCTGCACAATGGGTTAGTTAATGGTATTTGAACTTTTATTCGGGGGAAGAATTTAGTGTTCTGCCTTGGTAAGGATTCTTTTCTTTGCCCACATGCTCTGGTGTGACACAGGCAAAAATAATAATATCAAACCATTGCCTTTTTGAAGGAGTCATTATCTTTTTATTAATCATCTGATGAGAGGAATGCATTCATGTCACAGCAGCAATTTCTCACGCTCTGCTCCTGGTGAATGGAGCTTTTGTGAGGCAGCAATTTTACCTTGACCTGTAACTCAGCTCTGAACCTCTCTCTCTGTAAGGAATTGTTCCCATTCCTGCTCTTCAGCATTCTGCATTTTACTGAGTGCCAGGAGCTTCAGAATTCAAAGAACTACATTTACCTTGCCTGTGTTCAAACCTAATTCCATCAGTATGAAAATAATCAGGGTTTCTTTTCCGTGACATATTCCTCAACTTTTCTGCACTGGATGTGCAGCATTAGCAGAAGGTGGAAAGCAGCTCTGGGACAGGTGCTGAGAAGTTTTACACCTTTCTGAGAGGTGCTGGGAGATGGCTGGAAATGTTTTCCAGAGAAACTGTGGCTGCCCCTGGATCCCTGGAAGTGCCCAAGGCCAGGTTGGATGGGCTTGGAGCAGCCTGGGACAGTGGAAAGTGTCCCTACACATGGCAGCTGGATGAGCTTTAAGGTCCCTCCCAATCCTCACCATTCCATGATTTTCTGAGTGGCTGTGAAGATTTAAATTCCTCTTTGCCTGCCCCTGGGAGTTCTGCATTGGAATTTGCAGCACTTTATGGTCCATAGGTTGTGTTGGTGCACACTTGCAATGGGAAAACAGCTAATGCTACAAGAATTCCATGATTAGTGGAGTCCACATCCCTGCTATTTACTCTTGAACTTCATGGACTTTTTACTTTTTGTTGCACAGTTGTTTAGGTATTAATTAATTTAGGTATTAAATTGTAGTGGATTTAGTAACAAGCAGAATGGAAATGGTAAATTAAATTAATTGCTCTGCAGTAAAGACCCCACAAACACATCCTTTCCATCTAGGTTTGATATAACCCAATTAAAAACAGGATAGAGCTCATCCCTTTGTCTTAATAAGCATGTTAAATTAGCTATTTCCTCCTCAGAGAAAAACACGCTTAGAAACAAACTCCGGAATGTTTAGGAATGGGAAAAGAGTTGATTTCTTGTCCCCTGCTATTTGTAATCTGTGATTAAGTGGTGTGAAATGGGGCTAAGCCTTCCTGGCGCTGCCTTAGAGCGCTTCCTCCTCCCCTGTGCGCTCCAAATGTGCCTGGAACAAAAGCTGAGCAAGGCAGGACTAATCTCCATTTTCTCCACAGCCTTGGAAAATCTTTCCTAGTGATGTAAACTCCAAGCAAAAGCTGTCATATGTTTAATCCCACAAATCTGGAACTTAGGGAGGAGGGACTTAAAAAAAAAGAAAGTGTATGGAGCTCCTAGATTCCATGGTGAAAGGAACTGGAAGTTGTGTTGCTGTCTCCACGTATAAAGTCAATTTCTTGGGTACTTTTTTAAATTTTATTGCATTTTTGAAAATGGAAATCCCGGTGATCAGAGGCTGGGCTGCAAAGTGTTTGAGTGGAGACTCAGATTATTATCAAATATGTCTTTAGTGATGCTAAAAATGAAATTATTCAGCTGTGTTGTATTTACACCTGCAACAATACCCTGGGGAAAACACACCTGCCCATCTCCTGTAGGAGCACTGAGGGATCATTCCCTGCCATTGATGCTGCAGGAATAAAAGCATTACTAAGAATAAAACCTTAATTCAGAAGTTCTCTAAATCTGATTGCATTGATCATGACTTCAACCTCTTTGCCAGTTTGATTTGGAAATGGTCCACACTGCGCCTCTTTTCCTTTTAATCTCCTGTTGTGCAGCCTAAAATAAGTTTATTTTATTTACTCTGAATTTTACTTGCATCAGAATAAAGGGAGACACGGTGCTGTCGTACCAGGTAAACTTCTTTTCCCTGTGGAATTGTGGATACCTGTGGTTCATGTGCTGTAATAAATAAAGCTTTGCTGAAGCAAGGTTATAAAACAGATTATTATTTTCTTAAGAGTGATAGAGACACACAGGAGTCACCCAAGCAATAAAAAGAGGAAAATTCTGGATCCTAAGGCAGCTGGAACAGGGAATACCCACTAAAATGAAAGGTCATTTCTATATGATATATAGTAAACTTTAGGACTATAAATTGCTGTAGAGACCTAATGGTGAGGCAGAGAACAAAATAAATTGGAAGCAGAGTATTGTAAGAAACAGGAAACTGTAAAATAACTGGGGGTCACCAAATACTTGGGGAGACTGATAGAATGAGAGAAATAGGAGCTTAACTGTAGTGCAGAGCTGAGACAACCCCAGATTTTAAACTTGTTTTGGCCATGAGAGCAGATCCTCAGGCAGGGAATGCTGGAGCCAGCGTTTTGGGTAGTACTGACCTCGCAGGGATTTATGGAGAGCTGGTTTTGGTGAGAAACCCCCACTGAACTTGTTCATTTTCTTGTATTAATGTTGAGGTAGAACAAGACTTTCCTGAGGTGATGTTCTTTATAACAGAAGCTGTATTCCTTGGTTTTAGTCAGGTTCACACAGGGAGGGTGAGGGGTCCTCCTCCTCCCTCCAACAGAAACAGAAAAATATCAGCTCTGTGCCCAGGGCAGGGAGAATTCTGTCTCCAGGGTCAGCTGCACTCCACAGCCTCACCTTGGAAAGCAGCAGCTTTGATTAAAACAGGGCAAACCAGCAGTAGGCATTCCCATGGTCTGGAAAAATTTCATCTCCTTAACTGTGATCCTAGAATTCAGTCCAGAGGAGTTTGTTGTGGTGCAGCACTGAAATACTGGAAATGCTTTCATTTGCAGAAGACATGAAGGTTCTAATACAAAATTAAATTCTTCAGTGAGTGGCAGCAGTTTATTGATCTACAGAAATGTGTTGCAGTTAATAATTCTTCTGTGAAAAGTATTCGGTTTATTATTAAACATTATTGAAGTTTCGTGATTCATTCATCTTCTCTTCCCCAGTTTGTTGGGATCATGGCACACCACAAGGGCCTGGAGTGACTGGACAAGAGGAAATGCATTTAAATTGAAAGGGAGCACGTTTAGATGGGATATTTGGGAAGGAATTCCTCCCTGTGAGGGTGGTGAGGGGCTGGCATGGAACTCCCAGAGAAGCTGTGGCTGCCCCTGGATCCCTGGAAGTGCCCAAGGCCAGGTTGGAAAGGGCTTGGAGCAGCCTGGGATGGTGGAAGGTGTCCCTGCCATGGCAGTGGGTGGAATTGGATGATTTTCAAGGTCCCTTCCAACCCAAATCATCCTGTGATTCTACTATTCAAATCATGTAATTTCATATATTTTATTTACCTGAACCCCTTTTAGGGATCTTGGCTTTTCTAATACTCGCTTGTAGAACACTTTTGTCACCAACACCTCTATTCCAATGTCACATATTGTATCTGACTCTTACTTTGCAGTGGAATGAAAGCATTTAAAATTGAAATTTGTAACTACCATATTCAGACTGTGAAGGTAAATTCAATATCAGTGTTTCAGTAAAGAATTTGGCTCCTCATCATACAGTGGATGTTCACAATAGAGTTGTTCAATATGTGCATCACTCTAAGATCATTTGTTAGCTTTGAGCTATGTTTGAACTTCCAAAAAATGGGCAAATTTGTGGTGCTGTAACTGAAAGAGAAGAACAATGGTCACTAACAAAGTGTGAAAATCCAACCTCTCATCTATTTCAGCCCAATCAGAATTGTCCTGGAGCAGAGTCCTTGCTCTGCCAGTCCCTCCCCTTCACCTGTACGAAATGTCAGAACTTCTGAGGGATCTCAGCTCAGCCTCAGGAGGTGGGAATGAGCCAGTGTGGCACAAATATGAAACCAGAGTAAATAAATACCCACAGCCCTGCAGAGCTGGGACAGGAACCATGATCAGATCCATAATGTCCAGATCCAGAGGTACTCCTCCAAGAGCAAAAGTGGTTTTGTTGCTTGAAATGGCATAAAAAAGGTAAATTGCCTTGCCTGGGCATCGTGCTTGTCTGATTTAAGAGCTGCTTAGCTCCCTGTCTGAAAGGCCAGTTCCAATTCTTGCCCATGTGATTCACCCAGAGCACAGGGAGCTGGGGGAGATAAAAAGCTTGTAGAGCAGTTAACACTATTTTATGTTGGAATTGATGCACCAGGCGGCCAAGTAGCACAGATGCTTAATACACTCAATTTGTAAAGGAGATTTTAATCTTCACAAGTACGTCTCTTTTCACTTTCAGTCTCCAGCTCTGCTCGGTGAGAAGGAGAAATATTCAGCCAGGCTGAGGACACTAAACCAGCTTAAAGAAGCCTCCAGGCCCTGAGGTGGCCATTAAAGGACCTTGAATTTGCCTGTGAAAACCTCTGATATTCAAGTGTATAAATTCCATTTTATTCCAGTAAATCACAACAGGATGTGATGCAAAAAGCTGGAGAAGGCTGCAAAGTGTCCTTGGAAATGGGGGTGTTTGGGATGGTCAGGACTGAAATTCAACTTCTGAGAGGAGTCAGGACTTGCCCTGTGGCTGGGGAAGCTGGAATGAAAAGGTGAGGAATAGTTTGCTTTTACCAAGCCTCCCTTGCTATTTTTGTATGTATAATTAAGGAGGAGCACAGTCTGTAAGATCTAGGTTGAGATTTTAATTAATTGGAGGGTTTGTTTTTAAATATTGGTGAATTCAGCTACAATCTGGTAAAGTTTTTTGTTCTTGGCTGTAACAAATGTATTTTTCTTTGGGCCATTGTTAAAATAACATCACTAAGTCTGTTCTCCAACACCATTCCCTCATCCTGCACTCCCACCTTCTGATAGTGTGGTGTCTGTATTTAGGAGTTAGTTCAGGACATTTCACACCCTTTTCAGGCTTAATATTTGGTTCATGGTTAGAGGTTTAAATCTGGATTCTGCACCATGAAAAGCTGGGCAGTGGGATTTGTGACCTTTGCAAACTCCACACAAGGAAGGACCTGTGATAAAAAATATCTCTAAGGGTCAAGAGCCCAAGGGAAGAGTGGGGACCATTAAATCATTGGAAGGAAAGGAACAAAGTCCAGGCCCAGCCATTCCATGTGGGGACTGCTTTGCACTTGGAAGTTGCAGTTAATTCAAGCGTGTTGAATTCTGGGGTTAAAACCCCCAAAGGGAATTGGTACTTAGGAAAATGGCAGGAAAACTGGTGGGGTTGTTTGCCAGGGAAAGAGTTGCTGTGGCTGTTGGTCAAAAATCCCAAAATCCAGTCAGGTCAATGGAGTGACTGTCATCAGTCCAATGATGATGTCATCATCATCATCATCACTGACCAGCTCATCCAAAGTCCAGGCAGGCCAAAGGACTCATTGTCAGTGACTTCATCAGGATTTGTATCAAGCCCATGGTGAGAATGTAACTTTTATTGAACAAAATTCTGGTACAAAATACAAATACGTTTTCATCCTTATGGAAATAAACCGTGTTTCGGTTGATTGAGAGCTGATAAAAGCTGTATTTCTGTATTTTATCCCCGTCCCATTTGCAGTCCATGGCTGTGTCCCCCTCTGATTTTGGAAGATGGACTTAGCCATTTCCCATATAAGATTTTCTTTGGTTTTGTCTGTCAGGGCCAGGAGTTGATGATCCTTGAAGATCCCTTCCAACTCAGCTTTTTCTGGGATTTATTATGGCTAAAATGATGAATCTACCTCAATCTCCCCATTTTCTTTCCTCCTCTCAGGCTAAATGACACCATTTGTTTGGCTCTGTACTGACTCTGGTGGGGGCATTGGTCAGATTGTGGTTGACTTAATGAAGACCACGTCATTAAAACCAAAAACCCTCATGAGGAAGCACTGCAAGCTACGGGTGGAACTCCTAGAAACACAAGTGGTGAGTACTTAATCCCATTATCCTGAATAAGCTTCTCTAGGGTGGTTGTGATCAGAGTCAGAGCTCCCTTAATTATAATTTTTTGGCTGATTTCTGGCCTGGATCACGGATCTAGACTGGCATGACCTGTCTGAGGCATTCAAAACTCTACTGAAGTGCTTGCCAAAGCAGGATTGCTGTGCCTGATGCCTGTGAGCAGCCAAGGAGCTGCTGTTAAGGTGTTTTATCCACTGTGCAAGCTCTGGGGATGCAGCCTATTTAAATATCCACAGGTTAGGCAGCGTTTGCATTCCTGCTTCCTGGAGCATGACAGGGAATCTCACCCGCTACCCACGTGCAAATAAATACAATCATCACTCCCATCATCGTGGATTTTCTGCTTTGCTTACCCAGCCTCAGCTCTGAGACATGCTCAGACTCCGCTGGCTCCCGTAGCACACGTGAGAAGTGGATTCATTTGTAATTTTGCTGTTTAAGCTGCTCTCACAGTGCTGCTTCACTGTTTGTTTTCTTTTTTTCAAGGAACGAGTTGTTGTGGCTGCTGTTACACACATAACTCCAAAAAGCTTTGTGGTAATAATACAGATAAGCCAACACTGCTTGTAGGAAAAAACCCCAACGTTTATAATAGCTGGAGAACATTCCTATTTGTATTTCAAATTTCCCTTGTACACTGGAATTGATTTCACACCAGCCTCCGTGCTTGGGCTGTGCTATCTTCACTCTTGCAGGGAGAAGAGGCATTTGAATGAAGCAGATCCTGTTGTTCTCCTGCAGTGCATTTGTCACATTTGCTCCTGTCTGAAATGAAAAGGAAGTGGAATGGGAAGGAAATTTCTCCATCTTTGAACTCTGGGTAAAATCCCTGCAAGCAATAGCGGCAGCTGTTGGGGCTTGGGGTGACGGTGGCTCCCAGCTTTGTGACAGGGTGGGGATGGCTCAGGGGACAGCTGGGGTGAAATTTGGGGCTCTTCTCCATGGCTCCTGCCAACATGGATCTGGAATGGGAGGGAGCTGAGGGAAGGGGCTGCTGTGGGGAGGTGGAGCCACAGGATGGTGTAAATTGGAAAAGACCCATAAGATTATCAATTCCAACCCTTCCCCAAGGCCACCACTAACCCATGTCCCCAAGTGCCACATCCACACAGCTTTAAACCCCCAGGGATGGGGACTCCCCCACTGCCCTGGGCAGCTGTGCCAGGGCTGGACAGCCCTCCCAGTGAAGACATTTTGTGAACTATAAAAAACCTTCCCTGGTGCAGCTTGAAGCCATTTCCTCTCGTCCTGTCTCTTGTTACCTGGGAGAAAAGGCCAACCCCACCTGGCTGCAGCCTCCCTTCAGGGAGCTGCAGGGAGTGAGAATCCCCAGATCACTGAGGTTGGAAAAGCCCTCCAGGACCATCGAGTCCAACCTGTGGCCCATCCCAGAGCTCTGAGTGCCATGTCCAATCCTTCCCTGGACACCTCCAGGGATGGGCATCCAAACCTCCCTGGAAGCCCCTGCCAAGGCCTGACCACCCTTTCCATGGGAAAATTCCTCCTGGTGTCCACCCTGAGCCTGCCCTGGCTCAGCCTGAGGCTGTTCCCTCTCCTCCTGTCCCTGTTTCCTGGAGCACAGCCTGACCCCCCATCTGTCCCCTCCTGTCAGAAGCTGTGCAGAGCCACAAGGTCCCCCCTGATCCCCCTTTTCTCCAGGCTGAGCCCCTTCCCAGCTCCCTCATCAGACAAAGGGAACATGAGCCATATCCTGGGCCTGGTGTCCACTCTCAGCCTGGATGCAGCACTGGGACACCTCTGGAGCATCTCCTCACCCTGGCAGGAGAGAGGGGACACCCCTGGGAGGAAAAGGGGATCAGCAGTGAGGGCTGGCTCGCTCTGGGCAGTGAGAATGCCCCAAGACTCCCAACAAAATCCAAAAAATCCAGTTGCAGCTGCAGCTTTTGGTGCAGAATGGCGATGGAAAAAGGAGCAAACATGTCTGAGTTGGGAAAAGGCCCCCATGACCCAGAGATGATTAAAAATACAGAATAAAAACTTAACTGGAGGGGCTTGTGAGCCCATGAAGGGTCCTTGTGACAAATGATTTTATAATGGCTGAGGAAGAAATTATTTATTAGTTCATCAAACATAAAGGAATAGTTAATGAGAGCATTCATTATAATCTTTGTTGTGGCACATAATTAGCAAGCTCTGCTTCTGTCTCAGTGCTGTTGCTGAGCACGACTGGGAGAGTAAAATGTGTGATTTATAATAATATTACAAGCCACGATATTTCACCCCAAAATTAATGAATCCTAGCAGAGAGAAACGGGGAATGCATTTACCAAGATTTGAGTCTGGCTCTAAAATAGCAAATTGTGAACCAGCAGCTGTTGTCTTGCAAGTCTTGTGCTTTTTGTCAAAATTTGAGATGTTTCAGGCTGATGGAAGTCACATTTCTAGCAAAGATCATCATTACTGGAGAGTTTGGGTGATTCATAACATAAAAAAACCATTTCTGTTCAGCTTCCTTATCAGCAGATTCCACTTTTAGTCCATCCTTCATGTCTGGAGATGAAGAGGACAGGAAAGTTTTTGATTTTATGAGGCATTAGGTGTCCAAACCCAAAATTCTGGGCCTTAAAAAGAAACTTCTCACTGAGCAGGAAATTGAACCTGACCTTTAAATTTGGGCCTTCATCATCTTCATAAAATGTAACAATTCCTCTGTGGTTGTTTCAAACCCTTTGAGTGCTGACCACTAAAAATTCCCAAATCCTCACTCACTAACATTAATTTAAGGCTATTAATTGCTAATAGAACTTCACCTCCATCACAGTCTACAGCAGAGAATTCATGCTAAATAAACATTTTATGGGCTTCTAATTTTGTAAGTGCAATAATAGAACTGCCCAGGATCTTAGCAGTGTAATTGAATAATATTCACATCTGCCTTTCTTTATTTCTTTACCTCTTCATTCTTCTAAATTCTGCCAAGGTGGCTATTTCTACTTCTTTCAACAGAATCTAAAATCCAGAATTTAGAATAGATATCACATACCTGGATAAATAATATGGGATTTATTTGGGTTGGGGTTTTTTTGTGGTTTTTGGAGGTTTTTGCTGTGGTGTGTTTTTTTAGTTTTTTTTTTTTTGTAGGTTTATTTAATTGGATTTGTTTGTTTGTTTGTTTTTGGTGGGGTCTTTTGTTTTTTTTTGTTTTGTTTGTTTGTTTGTTTTTTGTTTGGTTGGGTTTTTTTTTGTTTTTTGTTAGGTTTTTTTTATGCATTATAGTCCCTTTTAAGAACACAGCAAAACAAATGGCCTCATGTTGGGCTGGGGAGGTTCAAGTTGGATTTTAGGGAAAGTCTTTTCCCTGGAGGAGTGGTTAAGCACTGGAAGAGGCTGCCTGGAGCAGTGCTGGAACCGCCATCCCTGGAAGTGTTCAAAAAATGCATTATAGCTGTCTAGGATATGATTTAGTGAGAATGGGGATATTCAGTCAAAGGCTGGACTTGGTGATCTTCATCTTTTCCAGCCTTAACAATAATTAAAGGCTTGAGAGCTTCCCTGAACCAGGGCTTGTGTCAATTGATCAGGCTTTGCAAAGATTCTGGCTGGCTGGAAATGTCTCCAAGTATTTAGGAGCATAAATAGAGCATCAATAAATAATGTGGATTATTAGAAAGCCTAGCCCATCCTAATGTGCTTCCCAGCATTAGGAAAAATGCTGCAAGGTGATTAGGAATTCACAAAGAGGATCCACAATTAATGTCATCTGCTTGCAACTCACTAATGATTAGGTTTCATATCCACTGCTGCTCGTGCTGCTTAGCTGGGCATTCATTTTTTGTATCTTTTTTTTTTTTCTTTTTAATCTGCAAATAATAATTGAGATAAATATTTTAAAATGTAAGTAGGGCAATATTTACTTTCAAATAGGACTTTCAAATATATACTTCAAATAGGATAGTCAGCAATGTTTTCTGACATTTCTATCCCACTGCAAAGCCTTTTGGTGTTTTCCTGCATCTTCATCTTCTCAGTGGGGTTTTGTATGTTTGTACAAGAGTGTCCTCCTGGTCCAGGTGTGGGGCTCAGTTAAACCAAACCAGCTCAGAGACCTTTTGCTTAAAGAGAAATATCTTTTACTGGGACATGGAGACAGCAAAATCCCTTCTCCAAAAATACCAATGTAATTTTGCTTTGGGGACTGAACAAGCTTTAAAAAACCCAAAATAAAGGAGAGATCCTAATGAGTGCATTGGGATTCTACTAAATCTTGTCCTATTAAATTCTGCATCCAATCCTTCTAATGTTAGGGTTTATTAATGGTATTAGGTCCTGTGTGCAGTAATTGATTTGCTTTATTTTGGAAATTGATTGGGTTTTGATTATTGGTTATGTTTACTGTCAGAATTAAAAGACCAAAAAAAAGATTAATAAACAAGGTAAATCATCTTATTTACTGAGAATGAGGGGACTCAAACTGAAGTACTTGCTTGAATATTATTATATATTTAAATATACATATTCTAAAAAAAATCTATGGGTTTTTTTTTAAATGGAAGCCTTCGGTCCAGCTTGTACCTGAAGCAAAAATTCTCCCTGATTTCAGCAGACTTGAAGGAGAACTCCAGTGGATTTAGGAAGATATTAACTCAGTGCTGAGATGGATGGGATTAAGAGGTCAAACTGGAAAGAAACAGAGCAGAGCAGAGGCTGAACCTGACACACCAATCCGTTGTTCTCATAGATTTTTAAGCAAGAAAATGCCATTATAAACATCTTTCCTGACCTCCTGTGTATTGCCAGGCAGGAAATTTAATCCCTGATTCCTGCATTAGGGGAAACCTCTGCTCTGTTTCATAAAATGCTTGTCTTGTTTGTTTTGCTGGGTGATATTTTACCTTCTCAGGGTGGAGAAAATCAGCCATTAGAAAGCCAATTTCTGCTCCCATTGCTGGGGATTTCTTTGAAGAATTTTGATATCTGTTGTCTAAATAAAAGCTTCACAGCACAAACCCCACTGAAAACAGTGCAGTCACCTCTCAATTCTTGGTTATTTTTTCCCTCTCTCTTCAGATTACAAAAAGCTCTTTGTTTGTTCAAAAGCCTGAGCCCACCTAAGCCTGGTTTGGCCATAAATCCAAGATGAAAATCCTCACTCTAGTACCAAGTGGGACATTTAGTCCCACACAATCAAGGTAAGATAATATTTTTCTGTTGGAAACCCACCTCCAGCTCAGGAAGCTGGAGGGATGAGGTTAGAATTCTGGCCAAAAGGTAAATCAGAGAATAAAATAAACTGGGAAAACTGCTGAGGAAGATGTTTTGTAGGGACTGTTACATCTCCCACTCATTACAAACCCAGAATTGTGCTCCCCACATTGAGAAAATCTGCTTTTTTATATCTTGGCACACCTTCAGAGACTGGATTTGTCTGCCCTCACTTTATTATGACAAGAAGTGAAATCTCAGGGGAATTTAGGCACTTAGGCTGTTCTATTCAATCACTGTAAATATATTTATATGTAAAGAAGTCTGAATTTCCTACCAAAAATGAAATAGGAACTGTGCACAGTGTATTCAGGTGTCTGAATAGAAGGTGTAGAAATACTAAATTTCACTAAATCAGAATGCATTGCCCTGCAAACACTCCTGAAAAGGATAGTTTAAGAGTTTGGGGGATTTTACAGGCTGTTTAGATGAGTTCCTCCACAATCTGATTTGTGCTGCCCAAATTAATGGAATCACCACATTCTGTGATATTTCTGCCATCACTGCTTTATCTTAATTATAACTAATTTGCAAAAGGTATTGGAGTGGAAAAATAAACAAAGTAATAAGAAAAATCTCAGCTAAATGCTGTGCCAGAAAGATATAATTATATTATTGATTTCATTATCAAACATTAACTGATTTGGGTTTTTAAATCAGCTTTTCAGCCAAAGCGTTGCTCTGAGAGTATTAGGTAATCCTAATGTTTTGTTTTCCATTTTTTATTAAATTTTCCTCTGGAAGGAACTTTTGCATTACAAAGGTGGATAAAAATAATCTGAAATTATGTTTTAAGATTTTGAAAGTATATTTGTAAGAGTTTTAATTGTTCTGAAAGAGAGAAGCCAAGAAAGGGAAAGACCAACTTGGCCCAGAGGAGCCCTGGGGCTGATATCAGAGTCAAATTTCTGCATGAAGCACTTGAAAAATGCAAACTCTGAAAAAAAAAAACCTTCCTAAAGAAAATCAGGAAGAGATCCATTTGCAGAAGACATTAATTTCAGCATAAAATCCAGCAAGTGGGAGTAAAGATCATTATATAAGGGGTACCTGAGGCTATTGGATGGCTCAGGGACCCAAAGGCAATCTCTGTTCTGGTTTGGCTCTGCTGGAATTTTCAATCAAATTGAAATTCACAGGAAATTCCTCTCTCTCCTGGTGCTGCCTTGGTCCTTGGTTGTTTTGGGTTTTCTTTCTGTGGAGGAGCTGAACAGGAGACACCAGAGGGGAAAGAGGGAGGACAATTCTTCCCCAGGCCCTGTGGACACAGATACCTTTGGGTTCTGAAGGTGAATGATGTTCCCATGTGTCTTTTAACATATTTATTTGTTTAAACCTCTAGTTTTTTATGAATTTCATGGGACAGAGGTGTTTTTCTGGTGCTCTAACCTGACCCAAGCACTTGGCATTGTCAGAGGTATTTGTGCTGCTGCACTTCTCTCCTTTCAGGTCTCAGCTGAGAGCATTTCTGATGTGCTATAAATCACCTATAAATGTATTTTCAGACACAGTTTTCTGTCCTTTTTGCAGAGTATAAACAAGAGAGAAGCTGGCCTGCCCAAATGCAAGTTCTCCTTGGCTTTGCAGGATGGAGATCCATAACCTTTCCTGAGGGACTCAGGACAATCCAGGATCCTGGCAGGCCATCAGGGTGAGAAAATTCACCTGATTTAGTAATCTGGAGGTGATTAAATCTGCATACAACAGGCTGGAAGCTCTTGTGGTACATTCTGTGCCTCAGTTTGTTCTCCTGATCTGAGGGTCTGGTTTGGGCCTTGCTGGATCCAATTCCCTGGGACGTGAACAACCCTTTTTGATGCTTTATGCTGGGTGTGAACACCCACAAAGTGCTGATAAATCAGAGCTGCAGGGGAATTTATCAGCAGGACCTGCAGATCTGGGAGATCTCATCCCCAGGAAGGTTGGAAGGCCTCAATGGCTCAGCCTGGCTGGCACAGTGAGATACTGAAGGGAGGATGGATTGGTGGATCCAATTCCTTGAGACATGAACAACCAAAACCCTTTCTGGTGCTTTATGCTGGGCGTGAGCACCCACAAAGTGCTGATAAATCAGAGCTGCAGGGGAATTTATCAGCAGGACCTGCAGATCTGGGGGATCTCATCCCCCGAAAGGTTGGAAGGCCCCAATGGCTCAGCCTGGCTGGCACAGTGAGATACTGAAGGGAGGATGAGCTCTGGGTGATTTATCTCTGGCTCCTGGCTCCAGGTGAGTTAATAAAAGCTCATTGCAGTTAATCTGCATCCTCTGGGTATTGTCTGTGTGTCTTTGTGGCTGGGATGAGGCTGCAGTCATGCCTTGGCGAGGGGAGCAGGGCTTAAAGCTCCTGATGTCCATGAATTAAATGAATCAATCTCTTCCAACACACTTTAAATTGATCTTTGATTGGACCACATGGCCCTTGAATAAGGCACCCTGGTATTAGTCAATTTGACTTGGAAAGATGATGATACAAATTCAAATGGAAAGATGATCTATATTGAGCAGCTGTGGTTCTGCAGAGTGATTTTTTTTCTTTTTTTCTTTTTTTTTTATTAGTATGCTGCTCTGTTTGTGAAGTCCTTTTTGTGAATACTGATGTCTGAGCCCAGGGCTGTGTCCAGAATTGCAAACTTGAGCATTTGCATTAACGATCTGTGGCCTGTATTATTGCTTTAATCCTGCCTTCAAATTGCTCAGAATCTATAACACAAAATGCTCCTATATCCTCTGCTTAAAAGAACCTATTTATGTCTAACACAGTTACTCAGAGCTGCCTGCTGGTTTGAAGGGTCTGTCTTCAAGTAGCTTGAAATTCATATTGAAATTCATGTGAAGATCTTGAGCACGTACAATTGAGATTAAAGTCCTGAATTCCCAAGGGAAGGGGTTCTTTTCAGACACCTGAGCTGCAAGGGAGGCTCCTTGTGTGGAGTTTTATGTGCCCAGGGGAGAGTGGGCAAGTGGAGTAAATATATTCCTTGATTTCAGTAGGATTTGTGTGACCTTTGCACAAGTGACAATGTAAAACTGAGGTGTGGAATGATTTCCAGCTGATTTATTTTTGATTAACCATAAAACAAATGCCAGTAATTTTTATGGGTGTGGAAAAGGTGAAACCTCACTGACCTATCTCAAATGTCCTTTAAATGAGGCTTATCCCCACAAAGAAGTGTTTATTTCTAAATCCAATAATTACCTGATTTATTAACGAGATAAACCAATGCCTCTTCAATGTCAAGCCCCTTCTGCTTTCAGCCTCTCTCACACGCAACTCCACGACCAAACCTGATTTCTAACCCCAGCTGATTTCAGCCCATAATTAAAATTTCATGGCTAAATTATAAACAGGCCATTCCCCTTATCCCCTGCCAAAGAAGATTTGTAATGGGACAACTGACAAGGCAGGACACTTGTGAATTTAGATGTGGAGGTTCCATTGTGTCAGCCCCATAATGCCATTGCCTTGTCAGCTGCATCAATAACAGAGGGACAAGATCAATCTGTAATGAAAGGAGATGAGGTCATTTATCCAACTCCAGGGCTGGGATTCTTCCCCAGGAGCTGGAAGCTGAAATTGTTGTGGTCGTGCTGGATGACCCTCGTTTGGAATAGCCACTAGTACATCAAATTAAACCTCCAGAGCAATGTGTTGATCCTAAAGATTTGAATAACAGCAGGTCATATTTCAGGTTTTGGAATGTAGTTTGTATCTCTAAGGCACAGAAAACAGCAATTTGTCTGTTCTGTTGTTTCTACTTTGTGTTGTGTTTTTTCACATGAGTTTAGCTGGAGAGCTCTGGGTGAAAGGAGGAGAAGTGAGAGCCCCAGGTGGCTGCAGCCAGGAGGGTTAACTGCACGAAAAAGCTGCTTGGGCTCTGCTCTTTGGGGGATCTGCAGGTCATGGAGGAGATCATCCACGTGGAGGAGCCCAAAGGAATCCTCTGAAGCCAAAAATGACACCTGAACATGCCCCTGATACTTCGTGCTGCTCTTCCCATCTGAGGCATGGCTCCACTGTTCCACATCCTGCAGAGTGTGCCAAAGGCTGGATGCCTGCTCTGCAAAGATCCTCGTGAAGGGATCGCAGTTTTAACAAGGTTAAAAGGATCACTGTTCCCCTGCAGGACCTTTCCCACAGCCCCTCTTACACAGGGTTTCACGCTCCATTTGCCTTTGGCCACGTGGCTTTGAGTTCCCATCCCAGCAGGGTCACTCCACCCTGCTCTAAAGTGCTCCAAAACCTCACAAGCAGGTTGTTTTCCAGGTAATATCTTGGAGTTTGGTGTCTGGGAGAGGGGCTGAGCCGCTGGAATGCAGCAAACCACCAACAAGTGTGATAGGGTTGTGTCTGTGACAGCTGAGGGCTGACCTTGGTTTCTATAAACATCACCCAGAGCTGTGGTCACAGCCTTTGCAGCAGCAAAGATGTGCTAGAAGTTGGGATCTCTGCTTCTAATCCTTCTTTAAAATTAGTGGTCTGGAGGTGGGCAAGAGGTTAATGATTGAAAATTAGTAATTATGCAGTGGTGGAGGGGGAAGGTGAGGACATGCCTGTCACCTGTGTCCCTGCAGACCCTGTCACAAGCTTCTGAGGCAGCATCCATCCTCCAGAACCCCCCCTTGCTGATTGTGCGGCTCCAGCTGCCTGTCATCAGTCAGGACTGGGTACAGACAGCTCTGACAGCCAGCCAGGGATGCAGAGGGACAAAAAGGAGATTGGAAGAGCTGCCAGGTGTGCCAGTTCTGCTCCTCACCAGAGCAGGGCTGGGAGCAGCTGGGAGCTGGGATTGAGCTGCTGATCTCCTCAGGATCTAGGAGCGCATCAGTGTCAGCCCTGGTGTGGATCAGCAGGGCCAGGGATTGGGGAATAAACCTCTTCAGCCACACAGCTTCCCTCCAGGGCAGGAGGAGTCCAAGCAAAGTGGATTGTGGGGGGTTTTTCTTGATTTATTTCTGTGCTATGACTAAAATTACCCCTTTCAAACATGTCTTGGTGTGGGGCTGATGATAAGGAAAGAATGAGACTCAGAGAACTTTGCATGTTTGTTGAGGATGTATTGGAAGTTGAGCCTGGGTGAAATGTGATGCAATATTTTTATTTCCAACTACTCACTGCCATGTGTTGGAGTAGTTTTGTTAATTGACATGTTGCTTTTAATTGACAAAGAATTTTATGATTCTTGCTATGGATGTGCCACTCCTGCAGCTTTATCCCTCACTGTTCAGCTCACTCCTAGTAAGAATTTCTTCTTTACTGAGTGACTCAGGTTAAACTACCATTAATTTAATAAAATTAATAGTCTAAATTAATATAACTTAATAGTTATTTAGTAGCTGTTTAGCACTGCTTAATGCAGAAAACCTGTTTCAATCAACACAGGTTTAAAGTGACAGAAATAAAGAGTTTCTCTAAAGAAAAATCTGATGGCCTCTTTAAAAATGAACCTAATACAAAGCATGGTTCATAATTATTTGTGTACTCTTAGACTGGAGGTGCCTGAACATTCTGGTGTAGTGTCAAAGAATTAAAGCCTGAATTAAATTAGTAACAAAATATCTGATTAGATAATTCTGACAGTGACTGTGTACCTGGCAGTGTGCTGTCCCACCACTGCCTGGGTTTTAATTGAAAAGAAGCTCTTGGCACTGAAAGACCTTACAGAGCTGTAAGGGTTGGTAATGAGGAACCAAATTAAATCAGAAGTCAGCTTTTTCCAAATTTAATATCTTTCTAAAGTGAATTGGGATTAGGTTATCCACCCACTTGTTTAACTTGTGATTCTTGTTAAAATAGAATCATCACAGAATGGTTTGGGTCGAAGGTTCAAAGCTCATCCCATTCCACATTTTCCCCTATCCCAGGTGGCCCCAAGCCCTGTCCAGCCTGGGCTTGGACACTTCCAGGGATCCAGGGGCAGCCACAACTTTTCCTGGTAATCTGTGATGAGGCAGGGCCTCATCACTGTCTTGCTAAAGAATTTCTTCATCAATGTCCTAAATTAACTACAAACTCCTCTGCGTGCAAGGATGGAGTATTGGTGAAGGCCATCAATCAACTTTGCACTAAATAAGACTTTTCTAAATTTTTCCAACTGAAAAACTACTTTTTGTAAGGAAAAAAAAAAAGATTTGACAACATTTTTAGAGGTAAATCTGGAATTTTCAATGCATTATTTAAAATCTGTCTCTCCTCAGCAAACCTCCCCCCTCCTGCAGATTGCCGCTAGAATTGGAAGCATTAAAAATAACCTAAAAAAGCATCTCAGAAAACTCCCTTTTTGACCTCACTGAAAGGAGCCCTCCTGCTTGCTGTGACATTCCAAAGCAAACTGATATAAAACCCAGCCCTGATAGGGGAGGAGAGGAAAACGTGTCCCAGCCATGGCTCGGAGGGGGAAGACCTGAAGGATGGAAAGTCATGGCTTGATGAGCTCCAGCAGACTGAGCAATCACTGAGCAGTGCCCAGAGTCCTGATTTTCCCCTCCCTCCGTGGAATTTTCAGATGGATATAACCCCACCATCCTCACTGAAATAATGCCTCACTTATCAGGCTGTGGCTGGGAGGATTTTGTGCTTGGAACAGAGCTGCTCCTGCTAAAACGCAAATGGGAAAAGCCACTTTTTTGTCAAGAGGAGGGGTAAATATGAATTTTTAACATTCAAATGAACTCATGGATTGATTTTCTTCAGCAAATGAAACATCCCCATCCATTTTTTATAAACTGTCACTTCAGAAAAATCACAATTTGTAAAATATTAGCGTGCACTTCTCATTTAAACACAATACTTAAATATTTACACTAAATAAAGCAAGACCTTCACAGACTATTAAAGCAGAAATAATTCTGCTGCCACAGCAATTGTGTGAGGAGTTTCCATTGAGAAATGAGGAAAACCTCCCTGTTTTGGTTCACTTAAAAAATTATGGAAAATTTTCTTCTTTCACAAGCGATTTTGCTGTCGAGATGTTTCTCACAATGGCGTGGCCAGAGTCACACCTGTCCTGAAGGAGGTTGTGGCAGCAATTCTGTGCAATCCAGGGATCTACAGGGGATTAATACCCCAAAAATGCCCTCACAGCTGCACTTTCAGCTCATATTTAACACAGCAGGTTATGTAAAGTATGATGTGATTATTATGTGACTTTTTAAATCCTAAAAGATTATATGATGGCATTTTCTTCATTATTTCTTTTATTAATTTTTCTTAGATTATTAGCTCCAAATTCTTACATTTACTTAAAATTGCAGATTCAATAACATCTAACAGTTAAATTATATATTATAATAAATAACAATTTATTTGTTATAAACATCTAGTAACAATTAAAACCCCCTGATTTCAATTTTTAATGCATTGCAAAAAAACCAAGAAGGGTAATAAGAATGATTCAAGACTTGTCCTTGACAGTAATAAATATTTTTTATTGCTTTTATGATTTTAATATTCCTAATGATTTAAAAATCTGTTCTGATGTTATTCTGGAAGAGGCCAGATGGCCAAATAATATGTAGCATGTAAATTAAATCAGCAGTCTGGTCAAAATATATCCAAAAACAAATACAGGCTGTGACAATAATTCCACAATAATTTTCAAAAGATAGGAAAAAAGAGTCTTGTGCCAAAAGACTGTGCTTTGGCTATTCCTTAAAATTGCATTAGTGGTTTTCAATGGAAGAAACATGGAAATTGATGTCTTGTGTGGTAGAGGGAAGTATCTATATCATATAGAAATAGAAATATTATTAATTATGCAATTCTTTGGTAATGAGTATTTTAGTATTGGCTTTTTATGTTGGGTTGAAGGGGTGTGGTCTGTGCTTGGTCACTCTGTCCTGTGCCAAAAGTGCAGGAAAAGTTCTGTGGCCATGGGGTTTTCCAGACTTTTTGCTTTAGAAGTTGCTCCCAAATGCTGCCATCAGCAAAGCAGCCCCAGCTCCAGATAAAGCAGTTTGGCCTGTAATGCAAATCAGTCCAGACAGTCCCTGGAACTGGAATTAGGATTAAGGATATCCCAAAAAGGAGTAAACCCAAGTGATTATGGTTTCACATTATTAGGATTGTTTACAGTGTCCCATACAGTCCTTTCCTCCCAAATTGCCATCTTTAATTTTATTGTACAAAGGAGTGTTGCTGGGTCCCAAAAATCTGGGTAAAATGAGGTTTTTCTGGAGCAAGAGGCCTCATCTCATTTTATCTCTCTTTCATTCCATCCAGCAGATCACTGGAGATTGTTCTTGATTTGCTCTTGCCAGAGATTGTCCCTCTTTATTAATATAATAATACTGAGATTTAATTAGACCACATATTTTATTTTACTTCCCGTCCTGTCAGCAACAAAAGGTGCAAGGAGAGCAGACCATAAAATATGTCATCTTGGGGGGGTCACTCCAGGGCACGGAGCAAGGTTATGGAAAACAGGCAGCACAGAGGAGGAGGGAATGATGGATATTCTCATATTGGCTTAGATCTGCTCCTCTTTAAATCAAAATTTTAACTCAGGGAGACTAATTCTGGCCTCTTTTGCAAACACTCTGTGGAGAGCAGGATCCTCCTCATGTGGAAATCAAGGGAAGGAGTTTAAGTGGCGCTGAAGTTTGGTGGAAATGGCTTAGGTGACAGCAATGCCTTATAAAGTTTTTTACCTCTAGGTCAGCACTCCAAATCCAGTCTAGGTCATTACAGACACAGAGTCGTTATCATCTCATGAATGACATCAAATGGCACTCCAAATGTTAAGTATCCCATTCTGCAATTGAGACATGAGGAATCTTTCTGTCAGTTTCCAGGACGATCAGGGAATCGCTCGTCGTGTGCCTCTTCACCCGTAGCCTCTCCTTTATCACATCCAATAAAAGCCATCACCTGCCAAGGGTGGTCGATATCCCGTGGCTAACCTGCCATCCTCATTTTCTGTAGGATAGCCTGAATAATTTATTTGGTTTGTGTCCAATATGATTTTCGTCCTGTCGTTGTCTCACATTGGCATTTCCCCTTACTTGCAGCACCGTGGAGGTGATTTGGTGTAGTAGATATTTATTACCAAGGGGTAAATAATTAAACTCAAAAAGTGCTTTTCAACTCTGTGTTGTTATTTGCAGAGGTGGCTGGAGGGGGGTGTTGACTTTACCAATGATATGATGTGCATTTTGTGTGTCGAGACACAACTGTTAGTCCAGAATTAGTCCAGTTCCAATAATGCTAAAACTTTAAAATTGATACAGGAAAACCTTATCAATAAAATACTCAAAGTTAATTTATAAGAAAACTTTCTTTTATTTGGTGTCATGCTCCCCCAACATCTTTCTGGATCCAAGTGTCCACATCTCCAGTCCTTGTGAAGAGGGATGGGGAAAAGATTTTCAGTGCTGGTCAGGATGGGGATTTCTTCCTTTTCTGTTTTGGGTACATCTCTATTATAATTGACTTTAAATCCTTTTCCCTTTTATTATTCATGCTGCGTCTCAGTTACATTTGGAAAACTTCCCAGCAGCTCCTCCAGCCCAGTGAGATGTGAAGGACAACATTTTGTGACCTGGTGGCAACCTGAGCCTGTCAGACCTTGGCCATGTGCAGCCTTCACGGAGCAAGGACAGGTGAGACGTTTGCTGACCAGGGCTGAGGTTTTAAATAACACCAGCCCTGCTGGAACAGTCTCTGCTGAAGCTGGAGTCCTTTGTGAGGGTGACCCTCCTTTGGCCAAGAGGTCACTCTCCATTGCATAAAGAAAAAAAGGACAGACAGTTGGAGACCGCAGTGAGGAGGAGGCCAAGGAACTGTCAAAATGTCTTTAGGATATGAGCAAATTATTACTTCTTAATGTGCTTAAAAGACACAGAATTGAAATGAAAACTAGTAGGTCTTTTTTTTTTTTTTCAAATAAAATAGTAAGAATTTGTGAAGCTTTCTTTCTTTGTTTCTTTTCCTCCCCCCCCTTTTTTTTTTTTTTGACCCAGAGATTCTAAAATACTTTTTAAATAGGATTGTTCTTTCCAGCCTTACTTTTCCAATTTCCTCTTACAGCTGTTTCTAGAAAGGCTTGTGCTGGTGCCACTGTAACTTTCCTAGCCAGCCTGCTTTTCCCCATGCAAAGTGCAAGCAAGGCTGAAAATGGAGAGCTATTAAAAGCCCTGTTCCAAATCCAGGTGGAGATAAGTGTGCCAACTGCTGGAGAGGAAGGACATCTGAGGTAAATGGGTGCTTCCCTCACCGTTTAGAACAAACAAGGTCTAAAAGTCGAGGGCAAGACCCCTGTGCAATGGGATGCTCAGGGAATCATCCCTGAGGCCAGTTGTGCATGTTAAATAATGTTAAACCTGTGCACCGCTTGGGCTATGGGTGGCAGCTCCCATTCGAGTGCAGAGGTGTTCCTGTAGGACCAGCATGTCCATGGAATAATGAGTGTTCAGCTGCCTTTTTCCTTTTCCCACGTGTGTTTGCTCCAGCCCAAAAGGAGATGAGTGCATGGGCTGGTACAAACTGCTCTGGCTTCAGGAAAACACACAGGAAGGAAAGCAACCAACCTGGCTCGTAAGTAAAACCTGGAGAATTACAGATTTTCAGCCTGGCAGTGCTGAGGAAGGCACAGCAGGTAAAGAGGAGTGAGCAGGATTTGCCTACACTGGTGTCTTCTTCCAGGTTGTGTAAAAAATCAGTTTGTCCTGCAGAACAGGTGGGTTCCTTTCTATTCATTGTGATAACAGGAGGGAATCTGATGGGACACATCCCTACCCAAGTTTCCCTTTTGCAAAAGGAATTAAAGCAACAGTTATAATTCAAAGATATTTTGATTTCTGAAATTACACTGGTTTCTTCTTCCAGGTTGTGTAAAAATTCAGTTTGTCCTGCAGAACAGGTGGGTTCCTTTCTATTCATTGTGATAACAGGAGGGAATCTGATGTCCCCATTACCTCAGTTTCCCTCTCAAGGAGCCAGTCTCAGACCAGCTCTGCTAACTGTGAAATGTGATTAGAAGCTCTGCTAGGTCAGAGAGGTCTTTCTTCCCCAAGTGTGAAAATATCTTCTTATGTAATGGACCATCAGAGTCACCAACTTTAGCAAACCATCTTCCTAAAGAAATATAAATTAAATAATCTTGAAATTATTTAGGAAAATCTTGTGGGAAACTGCATCTTGCGGTCCACATGCAAAGATCTCAGAGTCTCTTGCAATATTTTATGTATTTTTAAGGCACTGTTCCTTTTAGTTTATTTTGCTTTTACTGGTACAATGCCTTCTAAAAGGTTTTACATACATAGAAGAATGGAAATACAGGCAGCAGCTGAAGCAGTTTCCAAGGAAAAGCAAGGATTTACTGAGAGCTGTAATGAGGAATAGACTCTCAGTTTCATAAATTCAGAGTAAGCCCTGGTGCATCTCCCTTAATTGATGTCCTCTCCTGAAGTGCCACGCGACTCCGAGTCCACCCACCGGGGAAAACACATGGATTGGACTGGGTTATTTAATAATGCAGGCAGCGAGGAGGGGAAAATCACTGCAGGCAGAGAACTGCTCACAGCTCAGGCCTGAAATCCCCAAAAATGAATGGGCAAGTCCTGCCCTCCCTGCGATCCAATCGGGAAGATGAGTTGTCCTGCACAGCTCTTCTCATTAGATCCCGAGCAGCACTGAGGAATTATTGATGGCGATATCCATGGATTGCAGGATGAGAGCCTTGGAGGCAGAGCTACAAGGTTCTTTTAACCCAGGAATTGCTGTTGCCAGTTGGAATCTCCAGGAAAATCGAGTGTCTTTGAAGGTGTTTGATTCTGCACTGCTGATCAGAGGAAATGTGACAGTTTGCCTTGGGAATGCTCTCTGGAATAATTTTTTACATCATCAAGAAACATTTTGCCTGAAGGTGTGAATTTCAAATTGTGCATTAAGAATCTTGAGATGTGGTGCTGGGTCTCGTGAAAAAGGGAAGAAAAGGGAGAGAAATCCAGTAATGTAGATAAATAGAAGAAAATGAGATCTACATGAGAGGTTTGATTAAATTTGGAATCGGCTGCTGGACCAGAAAGATAGAACTAAGTAAAAGCATGGAGTTAACTAAGGGAAAAATGAGTTTGGAGCAGGAACAGAACTCAAATTCATCTTTGCCAGTGAGGCAGGAAGCTGGAGTGACCTTGAGAGCTGCTGTGAGTGCCGTGAGCCCCTCGCAAAGGCAGCTCTGATTTTTATTTTGGTGCATTTAACACAGAGCTGCCATGGACCGCGTGTGGCATTTGTGTTAAGTCTATAACTCATCCTGCTGAGAAACCAAGGAACTGGCAGGGAAACTCAGGCTCCTGAGGCCCAGGTGGTTTTATATCTGAAGCAGCCTCAGTCTCTTTGTGGTGCAGAACTGGATGTGTCATTAGATGTAGATTAGCAGGTGACAGCCTCGATTTAGATGTGATTTTAAAAACAGAGAGATTCTTCCTGGTCATCAGGAAACATTTCTTCATAGAAAAATGTTAAACATTGGAAGGGGCAACCCAGGGAGGTTTGGAGTTCCCATCCCTGTTGGTGTACAAGGAATGCCTGGACATGGCACTCAGTGTTCTGGACTGGTGACAAGGCAGGGGTCGGTCACAGGCTGGATTTGATGGTCTGGAAAGGCTTTTCTGACCTCAGTGATGGTGTGATTCTGTGATGGGACCTTGGTCAGTGGTGATGAAACCAGTGGTGAGAGTTTTAGGGTCTCTGAATCAATAGATGGGTAAGTTACTGCTATGTCATGGCCGGTGGTTGCCCTAAAGCTCTTGTGCTTTTGGTCTTAAACTGAAGAACTCATCCTCCCTCCATGGAAACCATGGCCACATCCTGGCCCAAGGCTGTCCTGTGTCCCACAGGTGGCTGAGCTCCTCTGGAGGGTATTCCCCCAGCCCAGCTGGGGAAGGATCCTGCTGGGATGTGCAGGACCATGAAATAATTGAGGGTGGAAGGGAGCTCAGGAGGTCCCTGGGCACAGCTCCTGCCCGGTGCCATGAGCTCTCACTGCTATTGGTGTTATGTCCCCAGAGGGATCAATGTTACGTCCCCAGAGGGATCAATGATATGTCCCCAGAGGGATCAATAAAACACTGAGGGAGAGCAGAATAATGCAGTGACACCTTGAGAAAAATCCCAGACAGGTCATCACTGTCCCACTTGGGTATGCTTCCCACTACTAAGACACTCAGCACTGCCTTCCTGCAGGTATTTTCCATTATTCTGATCCACTGTTGCCTCATTTTTCTGCTCCCATGACCTATTTTTTCCTTTCTCTCCAGTCACAGCCACTTCATCTCCTTGTTTAAACATCCTATTCTTTCTGTCCAGACTCTCTTTTTAAATTTTTTTTTCCTCTGCTAGTTAACTGTAATTATACAGCTTTTTAATGAGTTTTGATTCATTTAAACATGCTTTATGTGCCTTACAGCAAACCCCCTGCTGGTCTGATTTTATATAGTGTATTTAATTGAGACCCCTTTTGCAAGTACAGAGTTTGTGTGTGGTGAGCTCAGTCCCCAGCCATAAATTCTGCTTTATTCCCACTCTTCTGATTAGATTTTTATTTGCATTACGTGAATGTTTTTTCCCCACTAAAATCCTGTCACGTACATTTTAACCACTCCAGCAAATTAATTCTTGCTATATTTAATGCCATACAGAGAAATGCCTTTATGAAGCTTCTAATTGTTCATTTCAAGCATTCCAAAATTAGTTCCCTTTTATTAATTGGGGAGTCACTGCATTGTGGAGAAGAGAGAAAGCTCTCTTGCAAACCACATTAACTGGACAGATGTTCTGAAATATGTTAAATATGACCAGTGAGTGGTGATACAGTTTATCAATCATGTCAGTGCCACAGGCACTCTGGGATCTGCTGTGGGATAAAGGTGCTGTGGGAGAGGCAGTGTCAGAAAGGATGAACTGACACTACAGACAGCACTTTTATGTTTAGGGTAAAGCAGGAAGAAAATCATAATTTAAAATAACTGGAGAAATGTCATTATCCCCAACAGAGAATTACAGAATGGTTTTGGTCATCTAATTCTAATCCCCTGCCATGGGCAGGGACACCTTCCACTGTCCCAGGCTGCTCCCAGCCTCAGTGACCAGCCCTGGGATCCAGGGGCAGCCACAGCTGCTCGGGACACCCTGTGCCAGGGCCTGCCCACCTTCACAGGGAAGAATTCCTTCCCAAAATCCCATCTAAATCCATCATCCAGCTCAGAGCCATTTCTCCCTTGTCCCATCACTGGATGACATTGAATGGAACCTTGCAGTGCTCAATAAGACCATGAGAAAGGAGGGGACTTGGTTTGGATTTCACTATCCAGCTCAGAGACATTTCCCCCTTGTCCCATCACTGGATGACATTGAATGGAACCTTGCAGTGCTCAATAAGACCATGAGAAAGGAGGGGACTTGGTTTGGATTTCACTCTTGGTTTGGCTTTCTCTCTTTGTTTGGAGTTCACTCTTCGTTTGGGGTTCACTCTTCGTTTGGGGTTCACTCTTCGTTTGGGGTTCACTCTTGGTTTAGGTTTCATTGGTGGTTTGGGTTTCACTCTTGGCTTAGGTTTCACTCTTGGTTTGGGCTTCTCTCTTGGTTTAGGTTTCACTGGTGGTTTGGCTTTCACTCTTGGTTTGGCTTTCTCTCTTGGTTTAGGTTTCTCTCTTGGTTTTCCCTGGAGCTCAAACACTTTACAAAGAGTCAGGATCATTTAATGAGTGCCAAACACAAAGTTCAAGCAAAGCAAGAGCTGTCCAAGCAAAGTTTTCCTGAATGGATTGACTATGTGGGTAAGAGGCAGATTAAGACTTTCCTTCCGGAGTGGTCACCAAAAATAACCCACCTGCCTCCTGGCAACAGTTCATTAGTTTTCACTCTTGGTTTGGGTTTCACTCTTGGTTTAGGGTTCACTCTTGTTTGGGTTTCTCTCTTGGTTTGGGTTTCACTCTTGGTTTGGGGTTTTCTCTCTTGGTTTGGGTTTCACTCTTGTTTTTCTCTGGAGTTCAAACACTTTACAAAGAGTCAGGATCATTTAATGAGTGCCAAACACAAAGTTCAAGCAAAGCAAGAGCTGTCCAAGCAAAGTTTTCCTGAATGTATTGACTCTGTGGGTAAGAGGCAGATTAAGACTTTCCTTCCGGAGTGGTCACCAAAAATAACCCACCTGCCTCCTGGCAACAGTTCATTAACTGGGTCATCTCCATCCCTCTCTTCAAACAGATCTTATCAGCAACACATCTGATGGGATAAGAGTGTCTTGGGATGTACATTTACATAGAGAGAGATAAAAAGCCTTACATAACCCTAGGAGCCAAAAATGCATCTCCCCCTGACAATTTCCAATGTTCCCTTGCTAAATCCTGCATAATGGGGTTTTCCTGCCATGTCAGCAGCTCCACAGCAATAAAGCCAATGGCACAGGTATCCTGAGAGCCAATTTCAGTGACCACGAGGCAAGAAATGCCAAGTTCCCTTTCTTTTTCCAGCTAGATGGATGATGTTTGAGCAAAGAACAAAATCTCTGCATTATGGTTCTTAACTAACCCATTCAAAATAGCCCCGGGAAATACCCAGAACTCTTTGTTTTATAGCATGACATTCAAGACTGTTTAGTCTTTTTCAAATACGTGGCAATAAAATTGAATTTCCTGAAGCCTTCCAAGAACCCAATCAGGGCACGTACTGACAAAAATGCCACGTGTTTAAAATCATGGGCACAAAAAGAGCACTCCAACAATTAAATTTCAGTTTTTAGGTGCTGGGTGTCTTCAACAAGCCTGTTTACTGAGTCAGCCCTTTTGATTTCGTCCTCCCTCATCCAGGTTTTCCATAGGATTTGCATAAACCAGCTGATGGATGTGGCCAACGGGAGCCGTGAGGGTGAAACATGAAGTACTGAGACTCAGGACAGCCACTGGCATCTTGTTCAGGTTCCATATTTACTTCCTGAAGTACCTGTCCCTGCTGTGTGTCCTACAGTGCTCTCAGAGGGATGAGCTGGGGTTGGATATGGGGTGGCCTTGGAAAACAGAACTCTGTGTCATGACTGGATTGAAGGGTGCTGCTTCCTGAGGGATGATCCTAATTGATCCTAACTTCATCCCACAGAAGTCTGTTGTGGTCCTGAGGAGTTCTGTGGAAGTCTTTTAGGAAATTTAGAGCTGAAATGTGGTCATTTGGTGATGGTCAGACCTCACAGTGGACAGGGGTGACCTTTTGGGCTTTGTGCTTCTCCCAAGTCAAGAACTCTCCATCCACTCAAGTCAAACTTGCTCATGATGGAAAAAAATCTCTCTGGAATTTGTCTATAGAGAGCTGAGCAATGAATTCATTCAATCATATAATGGAAAATAAGAAGTTTCTGGTGGTATGGGAACACTTTGATTAGCTGTACGATCAGCCAAGAAAAAAAACCAACCATAACAGTAACAAAATCTACTGAGGTTTGTTTTTGCTGTGAGCACTTCAATTTTCTGCAAAAGCCACAAGCAAACAAAACTTTTGAACTATTTCAATCTACTCTAAGTCAGAAAACACAGTCTCTGTTGGCATCTGTATTTTATTATTGTGTCAAAAATTAGGTGAGAAGGAGAAGCCCCAATTAACAAAAAGCCCGTGTGTCTTATGTGTTACAGGAATCATTTTTGCCTGGCTCTAAACAGACAGCTCCAAACCCCAGCAGGATTTCGGTGTTAGCTCACAGAAGAGTCAATGTTTGCTCAGCTCTCTCTTCAAACACTTCCAGCATTTTGACCACTCATTTGAAATCCTCCAGCGTTCCTTTGAAGGGTTTTGCTTTCCCCGGGTGTTGAAACAAACATTGGACGACTTTGTGACTCTTTTCAGCTGGTTTTCCTGCGGTGCCATCCCAACTCTGTGGGATTCCTAATAGGGAAAAAGGATTCAGGACCAGCTTGCACATCGAGTTGTGACGCTCTCAATATTTGCAGCAACTGGGGAATGTTCACTGAGCCCTTGGAAAGTCCACAGAATCTCCTCTATTTATGGTTAAAGATCATCCAGGCCAGAAAATATTCTCCAAAAGCTCTGCTGTTTGTGTGGGACAGAAGTCCAAACCTTACAGGAGATGCTCAGAGGAGAGGAAGGACACACCTCTCATGGCCATGTCATGATGCAGCAGCAGCAGGAAATTTTTAGGGGTCCAAACGATTTGAGAAAGGCCAGCAAGGCCAGAGAAATCCTTGTACAGTGTTTTCATTCCATGCTTTAAAGCAGGATTGGATTGTTACATTTCCCATGTGGGAGCAGAGTCCTTTATCAGAAATGGGAATGTTTTGATCATGTTTGTACCTAATTTTGATCAGACTGTTTCCCATTCCTTCTGCTGGAAGTGTTTTGCTTGTGTACACTTACACCAATTTTGGTGCTTCTGACATCACTATCTTCAAAAGCACGGTGAGAGTTTTAATCCAGCAGGATAAAATTGAAAACTTTTATAATGACATAATTATTAGTAGGAGTATTAAAGAATTACTGCATTTCTTTAAACCAATGTTATTTTTAGCCTTGACTCTACAGTGACACATTGGATGACAGTATCCTTGATATTATTTTAAAATTCAATTTAATATGTAACCCATTATGTATGAACTGCCATTCCTGGCAGGTTACCTGCCATAGTTTCCTTATTCAAATCCAACTGTAATTTCCAAATTAGTGACTTGACCTTCCCCACACTTGAAATTAAAATCAGAATTTAAATTTCTGAAAGTTTTGGGGGGTTTTGGGGGGAGTTTGCCCATTATACAGTTTTTGTGTCTTCTCCATGGCCATTAAATATGCTTTTGGGAAGGTGAGAAGTCCTGTGCACCCAACAGGAGCTGAGTTCTCCAAAATTGCTCTGTTACCCACAGGGCTCTTGGCTTACTCATAACATAACTCACTGCTCCTGTGAGTAAGAGCTGGCCTCTCAGGCTGGCACTAATCTGCAATCAAGAAAATCCCTCTGGGCTGCTTCACCTGGGGAAAAGGGGCTTGAGCATCACCAAAAGTTAAAGAGGGAGTGACCCAGGAAGGCATACAAAGGGCTTCTCTTAGCCTGGGGTTTCTATTTTTAAGTGAATAACTGTGTTGAGCTTTAGACTTTTTTTTTTTTTTCTTTCAGTGGCTGAGTACTTGAGGTTCCTTTCCAGCCCTTTCAGAGCTATAGAGAAAAAGGAAAATAAATCCAGTGGAAACAAATCAAACTAGAAAATACATCCAAGATATCTCCTCTCCACGTTTTTCAGCTGAAACCCTGCACTAGGTAAGGTTGTTTACTAATCATGTCCTTAAACATGTTTGAAAGCTTTTATTTATAATTGAATTTGTTCTAATGTTGCAAAGTAGCCAGATTTAAAATAAGATGTTTATTAAATCTGTAAAACCTCATGTCATTGGGTGACAGGGTTGTGAAAGCAGGATGTGTTCAGCAGTGCTTGTAGGGAGTGCAGCTGGAAATTCCTGCCAGAAATTCCAGAATCAGAGAGTGATTCCTACATGGAGCAGTGTGTGCACAGGAGGAGCAGAGCTGGAAAATCCTCTCAGGTTCCTGGGAGTTTTCTCCAATTTCAGCTCAGCACAAGAGAGATTTTCCCTGGGGCTCCCTGCGAGATTGTTATCAATGGTGTTCCTGCATGGAAGCACCAAGGAGATGCTGTAGATGTTCCTCCAGCCATGGCCAGTGAGTGCTTTTAGGAGAAAAATCCAGGAAAAGAACCAAACTCAAAAATCAGAATAATGTTTATGAAGGGCCTGCCTTTCACAAGCTCAGGGGGAAAATCAGCTGCGTTCTAAACTGAAAAATTACTCCCCGTCTTCTGTTAGCTGGAGTAATGAGGGTGGAGAGAAATTTGGATGTGGCTGCCTAAATCCCAAGGTAATTTATCCAGTGGTTAACAATGTTCAGAGGAAAATACCTTTGGAAAGGATGTAAATCAAAGCAGAGCTAAGAGGGAAAAGCTGCCTATCTTATATAACGAGTTTGCTGAATGGGAGTTACAGATGTTTTAGCATAAGTATGAAATTATTGGAATAAGGGAGACATGGCTGAGTGAGAAAAGTGATTGGGGATTTAAAACATCAGGACTTTCTGGGAAGGATGTACTAAATGAAATTGGAGGTGTTATTGGCAAGGGATTATGGAGGCTTGCAGAGAAATGATGGATATATTTAGGTGACATGGAAAAGAGTATTGCTTTGAAATTAAGAGCAGTGAAAGTGGAGAGGTGGCTTTGGTATTTTGTCTCCAAGGGAAGAAAGTCAGGTCATTATTTTAAAAATATATTAAGAAAACAGGCTAGTGCATCAATTACTGCAAAAGTGCATCAAAATTGATAGCGTATCAATTACTTCTTGATCGTGTGCATGTTGATAAAGGAATAAAATTGGAATATAGATTTGCCCCTGGAATATTCTGTTCACTGGGGAGAGCTGTGGGGTTGAACACCGCAAGTGAAACTGGGAAAGCACTCCTCCAGTTTGTAAATGCAAATTCAATATTATGCCAAACTCCTTGTTTTTGGAAATGTCAGCACTTGGTACTAAAATACCCAGCCCCAAACCTGCAGCAAGGCACTGCCTGCAAATTTCCCAATCCCAGAGTCTCAACTGATCCTAAACGAGCCAAGTGGTGGTAGTTTCTATGAATTGTGGCTGCTTCCCTAGGGAATTTCACATCTGCCAGAGTTGGGTGGAACACAGATTAATTAATTAGTTATTAATTGCAGATGAGCCCTATTTGGTTTGGCTTGTCTAGGGAAAAAGTTTCTCACTTCCTTTGCTTCCCATTTTTCTGTTGGTTCCCCTATCTCTGCATCAACTCTTACACCATTTGGTTTTCCTGTTTGCTTTTTAAATGGCTCCCCATGGGGCAGGGCATTGATTTCTCCTGCATCTTCTGAATTTCACCTTTTTTTCCTGCATTTACAAGCTCTTTTTTCATCTCTTTTCTGTGCCCATGTCACTCTGGTGAAACAACTGCCACCAAATTGACACCGAAATCAGCTGGTACCTCCCTGTCCCTAAACCTGCTCCTGTCAGACCCAAAACATCCCTTTCCTTTCCTCCTTCTCTGTTTTATCTTGTTCTGAACTGATTCCTATCAAATGATTGCCCAATCCATCTGTCCACCAGGCTCCTCTCTAATCTCAGAGAGATTTGCTACCACTTTAATTTCATGTTGCAGCCACTTCATTGTCTTGCTTTGAGAATTAATCTCTCCAAGCACTTTAACTTCTCCTTTTCTTTATTGCTGCTCTCTCTTGCTTATTATTTCCTCCAACATGCATCAAATTCCCAAATAAAAACCTGACAGTGGCCTTTCAAGAACTGTAAATATTGATAGTCTGAGTTTTCCTTTCCTTGGGTGTTGATTCATGTGATGGCTCTTATCAAAACTTGTGTGGTTCTTCCCCCTAAAATATCTCAGTAGCTGGTGACAGAGGAACAGCTTTAAAAATAGAGATCACAGCCTTGGGAAGAGGTGAATTACGGATATTGGGGACTTGCTAGGAAAAGCTTCTTCCCTGAAAATGTTGGTAAGGCTTGGAACAGACTGTCCAGGGCAGTGGTGCAGTCACCATCCCTGGAGGAATTTTAAAAATATTTGGATGTGGTCCTTGGGGGCACAGTTTGTGCTGGGACTTCTTGATCTTAAAGGTCTTTTCCAGCCTAAATGATTCCATGACTCCCTAAGTTTTGAGTTTCAGAATTCTGCACCATCTCTGTTTACTGCCAGAGATAATTGGAGCAATAAATATGAGAAATCTCATAAACTCTGCTCTGAAATACAGGAGATATTTGTGTCCAGTGTGGGACAGGCAGTTTAATCCATGGAATGGGAATGGGAGCAATGAAAAGCTTTCAGAACCTTCTTCTGTGCCATGGCTCAATCAATATTATTGAAAATCAAAAGGCAGAATTATCCAACACAGGAATATCTCTCAAAAAAAAAGGAGATACTTTTTGTTCCGCTTGAAAAAACCATTTAATCCAAAAGAAACAGGATTTTGAGGCTGTTTTTTTGGCAAACCAATCCACATTTCTGCATGCAGGTGTTTTCTTTTGACAGGTTTTAGTTAACAGGTGTTTAAAGGAAAAAATGGAGTTGTTAATGTGGCAGGTGCACAGGGAGCTGTTCCCTGATGTGACAAAAATCTTGCAAACAACAAGTGGAGCAAAATACCAAGTTAATATGGGATGTGGGGCTGCAGTCCAGCTGGAATGGAACCCCAGCCATGAGGTTAATTGGAATTTTTAAATTTATTTTTAACACAAGAATTAGAAATTCAAAGCACCATGGAAACAAGGAACTCTCTCCCCATTACGTGATTTTATTGAGGTGATTTCGAGGACAGACTGTGGATCAATACAGCAGCTTTTTGTTGACACAGCAATTTTTGTTGATTGATAACTTTTCTGATATTTCTAAATTTTAAAAGTGGATAGTGGAAGGTGTCCCTGACCGTGGAAGGGGGTGGCATGAGGTGATCTTTAAGCTCCCTTTAAACCCAAAAAATTCTAGGAGTCTCTTCCTGTTCTATCTCTGCCAACCTAGGCTGTCTTAGTACTGAAATTTTTAAAATCAAAAGTAAAATTACCCAAATTCTGATTGCAAGGCCAAATACCCTCTTGCCTGATGTTTGTTATCCATTATTGCCTCCAACCAATAAAAGAATATCATCATTAACTTTATTTAATGGTCGCCGCAAACTGCAAACTGATTTAATTATAACCACGAGGCGATTGCACTAGTTAGACTGATTATTTATCAGCCAGAGGTTGATGGCTTTAATAGGGCAGTAATCTCCTAATGAATGCACTTTAATTGTCTGTATGGAGAAGCTGTGGAATTGTTATTTAAAGTGCAGAACAACGCCTGAATTGCCAAGGCCCAGACAGAACAGGGTGAAACGCTGCTTCCCAAAGAAGTTCCTTTCTGGAGTGAATTAAACTTGAACCAGGGTCAACCACCTGCAGTAAAACCCAGTTTTTATGGCCTCTTTGGCTTTTGAAATGTTATTCTTCTTTTTTTTCCCCCCGTTTATGGCGTGTGTATGAGTGTTTCTTGATTTACAATGGAATGTTTTATTAAAAACGATGCTGGCGGTGTCTCTGCACCTGCAGAATACTGAAACTGGAGGGATTATTCACAAACACACACTGAAAAGCCAAAAAGTCAGCCCAGCCTCACCTCCTGCTCTCCTTGGGAACAATAACTGTCCATGGATTTTAGGTAGGCTGCAGTAGAATGTCATGAATTTATTATTTCATAGTGATTTATGCTGGTAAATATTTTATTAGGAGTTTGAATTTGTATTTTTCAATAGTCATACCCAGTGCTAGAACTCCTTTAGGATGTTGGTGTTTTGCTTGTTTATTAAGTTAAGTTTGTGTCTTTAAAGTGCTTCAGAGTGGTTTGTGGTTGGAATTGACCAACATCACTTGGAGGGTGGTCAGTGGCCACAGGGATCATCACAAAAAAAATCAAAATTTAGCTCTTTGAGGTGGTTCTGCCAGGATGTGCAGGCTGTGTGATTTCTCTACCAATGCCAGGATTCAGGAGTATCCCATTCCCATCGGGTGTGCAAACAATTAGACTTTGAGAATCATTCCTGACTCTTGTCTTTTCCTTTGCTTCATTATCTTTAAAACTTAGCCCTTTTCTTTTCCTGTTTTCATGGCCCAATCAAACACATATGAGAGTAAATCTTGTCCATGGAACCTTGGAATAATCTTTATACAGAAAACAATCAATACCCAAATTAACAGCAGGAATTGGCTGTTAACAAACACAGCATTAAAAACTAATTAGAGATGCAGAAGGCTCAAAAGGCAAAAATAACACTGGAACCCACAAACGCTGCAGGTTTTGAAGCAGGGGAAGGGCCCTCCATGGTTTCTTGGCTTCCTTGTGCTCCAAACTTTCTTCCAGTCCTCTGTTCCCATTTAATGTTGGCACATGGTCATAGCAACAGATTTCATTTCTTCCCCCATTAAAGCATCCGGATTCAAAAATAAAAATATGAAAAGCACGGAGTGAGTAGGTGGAAATCCTTTGTTGTGGAGCCAAACAGAAAGATGGACATTCTGTAATTTTCTGACACAGTGGGAGCTCTGCAAGGGGTGGGGAAAAAAGAGCTCTTGAAGCCACATTTCCCTTTATCAGTTCCTGTGCCTTGAGTGCACTTTCTAGTTAAAACTTTTAAATTACTTTAATTACAGCAAGTAAAAAGGGCTGCTGCAGAAATTATTCCCACGCAAGTGAAGAGGTCATTAAAAGTTGTGGCACTGCAGCTAATTTGTGAACAATGCAGAGCGAGAGGGGCTCCAACTGCCATAATTACATCCCAAGATCCATTTGCATTTCCCAGCCTGTCCCTGCAGCCCCTGGCAGAGCCCTCCCTCAAATCCTTCCTCAACATAAATACCAAGCTGTCATTATCAGACATTAATAATTAGGATCCTCACATCAACCCGCTGATGTGATCCTGAAATCAATCCCTGACAGGTCAAGCTTTGCTCGGGTTCACCTGGAATTTTGTGAGCTGAGCTCTGTTGTAGTGGAATTCCCCAAGGAAATGCTGTCCTTTTAGGGATAAAATAACAAAATTCAGTTGCCTTCCCACAGGTTCGAAGGCTTAATTTTAGTTTTCTTTAAGATACAAAAGATATTTTGCATATATAACCACCTAAGTCACAGAGATCCCATAAATATTTGGGGATTTTTTTTTTCCTCCAGGAACTTTGGCCTGTATATATTTCCTCGTGTTATGACATAAAACTGCTTTTCCTAAACATTAGAAGCCCTTTTCACCCTCCTATTTTTACAGGCATATGTTCCAAAGCAGTAAATTCCAGCTTGGTTGAACACTTAATGTGTTGGCAGCAGGAGCTGGGCTTTTTTTAAAGCCCTTGTGATACTTAACACCAGCAAAGCCCTTAAGTGTGACAGAAGAAATCAAGCCTGAAAAGCTGATTTTTGCTCCATCTTGTAGATGATGCTTTCCACCTTGAAAACAAGCTGTGAAATATTAAATTTAAACATAGAAGGTTTCTTTGCAGTCATCCTTTGCTCAGCAATAGTTGTGGTGTTAACACAGGCGTTGCCATGATAAGGGGAGGTTCTAAAGGGGGATGGTTTTAAAATTACTCAAAAATTTGGGGACCTGTGAGATGGTTTCCTGCGAGAGAGCTTTTCCCAAGGTTTAATGATGGCAGATTTAATCCCATTCAGGTTTAATTTCAGCAGGAAATATCCCATTGCAGGCACCTGGGCATCCAGGGTGCCCCAGACAGGCAGGAGCTGCCTGGTGCTGAGGGATAACAGGGAGAAGGAGAGGTTTTGGGAATATTTCGTGGTTCCAAAATTGAGAAATGTCTTTTTTATATATAAATATATATATATATTACATATATACACACAATATATACAATGTGTATATATAGATACACAATATATTGTCTGTTGTATTTTATATATTATATATTATATTGTATATACAATATATGTATATATACACATACATATCTATACTCTATATTTATTTATTTATTTTAATATATATAAATGTCTTTTAATATATTAATATTAAATTATATTGGCTTATTCCTGCCTGGGCAGTGCCTCCAGTGTGTCCCTTGGATTGTAGGGTCCAGCACATCTCCATTCTAAGGGACCAGGAGAGTTCTTTAAAAACAAACCCCACTTTTGTGCCACTCTGTTGGAATTCAGTGTTGTTTTCCTACAATCCCAGTCTGGGCAAGGACTTGGCAAGATTTTAAAGCTACCTGAGATTTCCAGTTTTAAGATTTTATTTATTTCGTCACCACTTCAAGCAAGCAGATTTTCTTGCCAGACCCTACAGATTTATTTCTCTTTTTTAAAAATATAAAGTAGTCACCATATTTTATTATTTCCTTATAGAGCCTAATAAAACACAGCCCTGGAATGGATGAGGAGGAATACAGAAACAATTACAAAAAAAAAAAGCACAATATAAGTGTAAATCAGGCACGTTTTTACTTTTCAGAGCTGTGCTGGGCTTTTCATCAGCTGGTCCATTGTGGTAATCCTTTCCAAATTGTTTACTTTTTTTTTCCTAAAACCATGGATTTGTTGCTCTCCATCCTTATCCTCCGCAAAGATTCTTTCATGGAGATCCCACTAATGCCAACCAATATCCTGGACATCTCTGGATGTCCTGGTGGAGTAAACATTTATCTGGAGTGGGGAGAAAATGGTTTAAAGAGAAAAGAAAAGCTGAACCATTTCATCCCACTCTCCACAGTAAATAATCAGTCAAAAGCCCCCTAAATATGTTATGGGGGATCAGAAAAAGTTGAAAAAAATTTCCAGATCTCTATATCATTTATTTATTACTTGAACAAGTTCAGTAGAAAAGACTTCTGAAAATTTTTACTTGTACAATGTTGGGGTATTTTTTTTTTATTTCTTCCTGAAATGTCTTTATAAAAAAATTATAAAGCCTAGCTGCAGAAATCAGGAAAAGTGAAAATAGTTTAGTTTTCCATTAGAAACGTCTGTGGTCAGACCCTTCAGTGAAATCCTCTTCTGAAGAAGGCTGTGAAAAACCAACTTCTATAAAACACTTTGAGGAGAATGAGGAGGAATGAAAGGAGTGACAAAGCCCGTTTCATGTTTTGTACCCAACTTTTTAATGCATTTTTCATTCTCAAGTTCCTTTCAGGTGAATATTTCTGCTTTCTTAAGTCAATGCTGACCCTTCTTTTGTGTCCATTTAATTAAAGCTGACCAGGGAAAAGACCATTATTGAAGAGAGGAGGTTTTCTGGAACCAAACCTTTTGTTCCCTGACAAAACTGATGGAAATAGGAAGGGCAGCATCCCTTTGGATGAGGCTTGAGACATGACTTGCCTTATAAGAATTATTATATTTAATATAAGCACTACAGATGTTAAAATATGACATGGGGTTGGAAGATTTCTTTTTCCTGGTCTATCTCTGCTGTTTCTGCTCTTAAAATTCTGCCATTATAACAGAAACAGCCCCAAATGAGTCATTAAGAGAGAGGAATGTTTGCATTTAAAGATCAATTTTGTTATGTAGTGTGGTTCACCCCTTCAGCCGTGGACAGGGTCATTTATGTTCCCTCAATTCTGTTTTCCTGCCGTGTTTGAAATAAAAAGTGATTTTAAAAGAAGTCAAATTTAAAAAGCGTGGTTGGGAAAAGTTGGGGAAGTTTCTTACCACTCAGGAGTGGTAAGAAATGCATGTTCTGGCTGAAGTCTGGCATCCTTCCAAAGATAAAATTATGAACTTAAAAATGATGTGGAAGTGGAGCTGAAGTTTGGAGCGGTTGAAGATGCTGGAGTTAGAGACATCAGCAATTTTTGGAGACAGGGAAATGGAGTTACAGGTGGAATGTGCTGAGATGGAATAAGGAGATTAATGAGGACTTGAGCATGAAAATGAAATCTAATTGAAAACTCTCAGATCTGTGGAAAGTGTGAGTTGGGTTCCTGATGCCTTGTGCAGGCTGCCCTGGAGCAGAGGCTGGCCAGAGCTCCAGAATAAAGCAGGGATTGATTCAAAGGATCTCCTCCATGGATCCACCTTGGGCAGCACAAGAGCCCAGCCAGGGCTGCAGCCAAGATGAACCCAAATGGTCCCAAAATGCACGAGCGCTCACGGGGTCTCTCCCTGGGATCAGCTCTGCTCCATGTGCACATTGCAGTTCAGTGTCCAATTCCAGCTCAGCCCCTGCACTCCCATCCTGCTTGTTTTTCTCTCTCCAGCCCACGGGGTTTGTGCTCCTGGGCTGAGATTTGGATCATTTGTCCTTGGTGCCCAGCTGGAGCAGGAATTGTTTTGTCTCCCTGCTCTGTGCACAGAGCTCACCATCCCCTGATGTGGAACCCCCCAGACCCACACACTGAAGCAGCACAGAACCTGAAACATAGGAAAGCTAAAACCTGAGACATCATTCCCTCCAGGGAGAAGAGTTGGGATTGGGGTGAACATGGCCCTGCTCATGGTGCCAGCCAGCAGAGGGAGGATTTGGGGAAGCCTGGATTGCAGGGATCCACCTCTAAGAAGTGTTTGGTTTTTTTTCTTCAATGCAAATCCCATTTTGGAGCTGAATGCACAAGTACGTGACTAGAAAATGCAGCCCAATCACTGCTAGGAAAACCCCTTGGAGGGATTTTGTCTCAATTCAATGTTCACACCTCCGAGAGGGCCAAACACAATTTTTTTCAGGACAATGTTGTAGTACAGTCATGGAACAAATACAGGAGATAACAGGCAGCGTTATCAGAAAGGTCAGGAACAAATTAAATAAAAGATTGGAGCTGTCAGGACTTTAGATTGTTGTGTGGAAGAGACAAGGGATGTAAAATATATTGAGTAGGGTCATTATTTAATGCTGGTGGTTGTGGTTTCCATGCTAAGGGTGATATTTGTGCTTGGAAGGAGTGATTTTTTCCTCAACAATCCACTTTCAAACACCTTTCTTGCCTATATTTCAGTATTTATGACATCCCTGTTCCCTCTTTCCTTGGAAAAAAATGCTTCAGTCACTGTTAATTCTCTAGATATAATAAAATACTTTACAAGGTCCTTTCCTACCCAGCAGATTCTGTGAAAACACAAAAGGGAAATGAATGAGTGACCATGTTTAGTCTGTTCAATGGAGGTGCTAAAAGTGTTCTTAATTCCAGTTATAAAAATTAAAAAGGGGAAAAAGGAGCAATCAAAGCCAGCACTTCTGGTGTTTGATTTTTTCATGTTATAAAATAAAAATCCCCACAAACACCCACCAAAACAGTCAACAGAGGCCCATTTACCCTCATGCACCAAACCTTTTCCAACCAAACCGCAGAAATTCCCAACATCTGAGCATTCCTGGGAGGTTCTTTAGACTTGAGCACTGCAACATCTCAGGAGAAAAATGGGTTTGCCCCAGGGCAGAAGAGATGAAGGATGCTTGAAACAAATCTCCTGGAAGAATGACACTTTTCCTTTTGCTCTGTGGTTTTTTTTTAGACTTAACATAACATTTTCTCCACTAAAGGGATGTCTTGACTGCAGCAGTCAGTGACTGAATCATTTAATTATTTCTTAAGGTGCTTGGAGCTTCCCCACCTGGAAACTGACAGTCAAAAGCCATTAAAATATGTGCACTCCATCTTCTCAATCCCAGTTTGATAATTTAAAATAAAACTAAACCTCACTGTCCTATTTTCAGCATATCATTTAGTTTTCCATTTATCTTCCTGACTTGCTTTTTTAAACTTTTTTTCTGACAGTTAGGCTGCAATAAAGTATCAGGAATTTGATTTTATTTGATGGAGACCTGCTGAAGAGATGCTGCTTTCTAGTAGTCAGTAAACATGAATCAAGACCAAATGATGGACCAAAACTTGGTTTAAGCTGAGTTTCTACATTTTTTTAATTAATAGGGTGATGAAAAAGATAATGAATTTGGGAAGGAATTGTTCCCTGCAGAGGTTGGTGAGGCCCATGAATAGTATTCCCAGAGAAGTTGTGGCTGCCCCTGGCTCCCTGGAATGTCCAAGGCCAGGCTGGACAGGGCTTGGAGTGACCTGGGACAGTGGAAGGTGTCCCTGCCATTACAGGCATGGGATGGGATGAGCTTTAAGGTCCCTTCCAACCCAAACCATTCCAGGATTCCATGAATTAAGGATCATGTGCACTAGGTGGCAAAGCCAGTAGTGCTCCCTTTGGGAGGGTTGACAAGATTTTCTTGGGACAGAACCTGCTGTGTTGGGGACTGAGGAAATCTGGATCTCCACTGGGATCTCCATTGGGATATTGCTTTTCTCCATGTTGATTCAAGACATTTTTTGTAAGAAATGGCTGAATGTGTGGATACACCTGATTATGTGAAGGAAAACAAAATTACAGCCTCACAATTTATCAGGAATCTGTGCAAGAGGAGTTTGGCTTCTTTGAGATGCCAAATAAGTTGTTGAGTGCAATTCTTGCTCTAATTTTTGGTAGATACCCTTTGCAGCCAGATCCTTTGTGTTTCCTGGAACTCTCATCTGTCTCTGGTTCTGTCTGCACTTTGAAGGGGCAAAGAGCACACAAAGGATTATCCTAAAAGAGCATTTCCACTCTTTAATGTATTACAAGCAGCAGCTTTAATAACAGTGTGGATAGCAGAGGCTGCTCTGCAGCCTTTACAAACACGAGGAGATGGAATGGAATATTTTGTATACAAAGCTGAAATATCATTGCCACCCAAAGCGCAGCACTTACACCCAGAGTGCTCTCTAATCCATTTCAAATTGAATAGGAATACTTCAGGGAAAACACCATCTCTTTTCATCAGTGTGTTGTCTCATTTAGAACACTCTTTGATCCTATAAAAGCCCCCATTTTCTGGCTCAGCCTGTTCCAGACATGGGGCTGGATTTCTGTGCATGGATATTTGCTGGCAATGGGTTTTAGGTTTTGTTACGGGGTTGATGCATTCCATAAAAATTGCCCTTTGGGGTTTATGAAGCTGAAAGGGCTTCAGCCTCGTGAACCAAACACATCTAAAATGTTATCCTTTAGGCTTAACTTTGTTGTCAAAAGTAGATATTAATAGAACATCCATGTATTTGTTAATTAGGTAATATGTCCTTGGATGGACTGCCTCGTGTTGTGAGCACTTTGCCTTTTTCTGGTGGCAGAATTTGTGACAGGGCTCAGAGAAGTCACCATTTCTGCAATGACGTTTCAGATTCTCTATGAGATGTGCTTTTGTGGGGTTAGGATTGACATGATGCAGGAAAAAAGCCACATCCAGCTGTGAGAGATGGAAAGGAACGTGCAGGCACAGCGTGGCAAGTCCTGGCTAAATATCACTGATTTTTACTTTATTTTTAGATTAAGAAGTTGCTGTTAGCACAAAGTCCCCCCTGCTTAGAGCTTGTTTTATTTCCACCAGATTTGCTCCCAGCATGGAAGCTCTCTGTGGAGCCAACCTCACCTTCTGGCAGGAGTGTGGAATTGTTCAGCTTTCCAATGCTCAGATTTCAACCCCAAGTGGATGCTCAGGAGCCAGAGCAGTGACTGAGCTCTGGGGCTGAAGGGCTTTGCACTGCACTGTCACCATTATATTTCTGAAAAATCCCTTCGCCAGGATTTCTTCTCCCGGGAATCTGAGAAGCTTCAGCTTCTCCTTGTTTTGGAGTCTGGTCTGGAGATTGTTCATCAAACATGTGAATTGTTTTTACTCAATGACCAATCAAAGCCAGCTGTGTCAAGGCTCTGAGAAGTCATGAGTTTTTATTATTCATTCTTTTCTACCCTTCTGATGTAACCTTTTCTCTATAGTTTAGTATAGTTTTAGTATATAATTTCTTTTAATATAATATAATATGATAAGATAATAAATCAGCCTTCTGAGAATATGGAGTCAGATTCATCTCTTCCCTCGTCCTGGGGACCTCACAAACACAACACTGCAGTGTCTGTCACGTTAGCAAAGACAAAAGCTGCTTTTCTCCATCAATTTTGACCAGGTTTGGATGTTGTAGGATTGTCTGTCTTTGATTGATGTTGCCTCCAGTCCCCCAAGGGCTTCGGTGAGGAACACAATGTTTTGGAGAGAGAGAGAAAGCTGGAGCAGCGACAAGTGCTCCTTCCTTCCAAAAGGAAATAAATCCAGGGCTCACCCAGCCCATCCATCACTGCTGTCCCCTCCATGTCTTGTGGGGAAAACTTCCGAGTTTTCCACTGAGAAACTCCCTGGTGAGGCAGAAGGAGGTGGGAATGCAGTTTAATTGAGATGGAAGCTCCCCATCCCTCCTGAGGGATTCAGCAGCAGCAAAATCCTTCTTTTCCTCCTTCGTGTCATCATTCGGGCTGTGTCCTAGAGAATGTGGTGTTTTCCCTGCTGGTAAAACTACCCCAAATTACCCCAAAATAAAGCAGGTTGTTTAAAATTAAATAATGTGGTATTTGGCTTTGCTGCCAAAATACACAATAGAGGAAATTCATAAAAAATTATGAACAGTGCTGGATTTTCAATTAGGATTTCCTTCTCCTTGGTGGTGTTTTGTTATACTCAGCAGAAGATACAGAGAGGGAATATGACATTTTGAGGATAAATATGATGCTGTCCCAAACTGAGGCCAGTGGAAGTGAAATGAATTTCTCACAGAACTTTATTTCTGGTCAAACTGGAAGTGGAAAATGTTTGGGTTATGTTTTGTAATTGCCAGATTAGACAGTACTTCTGTGTGGGATTAAAATTATTATTTTACAGTCAGAGCCAACCAAAATGGAGCCACAGAGGGCAAGAGCAGAGAGTTTGTTGAACTGGGCAAGTTTCCTCTGGGATTTTTTAATTCTTTAATTTTAAAACTTTTTTTTAATTTTAAAATTTTAAATAAAATTTTTAATTTTTAAATAATTTAACTCTTTCGTTTTTAAATTCTTTTCAATTTTTCAGAGCTCACGTGAGCTCTGCCTTCCACATGGGGTGAGCCCCAGCCGTTTAATTTTTAAATAAATTAATTTAATTCTTTCCTTTTTAAATTCTTTTCAATTTTTCAGAGCTCACGTGAGCTCTGCCTTCCACATGGGGTGAGCCCCAGCCACCCTGCCCACATCCCTGTCCCCACAAAGCTGTGGTCAGCTCCCCAGCAGGTTTGTCCCCTGTTTTTATCCTAAAATAAAAGGATTTAGAGACCTAGCTCCCTGCATTCCTGTGCATGTGGTATTTTCTTCTATTAAAATGAATGTCTTGGTTCTGTACGTGGATATTCCCCATTCCTGTGAAGAATGGGAGGCTGGAATGATTCATTAGAAAGGTTTTGCAAGAGTGATTGCCCAATGCCAACTTTTCCTTTCAAAATTCTCTCTAATTTTGATTTTTTCCTTAAAAAGGCTGGGGAAGGCAATTAACTTTTTTGTCAATTTATTATTGTCTCACCTTGGGGTGGGAACTACAGGAACTTTGATAAATGGGTTCAAAAGTTTGTCCAGCTTTAAAACTGCTTTTATAAATCTCAGCTTTCTGCTGTTCTGAGGCCCTGGCACAGATTCCCAGAGCAGCTGTGGCTGCCCCTGGATCTCTGGAAGTGTCCAAGGCCAGGTTGGACAGGGCTTGGAGCAGCCTGGGACAGTGGAAGGTGTCCCTGGATGATTTTTAAGGTCCCAACCCAAATAATTCCACGTTTTTCCATTGCTTTGGACTGATACGAAGCTATTTATAACATTTAACATCCAGGAGTTATTTCTTTGTTTTAGTCACATTTTTGGCTTTCTACAGCTCTGAAATTAATTAGATTTTTTTCCTTTTTTTCCCCCTGTTTGCTTTACTATTCTGGATCTGCTGTGTGAAATGACAGAGCTGTGGTCAGGTTGGCAGCCAGGCTTTGCCCTGGGAGCAGCCACTTCTCCATGACAACAGAGAGTTCTTGTTTCCTGTAGCTATTTAAAGAAGTATTTCTTGAAACCATCCTGATGTTAATAAGCACGGTTTTTCATGGGATTAGCAGAATTAATTCACGTGGACTCAGGGAAAAAAATCCCAATTAATTGCAGCCTGACAGATTCGGACCTCCCTCCTTTTTTCCCTGTGCTGTGGAAGGAGCATTGGGAGGCAAACTGGGACGTGGCTTTTCCCCAGCCCCTCCTTGCACCAGGGCTCCATGAAGTGCATGCAGAGAGCGATTTTTCATTTGGAATCAAACAATAAAATGACATCTCAGCAGCAGCAGCAGCAGCTGCAGTGACCTCCAGCTCGCCCGTCACGGGCCATCAGTCCCTGAGCACCTGTCACATCCCGGGACTGCGCTGGAAAAATGTCACAGTGTCAACACATTTACCATGTGAAACTTCTCTGCCCATGTCTCCTCTTGTTTTATGTCCCCATCAGTCAAGCCCAAAGTGTTAGAATTCCAGCAAATGCCTTGGAAGGGGAGCAGTGATGTTTGGGAGCAGGATGCTCGTTTCCTTTAAGTGCTTCCATGCAGCCCTGAAGAAGTAATCACTTTACAGAAGCTAATAAAGAATGGATTAAGCTCCAGCTTTGAAGAACTCATCTCCAAAGGGCCCCGAAACCACTGTCTAAAAGCAATATTAGCAGTATTAGGAGCTGAAAAATTACACCAACAGATCTAGGTCAGTGCATTATAGGGAGAAACAATGGGACTGATGTCAGGAATATTACCCAAAATCTGCCTCTGGTAGTCCAGGGGGATTTCAATCATCGGCTCTGCTTTCATTTGGAGAGTTTGGGGCATGGCTGTGTCAATCTGCATCCTCATGTTTGGGATTTGGCTCAGCAGGGGAGGTTCTGCCCCGGGGTTTTGTTTGAAAGCGCCGTGGTGGAGATTTCCCTGCGTGTTTGTTATCCGTGTCTGGGTTCTGCTGGGAATGAAAACCTGGATCAGGGGAGGTCCAGACTGGGTATCAGGGGAAAAGCCTGCATGGGAAGGAATGCTGAGCACTGGCACTGGTGGTGCCACCACCCCTGGAGGGGTCTCAGAGCCACAGGATGTGGCACTTGGGGACGTTCAGGCTGCCCTTAGAGCTCTTTCCCAACCTCAGTGACTCCATCTTATTGTGCAAACCTCATTTTCCTCCGGAATGGCTCTTTCTGGGACTGTGCTGCTCAGGGAGCCACAGCACCACGCTGTGACCCCAGGGTGACATCCAGGGACGGCCCCCTGCATGATTTGTCACATTTTAAACCAGTGGTCATTCCCCAGCAGGTGATGCTGATAAAAACCCTCCCTGGGCAGGGAGAAGAAGGAGCAGAGAGGAGGGTGGGCAGGTTTCTACAACCACTCCTGTGCCCTGCTCAAAGCACCTGCAAAAACAAGGCCTGTGTTTCTTTAAAGTTCTGCATGGGGGTTTTTGAATCTTTTTGTTGCAAGGGAAGAGCTCTGGGAGGTGCTGAGTGCTGTGAATGCATTATTTGCATTGATATTAAATGTATATTAGAGACTAAAAGCTCATTGGTGTGTACAACAACATGCAGCAAAATCAGCCTGAAGATTTGAAGCGAAGACACAAAATTATGGGTTTGATGTCTGGAGGTTTTATCAAGTCACTCTGAAGCCTCCTGTGCTTCAGAGGAATAGCAATAATATTATTTATATTAATCTACATTACAGCACTGAGGGCTGGGAAAGACCTGGTCACAAAGGGAGGTAATGCAGACAAAGTTTTAATCCTGATAAAACTAATATTTTATGTTGTATAAAACGAAGATTTTGCACTGTTTTAGCACTCTAGTTGAAAGCACAATTTTAATAATAAGATAATGGAGAAAAATAAAGATGACTGGGGTGTCTGCGACAAAATTATGAAAACATTCTTTTCTTTTGTGAATGCTGATGGATACCAGGAAACCTCCTCTCTAGCAGCTGGGTAATTTGATTTTCTGTACTATTAAAAAAGATAATTAAGCATCTGAGAGGATGAAAAAAGGAACCAATGGGAGAAAAAAAAAAAAAAAGCCAGTATAAAACCAGTTGTACAGCTACAGGAAAGCTATTTTAAAAAAAAATCAATTATTCCCTGAAACATGAGAAGCTTCATTTCAAAAATTGCAACAAAAGGAACTGCTGGTAACCACCCCAATACATCTCCATGTCTCAAAATAGTACAAGCACTTGCAGAGAGAAGCCAAGTCATTCATTATAGAGTACCCCCAGGAGAGAGATTTCCTCCAAGTGAACTTCACGTTCCTCTTTTGCAGAGAAAAGCAACCCTGAAATAAAGACAAGGGCTTAGAAAGAAAACTCGAGTGGCCTTAAAAGTTCATACATTTATGGGCAGCGTGGGGATTTTGTGGGTCAGATTGTTCATTTACGTATTTAGATGTTATTAAATCCTTGGGTTTAGGTAAAAACCCTCTCTGTAGGAGTAACTGGATTGCAATACATCATTGTTTTAAATAATTGACTGTAATAATTAACTTTTTGAAGCACTCAGGTGAGTGGTGTTAAAGGATGGAGAGGAAGACGTTTCACCAGGTTTGATTCACCACTAGAGACTGTTGCTGCTGCAAAATGACAGCATTTTCTACAAAATTCTGAATATAATTCCTGCTACTGTATGCAGCCAATGCATACAGTAGTATTTTCACAATAAATAGATTTTCCCCAAGAGAAATTACAGTTTTGCAAAACTGGCAAGTCAGACACAGAAGAGAGCCCTCTCAAAGTTGATTTTTTTTTTTAATCCTGCCATTACTTTTTGATAATAAGACAACAAATTGCTGTGTTCTGCTAATTTATAATTTGGCTTCTAAAGATTTGGTAAAGGATTAGCAGAGCTGGTGTACAGCTCTCAGCAAGGTAAAAAGACTTTGCTTTTAACTGTTTTCAAAGGGATTAGATGTTTGCCATCCCTGCAGAGCTTTCCCTGGGAATGGTCATCTCAGGGAGCTGGAAATGGGCCCTTGCCAGGAGAGATTAACCCTGGACCTTTGCTTGGCAGATCAGCTCAATGGACAAGAGAACTTTGATCAGTTTATGCACAATTCAGAGCCTCTCCTGAGTTCATTTTGAAGCACTTCTTCATCATGAAGAGGGAAATAATCTCAATTTCTGCACTGCTCCTCCCTGTGTTTTGCTTGTATTGTGCTGTCCCTCAGTGATATTTATATTCTTCCAAAAGCTCTGCTAATTGGGAACTGAACCAACAAGATTTTTGGCATCATCCTTTCTCTCTGAGACCTCAGGGCACTCCAACATTCCCTGAGAACAGGACGGAGCCCTTCAGGTGTAGCTGTGACCCTTTTTTGCTTTTTTGCAGCTTTTTGCTGTTCATTCTTCATGCAGAGCAATCAGTGAGGAAAAAATACCTTGGTTTTGATCTTTAGGGTGGTGCCCTGTTTATTTATTTATTTTTTTTTTCTCCTGTCTTTTGTGGTTTGCTGAGAAGGGATTGGTGGATGAAGGATGGAAAGGAGGAGACAAGGTGGTCATGGCAGTCATGCTAAGGATGTTTTCTTTTAAAAGACAATTTTGTTATCTTTTAAATAAAAGAGGGGGAAATTACATGGCCACCACCACAAACTTCACCAAAAGCTGTGATTCCTCTTCAGCTTCTTCAGCTTCTTCTTGACCTGGGGCCTGTGAGATGTTTTGGGAATGCATTTGCACCTGGCTGGAGTGGACTTGTGGACATGAGCAGGAATTATGGCATCACATGGAAGCTCAACTGCTACAAAACAAACCCAACTCTTTCTTCCTCGAGCCAAAACACTGGAGAATTATGAAAATTGGTGTTTGAGGCTGAAAGTCACTGGCTGAAATAAAAGGTCAGGTAAGGCTTGAAGAACCATGACCTCTTTTCTACCTTGGTTCCCCATCAGGAGCTTTGGGAAACTCTTGGGATGGTTCCCAAAGGGAAAAGTGGTGGAAACCACACTTGTGTTCCTTGGGCTGCTGATTGCTGAAATATCCTCATTAAATGAGGCACACGATTACAGGGACTTGAGAAAAAATGAGGCAAAGATCACCAGCAGATCTTCGAGGGATTTTCACTTCCTCTTCCATTCCTGTTAGTTTGGAGGGGTTTGTGCATTTTCACAGTTTTGGGGGAAATTGTTGCTAATGCTTCTTTCAAAGTGAAGATTAAATCTTCAATAATTCATTCTTACTTGGAATTTGAGTCTGATTGTGGATGTTAAGGATGGTTCGCCTCCTTTAAACAAGTTAAAACCATCACAAATGCATTTTTACACTGGAATTACTAATGTTGCTAATTAAGTCATAGTGAGCATGATGAAGGTTGGGCTTGATGCTCTTTTCCAGACTTAACAAATCCATGATTCTTTAATTATGGTCCTAGAAATCAGGCTATTCCCTGTATTCTCCTAAAACAAGGGGGTTTTTTTCCTTCTAACCAGCAGTGCTTATCCCAAGATAAATACTTGGGCCTGGCAGCAAATAAAGCTGTTCCCCAGCCTTTATGACCTGGGTTGGTTTTGGTTTCTCTACAGAAATCAAGCCAGATGAGGAAAGCTCTAACAAAGCTACAAAAATATGTGGAGCTCCCTCTTCCAGGAATTTCCAGGAAGATTTGGATGCCTCCAATGCTTTTGTGCCTTTGAGAACAGCACCCAAACAACTTTTAATTGAAGCAGAAATCCAGACATTATTATCAGGGCCTTTCTCATCCTTTGTGTTCATAGGCAATAAAAGAACTTTCAACACCAAGAAAACAGCAGAAAATGCTGTTTATTTTCCTGTCCTGTTCCTGTGACTTTTCCTATCAGTGGAACTTCTAAAGTAGGGCAGAAAAATGAAAATTAGGGCCAGCATGGCTGATATTCAAAGAAACAACATAAGACAGATTTTTTTTTTCCCCTTTCTTTTTTTATTTTTTTCATACTTGGGCAATTTTTTTTTTTTTTTTGGAGTTGACATTGTGAGATCAGTCTGGCTAGTATGAAAGGGAACAATCCCTGCCCATGGCACGAATAAACAGCCACTGCAGGCAGATGGAGTTTTTGTGCTGGGCTGTTGGCACTGGCCTTTGTGCTCAGCCTCACCATCAAGTTGGAGCAAAGAAAGAAAGGTCTGGGGTGTGTATCCCCTAAAAAAAGGAGGAAAAAGTTGAGAAGCAGGCACTCAAAAGTATTTGTTGTTTGTTTTTTCTACCACCTCTCTGAAGTATCCTCTTTTTTGTGTGGGTAAATCTGGTGGTGTTTGATTTAGTTTTTTTCTTAAATAAAAAAAATCCTCATTTCATACCCATGGATAAATTCCTAATGGTGTTATGGGGAAGCACAGGAAAATTACAGTTGTGGTGTAATTATAAAGTGCATTTTGTCATGCACTGGGAAGGGACTAAAACAACAAGTTCAGCTTTAATTTTTGAATATTTATTTAATTTTTTTTTCAAATATTTAGTTAAGCAACAGCCTGATAGGCTAAATATTTCTAATTAAACACACTGACTTTGCATTTGCAGAGTAAGGAGTGTAACAAGGACGATGTTTGGTAGATGTTGATGTTCTGTTGGTGTTTATTTGGGAAGTTCCTTTCCTGGGGAAATGGGAGAGTGAGGATTTCTCCATTAGCAAAAGGTTCTGTGTTTATGTGTTACTTGTCTGAATTTCCATGAGCACAGTGAGCACAGCCCTGCTTGTTCCTTGCACCATTCACAGAACAGTTCTGGGCTCTAGAAACCTGTAATTAACACTCACATCATCAAAAGTAACAATTAGCTAAAGTTTCTTGAGCAATTTGTTGTTTAGGAAGTGGTTTTTTGCCACATCTTTTCATAAATGTATTTTATAAACAAGACCAGAATAACAGTGGGCAGTTTTAGGTTTTCCTGCATGTAGGTTTATGCTCATGAAATAATGTTTTTGTATTTTTAAAGATCATATTTATCCACCTGGGATGTATCTTTAAGTTCAGAATTGACCTTTAACTCCAAAAAAAAATAATCAAATCTTGAGAGCTCCAGAAATTTGAATACTCTGCTGCTGCAGGATATTTGTGTTTAGGTTTCCCATAATTTACCATGTGTCACTTGTCGTGTCCCAAGGAACTGAAAGGAAGGAAGTGACAAGTTGTGGTGACAAGTCTGGAGTGAAAAGATGGTGGGATGAGCAAACAAAAATAAATGCAGACATAGCTGCTCTTTTCTGTGCTGCTGCAGAGATGAAATCTTCAGGCTGCTGAGTTTGGGTTTGCTGGAAACACAAATTGTGGCTCTGGGTCCTGGTGGGCAGGGAGCCCTGGGGATGGGAAAGACAGAGAGGATCTTGTTCAAAAAGCAGAGAAAAGAGGGCAGGTGTAGATTTGACTGAAATTCAAAATGCCAGCAGAGCTTCTTCCCCCTCCCTCTGTGTCTCCCTCTGAAGCTGGAAGTATTTGAAGAGGCAGTCATTAGTTATTTTAACCATGATTTTGTTGAGAACTTCAGCCTTCCTATGCAGAAATAACTGGGGAAAACATCAAGATATAACCTAAACTTGAACAAATGTAGTAAAAGCAGAACTTTCACGGAATCACAGGATGGTTTGGGTTGGAGGGGACCTTAAAGATCACCATCACCCAGGGCCACCCTGCCATGGCAGGGACACCTGCCACTGTCCCAGTGTCCAGCCTGGCCTTGGGCACCGCCAGGGATCCAGCGATAGCCAGAGCTGCTCTGGGAATTCCATCCCAGCCCTCCCCACCCTCCCATGGAACAATTCCTTCCCAATATCCCATCTAATATCCAATCTGTCTTCTCATTTCTGACATGAGTTTGACCTACAGTCACCTTAAAATACACCTAATCCACCCTCACAGTTCTTTATATTTTCCTGTATAAACAGGATTTCAACTTAGAGGTGTAACATTTTATTCATTTATCATTAGGATTATTATTAACATTTATTATTAGGGTTCAAAGCTCCCTGCATCTACCCACAATCCCCAATGACAGAAAGAAAGAAAGCAAGAAAGGAAAATAAAGTCAAGACAAGTGGAAGATATTTCATATAAGAGGATAGAAAAAACTGCTTAAAGCCATGTCCCAGCCTTTCTGACAAAACGAAATTAATTAAAAAACAATTAATCACTTTAAGTCCAATGTAAGTTAATTGTACTTTGGGTTCAAATGACCCCAAAGTCACTCATGGGTGATGATAAATAATGTATCCCTCAGCAGAAATCATGGATTCCTGCTTGTTCCAGGCATTGAAGGGTCTATTTGGAATTATTTTGCAGCTGTGTATGTGCCACTTGCCCCTTGTGGACTTTAGTTATCCCCACCTCCTCCTAATGCAATTGTTCATTACTTAAATGCTTTTTTTCTTCTATCCAGTTCAATAGATCAGGAAGGGTAAGGTCACCTCAAGCTCTGTCTTACAATTCTTTCCAGGGTACAACTGAACATTTTGTTAAAAAATTGACATTTGAGGAAGGAGCAGCATTCATTTCACTCTCGAAACAGATACAGTGCGAATTTATTTGGTTCTCAGGACTGTTCTTATCAATGCCTAATTCATTTCTCCACAATGTGGGAAGATAAAGAGAAGCTTTTTATTCTCAAGGTTCCACCTCTCCTAATTCATTCCAGCTCCCTGGCTTGAAGCAGGTTGTGTTTGCACGTCCAGGGATTGATCACAATTTGTTAGAACAAGACAGAATTCCCCACTCATCCCTTGCTGCTGATTTATAAATGGGTTTTATGGGCCCATCTGATCTGTGCGTGCTGTTCTTGCATTTCAAGAGGCTTTAATACATTTATTTTGACGGCAACTTTTTGTTTAATAATAATATGTCAGTCTCACATCCTGGCTTGCATAAATAATTCCTTCCAACGGCATGTTGCTCACACAAGGAAGTGTTCTTCAAATTATTCTTTTGTAAATGTCTCTAGAAATTCGTTTCACTCCACACTGAGAGCTCATCACGTGCATGTTTTATATTTGAATTGTCTGTCATGTGGGGAAATCATTTCATGGTCTTGTTTTGGGGCTGCTGACCTCTGATTCTGGGCACATTTGGGTCATGGAGCTTTTCTAAAAAATATAATGTTGATTTTTTTTCTTTCACCTGCTATTCAAACCAACTGATCAATGGGTGTTGCCCACCTTTATTTAGGGAGCACAGAGAATTTTAGCTTATTTGGGAAACCTCTTTACTGATCCAACATTTTGACTATACATGGGAAAATAAACCCATGAACTGTAACACACCTGGCAGCTGTAGAAGAAATGTTTCAGGAAATTCTGATTCCAGCTCTCCTGATTTTAAGTGCAATTAAGAGCTATTAATTCCAATATTTAATTACATAATTGTTATAAATTAAAGCAGCTTTCAGCAATCTCCAGCTTGCACTGCAAGGCCATCTGAAGAGGCTGGGGGAAATTTGTCCTATTTATGACCACGTGTGTAGAGAAGTTCAAAAGAAGCTACTGGGGGTCAATTTTTATCAAAATGATCCACCGGTGTCTAGCTGTTCCTCTGGGAAAAAAAGGGAAATTTTGGATGCAAAAAATTTGTAAGGTATTTTGAGGTGTTACCTCTGAAAACCACAAATATTTCCAATTTTGAGGCAGATTTTTGCTGTCTGGAGCTGAGTGAGGCCCTTCTGGAGCTACCCCAGGGGTTGTCGTGACCTTTCCCTCCTTGGGATAACAGCAGGGTTCAGCTGCTGCTCCTGAGTCTCTCTTGGAAAACACTTCATTTTGCTTCCACTTGTACCCTGATATTCTCCAAGCTGAAACTTTTAAATAGGTCAGACTCAAGAGCTTGGCTTATATTTATAATTCCAGGACTTTTCCTGTTTTTAAGGGTCCAGACAATGTCTCTGCAGCTGGTTTTCAGTACGTGCTTCCCAGTTTTTCCTCACAGTTGTGAAAAGGAGAAAGTTTTCCAAGGCACCAAAGATTTCAGTGAGTCTCTGTAATTTCAGGAGCTGGGAGGGGACATTTGAAACCTTTTATTTATTTATTTGTATTTATTTTTCCTTGGTGAAGCTGATGTGATTTTAGGATTTCCTGCTGTTTATATTCTCCAGGATGGCTTAAAAAATTGAAGACTGGTGGGGGGGGAAAGCAGTACATCCTTCCACCCTACCCAAAATACATCCAGAGGAGATATTTTTGTGCACTGCAGTTCTCAGAGCACAATTTTAGGGAGAAGGATGTGAATCCAGGATGGGATGATGCTTCCAAACACAAGAACTCTGCACGTAGCAGAATTTTGTTTTTATGGAAGACATCTCTGAAGGCTTTCCATCAGAACCAATGTCCCTGTGCACAAAAGCTGTTGAAAACTGGTTTTTTGTTCAGTGAATTCTTGTCTTTACTGTTTACAGGGTTTGTTATTCATAGTTCAGGGAGAATATATATTAAATAAATTTAAATACTTTGGTTACAGAGTTTATAGTTTGTGTTTTCTAAATAAACACAGAAAACCTGCAGTAGCACAGCAGAATACTTTTCTCTCTCGAAATGGCCTTTAATTTGATAACAATGAAATAATAATAATAGTAATAATAATAATAATAATAAATGCCCCTCACTGCCATCAGTCACACTTAAATCACTGTGAATATTTTATTAAAAGGAAAGATTGCGACAAAGTAATTTTAAGGCAGCAGAATTGAAGTCAGTTCTTGTGGGAATGGACTACTGTTCTTTCCTTCAGTCTATGATTAATTTTTAAATAAATGAAACTACACAGGCATGAGACCTTAGAGGTTTCTGATTTTCTCCTCTCTGAAATGTTCTGATTAAACAGCGAGACAGAAGGATTCCAGAGATCCAGAGTTGAAAACTCTAAATATTGCAGTTTGCTTTGCACTGGAAACGTGTGGCCCAATGGGCCTGGGATGAATATTTCATTCCACGTTGGCATCGGGGCTGGGTGATTCCAGGGCCTGAAACTGGGAGGGCTTGGAGTGGGAGCTGGGGGTGAATCCAAGGTGCTGCAATACAGCAAATCTATCCCATTTTCCTAAGGGGAATCCCAGGATCATTTAGGTTGGAAAAGCCCTCTAAGATTGAGTCCAGCCATCCCCCACCCCTGCCCTGTGTCCCCAGGTGCCACATCCACACAGTTTTGAGATCTCCCAGGCATGGGGACTCCACCACTGTCACCATGACATTGTTACGAAAAAATCCTTTGCTAGAATTTTTCTCCTGTCCTAGCTGAGAAGCCTCAGAAAAGAAATGTAAACAATTAACTATCTGCTGGCTGAGGAATGTGGTCTGGACTTTGTTTACCAACAGGTGCATTTTTGATTGGTCCATGTGAGTTGTTTCTACTTAATAATCAATCAGATTGAGACTGTCCTGTCTCAGCCCTTCTGGTGATTAGATTTTTCCAAATGTCCAAATGAAACCTCCCCTTGTGCAACTTGAGGCCGTTTCCTCTCATCCTGTCCCTCGTTCCTTGGGAAAAGAGCCTGACCCCACTCAGCTCCAGCCTCCTCCCAGGGAGTTTTTGATGCTCATCCCTTCTCAGCCTCCTTTGCACATTTCCTGGACACATCCAGTCAGCACACCCAGCTCCAAATATCCAGAATAAACCCCTCTGCTGTTTATTAACACAGAGAATGCAGAGCAGACCTGGTGCTGTGTCTGTTTGTGCCTCCCCTCTGCTGTGGGGTGTAGCAGGAGCTCTTTGTGCAGCACCATTCACTGGGGGGCTCTGGGTTCATTTCTGGGGGCAGGTGAGGCTTTGATTTAAGCTCAAAGTCAAGCCTTGGTGACTCACACTGGTGTCTGAGCTCTGTAAATTTAGAAAATGTAGTCCATAATCCTCAGCCCAGCAGCTGTTTACTCCATCTGATGAGAATCTCTGGTGCTTTGGCTGCAATAGAATATATAAAAAATACCTTAAGTGGCTTAGGTAATTGTGCCAAATCCTGTTTGATTAATGCATTTTGTCTCCCCATTGCTCCACTTGCAGCTTTGGACCATTCTCAAAAAACAAATATCTCAACAGAAACTAATTTTAGTGTGGATGTGACATCTCCTGACAGTGGGTCCCTCACAGCCTCTTAAAGCTTAATTTACTTTCCTGTCTCAGAATATTTCTAAAATCTAAACCCCTAAAGTTCTCACAGAGGACTTTTTTCCCTTTTTCTCTTTTCCCCAGAAAACAATTATTGTCCATGACTAATTCAGTCCTGTTGGTTTTTAAATTCTGGAGCAAATAGGTGAAGCCAAAGGGAGCAAAGCTTTTTTATTTATTTATTTCTTGCCCTTGCCAACCGTCTGTGATATTTTTCATCCTTAATCACCCCTGCATGAAATCAGGAACAGAACGGGGCTGATCTGCTAAATGAGCCCAAGTGGTGCAGGGCTCCTGGCCACCAGATGAAAGTGGTGTTATGTGATAGAGCTGATCTATTTTAGCAGATTTTTGTGTGGATTAGAGACTCTAAATCTGTTCTGGGCTGGGTTTTGTTCTGTTCAATATGCTTTGCATCCGGGCTGTGTTATTCCACACACCTCCTATCCCAGATGGGATCGGATCCGTTCAGCCTAATGCGGTTTGTAGCCATTTGGCCATCTATTAAGTCTAGATTTTTATTTTTTTCTAATGGAATCTGCCTTTTTATGGAATTAATTAGATCAGACAATGTCTATTGAATGACGTGGTGGTTTTGTGTGACTGTGATAAGAATGGAGTTGGCTCAATATGAAGAAAATTTAAATATCTGCCCCTCAGGCGGTGGAAACAATACAAACTTCTGAGGGCTCCCTGCATGGATTCCCTGCTTTAGACATCTGCTCTGATAGCAGAAAAGCCTGGATAAGTGATTAATGCTGCGTCAAGGATTTGCAAAGTTTTTGCTCAGAGTCGAGCACTTGTGACAACGAACCCACAAATCTTTTTGCTAAGCTGGAAAGAGTAGAACAATCTGGGGGGAAAAAAGGATAATTCTCATGACCACCAACCTCAAAACCCCAAACTGTGCTGCTTGAGAAGTTACTTACAAAAAAAATTGTTAAAATTGTTAATTTTGCTTTGAAATGGCAGGAAATATGTGATGGAACCACAATTCCACCACACACAGGCTGTGAGTTCAGAGCTCCTGGTGTCTTCATGGGTTCTAGATTTTTTATCTAGATATATACAGAGTTTCAGATAAATCTCACTGTGCATCCACTGCATTATTATCAGATTATTGATAAATGGGCAGTGCTGCATTGAGAATGGGGTTCAGGAAGGGTTGGGACAATGCCCTCAGGCACAGGGTGGGATTCTTAGGATTGTCCTGTGCAGGGCAGAATCCTCCCGAGTTGATCAGTTGGATCCAGTTACTGAGACTTGGAGGGCTGGCCTTTGACCAGCAGCACTGGGATGGACAGCAGAGGATGGATTGCCTGGAAGGGCAGCCATGGGTGAGCCAAGGGAATTCAGTTTCACTGAGATTGCTCCTGAAAGGGACAAGAAATTTCCTCCCCGGAGAAATCTCCCAAAGAAGCAAAAAACAGAGACAACAGAATGGAGAGATTTTGCACAAATCATTAATAAGCACAAAGAAACGCTACAAAATGTTCATTGTCAGGCTGTTGATTTAATTCCAGTTGTGGGGAAACATCTGTTTGTCTTTGCTCGAGCTGGGGAAGCACCATGAAGCATCAGAAATAATTCCAGAGTTGTTACATTTACCATTTCTTTGTAGCTTTGTTCTTTGATGAAGCACATTCAAAATCACAGCAGATGTCAGCTTTCAGCATAATTTTTGGAGGATTAAGTCTTATTCTGATCAGGTTTGAAATAAAACAGGTAAAGGGTTTCTGAACTCCTGGTAAATCCCTTCATAATTAAAAAGAGGGGAATTTGTTTCAAGCCTAATTTGAAGGATTTCTTTAGGATGATACTGCTGTAGTTCACTACCCACCTTTATTATAATTAATAATGTAATTACAATCAAAAGGGATCTGAGTATGAATACTGATAAGAAATGGGGATTTTGATAACATTGGGCATCATGGGAAAACTTGTTGGCATACGAAAAAATCAAGGACTTTTGTCCCTCACTTTTGACATTGTTTGACCAGACCTGCAAGGTCCAGAGGTTAAAATACATTCCCTTATTTTAAAATTAAAACAGTTAAAATAAATCCCCTTATTTTATAGAAACTAACTGAACCAAGAGACTTCACAGGCCATGCCCAACAGAGAAACAAATTCAGAAGCTGTTATTTGAAGAGGCTGCAGGAAATTCCATTTAAATGAATGAATATCTTCTAAGTGAGGTTTGTTTTGATGATCCCTTTACCCTCACTTTCTTTTTGTTCTGCAGAAATATTTGTTTGGGGTTTTGTTGTTTTGTTTTGCTTTCTTATGGAAGGTTTCTGCTCAATGATTACTACAAGCCCTTGAAAGGACACAAATTGCCAGGTCCAAGCGTGTCTGTGGAAATCATGATTGATGGACAAGGGAATCAGCTCCAGCCTCCACCCTGGCTTAGAGATAAAGCTGAAGTCTTGAGACGTGAACTGTTTGCTTGTGCAGTCAGGATGGGTCCAAGATGTCAGGAGGAATATTTTTTTTTTGTTTTCCCTGATTTTTATGACTCTTTTCCATGCCTTGTGTTTGAATGTAGCTGGAGGATTTCAGGGAATTAAAGTCAAGTCTTGCTCAAGTAGTGGATTCAGCAGGAGAGAGAATTTAGTGAGGAATCACAAAATAAAATATAAAATATAAATATATAAAATATAAAATCCATACAATATAAAATAATAGTAAATACAAAATAAATATAAAATATAAAAGCATAAAATACAAATTATAAAATATAAAATACACGTGCCTGACCAGGGAAGTCAGCAGTGATGGAAAGCTGCTCCTGTAGATAAAAGAATTGGGTCAGGGGAGAGAGAGCTGGCAAAGACAAAGTCTTGAGCACCTTTATCAGGAAAAAAAGGAGCTGGATTGGCTGTCAGAAAGGGAGAGAAGGAGATTAGAAAATCAAATGGCAAGGCCTCTCCTGCTCCTCCTTGTCAGGGTTCAGCTGAGCATCCTCCTGAATTTCTACTGGCGTTACCTTTGGACGTGTGGAGTAACTGTAAAATGCACCTGATACTGAATTGTTGGGAAATTTCCCTAAAAATGGGGGGGACTATATCCTAATTCCCAAATACAGTTACTTCAGAATAATTTGGGATATAAACCAGGTCCTAAATAGTCAAACCCACAAACTTACTGTCTTTTCTGTCCCAGGAAATGCCATCAGAACTTGTTTTAAAGTTTGCAAAAGTCCTGATGTTCTAAATATCTAAATTAAAATTTATAAAAATCTTTGTATTATGTAGCACCTCTGACTTAATTAGAATGTAAAAATGAACTTCTGGGAAAGGTCTACAAATTTGGTTCGGCCACTTTTTTATTGCCTTCCCAATATGGAAAATAAATTCCATTTTATATTTGCAAAAGGTTATTTTAGGATCACCAACAACTCAAAAAAACGGGCGCCTTTTACTCTATTTAAGTTGTGCTACATTTAGGGCATTTTCCTCCTGCAGGTGAAGGACTGTGACAAATTTGAAACCAAAAATAGCTGCACAATGACTGGAATAACACAAAACTAACACCAGGAGCCTGCCATGGATCTCTCTGGCCATGGCCAGTGCCTCACATCTGTAATTGTGGGGGAAGAGCTTTCAAAGGACTCCAGCTGCTCTGAAACTCCATGGGCATGGAAAGCTCTGGCTGTAGGGAAAGGGCAGCTGCTTTTAGCTGGAAACTTTTCTGCTTCACCTGAATTATTGCTCCATCATTTGAGATTTTATTTAAATTCCAGCCTGATTTTTGTCTGTATTTATATTTTAAAATCATGTATTTTGACTCAAGCTGAAAGAAAAAAACCACACAGGTTGAAAAGCTCATAAAAGATATCAAAAGGTTTGGTTTTTTTTTTTTTTCTCTTGTAATCAATATCACTCACCTGCTAATATTAAATACAGATTTTTATTCAGGAGTTCTCCCACCCAGAAATTGCTGGAGGCTTGGAGTTTATTCTATAGAATTATTTTTCTTCTAATGACATCCATTTCTAGGACATTTTCCTAATGCTTAGGGATTAACTCTGGTTCTGATAATTTTAGGACAATTAAATGTATGAAAATATAGAGTTGCGGAAATATTCAGGTTGGAAAAGAGCTTTAAGACCATCAAATCCAACCATCAACCAGCAGCTGGACAAATTAACAACAAATCAAACTTTGTCCCCAGGTGCCACTTGCACAGAGAGGGGCTGGAGCCCCATCCATCCGTCTGGAATTTCACTAGAAATGAAATAAAAATTGCATTGTAGAGACAAGCATGGCCTCTTTTTCTGCAGGGAAGTATTTCTGCACAGTGTGAAGAGCATTTGTTTGGCAAAATTGCATCAATTCTGCTCTCATTTCCAAGGGAAGGATAAGGCAAGTGGGCAAAACCTTCAGAAATTGGATTTTTTTCCTTCTTTCATTCAGCCTCGTTAGTGTTAAACCCTCCAGTGTCCCCCTCCAGCTGCCAGATTGATTGGAAAATGCACATTTTGATAAAAATGCTGTCCGTTGTTTCATCTGGCTCTTAATTTCTAATCCTTGGGAAAAAGTGGCTCTTTTTATTGCTTCGTTTGGAATGGCTCCAATTTAACCCTGGAAGGAAGAGCAGGATGAAATATAGGCAATATGGACCAACAGAAACTGGGTTTTCTATAAAAATCCACTGAAAATTCACCTTGCAATCTCTGTCCTGCACCCAGATGGCAGCAGGATGCTCTCTATAACACAGGACAGTGCTTTGGAGAGGATGTTCAGCATCCCCACTCAGGTTTATTCTGATTATTTAAACCACTTTAAATAAAAAACAAACACCACCTCCAACCTAATAATTGCAAGGCAGCTTCATGACCTTGGAAAAGCTGGGTTAAATAGAGCTGAGAATTCTCCCACCATAAAAATCTATACAGAAGTGGAATAAACAGCTCTGGATGTCCAATTTAGTTTTGGGTTGTTTTTTTTTTTTTTGGTTCTTTTTTTCTTTTCTATTTTTTTTTAAGAAGGAGGAAGGATCTGAATGTTTAGGGCTGTAATACATCCTTGTGGGACTTAGGTCCAATTATCTGCTTTTTCCTGGATTTCTTCTATCTGCCTGAGTAATTTAGCTCATATCCACACTTAGCCCAGGTCTATTTAGTTACGGAGACCTTGATTTAATGAGTGCTGAGCTGCCCAGGCAAGGACAAAGGTATTGTTGAGGCTTAGCAGTGCTGAGCATGAACTAAATACTGCTCTGGTCAATAAGATCCTGGCTTTTGGGAGGTCTTTAAGGAGTTGCTCATGGAAATCTGAAGTTCTGGGTGTTAATTTTGGAACTTAATAGCTGGGGGACAAAAGCCATGCATGGTAAGGGAAAAAGGCAAATAGAAAACAACAGCAACAAAAAAAAAAAAGGAAGCTGGTGATGGCAGAAATGAAAAGGAGGTTTTATTTCCTCCCTTGCCCATGTGTTTTTTACTGAGGAACAGCAGTGAGACAAATGTAGCCTTCCCTGGAGCACAGGCAATGACTTTTCCCTCGACAGAATCAAACCTTGTGCCTGGTGTCTGCAGGAAATCCCAGGAGCAGGCAGAGCTCTGCTCTTGCACCAGTCCAGAGCCACCAGGATTTTCCCTGGGAATGCACCATTCCTGCCCAAACTGGAGCAGAATCCCCTGCTCTTGGCTCCTCAGCAGTGGGAAACTGCTTCATAAACCACATCCAGAGCTGGGTGTTGGCTGCAGGGTCAACCCTTAATTTTATGTGCTCATAAATTCCCTGAAGATAAAAAGTCATCTCTTTTGGGAGCCAGTTTGAGCCCAACTGCACGTTGACCAACCCTCTAAAATGCAGCTGGGTTTGTAAGGTTTTATAGGAATAAATCACACTGAGTCCATTTTCTTCATGGTGGAAAAAGGCCATTCTTTATTCACAGAACTCCTTTTTATCCAGTTTTACAGACCTGTGTGTGACTCCCATTGGTCAGTAACTTTCTTGCCAATCACTTTATTGGTTAGTTGTTATTAATAACAAGTTGTTATTCTGTATTGATTGGTCACTCCAACCCCGGTGTGTACGTGCTGAAAAGTTGTTTGTGAGAGAGAGTTTTCATTTTTCTAAGGGTGTAAAAAGAGTTTATACAGGTGCTGGTTGTTTTTACCCGGGAATAGATTGTTATGTTAATGAACTGCTCACACCAGGATTGCTTTCACATGGGAATTGCAGAGGGCTAGCCTGACAAGGCCAGCCACTGATTCCAGGAGAGCAGGCTTGATTTCATGAAGCCTTTTTTATGATTTTTCTACCTTACTGCAACAGGTTTTAATACATTTGCACAGCATAAAGAAATGGCTGCTGTTCCCTGCTGGGGTTTGTGATTGGCAGTGGTCACTTCAGGTAAGCGCAAATGTATTCTGAACCTCCTCAGAAAATCATCTGGATATTGTGCTGGTACAGTTGGAATCTTTGAAATTGGAGTATGGGTTTTTTTCTCTTTTGTGTGTTCAGCACCAAACGCAGCAAAATTCAGCTCTTTTTTTTAAAATCTGAAAAGCTGGGAGAGTTGGGATTATTCAGCCTGGAGAAGAAGAGTTTTGGGGTGACCTCATTGTGACCTTCCAGTGCCTGAAGGAGGTGCAGGAAAGATGGAGAGAGAGGATTTACAAGGGATGGAGTGACTGGAAAAGGGGGAATGGCTTCAGACTGACAGAGGGCAGGGTTAGATGAGATTTTGGGAAAGAATTTTTCCCTGGGATGGTGGGGAGGCCCTGGAATGGAATTCCCAGAGCAGCTGTGGCTGTCCCATCCCTGGCAGTGCCCAAGGCCAGGCTGGACAGGGTTTGGAGCAGCCTGGGGCAGTGGAAGGTGTCCCTGGGGTGGAACTGGATGAGCTTTAAAGTTCCTCCTAACCCAAACCAGTCCGTGATTGTGTGATTTCATTTTGATACGATAATTCCTATTTTGCATGCTTACTTTATTTGTTTCTCCCCTTCTCATCTACCTTTTGTCCCACTGCATAATTTTTCTAGGATTTAAAAGTAGGAGTGACAAGGGAATTGAGAGATTCAGTTTGTCCTGTAGTGTCTGAACTTTTGCAAGGGGAAATTGTCTTTCCAGGATGGTGGCAGTGCCTGGTGCAGGCAGTGTGGGAGAGCTGGGAGGAGCAAGGACAGGCAGCTTTATTCCCTCACCTGGAAGATCATAATCTTGGGAAAAAAGCCACTCCATCATGCAGTGAATTATCTCAGCTGCTAAAGGTTTCAAAGTTTCAAGGCCACTCTTCCAAAGCTGTGAGAGAGGCACATTTGGGGAGCAGCACAGAGATGATCCATCACTGCTGACAAATCCAAGTTTTCCTGTTAGGATGTGCAGGAGTGCATGGCAGACATCTGTTCCCTGTGCCACAGCAGCAGCCACCACTTGTTTTCCCAGCTCTTAAAAAGAGTAATCTGCCAGAACCTGAGCTGAATTACCTGGTGTGGTCACTTCAGTGCTCGTAATCTGGGGAAGAATGGATTTCTGAACAGATGAATTTATAAATGATGGATTTTTGGTGCTTAGATTCATCGCAGGAACCCGATAAACCAGGCTCTTTGGGAAGTACAGTGCATGCAGAACACTCTCACACCTTGCAGATGTGATTAAACCAACCTGTGCTGTGCTGCTCCAGTGAATCCCAAAATTCCAACTTGCCCACACTGCTTTTATCAGCCTTTGACTTCCATCAGTCTCACACTTCCATGCACCCACCTGAGCTGCTGCTGTGTCACTGAATGTTTTACTACTGAATTCTTTTTATAAACCAGCTTCCCTTAACCTAATAGAAGGTTAAATCTTCTATTGTCAGATACTTAAATTCAGTGTATATTTAGAAAGTTCTCCCTATACAATCTATATATAGTTTATTCTATTTATATATATATATCTCCTTGTATTCCCTAAATAGTTTAGATAGTTGTTCTCTCTTTATAGAAAATATTTTTATAGTTTACATAGAAATTCTGTCTCTATAGAAACTATTTCTACAGATAATTTACACAGATATGCTCTGTTTATGTAAATTATTTCATATAGAGAATATGAACTCTACTTAAAGAGTTCTATCTGTGCCATGTGTAGAAATAGATGATATTATACAGATTATACTTTTTATTCTTATTCTTTTTAATTTTTTTGTTTTAAAAATGATTTTTATTTTTAAATTTATTTTTATTTTTAAAATTATTATTATTATACTTTAAAAATATTTTTATTTTGGGCTTTTTTAAAATTATTTTTATTTTTTTTAATTATTTTTATTTTTGTTTTTTAAGATTATTTTTATTTTTATTTTTATTTTTATTTTTATTTTTGGGATGCTCTGGCTCTCAGGAAGTTTGTGTTGTCTCCAGGACAGGAGCTGTGGATGCCACCTATGACCCACACCTGAGATCCAACCCCTCCTCAAAATTTGGTGTCCCCACAAAAGCCCAGCCCGGTCGTGGAGAGGCTCCCAAGCAGCTCAGGATTTTGCAGAGTTTTCATGAAAGGTCTGAGGGCAGTGGGGATTTGATTTCCTTTTCCACAGCCATCTGGAGGACGGGGGGGACAGCTGCTCCTGCAGCAGGTGCCAGCTCCCAGATTTCCTGGGAGAGGAGCTAACGAGGTTTTCGGAGGTCTGGCTGTCGGATCAGGATCGTCATTGGATGTTTCTGGTTTTGCTCTATTAAGCAGGCACTGTGGTTGTTAAAAATCAGGGGTTAAACACCTGGAATAAAATCTCTCCCTTGCAGGTTGTGTAGAGACTGGGGATGGTCACAGAGAAGAGCCTGCAGGGAAGTCTGTGTGCTGAAGGCAGGTTCTGGTCATGTTTGCAGAGTTCAGTCATCATTTAATGTGGGCAAGCAAGGGGAGGAGCGAAGTGGAGAGATAAAACCAGATAAATATGAACAAACCACGGGTCTGAAAGGCAAGGAAGCGGCTCTGGTGCAGAAAACCATGGGCAAGTCTCAGCTGCCAGGGCAGAACCCAGAGCAGGCATTAAATGCTGCAGTTGGGTGTTCAGACTGGTTCAGATATCCCTGTTTATGGGAAGAATTAACAAATTCTGGAGTCCAATTTCCAGTGCTTAGACTGGAGCAGCCTTGTTGGATGAACTGGGCTTGGTCCAGCTTCTGATGCTCCTCAGTGGCTGAAGATCTCAGTCCAAATATCCTGTGGATTATTATTTTTTTAATGAATTTTCTGGTGCTTTGCTTCCATTTACCCAAGAATTCAGTATTCCATTTATTCCTCTTTTCTTTTGTAAAGACAAACTTTTCACAGCTTTCTCTAATTCATGGAATTATTTCATTTGTCTTCCAGGTTCCAGGGATCACCCTGAGCATTCAGACCATAACCAGGTGACTGAGGTTATTGATTGCCACTAATCAACTCTTCTGATTATAGAGGCAAAAGACAACACTGTAAAATAGAATATTTTATCTCCAACACTTACCCAGACTCAAATGAACTAAAATATTTCACTCAGAGAACCAAGGGCTGATGATTTCACAGTTAATTCAGTGCCCCATTACAGAAATGTAATTAAATCAAAGGAAGTTCTTGTTTCCATTCCCACATTTTTCACTAATAATGACAATAAATACATTAATTTGTTATCATCCTCATTCACTGAATTGTCACATCCTTTCATTAGGTCAAATCAAAGATACAGCACCGAAAAGAATAGATCTGTCAAAATTTGACATTTCAGTTTCGTTGATCTTCTGAGAAATATTTATCTGGTAAACATTGATGAATGTTCTGTCTATTTTAATCATCATTCTCAGCTGTCTTGGACAAATATTTCAGAGACTGCTGTGGCTGAAATGCAGATAAAAACCCCCAAATAATTTCTCTGAGGGTGTTCATAACCCCATCACTCAGGGATTGGAACCTTCCCACTGAGCTTTTTTCAGTCCCATGACAGAAATCACTCAAAGCTGAAGGTCTGGATCAAATAATTCACGAATTCCACTTGTGTTTTATTACATAAATTGCAAGAGTTTCTCAGAATATTTTAATTTTAGACATTAGGTCTAATTTCTTTCAGAGTCCAGTTATAAAATGATGTTAGAAATAGTTGCAACAACAGAATATTTGATACTGAGAGTTGCCTGGAGGCTTGGAAATGATTCAGTGGAGGGAGGCATTTCCCAAAAGAAAAGAAGCTTTTTTTTCCCCCCCCCAACAGAATCGAAAGGTCAGCCCATTTCAGAAATATTTTAGTTATTAGTGGAGATGCTTAAAAGCTTGAAGGAAGAATGTGAATGTGTCATTCCCAGTTTAGAGTTGCCCTCCAGCTCATTTAATTTTAAGATGATCTCACTTTCATGGTATTGTACAGAAGATTTGAAGATAGAAATGTCACAACCAAAGGAATTCATTATCTCTGTCCTTAAATTTGGGTGGAATTCCATGCATTTTTACATCCTGACTAGGGATTATTTGAATACTGCTTCATCTGGTGACAGTCGAACCAGCAAATCTGAGACCAAGCACAGCTTTTGGGAAATCCAATTTATACCCCAGGTCAGCACCAGTTTTTTACAACTCCTGCTGCAGTGTTGTGATGCTCAAAGTCCTTGTTTTCCCAGAATCAGTAAGAAATTCAGCAGAGCACTAATTCCACGTGCCTGAACCTGCTTTTTTCCACAGCTGCTGCTCCATAACTCCTTTTTATCTGGAGGCTTTGGAAATGATGCTGTTCTGGGGGCTGAATTAAAAACTCTCCAGGGAATGCAGACATTTTATCTGGGAGTCAAAGGAGAGGATGGGGAGGAACAAAAGTCTGAGGCAGGTTCTTGAGTTCACTGAGCTGTGCTTAAGAAGAATTAATTTCTTAAGAAATAATACCTGAAAAGCAATGCAAACAAACAACTTATTGAAAAAAAAATACTTTACCTGTGATGAGAATTATATCTGCTTCAGTGAACTTGAGCAGGTTCCTTTGTTATTAATGCCTCCTGACTAATTTAGTTGCTAATACCTGCTAATTCCATTTTTATCAGCTCGGAAGAAAAACCAAACCCCGTCATGAAAACGCTGCCTGTAGCCAAATAAACTCTCTGGTGACACATTTAAAACAGGTTACATGAAACTTCAAGCTTGGTGGAGATTAAAAGGAAGTGGGAAAATTCTCTGAGAGTTACAAAAGGTCTCAGTGCTTAACAGCACTCAGGGAAACAAAACTTTTGTGTTCTGAAATAGATAAAGGACAGAGAATGATGTGTCAGGGCCTTCCCATCCTCTCAGCCAAGAATTCCTACCCAATATCCCATTTTTCCTCCTTCCCAATGTCCTGTTTATCCCTGCTCCTCACAGCCAAGAATTCCTTCCCAAAATCCCATTTATCCCTGCCCTCACAGCTAAAAATTCCTTCCCAATATCCCATTTTTCCTCCTTCCAATATCTCATTTATCCCTGCTCCTCATAGCCAAGAATTCCTTACCAAAATCCCATTTATCCCTGCCCTCACAGCCAAAAATTCCTTCCCAAAATCCCATCTATCGCTCCCCTCTGGCAGTTTGAAACCATCCCCCTTGTCCCCTTCATACCCTTGTAAAAGGTTTCCCTCTATCTTAAACTTCCTTCCCAACCTTAATTCTGTTATTTTGGGATTTTAACCCTTGTCTGATTCGTTCTTGGAGGTGTAAGAGAAATCTTTACCCACATGAATATCTGAAATTGAAGAATTCACTGCCTTTCCAAAGCCTCTACAGAGGCAGAATTTTTAAATCAGCTCTGATCCCCTCTGTTTCTCGAGGTAGAGCACACAGGCCATGGAATTTTGTCTTGGAAAGAGATGACCAGGCCACAGAGATCTCCTCATTTAACAGTTTTTTATAAATGCTTTTTTATTTCCAGAAAAACACGCAGCTTTGGTGCTGACCCACCCTGGACAGGCAGCTCTGGACAGGATTCTGCTGGATTTCAGCAGAAATTCAGGGTTTGTATTCTTTTTACCCACTTCATTGATCTGCTCTGTCAAATCCAGGGAATTGCAATCACCTGCAGGAAGCACAGGGCTGGGATGTTTTCTGGTGATCCGATGTTATCTCCTTTCTTTTCTTTTCCTGCTAATGGCAGGAGCTGAACCAAAGCTGGCTCCTTCTAAAAGCAGTGCCTGAATTCCTTACCCACGTGCCACAATCTCAAAATCCCAAAGGAAGGGATGGTATTACCACATCCCACTTTTTGTCCTTTCTGAGCTCTGTGGAAATTCCTTTGGCATTTGGGCAAGCTCTGCTCATCTCAAACTGAGCTGAAGAAGGACCTTGAGCTGCCTCTTGCAGCAGAACACCCAATATCTGCTCATGGATGGGACTTGGCAGAAGGAAAAACTCCCAAAGAATGGTGGGATTTTCCTACAGGAAGGCTTGAGACCACCAGGACTGAGGGTTGAGGGGGAAAACCTCCCTGTTATCGGCAGGAAGGCGAGAGTGAGGTTTTGCTGGAATCACAGCAAAACTGTAGGTGATTTTTCCCACTGTAGGCAATTCTCTTCTGTGCCTTGATTGGCAAGGAGCAAAACATGGGAAGTGGGAAACCTAAGGAAGGCTGTGAGGAAGATGGAGAGAGACAATTTCTGAGAGAATGGGGGCACAGGACACAGGGAATGGCTTCACATGACAGAGAACAGGGATAGCTGGGATATTGGGAAGGAATTCCTGGCTGGGAGGGTGGGGAGGAGCTGGAATAGAATTCCCAAAGCAGCTGTGGCTGCCCCTGGATCTCTGGCAGTGCCCCAGGCCAGGCTGGATTGGGATTGGAGCACCTGGGATAGTGGAAGGTGCCCCTGCCCATGGCAAGAACGGAACAAAATGATCATCAATGTTCTTTTCAACCCAAACCATCCTGATCCTACCATCAAAGAAAAAAGATGTGGGAAGAGCTCAGACCTTTCCTGACTTTCTCACCCATTAGGATCCACCACAGTTCATCTCCTAGAAAATAAATTTATCACCAGTCAGAGCTGGCAGCTCTGTTTATAGCCTGCAATTCCTCCAGGCCCCATAAATGTGGATGGAATTAAGTGTTAATGTCTGTCTGTACGAGGAGAGCAACAGCACATCAGCTCTGAGTGTTGTTGTATGAAGGTAATTATTGACACAAGTCTTCCGCTGGATCTTGATGTATTTATGAATAATTCTGTTACAAGCGCTGTTGCTCTCCCATTATTGTGATTTTATTCTTTGTTCAGCTGGTAGATGATAACCTTGGAGAAGATACTTGTAATAATAAACTCTGGCCATTGTTTTTAAAGGCGGAATACGTATTTAAAACATAAATTATTAAGCCTAGCATTCATCAGCATTGATTTTTCCAGGAAGTAGAATTTCCCTCATCTAATAGGAATAAAAGGAAAGAAAGAGGACAGGAACAGGAATAAAAGAGGACTGAACATTTTTTTAGATAGCTCTCACTCAGCAAATTATTATATTATTACATTCCTTCATCCCTTCTAATCAGAAATGAAAGTGTACAGATGTTGTTAACACCCAAGTAGTAAAGGTTACAATAATTTCTTTGGAAGTCTGACATGGAATAAAAGGATTTAGGCTCAGATAAACACTCAACACGAGCTAAATTAAGTCTTTTTGAGGTAAATTAAGTCTTTTTGCTGGATACCAGAGCCAAGCAATCAAATATCACAGAGTAAACTTCCCTCAGTCAATAAACCATAAGTAACCTGCCAAATGTAAGTAAAAGGGGGGGAAATTAGGCAATGTTGGGAACTACAAACTGGAGCAACGAGGCAGAAGAGTGAGACAATTAATGCCAACACCTCACAGAAATTACCTGTGGCTTCAGCTGAGTATCTCACAAGTAAATGTCAGCTGAGCCAGAGACAGCAAACACCTCTGAAACCTGAATATTGGAATTACCTTGAAGGTAAAATACCTCAAATACAGGGAGAAAGGTGCCAGACTTGGAAATTGAGTCAAGCATTAATGAGCAACAGCTGAGGAGAGGCAAAGCAAGCCCTGGAGCTCTCCGTGCTGAGGTTCCACCCCTGGGTTAAATCACTGCCATTTTGGGCAAGATTTCATTTTCAGCTGGGCAATTTCAATTGAATTTTGCCCAATTTTCAATTTGGGCAAGATTTAATGTAACTTCTCTGTTGACACAAACAGATCCTCACCAGGAATCCTTTGGAGTTCCTACCTTGTTCAGGCAAGCTAGGACCCACAAAAAGCATTTTCCCCTCTTTCATCTGCTCGATAGAAATGCTTTAAAATGCATTTCTGTATTTTCATCTTTTCTCCCAAAAAATGTGGTTTTCCCTGGAAAATTCATGCCAGGAATATTCCCAAACCCTGGTGAGAGCTGAGCCAAGACATGGTTAAGACAATCAAGATGTAGCCAGAAAGTTACAGAGTGCTGGAACAGTTTGTACACCACTGAAATTCCTCTCCCCTTTCTCAGTCCTACCCAAACCCTTCTCTTTAATTCCCTTTTTCTTCTTCTTTTCCAGGTTTTGTCCATTTTGTTGGATGAATCCAAAAGGGAAGGGGTCAAACAGCACCTCCTATGCTCACTCTGCTCTTTGCTTTCAGGTAGGATTGGCTGGGTGTGTAGGAAAGAGAAAACTGGGATTTTCCCACTGCCACAAATGACTGGGATTGAGTTTTTTCCACTTAAAGACTGTTTTAATTAGGAGTTGAGTGGCAGAAATGCCTTTAAAATTATCATAAACAGATAATAAGGACCTGTTTTAATCCCACATCTACAGCAGGGTGAATTAGAAGCCCATTTTAATGTTAATTCCTACATTACTGTGCCTTTAATTATTATGGCCCAGCATCATTCCCACAATAATCAATCAAAATTGGAAATGCAACACAAATTAATCTGCTACAGTGGCTTTTCCCTTGTATTTCAGAGTTCATGTAACACAACTCTCATAATACCTTCAAGGAAATTAAAAAAAAAAAAAAAAAAAAAAAAAAAAAAAAAAAAAAAAAAAACAAGATAAAAAAAAAAAAAAAAAAAAAAAAAAAAAAAGAAATAGCAAGCAAGAAACAGATGTCTTGGTCTTTCATCTAAATTTAATGAGAAAAAGAGTTGCAATGAAATTAGAGATGTGCTGAGCTATCCATAGGAGATTCCAAGCCATTATTAGCCTGCTCACCCTGCTACTTATCTTCAAATGCACACACCAGCAGCAGAAAGGATTTCGGTTACATTTTAGTAATCCAAATCTTGTAGGTACTGGGGTTTAGTGAAACTGGAGCACTCGTTACTATAATTTTGCTACAAAAAAAATCAGCATTTAGTGAAGTGAGAGGTCTGGCTTTAATGCACAAAAGGAAGGAGTTTGGGGCTGTGGCAGCGAGGTTGGAGTGTCAGTCTGGATTGCCAGCCCTAAAGCTGAATTTCCTTGGGTTTGGGGATTTGTCAAGTATTTAAGAGCGTTGAAATGTAAACTTTCTTCTTGATGATATTCAAACCTTTGTAAAACAGCCTTTAAAGAAGGAGAGAATACAGGAGGAAGTAGCAAAATCAGCAAGGCTGGGGTGGCTGTGGTAAGGAGTAAATCCTTGGTTTGTGTGGCCAAGCTGTTTGTGACACCTGAGCTCCCTCCTGACCATGGATGAGGAGCAGCTGGGATCTCCCAGGAGAATTTCTGCCTCTCTCTGCCTCAATTTCCTGGACCAGCAACTGGAAAAGCCTCTTTTTTTCTGCTGGTAAAACTGCAATTTCACTGAAATGCAGCCGTATGAATAATATGATAATATGGCCCTGGGTGTCTGGATCTAATTGATCAAAAGTAATAACTGTGATGGAAAAATTAATTGGAAAAATCACTATCAGAGGTATAAAACCTACATCTATTTCTCTATTAATCTAAAACCTCTATTCCTCAGTAATTCAGCTGGTTCTCACTGCAATCCCTCTATTAATGGTGCTGTGTGGAAGGAGGAAGCATCACTGTGTAGAACACAAAGGTGTTATAAAAATAACATTTCAAGGCATGTGGAAATGTTCAGGACTGGGTTTAAATCTGCAAAATTCAACAAATTCTGGACAACAGCACATTTTAACAGTGAGTGCACTTCCTCCATTATCCGTGTCCCCTTGGCAGTTTCTACCTGCCCAAAAATACTCAAAATTCCATTTATGGGAGCTGCTCAGCCACTGATTAACCCAGATTACCACAGGGGTCTCCCAATTAATAAAAATCAGAGTTCAGTGGCCCTGTCAGACTCGGGGCTGCATTTCTGATGGCAAATTCATGAGCTGGAGCTCTCCAAGGTGCTGCCCTCCCTGTTCCATCTCTCCTGCTTGCTGGGCTGGGCTGGGCAGACAGAGTTCACTCCTTGGTGGAATAAATTACTTTCACTGAATTAGAAATGGGTGGCATCCCTTTATTCATCTTCATCTAAATCCAGGTGAATATGCAATTAAAAAACTTTGTTACCTGGAAAATAAATCCTCCACTGCCTCTAAACTTTGACCCTGCCAGGCAATGTTTGCAGCATGAGGGAATGTGAGAAATGATCACTGAGGGTGGGCAGGCAGGAATTGTTACAGAGGAGAGGAAAAAAGGCCAAGCGTTTAAAATCAACTCTCTGGGAATGTTTGGAATGGGTTCCTGCGTGGTGGGAATGCTCAGAGGCTTTAGAGCTGTAGGCAAAATTCTCACCAACCCACCAGGTCCTGGCTGGTGGAAATTGCTGTGGTCTTTAATACTGTAATTCTGGAAAGTTCATTATAATTAAGGCTTTGTCTAATTAGGCCAAACTTTCAGTTTGTCCCCTGTTCAGCTGGTTTTAAACCCAAGGTTTCGCTTGGAAGCTCTTGGTGATATCTGAGTATTTCTCCTCATGTCTCTGCCTATATTTATCTGATCCTCTGGTAAATCCTTCAGGGCTGAATCTCCTGAATCCATTATCCAGGCTGCACTCGTGGAATCCAATTCAATAATTCAATACTACTCCCAAAAAAAAAAAAAAATTAAACCTATTTTTAGAATCTCAGTTCCTCATTCAGATTTTTCTGTACAACCAAGTGCAGCTGGGGATCATTTTTCATATTTTCCTATCAGTGTTTTATCAGCTTTTTCAGTTTGGGATGTTAATTGAACTGAATTAATTCTTACCAACTCACTGTGAGGAAAATGTTACACCCAGAGCTTTTATAAGTGGTGCCTCTCTAATTATTGACATTTTAATGGATTTACATTCTAGATACAATATTTGACCTCCAACCTAAAAAGCGGGGATTGATGTGGCACAAGAAGATAGAATTTCATGATACAGCAGCAAAATGAGACTGATAGTTTGTTAGAAGTGTTTGCACATGAAATGTGCTGTGAAAGTTAATTTTATTACTAAATTGGTATACAAAGCTGAATCCCCAAAAGGGAGCTCAGCTGTCAATTCTTCAAGCACAATGCTACAACTAAAAATAAAAAATTCAATGTTCATATGAAATTTCTTGGCTTGAAGCGTGCAGAGCAGATTGTGCAGCTCTTCTTGCTCCTGAATACTAATTTTACATGTAAACATTTCCTTATTCTGGAAATGTTTTTCATTTGCCTCTCACAATCCCTGTAAAACTGGAAAATAGGAAATTATTTCCCTTACAAAGGGAGGCTGGAAATGGAATAGATGTGAAACTACAGATGAAAGGGTCTTAGAAGTAAATTGTGTGTCCAGTGGTGCCTCTCAGCATCCCTGTGCCAGTGATTCCTGCTCCCATTGCTGTGCTCCCTGCAACCACTCAAAGTCCTGCAGAAAGCGAATTTGGGGTGAATTGGGCCCATGAGGTAAAACATTGGAAGCTCATCTGTGTTTTACATCGATTTAAACATAAAAATTCCTGTGCAATTAGTGAGATTTAACAAGGAGATGGCCAGGGGAGAAAGGGGAAGACCAGGCTTTAGCTAAGGCTGGTCTCTTCTACCAACAGGTGACAGGATGAAAATTAATTTGTATCTGAGCAAAAATAGGTTTTTTTTTATTAATTTAGCGCCTCCGGCACAGTGTCCTTCCCATGGAAAAAAAACCAACAATTTTCTCTTGGAATAATGTCCAAGGCCAGGTTGGACAAGGCTTGGAGCAGCCTGGTCTAGTGGGAGATGTCCCTGCCCATGGCAAGAGGAGAAAAATAAGATTCCATTTGGCACTCTGCACCTACAAACTGAGTTTGCTTTAGTCCCTTGTTCCTAATTTAGGTTTTCCTGCTGTATCACATTCTGGGGGCACCCCTGGGCCATACAAGCCTTGTTTTCCTGTCACAGGAGTGCTGTGATTCCCAGCCAGGTGTGGATACACTCCCTGCATTATTTATCCTTCCAGGAGCATGGAAAAATCCCTGCAGCTTGTAGCAGCTTCAGGCTGAGACCTGATTTAGATTGGCACAGAGAGACTTTTTGTTGCTGTTTCCCTCTGCAAATAATCCCATCTTCCTGCAGACATTCCTTTATTAAGTCAGTTGTTCCCCAAAGTCACCTCCTCTATTCTGCTGGTTGGGTTCTTCCACTACAAAAAGGGGTGGGGGATCATTCCTTGATAAATGCACATCATTAATGGAGGTTGGAAGGGGGATAGAAGAGAATAGAACGTGGTGGAGGAAAGGAGTTAAATAAGAAATTGTTTTAATTACAGGTTTTGGAGAGGAGGGAATGAAAGCCTTTTATATTTCCAACTTGAAAGTGGTGTGAGTTTGTAATTTGTGGTTGGTTTGGTGTGGCTGCATTTGTGTAAAACTAGTCCTGGAGGGGTGGCCAGGACACTAAATGTGTGTTAGATCCCAAACCAGGGGGGCTGGGCTGTGTTCTTGATGCTCTTGGGGATCTTTTCCAGCCTTGATGATTCTGTCATTGCTTCATCCCCCACCTGCCAGCTCCACCCTTCTGCCTTGCCCTTGAACACCCACCTGCTACGTGCAAAATTGGTTTTTCAGGTGGGATTTTGGGGCTTGAAAGGTGCAGGAGGACTTTGCTGAGCACACAGCCATTTTTTAGATGAACTGACAAGTCTCTTCTCCAGCTTTCACAAGAAAATTCAGCTCCATCAGTATTTGTGTTTTCCAATTGACCCTGAAGTCAGGGAAATCCTTCCTGAGGGAAGGAGCAGGTGCTGCATGTCCCAACACCATCCCAGCAGCAGAATGTTCCTCCCTGGTGCTTTAAGCTCTCTGACAGTTTATCAGGCACCACGAGCTGAGCACTGGAGCATTTTAAAGGCAGCATTTTAATAGGAGAAGCAGAATCTTTGCACGGTGTGATTAGGAGATGACATTTCCAAAAGAGAGTCAAAGACTTATTAAAATTTGATGTGAGCTTCAGGAGCCTCTCTAAAGTGAATCATCCCCCCTTCCAGCCAGGCTTTGTGCTGACTCCCCCCAATCCTCTGAATTTTGGGAGCTTTATGAATTCCCCATTACAGAGTGTCAGGAATTCAAGGACCAGCTTGCCACAGAGCACGGTTTGGATGGGAACATTAAAAATCCCTGCCTGGAAATGTTCTGGCCCACCAGTGGGAGCAGAGCTGCTGGTTGCTGGTGGAGGGGAAAGCAATTAGAGGAGAGGCTGCTGCTCAGAGCTCCTGCTCCTGGTTGTTGCAGGTTGCAAACATGCTGAGAGCTGTTTATTTGAGCAGAGACTTACTAAAGGGAGTGATATTCATACATTTGGGTCAGTGACAATTTTATGTAGAGCTGTGAAGTGCTGCTGGTTTCCTTTTTTTTTTTTTTTTTTTTTTTTGCCTCCGGCGAAACATGGGCTGTAGCAAAAACAAATTGCTGCAAACAGAAGCAGCTGCCAGAGAGGTCAAAGAGTAATTTCTGTGGCCAGATATGATCAACTGGTGTTGAGAAAGAGGTGGATAAGGAAGGAAATTGTGCAGTGCCTTTGTTTCCAGAAGAGGAGCCGATTAAGATGTCAGCTTGTTCTGCTTCCATCTTCATTTATTCAATTGTCAGCCTCTATCTGTCCCACGGGGTCTCCCCGTAGTGAATCTTCTCTACAGAGGGAGATTTCTGGAGCTGGGTTTGATATTTCAGACTCAGCTTCCCATTGAAACTGTACTAATTTCAGGGCCTTAAAGATGGGGATAAAAAGCAGCACATTTGATCTCAGCTTTTGTCATTCATCACACAGGATTTTTTTTGGCCAGAGCTTTGAGATCAATCCTTTGGTTTCACATTCCATCAGTGTCCTGTAAAATGCACCTCTCAACTTCCAAGTGACTTTGGCTTCCCTTCAGGCACTTCAGGCTGACCCAGGACCCTGAATGGAAGAAGTTTTGGTTGTTACTGGAGCCTTTCCTCCTTCTCCAGGCTGACCTGGAGCCACTCTTGGTGTGTGAGGTCATCGGTTGGACTTGCTGATCTCAAAGATCTTTTCCAACCCAGTTTGTTCTGTGATTGGTTCTGTGATTCTCTTTGTGCACTGGTTTCTCCCAGCCCACTTTGCCCTAAATCAGCCTCGCTGTGTCCTTGTGGTGCCCCCTGTGACAATTTTCTGTGCACAGATCAGAAATGCCTTTTCAGACAGCTACCAAACACCAAATCCCTGAGTCCTGCTGCACTACAGTGTCAACAACACCACGTGGCCTGAAGGGGAGACCCTTTGGCTTCCTTTTAGCTGATTATTCCTCCCAAGGTAAGATCACACCCAAAGCATGTAAAGCCTACTGAAAACAGCACCTGTATCTGTAAAAAAGTTCAAAAGCTCATTGAGTTGATTGAAGAGTGTTCAGTTTGCAAACACCTTTATTGCACTCAACACAGGCCTCGCCCAGGCCCACCCTCTGGGAATAAAAACCCTAATTTGTGTTCTCTGCCCCCAGTGGAACCTGGCTGGTGCCAGAGGCTTCCCAGAGCTGCAGCAGAGCCTCTCAGAGCCACAGCAGAGCGTGCTCAAAGTCACAGCATCCTTGAGCTTTCACTGCCTCCCTGTTATTACTGCTGCTGTTATTAGACTTTGTAATGCACTCAGCTCCCAAGTGCTCCCTGCTATTGCTGAGATTACACAATCCTTCAAGGAATTTTAAAGACAGCTGTTTTGTGCGTGCTCCAAAGGAACAGGGAGGGGGAGAAGCTGCTTTTTGCACTGCCAGGCTGCATTGCTGCACAGAACTGAAGTGCAGGTGATGGAGAAAAGCCCTACAAGATCTCCAGTGTACATCAGGAGAAGAGAGGGACAGCTCTTCCCAGAAAACCTGTCCTGCATGGCACAGCTGGGGCTTTGAGAGACGTGCAATGAGGTTTTTCTTTGGCTAAGTAACCAGGGTGGAGAGTCCAGAGCCACACAAATGCAGCCAGGAAGGTCTCAAAAGGTCAAGTGGTCCATGGTGGTCCCATCTCACCACAGAGTCACACACAAAACCTCACAGAATGAGAGAATCATGAAGGTTGGAAAAGAGCAAGATCATCAAATCCCAACTATTTCTTGATAAATGCACATCATTAGTGGAGGTTGGAAAGGGAATGGAATGGAATAGAATAGAATAGAATCGAATCGAATCGAAAGTGGTGGAGGAGTGGTGGAGGAACGGAAATTGTTTTAGCTACAGGTTTTGGAGAGGAGGGAATGAAAGACTTTTATATTTTCAAAGCTCTTTTGCGTTTTATAAATGTGCTGTAACCTGAATTGTGCAACAGGATGTATCATTGATAGGACTGTTAATGTTTTTTGATTGATTTTTATTCCTGGGGACAGGGAGTTTATAACATCTGACTGTTCCCTTTCTGTCTCAAGCAGTACTTCCCTGATTTCTTCCAGGAGTTTTCCCTGAGGTCGAGTCTGGGCTTGGACAGGCTGGGATACTTTTCCTGCATTTGCTTCTGGAAGAGATTTAACAGAACAACACCCCAAATTTCTGTGTATTCATGAAGTCTAAAGGTTCAGAATGATTTTCACAGCTGAGGTATTCCAAGAAGAGTTGATGTGAGCAGAAAACACCCCAAACAAACCCCATAATAGAAACATTAAAATTTAGCTTTATAGCAGGAAGAAAAAAAATCCACCTTGACAGAAATTTATTGGGAAGTGGAATGGCTCTGGAAAGGAAGTGAGGTCTGGTTTGGGAAACTAAAAAATGCACTGAGTAATCAATGATTACTACAGTAAATTATAGCAGTAATTTACCAGTAATTAAAAGGGTAAAATAAAATTTAATAGAATGTAAGAGTTTCACTCTTTTCGTGGTTCAGGGAAGGGGGGATTCCCAAGCTGCAAAGTTCTGCAGGGAAGTTACAGAACCTCCTGGAACCGTGGTGAGGGTGGAGAAAGGATGGACCCAGTGCTGTGACAAGAGGTGACAGCCAGAGGTAAACCACAAGAATTGTGACTCACTATGACAAGAGGTGACAGCCAGAGGTAGAACACAGGAATTTAAATTGGAATCTTTCTAGGAATGATTTCTTTTCATCATGAGTGTGGTCAGACATGAGATGATGCTGTGGGCTCACCTCTTATGAATGGGTTAAGGAAATCCAGAGGGGCTGGAACACGTTGGTTTGGCAGTGCTGGTGGAATAAGTTAAATTGTTTTATTGGGCCTGAAGTCTGAAGGCAACCAGAGAGAGAAAGGAACCAAACCCATCCCTCTGGCTCGCTGCCAAACAACCTGAATGCTGCCAGAGCAGGATAATAACACCAATTGGCTCATTGTCTTTTCTCAAAAGCCATTTCCATTCATTCTGTTCCCTAATTGTTCTCCCAGCCAGCTCCCATTGCTGTGTTTGGGCTGCACAGCTGAATTCTGTGCTGCTCCTGCCTTCAGCTCCTGCTTGGAATCTCAGCCTGCAGCACCTGGGGGTCAAAGCAGCCCTGGAAAAGCACAGCAGCAGGGGGATGGCTTTGTAAGCAGGGCTTTGTTCTAGAGGGAACCTGCAGCAAAATATGAAAGGGAGGACACCAAGTCATGATTGGAGGTGAGCTTCAAACAGGGATGATCCAAGGAGCACAGGATGGGGGTGAGGAACTGGGCAAAACTCCCTTTTCCCCTCCTAAAAGTTGCCTTGGAGCTGCTGCTGCTGCTGTTTAGAGGATGCTCAAACCCTCAGATCATTGTCTTTTGCCTGAGTGACAACAACAGAAACAGCAAAATGTGTGATATGGGGATTCTGATGAGATCCCTCTCACTTTTGAAGATGGAGTATTAAGTTTTGCAGCCTTTCCAGCCTGAGATTTGATTTCACTTCTTGTGTTGTGCCAGAATCGATGGTTATTCTTTAGATGTTGAGTAGAAAGTAATTGTCTGGGTGTTGTTTGAAATTGCTGGGTGTATGAAATGATCAGGAATGACCCCTGGAGAGTCACCTCAGGAAGGTTTGAATCACCCACTTTGAATCACCACCCTCTGTGCCACCTGCAGAGACAAACAAGGCTTATCTTACGTCTTAAATATTTACAGTAAAGACCAAACCATCCCTAATGTCTTCACCCAACAGCTTTTTACACGGTGAAATTAAAGCTGGCTGTGAAATCAGGGTTCCGTGGTTGCTTAAACCCCAGCAAACCCACTATTAACTGTTACTGCACCCAGAATGGATGTCTGGGACCCAGAATGGATCTTTTGGTCAAATTTGGCTTCAGGATTGCTAAATGCTACTAATAACACATAGACAAATTAATCCGAATCTGCTGCTTTTCACAGAATGTAGCAGTGCTTGACTATTCCTGTGTTGCTCTGATGCCTATGCCCCGCTCCAGTCTGCAAACAGCCATTAATAAATTTGGGATATGGAATGACTCAGTTCATTATTAAAGGATACTGAACCTCAGAGACTGCAGATAATTACTTTTGCATACTATTAAAAGTGTTCGTAAAAATTGACATTATTTTAAGGCTCAACAAGAGGTACATGACTAAAATAGCATTAAAATTTTATTTTTTTTTCCCTCTCTGCAAATCCAATGACATTTAAAATATGACATTTGGAAGGCAGAACCTCTAATATCCAATAATGCCAGCGTGTGTGGCCGTATTTCTTTGCTGGCTGCAGACAAATGCTTGTCAATGTCACCTTCAGCACCTGCCATCACTTGTTAGCAGCTCTGAAATCCTGCTTGGGAAAGTTCGGGAGCATTTTATAGCCACCAGGAAAGTCAATTAATTAGGCTGAGCTGCCACACCAGCAATGCAATTATTTCGCCTTTCCCTTTGATTTTCTGTTGACCACAAATTTTCAGGCAAATCCTGAAGGCCAATTAAGAAGTTGGAGGATTGCACACAAGTGCAGATCCCGTTCCTGTGGACTCTGGGCCCGGGATTTGCTGTGTGTAACTTTGATTTGTTTGTCTGCTTTGTTCCTGCTGTCGTTGCTGCCATCTGCATTGCTCTTCAAGGAAATCCCTTCTTTTGAGAGCTCTTCCTTTCAAATTTAGCAACAAAGTTGGAGACCCAAAAAGCAGTTTGGGAAGCGAGTGGATTCAGAATCAAACCTTGCTGAGTTCTTAGTATAAAATTACTTCTCCTAAATATCCAGCTGTAAAAATTGAGATTTTACTGTGTTTAGCCTTTTTTACCTCCTTCCATCAGATATCTGCAATCATGGAATGAGTGGATGTGGCACTTTCTGATGTGGTTCAGTGGGCAGGGTCATATTTGGTCAAAGGTTGGTCTTGATGATCTTGGAGGTCTTTTCCCACCTTAACAATTCCAAGATTCTCTAATCACACCCCAGACCAAACTCTAAAATTCTACTAAGCATTTAGACAGGGTCCCATTCAACAAAAGTGCATCCCACGACACAGGTTATTCAAACAACTTTCATTTTAACCTGTTCCAGAAATTGAACCCCTAAAGGATGCCAAAATAATAATGATAATAATAAAATATTAAAATAATAATAAATGGTATTTTAAAATATTAAAAATAATAATTTTTTTAATACCCACAGCAAAGGCTGTGCAGATATTGCTGTATGGCAGGGAAGTGTTCCAACTTCTTGAGGTTTTTGTTTTCACCCATCTGTCCAACAGAGTTAAGTGCAAATGGTTCAGAGGGGGAATTCTTGAGAGACAAGTCAAAGATAAAAATTTCTAGGCTTGGATTTCCACTGAATAGCAAATGAATTTGGGGACTGGATAAGATGGGGCAGCGAACTGGTCTCCATCTGCACTGTCTGACCCAAATTAGCTCGGAAATCAGTGGGCTGTCAGGAGTGAATCACACTGGAAGTACCTAATAATAAACTGAGTCCTGACAGGCAGAAGGGGAGAGGGTTTTGATGCCTTTTTTCCGGGGCTACCTAAACCAGAGGGCAGGCAGAGTGCAGGGAATAAAAAGCAGTTCTGTTATGCAAAATGCTAAAAGGATACAGGAAAGTAGGGAGATCCTACAAAGAGACTGTTCTGAGGAGCTGAGATCAGCCGAAGGACAGGACTGGCATTCCTGGTTTCAGATGCAAAATGCTAAAAGGACACAGGAAAGGAGGGAGATCCTCACACAGAGACTGTTCTGAGGAGCTGAGATCAGCCGAAGGACAGGACTGGCATTCCTGGTAAAGGATTACCCACATTTTAGACCTTGTGTGGCTGAATGCTGCTAACTTTTGATTTGATTTGCAGTTGAGTTCATTCTCCAGTCCAGGTTTTAAGGACATTCCAGGCAGTGTCCAAGCTGAGCACTCCCCATGCAGCAGCCACGGGCAGCAGCGGGATCTGTCCAGGAGCTCCAGGGACAAATCCCATGGAAGAAACACCATTGCTCCTGTGAGATGGCAGCCTTCACTCCATGGATTTATCACATTCCCCCTCCTCTGTGCCTGCTCCATCCCTCTGGATCCAGCAGCACCACACACTCTGGCCTGCTTTGCTGAGTGTTCAATTACTGTTAAACCACCTCTCTGAAGGCTTGGATTGTTTAAAAATCCCCCTCAGGTGGGGTCCTAGCCATCAACTCCTCTGCTATTCCCAATCCCTGTATCCCCTGCCACACAAATCCAATGGGAACAGCCTGCTGCAAAGCTCCCAAGGAGGAATCCCTGCTCACCAGGAGCAAACAGGCTGGATTATTTCAGTGCTCTTGTCAATAGGTGGCAATAATCTCCTTCCCTGCAGCTCCCTCATAAATGTTTACACTTTTCCACCGCCCCGCTTGGAAATTTTCTCCCAGAGTCTCCAGTTATTTATATCTGCAAAGTTCTGCTTTTCCCCCATTATAATTTTTCATGTCACCACAGGCCAGCGACGGGGGAGGCCTGGCATGACATTGCTTTATTAAAGCCGACACCTCGCCTTGGATCCAGCGAGTTCTCATCTGCTGCATTTGCAGCCAGGAGTCATTAGCATTCCACTTCTGTCCTGCCATCAACCAACGTGCTCCCAAATATTTGCAGAAAATCAGATTTATAAAGTGGTTAGAGAGCTCCAAGGAAGAGAATTCACAGAATGACCAGGTTGGAAGAGACCTTCAAGATCATCAAGTCCAGCCCAGCCTCAACAGCTCAACTCAACCCTGGCCCCCAGTGCCACATCCAGGCTTTGTTAAACACACCCAGGGATGGTGACTGCACCACCTCCCAGGCAGCCATTCCAGGACTTTATCAGTCTTTCTGTGAAAACTTTTTCCTAAAATGTGACGCTCCAGGTGCATTGAGGAGTTCAGAGTGTGGCAGAGTCGCAGCAGCATCACCAGGGATACCCAGGATTTGCTTTCCTGTTGCTGTTTCCCCCTCTGCTCCTGATTTATCCAGGATGAATCCCAAGCCTCTACAAACACGTGTTTTTCTGTTCCCCTCTCTGCTCCTGATTTATTCAGGATCAATCCCAAGCTTTTACAAACACGTGTTTTCTCTCCTGCTTTATCAGAAAGGGGTGATGACATTCAGCCTCCTTTTCAAATTTGTCACCTTTGAAGTTCATGGAGTGAAAACGCATCTTTGGAATTGCTGAATGTGTTGAAACCCCCTCACACCAAATTGGAGTCTGGAAATCATTCAGGCAAATCTCAGAATGAACCAGGGTGGCCACTGCCAAGTGCTTTTTGCACTGGTTAATCTGCTTTTCCTCAGGCTGGGTTTTTTAATCTCTTAAAAGATGAGAACACGATTTTCCTGCCATTTTTGTCCTGTTTCATCTTGACAGCTGTGGCTGTGCAATATTAGCAGTTACTCATGAAACACTTCCCTACGCAGGGTTTGGGAGCATTTTAATGTCACATTCACATCACACTCACAAAGGTTCAGCTGCTAAAGTTGGTACACAACAGTCACTGATATTTTCCTGAAGTTTTTTTTGATGTGAAAAACCAGGATGTTGCTCACACTCCACAGGAATTTATATTTATATTATAGAATTATTCAGATTGAAAAAACTCTTTGAGATCATCAATACTTGAGACCAGAAATATATAAATAATACAATACAGAGATTAAAGTTACCTTGAGATTTGGGATCCTGAAATTTGGGAATGGGGACCAAGGCCAAGGTACCATTAAAAATTGCACACCACACTGGCTGTAGTTCTCATGTTTTTACTAATTTTACTTGATTTCCATTCCAGCCCCTCCCTACCCTCACCGGGAAGAATTCCTCACATCCAACCTCTCTGCTTCCAGTTCAGCTCATTCATCATCATCAATCATCTTTCTAACTTCCAATCTGACCTATTTTACTTTCCCCCACCCCAGGCACACACCACTGCTCCTGCTGGAGGTGACCTGGAGCAGATGTCCCCAATCAACCCACGGGCTCACAGTTTAATATTTTAACAAAGCAGATCCAGGGCCTCCATCCCTGAGCAGCTGGAAATGGTTGGAGGAGGGAAACCACTCAGAGAAGCAGCTGCTGTGGTTTATAAAAGCAGGAAGAGCTGCAGAGGTTGAGGTTTTCTTTGTCCCAGAGGAAACACCCAAAGGTGCTTCCTCTAGGAGTGAGGAGCTGTTCATCTTCTCTTCTCCAGCCCCTCCAGCTGATGGAACCAAGGAAAGAAATCTTCAGTCCACTGTCCAAGAGGTAAGACTTGTCCCAAGGATGTTCTTTGGGTCTGTACAGCTTATGTTGGAAAATCCTAGAAAAATATTGGAGACTATAAGAAAAATTTACTTCTTTTCCCTTTATTTAAAGGGGGTATAAACAACTCATTGAAGTTGAGCCTTTTGTTGTTTGGCTGTTAGCTGTTGCAAATCTTTGACTTCTTAAAACTCTTGCTTTTATGATGTATGTCTGTTGGAGAGCTGATGTTACAAATCTGACACATAAATTGTCTTCTAAGTGTTTTTATTCAAGCTTTGAAAAATCTAATCCACCCTCTTTTTTTAATTTTTTTTTTCTTATTTAATTCATCCTCTTCCCTTGTCAGGCCTGCCAATATTTAATTCTCAGAGTCCTAAATAATTTCAGGGTGCAACTTTTGCCTCTAAGTAAACAAGAGCATAATAACAAACTCCCAGAATGAGGCAGGCACAGGCAATGAGCAATTACCAGACAAGGCAGATGCTGCATTGGGTTCCTGAAGAATTTTCTCCAGCAACAAAATGCTCCTTTCTTTCCTGCCAAGGCCCCAAAAGTCTGCTGCTCAGAGGCTGCACAGCTCTCAAGGCTCTGGGTTCATCCTTTTCTCTCCTCCTTTTGACTCTGGCTGCAGGAGCAGCAGAAGGAAGTTCCAATTATCCCACTCAAATCACACCTCCCTGGCAAGGACAAAGGAAAAAGGCTCTGAATGGGGAGAGCTGGGCAGAAGAAAGCCCCAAAAGCAGGGAATTCACCCTCTTCCTGCTCCACCAGCTGCAGCTCTCTGAGCAATCCCACGGAGATTGTTTATCCCGGTGCTTGTTTGAGAGGTGCCTCCTTCTGAAGATAAATTCATGATTATTCAAGCGGGCTGGTTTGTGTTACTGATACCCAAATATCTTCCTAAATGGATCAGATCTATTTATGTGCTGTAGCCAAAAACCTACATCTGTGGGACAGACAGCACTTGTAGGGCTACACTCAAGCCAACCAGAAACTTTATTAATTTATTTGTTTTCCTCTGGAGGCATTCATGTAGCTTTCCTTATATTTTGTAGCTCGGTGAAAGAGAATTTTAAAACCACACAATTTCACCATCTAATCAGAAATGCAGGGTTTTTCTTTCCTTTGAACTGTTGAAGGAAAATATTCACTGAACAAAACACTGCCTCTTACCATCTTGATTATTAGGAGTATATGGGCTTCAGTAGAACAATTAATTAAATTAATTTAATAAATTAAATTTCCTTTCCTCAAAACTTCAAGCTCCTCTGTGGGAGGGAGCAATAATCAGGAGCTGGGAGATGGATGGGGTGCTCTCCAAGAATTCCTGGGAGCACAGGGAATGAGCAGGGAGAGCTGCCAGCCCTGGAATGCAGAAAGGAGCAGGAATCCACACTTTGTTAGGCACTGCCTTTCCCAGGACATCACCCCCCTTCATTCCAAGTCAAACTGGAATCTTTGAAGGTTTAGCTATTTAAATGCTTCATTCAGGCAGGTTTTTTCTTTCCCCACCCACTATTATTGTGGTTTAAAGAGAATGTTTACTTTGATCAATGGAAACTGCAGGCCTTATACCAACAGATCAAATGTAGGAACTTCTTGAGCATTGTTCCATGTAACTTCAATTTAAATATTGATTATGGAGCTGTTGATGCACCAAAACCCTCAAAACTTGGATATAAGCTGAGTGCATCCACCACTAAGAATAAGCAGATTGGAAAGCACAGCTTTTAAAAACCTATAAAAAAATCAATTATTACACTAATTTAATCCTTATATATAGCAAAATATTCTGCACCAGGGAGGCCCAGCCCTGTGCTGAAGTGTTCTGATAAACAAGTGTGATGCTGCTGAGGGTGCTTTTGGTGTGTAACCGAGTTTATTTCCCATTTTAAAATGTCTTTCCCAAGATGTGCTGCAGGACTGGGGCTCGGTGGAGCTGAAATAATGCACACCACGAGGAGCTGCAGTGAGAGAACTGGGGGGAAAAACATCCCACCTTCCCTGGGGGTTTGGGATGCAATTTCTGACTCTTCTGTCTCGGAAAGAAAACCCTGCTGTGTGAAACCAGGAGGGGTCATCTCTTTTCTTCCAGGCCAGCAGCTCCCAGTGCCTGCATCATCTCTTGGGCAGTACCAGCAGTTCCCTTGGACTGCTGCTCATCCCTTTGGGATTTTACCTTCGGGGCACTGGAGCAGGGTATAACTCTGTTAATTTCCCTTAATTGGCTCGTTAAATTGAGAGTGGATCCAGGTCTGAGGCTGTCAGCACAGGCAGGTCTTGGTGTCTCCATCCTTTAATTGTGTGCTTACCCCAGATGAATCCATAAAGATGATCCCAGTGTCTTGACAAGCCCGGATTTTGGAGTCTGCCAAGGCCAGCTGCAATCTTTAGGTCTTTATTATTCCACAGCCACATCTGGGTGGACAGAACAGACTCTCTGTACATGTTTCACTTCGTGTTTTACAAGGTGCAGCCAATTATTCACTGCAGGAACCACTGGCACTCGCTGGAGAGGAGAAAATGAAATATAGACATTGCAACCCACCTGGCATTGCTCATTCCCTGTGCCTTGGACACGTTTTTATTGGGAATAGATAGCCCCAACTGCACTGTTTGGATGTTTTAAACCAGGAGTTAAGATTAATGTGCTAAAGAAATAAATAAATAGGAATACCTTTATGCAGGGACACCTTCCACAGTCCCACTCCAAGCCTTATCCACCTTCTCCTTGAATATTTTCAGGGATGGGGCAGCCACAGCTTCTCCCTGCTCCCAGGGAAGGATCATGTCTGGGAAGAGAGCAGGATGGACAATTAAGAGAAGGAACAGCAGATCCTACAAAATTATTAATAGTGCAGGGAACTTTTTCAGCTGTGCCTGCTGATGCCTTTGGATGGGAACATGGAATTTAATGGAAAGGGAACAAGGAAGGAGCTGCAAGAGTTATCCCACACAAGGTGCAATTAACACCTGGGAGCTTTGCACTGCCAGAGAACTTTAAAACCAAGTGCTCAGAAGGATGAAAAGGGGATTATATGATATTCACGGTGATAATGAGAAGATCGGGATTTATTACTGAAAATCACAACGCAGAGGAGAAATCATCCTGTTTTTAGGATTGAAACTGGCAGGATCACCAAACATGAGCTGACAGCAGCAGGTAGAAACTGCCCCGAGGGCAGGGTGTTCACCTTTAATTTTAAAAAGGTTTTTTACACTCTTTTTGAAAGTTCTTATGGCTACAGTGTTACCACTGCCCCAGGCAGGGTTTGAGATTGAGAATTTTTAAATCCCTGGTAGCTTTTAAGAGCAGAGAGTTGTTTTGGGCACGGGTTTGGAAGCGTTTACAACATTGGCAAGGCTTTTTGAACTCTTAAATGTGCAGTGAGATTGAGGGGCAGCCTTTTAAGGATGGAAAATACATCTTTTGGGGAGGGTTGGGTTTTTCCACAAAAGTTATTGGGCTCACTCCTGGCATGGAAATGTGGGAATGTGTCTGAGCATTTTGGTTCCTAAACACCAGAAAACTGCCACAGTTTCACACCATTTTGGAGTTTTTTTAGTTGTGGATAATTATTATTCATCATAATATCCTTCAGAATTATATCTAAACATTGTTAAGTATATTAAAATCAAGAATAAGTGAAAGCACAGTGAAATCTTGGCCGGGGAGGGGGGGGGGGGGAATGGAATTTTTACCTTGTGAATCACTACCATGAGTGGAAAAAGGGGAGAAATATCCCAGAAACCAAAGATTTCATAGGGAACTGATATGAGCATGACCCTCCAAGTCCAGTTAGTTTTTTAGAGTTCTGATTCTGCAATTCTGAGGTAGAGCAATAACAAAATGCCAGCTAAGATGCAGAGTTAATTAGTGAACAGGGAGTATTTGCTTTTAGTCCTATTTTTTTGCCAGTTGTAACACACAGTCTTAAGTAATGGACAAATAATCATCTCTTCAGTGATTTAGCTCTGTTTATTTCCTTCAGTATTACATTGTCTTGGGAGACAAGGGATGAAGTTGGGGAGACACTGTGCAGCATGATGTGAAATGATATTTGTACCCCAATCACAGCAGATAGATCTGGGCAAATCATAAATTCCCTGCTCCCTTTAATCCACTCTTTTCATTATTCCTTGCATATTGCTTTTTGCAAGAAAAGCTGATTTCAAAACACATCGGGAATTTTGCTGCTAGAATGGCAAGATCAAGGTTTGAAGCAGCAAACACTGAATTATGGTTGTCATTCACTTGTTAAGCTTTCTCTGGCCTGATTTAGCTGGCAGCAGATTCCAACAGAGTTAAGAAGGACAATTGGTAAAAAAATAAAATGATAAACTGTGAGAGGCTAAACTGAACACCAGTTTAGCTCAATAAAGCTCTTTATGGATAAATAACAGCAAAGAGCCACTGATTCTTGCTCTGGGCTATTATTGACTTGGAGAGAAGTCTCCCATATATCAATCAATAGGGAGGTTTGGCTGGGAGAGTTTTACTACAAAGGGAAATGGACTGAAAAAGTGACCTGAAAAAAAAGAGAAGCTGAAGTTCAATGTCTCAACATGGAATGCTTCAGAAAGTTGTGTTTCAATGAGAGACTGCAGCTGCAATAAAAATGGAAGTTTTCTTCAGACTTGAGACAAAAACGGGCAGGCAAATATTTGGGGGTTATTTGGGGAGTGCAGCTTGGCTGTGCAGGTTGTGTTGCTGCTGATGCTCCTGGCCTGGGCAGAGCAAATTAATAGAGATCCCATTAATGGGCAGAACAAATTAATAGAGATCCCATTTATAGCAAAAGATTTCCCTGGCAGTGCCCAAGGCCAGGCTGGACATTGGCGTGTGCAGCCCCTGGGACAGTGGAAGGTGTCCCAGCCATGGCAGGGGTGGCACTGGGTGGGCTTTAAGGTCCCTTCTAACCCAAACCTTTTTATGAGGGATAAAAAAAAGACTCATTGAGGTTTCCTGGGTGAGAATGAGAACAGAGAGCAGGTAAAAACTCCAGAGCTGGAGGTGGAAGGGGAAGCAGGAGCGATGCTGGATGATTTCCAAGCCCTGACTGAACAGTGTGTGCTGACAACCCTTCGTTACAGAACACAAACATGGGTTTATTTTAGGGTTTATTTTACACCAGACCGAGGCCTTGCTGGAGATGCTGAGAATGCCTGAAAATCCATGCAGTGATTCCCACACCTTCCTTGTGGCTCAGCTGGAATCTGATTGTTTCCAGATCCCAATCCCTTGTGTCCCTCCCTACGAGAGGGGGGCAGTGGTGGCTCTGCCAAGGCTGGCTTTGTGCTCCTCAGAGCTGCTCATCCCACAAGGAACAGAAATCCTCCTCTTTCTCTTCTAGCAGCAAGAAGCTGGCTCCAATCTAGTCAGTTCTGGTTCTTCTTGAGCAAAAGGTTAATTCTGAGCACTTCAGTTTCCAGCAGGAGTTCTGGGCTCTGTTTATTTTTACTTTAGCAGAGCAAACTCTCCTGTGTGAGAGAGCTCCAAAGGGCCTGGTCAGAAAACACTGCTGGTGTTAAACACCTTTAAATAAACAGAGCTGAAACAATTTGCAATGTCAGCTTTAAAGTTTCTACTTACTAGAGGGAGTAAATCCGTCCAGCAGAGGAGGATGTTCCAGAAAAACTCCAAGATCCAGCTGCTGCAGAGGGTCAGGGCTGCTGCCACCTTCTAGAAAAGGTATTCGAAACTGCTTTTGGAGTTCTGGGCATTCTTGGAAATTTCAGGTCATCCAGAGATGTTGAAAAGGAGATTTTTAAAGCTAAACCAGCTGCATGTAACTATGTAAAAAAATGAGCCTATTTTAAAGGGTTGAAGAGTGCCTGATTCAAGGTGATGTTAAATTCTGTTTGTTTTCGTGTCATGCAGTAGCTCACATATTAAAATATGGTCTGGTTTATTGATAATAACATTCAGTACAGAAAAAATCCTGATTTTTTTCTTTCCAAAAAGAAAAGGGGCCTTGCCTCCTATGTCATCTCTGCTGGTTTTGGGAGCCCAGGTCAAGAAGGCTCAGCCTGAGCCATGAACTCCTGTGCAAATCAAACCTTTGCAGTGCCCAAAGAACACAACATGAGGGAGAAAACCGTGGTTGAGGGTTGGTGTCAGATCTCTGAGGGTGCTGATGGATGTGGAAATGCTGGAAATGTCTGCTCCTGTCCATGCATGAGAAGGGCAAGGGAGGTTTTTCTCCTTGCATTGATCCCACAGCTGGGAGTCAGCAGGAAAATAATAAACATCTCCTCTGCCAGTCTCTCCTGAGCCCTGCTATAGGTCAGGCCATGCTTCAGTCCCAAACAGCAGCAGAATATTTATGGACACTCGTGGAAAGAATGGATAATTATTTCTCAGTCCTGCTGTAGTATTTATAGGCCCTTCTCCAGGAAATGTAGTAAAAATGGAGAAAAATGTTACCACAAAGCAGCTGTGAAATCCCATTTGCAGTTGTAGCTGCCCAGAATTTTTGCTTGATGATTGTGTTCCAGAGCAGCCTCTTCTGCACCCTGAGTGCTGACCTTTCTCTTCAGCATGAACTTTACAGTGCTCATTTCCCTGAAAAGCTAAGGAGGAGATAGATACCAAAACCCCCTGCTTGTAAATTCCTCCTGTATTCCTGTTTTATCCTCTGTCCTCAGAAATGACATTTCATCATCCACATTGGGGGAAATATCTTAATTTTCTAACACATTTGGGGAAGGAATTGTGCTTTTTCCCAAGTGTGTTGGTACAGACATGCTCAAGAGCAGAAAAAAAAAAAGAAATCCAGTGTCGATTTGTGTTTGTGCCTTGTCCACTGGGAAGTTCCCCATCTAATGGACACTAAAGTGTCCTGTTGACCTCTGGAATTTGCTGCCAAGGCACTAATGAACCAGCTCAAGGCTGCACCTCCAGTGCTGTGCCCAGCTCTGGCCCCGCAGTTTGGGAAGGATTTTGGGACACCTGAGGGCATCCAGAGGGGGCAACGAGGCTGGAGAGGGGCTGGGAACACAAACCCTGAGAGGAAGCACTGAGGGAGCTGGGGGTGCTCACCTGGAGAAAAGGAGGCTCAGGGGTGCCCTCATCGCTCTGCACAGCTCCTGAAAGGTGCCTGTGCTCAGCTGGGGCTGGGCTCTGCCTCCAGGAGCTGACCGAGCCAGAGCTCACAGCCTCAAGCAGTGCCAGGGAAATTTAGGTTGGGTATTAGGAAAAAGTTTTTACAGAAAGAGTGATAAAGTTCTGGAATGACTGCTGGGGGAGGTGGTGGGGTCACCATCCCTGGGTGTGTTTAACAAAGCCTGGATGTGGCACTGGGGGCCGGGGTTGGGTTGAGCTGTTGGGGCTGGGCTGGACTCGATGATCTTGAAGGTCTCTTCCAACCCAGTGATTCTGGGAATTCTGGGAATCTGAAAGGGTGAAAATTCCCCACTCAGGTTTTGAATGCCTGAAGGGTACTGAAGCTTTGGGGGAATCATCTCTGAGCGTGTCCCAATTTCCACACAGAGCCAGAAATTGATTTTCTCCAAATTCCACTGGAATACCAGACTCTTAGGAATCCTTTCCACGCAGTTCCATCATTATCCCAGCACTCAGGGTACAAGTGGGAAGGCCTGAGAAGGTGGCTCTGGTTGCCATGGGAGGAGTGGCAGCTCTGCTCCTCCCAAACTGAGATTACCCATCACAATTTAGTCATTATGGGCTTGCAGGAAAATCCTGGCCTGCAAATATTTGCTGCTTTTCCAGCAAAACACTGAAAATCTCCAGCACTTCAGAGTCTGGAAACATTGGGTAATTTTTATTTTTTATTTTAGGATTAGTAGGGCCACTTGGACTATCTTCCTCTCCAGGGAATTTTTAATAGGATGTTTCCTTGCTGGGGTCATATGAAGACACAGGAAAATGTCCTTTATTTTACAAAGTCTTTTGGAATCAGAGAATTCTGCAGCTGGGGCAGAAGGTGAAAATTTAAAGGGAGATAGGAAATATTTTAGCAAACTGATCGTCTTCACATCGGGAGCCCTCTGATTCCACATGTTTGGAACCCTCAGAGCTCAGTAAATCCCATTTTAAATTGTGACTTTCCAGTAGGAAATGCCTGGGGACACAGGCTGGTTACAGTAGGGACTTTACTAATGGCTAATTAATTGTCTAAACACATTAACTGTTGATAGGCAGAGGGAGAGAGTGGCTGGCATGAATAACAATGAAAGGTAAATTATCAGCCACAGCTCTGAGCATCCCCAAATTGAGAAACACTGATTTAATCTCTGCTCAGAGGCAACTGGGCACAGCCTGCCCTGCAAAACTGCTGGGGAAACTTCTGTGCTGCCAAATTAAGGAACAATTCCAAGCTGGGTTTTGTCCTGTTTTTTCTTATTTTTCTCTAATCCTTGTTTTAAAACTAAAGCAAAACCCCCGCCACTATCAGTTATCTTGCCACAGGAAGATGTTTGATTATCACACATCCCTCATGTTTGTTTAGCTCAATAAACAACACAAAGGCAGCTTGTAGGAAATGAATCCTCCCTGCATTATCTTGTTATCTGTATTTCCTCTGGAAGAAACGGTGCTGGAATTATTGTGTTTGCATTTTGAATTAGAATATACATCAGCTTGCAAGAGGAAAATAATTGGCTTCCCCACACACCAGATTTGAACCTTTCCAGGTTCTGTGTTTAGGCTGCAGTATTCAGGACAAATACTGAATTTCCTTGGTGTTAAAAGCTGACTTTATGGGCAGATGGGACATTCAGTTAGCTGGGAATTTATCAGCTCTTTCAGGAATAGAATCATATCTTGAAGAATAGAGCAGTAAAAATGTCCATGTGAAGTTTCGCCTGCTGGAAGAAGGCACTGCTGTCACATTTTTTTGATTTGGCTCATTGCTAAGCAAAACACCAAAGTCCTCTCAGTAGCAAAGCCACCAAGGGTGGCAGTGGTGGGGAGAAATCTTCACACCACAGCAGGATGAGCACTTTGTCCTTTGAAAAATGCCTCCATTTCCTCAAACCTGGAAGTTCTTTAGGGAAAAAAGTGATGGGCAAACACTGAAATGACCTCATCCCTGGCTGGGGGCAGTGCTGTTGAGAGGAGCATGGAGGGGATGAGCTGAGAGCTGCAGCTTGGATGTTGCCACTGGAGGACAGTGTTGATTTGGGAGGGTTTATTGGTTTCTCAGGGAGATGGGCTAAGACAAACATTTTCTGAAGAAAAAATGCTCTTGGAAGTCATTTAAGGCTTTATTTTTGAAGTAGAAGCACTTACTGTGGCTTTTGGAGATCTGACAGTAAAACACCAACTCTCTTTTTATTACTGAACCTGAGGGGATGAAGAATTTTGGGTTCTTCTTCTTAAGCCTTTGCCTTGGTAGGGAATCTGAAAGCACATTCCAGGCCCTTTTCCAAAGTCCCTTTCCAGCTCTCTCAAAGCCCTTTTAAGCACTGGAAGGGGCTCTAAAGTCTCCTTGGAACCTTCTCTTCCCCAGGTAAACACTCCCAGCTCTCCCAGAGCAGAGGTAGGACAGGAACTGAACCAGCTCCTCAAGACTCAGCACTTATTAATTAGAAGATGAAGTCAATAATTGCTGCAGTGTGAAGGTTTGGATGCAGATAACGTGTAAAGGTGCCAAGAACAAACTAATTGAAACAGAATTACATCAAACATTTGCCTCATATCAAGGGGGCTCAGTGTTTGTTTTGTGAGCCCTGGCAGAGGGGATGTTTAATATCTGAGCAACTGCTTGCAGGGAAACACTGGGACCAATAAAGAATCTGAGCCTCCAAGTGTCTTAGCACTTGAAAATGTCATTAAAAGTCACTCCACAAGATAAGGACTAAATATATATTCTGGATCTCCAAGCCAGCTTGCTGTGGGATGTGCATGGAGCTGTGCATTTATAATATTCTGCATCTCCAATCAGGGGACTAAGGAATATCCTGAGCTGGAAGGGACCCACAGGGACCATGGAGTGCAACTCCAGGCCCTGCAAAGGCACCCCAACAACCCCACCCTGTGCCTCAGAGCTTTATCCAAATGTTTCTTGAGCTGTGGCATCCTTGGTGCCTGCTTCATTCCCAAATTTTAGGAAAGCATGTGGTTTTTTTAACCATTTCCCAAGCTGTACCCAGCTGTTTCCAAGTGCAGGGGGGTTTTCTTACCACAGCAAAATAACCCTGCAGCACCTTGGGATTGTCCTTCGTGGCTGACAAGACTAAAGTTCAGCTTTGATCCTTATCTGAAAAATGGATTTAATCTTTTCAGCTTTGACTGGGAAGACGGGCAGCAGAGGAATGAAACTCCAGATGTTTGTGGCAACAGCTCTAATTTTGTATGTAAATTCCTGTTTATGCAGAGATTATCCTGCTGGATTAATGATCTGCAGATCTGATTTATCTGAACACACAGGGGTGGAGGCTGTGGGTCAGTCAGGTAGGGGTGAAGCACTCCTGAGTGAGGTCTGTGAGGAGTGAATGAGGAACTTGGGTTCCTCTCTCCCTCTCCTGGGTGCCACTGATGCCTTACATTTTAGCTTTTCTATGTTTCAGATTCTGTGCTGCTTTAGTGTGCAGTTCTGAGCTTCACAGATTTATGTTTTTAACCTAATCTTTAAATATTTTGTCTACAGACTTATGTCACCGTGTAAGCTTTCTTAGTTAATCATGTTATGACAAACTTACAGTACTATATTCCAAACTTCTGATTTATTTTATAACTACATTTATTTTTTTTGTATCTTAAACCCTAAAACTTTAAACTTTCTTTTACCTTATTTAACATGCCTCTACTTTAAATTATAAATCCACATTCTCATTTCTAACACTTAATTTAGAAACCTTTTCTACAGTCTTAAATCAAATTTTATGTTTAATTTTAAACTTTAGCCTAGCCCAAAATTTTAGGAGTTGCTTACATATCAAATTCCAGCACTTCAAGGTCTAATTCATTGCAAGTCAAACGCTGCTCTTTGAAGTTGTCATTTTAATGAGTATTGTGAGTTTCATGTTGTTGCAGTTAGGATCTGTTTATTAAAAAAAAAAAAAAAAAAACACAAAACATCTTAAATTTAGTCTTGCTTATTGAACCGTGGCTAAAATCATCATCATGCAGCATTCGGGGTCATGTTGAAGGTTCTTCTGAGCTCTGAGGGAAATTTCTGACCCATAAACCAGAACACATCTGATTTTTTACTGGTTACATTTGCTCTGTAATAAAATTTAGTGACAAACGAGGAGAGGACAGATCTGTAAATGAGTAAAAGTGTGAGCTCAGAGAGAGATGGGGCAGAATTTGTCTCGTTTCATATTTCCATTTTTCCCTTTTGCAATTCCATGGCCCTTCTGTCAAGCCTGGCAGGTCCTGATGGTTGTCCAGGAGATTTAAACTTGGATTTTCACTCATATTTACCAAGTTTTTTATTTCTTTAACCCTCTCCCAAAATCTTGATCTCCCTGATAGCGAAGCAATGACTGATGCTGGCCTTAATTAATTTTCCATCTCCAGCCCTCAGACTGCAAAAATATCATTCTGTTAGATTACTTTTCTAATGAACATATCTAGTTCTGTGTCAGTAAATATCTATTTTCACTGCTGTGCTGAATAATCACTGCTGCCAGCTTGTTTGGAGAGGAATCAAAGTGATGTTCCTCCAAATAACACAAATCATCAGTGCCTCAAACCCACAACGTTGAATTTCTACCAACAACTTGCTTCTTGTGTCTCCTGAAATATTTCCCATCCCATAAATCAAATATTAGCACAACACCAAGTGGTGGCAGCCCCAGCAACTCCTTAAGAAGCAACAAAAAGCAATTTTTTTGCAGAAGCTTCCAAGTGTGAGACAAATATAATGGCTGAGATGGTTCAAAAGAAGCTGAGGATAAAAAGCACTCAGGTGGGAGCAAATTCTAAACATTAGAGGGCTTTAATATTAATAATTCTTTGTTTTAAGGAGCTGACCAACCATGTGTACACCCCCCCAAAAAAAAAAAAAAGGATTTTCTGTAATTATTTTTGAACCTACAAATAGTTTGGATACTCTGTGGTCACCTGATTTTCACCAAGGAACAGTCTGTACCCTAAGCAGTGCTTGTCTTAAAAGATGCAGTGCATAAATCCCCACTCGGTGCCATCCTTTATTACCCTGTGCTAATAAAAGGAATCCTGAATTCCTCAGTGTTGCTGTAAATGTTTCCAAGCAAAATGATGTTTATCCTCATTTTTTACTGCTGTCACGAGCTCTGCGTGCAGAACCCATAACAGAACTCTGAGAATCAAGTGAAAACTTGATTTCTGTGGCCCAGCATTTTTGGTTTTGGCTCATTTAGCTGAGCCTGGTGCCCTTTTGCTGGCAGAGCCTGGTGTTTGCTGCCCCAGCTCAGGAATATTCCATCAGTCAGTGCTCATCGCTCCAGCACATCCACATTTACATTCCCTTCTTCCCATTACCGTGGTTCCAATCATTTTTTTTTCCAAAGCTATGTTATTTTGAAGCATTTGAGTTCATTCTCATCCACATCTCTAATGTCTCTGTGTGCTGTATTTGATTTCCTAATTTCATTTGGGTGAAATTCTCCAATTTTTCCTTTTTTTTTTTTTTTTTTTTTGCCATATCATTAGTGAAGATAAGAAACAATTTATCTCTCTGGGTGAATATATTGCAGTAGTTGTGTCAGTGATGTTACAGAAGTGATTTTTTTTTTCTCCCTTTTAGGGTCCAGGGAAGGTAAAGCTATCAGAAGAAAACCCCTAGAGATTAATTTGGAATTTGTGGGCTGAAGAATGAGGATTTGAGTCACAGCTGACCACACGTCTTTAGAATCAGAGGATCATTAAGACTGGAGAAGACTTTCAAGATCATTAAGTCCAACCTTTGTATTTGCAATTAACAAGGTGAATTCTGACTAAAATATCCAAGGTGGTAGAGATCCATTAAAAAAAATCCATTTTTTGCCATTGTTAGATGTAATTACATTCCTTCTTTACTGCATGTAATTGTCTTTTGGGTACATATTTTTATTAGCAATCAGGGAAACACCAGTAGCAGCCTAAAACATGAAATATTTAATGTAAAATATGAAAACCTCATAGCCTTAGTGGAAAAAACTTAAATATAGGTTAAAATAGCACAGAAGTTTGGGATTGCAATGATAAATATCAATTTTTGTTCTAGAACTCTGTGTTTGGCATAGAAAAGATAAAAAAAGAGGAAAAGTGCTGCAAGAGAAAACTGAGTTTTGCTTAGAAAGGATAAAAAAAGGTGCCTGTATGGAGATTTAGATTGTACATACAATGCATTTAAGGAGTTGCTGAATCCAGAGTTAAATTGTTAATTTATTCCATGTTATCTTTAAAAACTCATGAATAGCAAAGATAATTCTCTCTAGTTTACTACAGAGCAGGTACTTGAGGTCATGAATCTCCTCTGCTTTAGTGATAAGGTACAGGAATTCTTGATCAAATCTGATTTTTTTCACTTTCTCCTTCTGTCTTTCCTTTTTTGCCCCCAATTTTTTCCCAGAATTGCAGTTTTCTCAGTATTCTCTCGTCCTCAAATGTCACTGTAAATCAGCCCTCCAGCTGTCTCCATTCCTCTTTCCTCTGGCTCCTTCCACAGTGCACTTATTAAATATAACAATAACAATAAATTACCTCCACTCCTCTGTTTGAATCACAAACATTTCTTTTGGTCAGGTTGTGCCAGCAAATCCTGCAGCCTCTTCTGTCCTGCTCTCCAAATTTTCACTGCTGGCTGCCCTCTCCCATCTCCTTTTCCACCACTCCATCCCTGTTCCAGTCTCTCCCTACCACTTCTTTTCCTTCTTCACAATATTCACCCCTCAGTATTGACTTTCCTACACAAAAAATCCTCTTAAAATTCAGATATTCCAGCTTAAAATTGCTCTGCTCTTGAAAAATCTTCTGGTGACATCAAGGCAAAATATTTGTGCAGTCTGGAATATGGGAAAAGTTTCTCTCTTGTTAGTTGTTGTTGTAAGTTCTGAGTAACTGTGATTAAATTTTAAGAACGATAAATTGGATCAGCTCAAGGATTTTTTGTTATTTCAACAGAGCCAAAACCCAAAGAAGTGACAGCAACCCAGGCTAACAAATAAAAACAATGGCTTTAATTAGAATAATTCATTAGAAGCAGAAATCCAATGTGCATTTTGTATGAAGACAGGAACAAAGTCCAAAGCGCTGCCGTTTGCATTCCGAGATAAATGCAAAAAAACCCAAGCAATGTATAAAATTTAAATCACAACATTCTTACAGAACTCCAGAAACACAAGTTCCTGCAGGGCTCTGTGTGTGTTACAAAGGATGCCTCATTACATCTCCCAGTTTGAGGCAGGTATTTGTTGGACTGTTTTTGATGCTGATGTTTGGGCTTTCATTTGAATCCAGGCTGCAGCTCTGGAAGCACCACCCTGAGTCTCCCCGTGGCTTCTGCAGAAGGAGCTGTGGCTCCATCACCAGTGAGAAAAATCTGCATTTTCACTTCTTTTCCCGGGCCTATTTTGACATATTTTTGGCTTCTGGGTTGAACCCCCCCCCAAACTCTCAGCCCCCACAATTTTTTCCTTGCCTGCCTCTTGTCTTTCACATTTGGGCCCATCCATTCTTTCCAAGCAGCATTTGGGAGGGATAGGAGAGGCAGCCCGAGGTGTCAGCCCAAGGCTGTGTCCTGTCCATCCTCATTTCTCATTTCATCAGAAGCTCCCACCACAAAGAGGAGCCCCATGGATAAATCTGCTCCATCACATCCATGGGAATCTGTTTTCATCAGGGCCCAGCTGGGGGTTGGTGTTTCCTTGTCAGGGTTGGAGACATCTGTGGCTCTTCTTCACCTGGTCCTGGGCACTGCCAGGATGAATTTCACCAGTTGATGGCCAAAAGGTGGGCACTGGATTTTGGGCTTCCCCATGAGGGGATGGAGTAGGGAAGGGAATGGAGAATCTTGAGGGAGCTGGAAAGGGGCTCAGCCTGGAGAAAAGGGGGATCAAGAGGAACTTCTGGCTCTGTACAGCTCCTGACAGGACAGGACAGCTGGGGGGATTTGGGATCTTATCCCAGGGAACAGGGACAGGAGAAGAAGGAACGGCCTCAGGCTGGGCCAGGGCGGGATCATGGGGAACTTCTGGCTCTGTACAGCTCCCTGACAGGACAGGACAGCTGGGGGGATTTGGGATCTTATCCCAGGGACAGGAGAAGAAGGAACAGCCTCAGGCTGGGCCAGGGCAGGCTCAGGGTGGATTTCAGGGAAAATTTCTCCCCTTAAAAAGATGATCAGGCACTGGCACAGCTGCCAGGGCAGTGGTGGGGCTGCCATCCCTGACGTGCCCCAAAGGCTGGCTGTGGCACCTGGGTTCTGTGGCAGTGCTGGGCTGATGCTTGGACTTGATGGCCTCAGAGATGTTTTCCAACCTTTACAATTCCAGCGTGGGGGCAGCTGGATGGCCATGGACAGCAGGCAGCCTGTGACCAGGCCTGTACATTCCCTTTAGCTGTGCCTGTTTCAGTGCAGGGCAGATTCACCCATCACACCTCCAATAAATGCACCCCTGCCTCTGCTTTGTTGAGTTGGATCAGGTGATGAAGAGGCCAAGGACCTGCTGGGTTATCAGGGAAGATGAACTATGAATGAATCACATGAGATTCCATTTTCTTCATGGTGGAAAAAGCCTCTTCTTTGTTCACATAACTCATTTTTGTACAGTTTTACAGACCTCGTGTGTGACTCCAATTGGTTAGGAGCTTTTTTGCCAATCACTTTATTGGTTAGATGGACAATTTACTTGTCCATCAAATCTCTCTATTCTTATATTGTTTACATATTTTCTTCACTGATAGATGTAATGTTTATGTAAGTGCTAGTTGTTCTTTTTACCCAGGAATAGATTGTTGTGTTAACACACTGTTCACACCAGGATTGCTTTCACATGGGAACTTGCAAATTGCTACCTTGACAGGCCAGCCACTGATCTAACAGAGCAGGCCTTTCTTTTATACTTTTATATAATTTTTCTACCTTACTTGCAACAATGAACCACTCCACAAAAGCCAGGCATGGAGGATTTCCAGCGTGGTCTGCAAATTAAAAACTCCCTCAGAAGGCCCTGTGCTATCCTGAGCTATCCCAGCAGAGAATGCAGCCCAGACATGCTATTAGCTATTTACTTTGCATGTTTTACCAGGTTTTAAAGCTAAAAGCAGTGGATTTAAGAAGAAAATGGCCCTTAGAAGTGCTAGGAATTAAGCATTTCTATTTAATTAGTTAAAAGAAAAGGATTTCTTCCCTGTTGGTTTGCATTTTTGTGGCTTTTTAGACCAAGAGCATCTCAGAGCACCGTGTATAAAATACTTCAGAATGAAGGTACTGATGTTTAATTCCTCCTCGTGCTGATGTGAATTATCCTTCAGAGCTAAAAGTGATGAAGTAGCCACCTGTGAATTATCAAGAGAGGAGAATGCAAAGCTGTTTTCAGTGTGGGTATTTCTCCAGGCCAGATTGCTGCTGTGTCTGACACTCTCCTCAGGTTTTTTCGTGTCTCTCCCACAGCACAGATGGGACCTGAGGTACCATGAGGTTAAATGCCTTCCCTGATGTGACACGAGCAGTCTGGAGCAAAACCAAGAGCTGAACTGATTTTCCCCTCAGTTTAGTGCTTCAGTCCCAAAATCATCCTCTAAAATATGAGCCAGAAAGATTGGAAGAAGTATTAAATGCTTCTTGTTGCTGTTGTTGTTGAAGTGATTTGATTTTTGGGAACTAGAAGGAGAAATTGGCCAGAGCAATGCGTGGATGTGTGTCTGCATCCTTCCCAGGGCTCCCTGAGGTCCTGGGTGCATAAAATCCCACGCTCACATGCTCAGTCAGATCATTGAAAGTACAAGCAGGTAATTAACTTCCAGCTTATCCCATTAGTAAGTGCATATCCAGGATCAGATCTATATTCCTGCCTGCCCAAGGCTCAGAGGTTGCCCTGTAGGAACATCTGACTGCTTCACACACTAAATAAAGCTGCTGCCACAGCTTTTGCCAACATTTAACTTCCCACTCTCTGTATGAACCACAACTCTATAGGGCAGCAAAAATATTGTACGTTAATGCCACAGAAATCTATGCCAAAATATTATCTCTATTATATATGTAAATACATGCATTTAAATGACCCTTTAGAGCAACAGCACTTAAAAGAAATCATGTTTAAATGCTCCCAAATGGAAACATTAATATTTCTATCCTCCTTGTGCTGCTGATTTCCCCTTCAGCACTGATACTAATGAAGAATTAACCCATGGAGAGTGAGTAGGATGGAAGCAGAAAACCTCTTTTCACTGCTTGTATTTTTGCTATTTTAAAGTTAAAATTCTGGTTAAAAATAGAAATCCCAGATCTGTCATTTTTTTATTCTGAGGGAAGGAGCTGTAGCCAGAAGTAAAAATGCTTCAAGTTCATAGTTCATTGGAACAGGCTCAATCAATTATGTTATTTTAATAGATGAGCCAACAGGATATTTAAAGTATCCTAAAGTCACTTTAAGAACTTCTATTGTATATTTTACAGCAGCTACTTATTTCCAAGCTGCTGTAAAATGTACAGTAGAAGTTCTTTCTCCTTGCTCCACCTTCCCTGGAACCCAGCGCAGGCAGCCTTTCCTCCCAGGGCTGATTTCAGATTCCCATTCCACAGGAGGATTCCTTCCCCATTCTCCCAGGGTGGTGTCTTGGGGTTTTTCACTAACAGGACAGGACTGCTGGGATGTGTTCTTGGAGCTTTACTGCAGCATCAGCCTCACGACAGGGTTGGGACCACAGGAAGATGGCAAAGCTCACGTTCAGCCAGCAGCAGGTAAAGATTTCTTTGTTCCAGAGCATTTGAAAAACTTTCTAGCCAATGGCACAGTGCTAAAGCTCACAGACAATTGTTCCAGCCAACCACCAAAAGCACACAAACACCTGCTTCACACAGTGCTTGTTTGCTCTCTGTTAGCAATACACAATACTCCATTATTAAACTTAAAACCTTCTCCCATCTTGCTGAGCATATTTTTCTGCAGTCTTAAGGTCTGTCTTAGCTAAGCCTAAAACTCAAGCTATTGGTTCATGTCCTTGCTTGCTGTACTATTGTAACTTTGTACTTTCAGACTTTGCAGCTAGTTCTGTTTTCTGTTCTTTCTGCTCCTGAGGCCTGCTTTTACAGCTTTCTGAAAATCTTCTTTCCTTTGCTGTTTCCCACAGGTGGTTCCATGGGATGATCCATGGCTGGTGACCCTTCCAGGCTCGGGGGGTTGGGGATGTTCAGCCTGGAGAAGAGGAGGTCGTGTGGAAACCTCAGAACAGCATTGGAAGGGGCCTCCAGGGAAGCTGAAGAGGGACTGTGGCGATAAAACAACGAGGGATGGCTTCAAAAAATGAGAGAAAATGGGTTTAGATGGGATTTGGGGAAGGAATTGTTCCCTGGGAGGGTGGGGAGGTCCTGGCACAGATTCCCAGAGCAGCTGTGGCTCCCCTGGATCCCTGGAAGTGTCCAAGGCCAGGCTGGATGGGGCTTGGAGCAACCTGGGATGGTGGAAGTTGTCCCCTTTGCTATTTATGTGCTCTCATGTCATTATTTTTTATTAAAACAAAGATATAATTTTTTTAGAAGGCAGGCTTGGCAAAATGGCAAGAAAATTCTGTTCTCTTGGTGGCTTATGAAAGTATTGTAAAGCCATATTAGGTTTAAAACTGCTGCTCCAATAGATCATGCAGTTCAAATTTGAAAATTCAGCTTGAATTGTACAAAGAAAATGAGGACCAGGCAGAGAAGTAAAAGCTCATTTCTGAGACACTGAAAAAGGGACTTAATCTTTCTTAAACCCAGGCCAAGCTAAGATGATTTAGAGACCAAATTTTCACCTCTTTTCTGAAAAGCTCTGACTTTTGTTTGGCAGAGTTGTCCCACGATACTTTCAAAGGCATTAATCACTTCTTTCAATGAGAAAGAAAATACTTGCGTTTTGAAAAAATACTTTTTTCTATATTTATTTATTTGCCATGTAGAAAGTGTGACCTGCCCTCGCTCTAGGCTGGCATTTTAATTTAATTTATTTGTCTCTCTCTCTTTGTCTTTGGACCTTGTAAAATGGGGTTCTTACCCCAGTTAAACTTTTATTGCTGCAACACTGAGCAAGTAGTACCTGTTTGGAATTAAAGATACTTTTGAATGAGGCAGAGTCTAACTTTTAATGGAGACTTACTGTGGAGCTTCCAATAACATGAAAATTAAGAATAAAAAATAGCTCTGTGCTGGCTCAAAGTCATTTTTGAATGTAGTTCTTGTCAGGCCACAGTGTAAAACATCACAATGGCAATGAGTAATCCTCATTAATAATGCAGATTTGTGTGTGGTTTTCTCAAATGCTATTAATTCCAGGGAGCAGTTTATGCAACTGTGAGCTAACGTGCCACGTTTCTTCTTGTGACATTTGGAAAAACCAGGAATTGAATCCCAATAACAGCTGTCTCCTGGAAAACAAACAGCTGCTTGGCACGAACTGAGGCTCCAGACCCATCTATTATGGATAATAAATATCCCAATTGTGCACAACTGGCTGACTCCTGCAATTAGCACTCAGGTGGATAATTGCATTGTCCTCCTCGGGATTGCAACAGGGCTACCAGATGAAAATCCAGCTGCTTCCAGTCTTTTTAAGGAGAGAAACACAAACCTTCAGCCTTACTCCAACTTCTGCACTTGTGGCCAGGTTTCCAGGAGGGGTTTAACATCCAGAGTGGTAAAAACTCTTTATTTACTCATTTAACCCAGGGCACCAAGGGATGCTGAGCGGTTTTTCTGACACTGAACCCAAATCCACAATTCCTGGAAAATCCTTTAAAGCTTCCCAAGGTGATGCTTGAGGATTTGGCTTTTCTCACTGAGGAGCTGAACCCAGTCCTAGGTAAAGCCTGTGCACTGAAAAGCTGTGAGAAATTAATCATTGTTTGTAGATTGGATATTAAGGAAAAAATTCTTCACTTGGAAGGGTGTAAAATATTGAAAGTGGCTTCCAGAGCAGGGATGGAGTCACCATCTCTGGAAGTGTTCAAAAATGTGTGGATGTGCTGCTTGGGGACATGGTTTGGTGGCTTTCTATGAAGGCTTACCCACTTTTAATGATTCCATGATTCTATGGGACAGGGCTGCTTTAGGTATGGATCCTGACCCTTTTTCCATATTATTTGGGATCTGACAAGAAGCAGAAATCATTTGATCACAATATTGCATCAAGCTTGCAGGAAGAAAGGGAAATATTCTATATTTCCTTCCATCTGTCCAGCCCTTCTTTTTACAGAATAATCCTGAAGTGTTCCCCAAGCAAAATTCACTGTTCAGTTGCACTGTGTTTGAAGCTGGAAAGGAATGAGACAGAGGAAAGTGTATTGGAACCAATCCTAGGCCAGCCTAGAGGCAAAACAACTTAGGATTTGGGCACCATGGTGTGAAAGAGCCTTCCCTGGGAGCACCTCATCCCGACCTGGGCACTGGAAGGAAGATCCCAGGGTGAGTGGTGAGGTCTGCAGCTGGCACAGCTGGAGCTGGGAAAGGGCTTGGAGCAACTGAAAAAAATGTCAGGAGAAGAAAACTTCCAGGAAGAATTCCTTCTCAGTCTCCCACCTAGCCCTGCCCTCTGGCAGTGGAAGCCATTCCCTGTGTCCTGTCCCACCATCCCCTTCCCAAAGTCCCTCTCCAGCTCTCCTGGAGCCTCTTTAGGATCCAGAAAGGGCTCTCAGGTCTCCCTGGAGCCTTCTCTTCCTCAGGATTAATAACCCAAATATTCTCAGCCTATTTTCAGCCCCCTGATCACCTTCACAGCCTCTTCTGGCCTCGGTCCAGCAGCTCCTTGTCCTGATCTTGGTGTTCCAGGGCTGAGCACAGGCGGCCTCTCTCCCCTTGGTCAGTATCCACAGTGCCAGTGATGGCTGTGTGAAGGGTGGTGATAGGCGCTGAATTAGCAGAAAGGGTTAAAAACCCTTGGCTAGCCCAGCTAGGGTGGACTGAAACACCTTGGAGAGCCCTGGAACCACCAGGAGATGCTGGGCTCTTCAGCTGGGGAGGGAGGTGGAGACAACAGCCCAGCACTGGTCTGGAGAAGAAGCTCAAAAGGTCAGAAAGATCATTCCTCCTTCCCTCTAAAACACACCCCAGACCGAGTCCAATGTCCAGAGCTTTTCTCTCACAGTTCCTGTGATGTTCAGGCAGGGCTTGGTGTCACTTCACCTGTCCACGAGATCTTCTGTCGTTGACTGCTGCTCACAGGGATTGAAAACCCCTTCCAGAGCCACAGCAGGGTCTGAAAAGACAAACACCAATTCAATCTGTTGCTGGAATGGGCCAGATGGAAATCTGAGCAGCAGACAGCAGTCATTTAAATAATGACCAAGGTCATTACGTTTGGAAAAAGTCACAGAGCTAATGCAAAGTGCTCCGGGCAGATTGCACATCCCAAGAGTTTGACTTGATGGAATCTCTCAGTGCAACAACTGTTTGTGCCCACGGGATCTCTTCTGCTGGCACATTTTATGGATGGTGGTATAAAATGGGCCCCTGACATTATTTACACAGGCTGGAGCCCCTAGCAAACTACAAATGGGAAAAACATCATGGATATATTTGCTAAATTTTTTTGCCAGGAAGAAAATAGGGGAAAATTGGAATTTCTATGGAAATTCCGTAGATATTTTGGTAGAGGAGCTTCCATGATCTTTTGCTAGAGGAGCTGTGACGTAAAATAGATCTTGAAGGGATTTGGGGGAATATTAAACTTTTGGTTGCTCCAAGCCCTGTCCAGCTTGGCCTTGGACACTTTCTAGGGATGGGGCAGCTTCTCTGGGCAACCCTCCCACCCTCACAGGGAACAATTCCCTCCCAATATCCCATCTAAACCTAATCTCTGTCACTGTGGGGTATTCCCTCTCCAGCTCTCTGGAGAAAAAGGGGACAATAGAAAAGGCGTCCTTAACCTTGGCTCCTGAAGGATTTAAAAGGAAACATTGTCAGAAAAGGCTGGCAAAGAGCAGGATGGGCTGGGGGAGGAAGGACAAACGGAAGGGGCTGGTCCAGAGCCCGGAGGGGTTGAGTGAGGGGTGGGAGCCCTTGATGAGCTCCTTGAGCTCAGGTGCTCCAGGATCGAGCTGTGGAGTGTTGTTCCTGAGGGACAGGAGCCTCTGTGCTGCTCCTGAAGGACAAAATGCACATTCCAAGGAAAGCCACGGTGGGAGCTGTGCCCAGGAATCCAGGTAGGCTGAGCTGGGGGTCACTGGTGGGGCTCAGCCCCCTCCTGGTTAGGGGTTCCTGAGGAATCTGAAGCCCCAGCAGGATCAGTGCAAAAGAATTATGAATAAATTAAGGTGGGAGAAGTGGGAGCACCGGTGAGAGTCAGTCCCCTCCTGCATTGGGGATTGCTGAGGAATCTGATGCTGAACTCAACAGGATTAGGACAACAAATGATAAATAAATGCTGAATGTAGAAGTGCGACCACCCATGAGGGTCAGTTCCCTCCTGTTTTGGGGATTGTTGAGGAATCTGATGGCGTTTAGCTCAGGATTAGTACAAAAACATGATAATTGCTGAGGGTGGGAGCAGTGGGAGCACTGGTGAGGGTCAGTCCCCTCTTGTTTTTGGGTTTGCTGAGGAATGCGATGGTGTTAAACTCACGATTAGTACAAGAACACGGTAAATGCTGAGGGTGGGAGCACCGGTGGGGATCAGTCCTCTCCTGTTTTGTTGTTTGCTGAGGAATCTGATGGTGTTAAGCTCAGGATTAGTACAAAAATACGGTAAATGCTGAGGGTGGGAGCAGCGCCGTTGGCACGTTCCCATTGCAGCCCCTGCCTCTCCAGGGGTCTCGCCTGCAGAGTGGTGAATAAAAAGAACATTTGTTCGTGTAAGAAGGACAAACGAGGGGAAAGCTCTCCGAGAGGCCTGAGTAGGAAGATGTTCGAGGCATCCTCTGGCTGGCTGGGCTCCCTCCCACGCGTGTCGGGCAAGGGGTGCCCAAAAAACCACCAAAACCCCCCCAAACAGGAGGGGCTGGCACTGCTGGTCCCAATCAGGAAACTTAACCCTGCTTTTCGGAACCCCGAACCATGGAATAAATCAGTGCAGTGTGAGAACGAGCCAGGGCTCGTTATTCACGGGGATTGTTCCTGAAGGATATGCTGATTTCAGTGAGCTGCTCGCTAAACGAGCTGGGAAGAACGAGCTCGTGTTAATATGGAGCTGCCCAAGAGAGGTGATCAGCGGGAGGATAAAGCTATCATTAGTGTTCTGCTTAATAATTTAAACTACATCATGCATCAGGGTGTGAAGAGGTACATGCTGGACTTGGGCTGAGGTTTCGCCTTTTGCTAGAAACTCACAAAAATATTGATGTTTTACCTTTCTCCCGATGTTTGGTTGTTTGTTAGTGTATGTGGTTGGGTTTGTGGAGGTTTTCTTGGGTGGTTTTTTGCGTTCGGCTGAAAAGAATGCCTGGAAGGCGGGTTGGGAAAGTGAATTCCTCAGGGAAAAAGCCTAGATGTCCTTGGATTTCCTGAGTTCTTGGAGAAATCTAAATCTGCAGTCTGACATGGTTGTGTGTCCATGTGTGAGGTGGCAGCTGTAGCTGCGGAGGGCGGCTTTTACTTTTGTGGTTTTTTTTGCATCTCCTCCCTGTCAACTTCTGCGTATTTTCTATCATTTTACCAAAGGGGTGGAAATTATGAAATATCCCAAATTGGAAGAGACCTTTCAGAATTTCTCCTGTCCTTTGAAAAATGCTTTGAACTCCTCTTTCCTCTGTTACTTGACTCTTTTAAAATGCAATTTTCCAGACCTTTGGGCGTCGCCCCCCAGACTGCTGGACGCTCAGAAAATGACCCGCTTAGACTTTATTTTTCAGCAATTCCATGGGGATTTCCAGCTTTTCAAAGGTGTTGGGATCTCTGCTGTTGAGAGCGGTTTAAGCCGCGCTTTACCAGCTCATTGACTGGGGCTCAGGTGCTAAATGCGCCTGACCCATCACCTTGGCTTTTTGCACAGAAAAGCAGCGAAGAAATCCCTGCACTTGGAGCGGGTTTAGCAGCCTAAGGCGGATGTGCAGAGTATTTCTGATGTCCCCCAAATCCTCTTAAGTTCCGCAGAGATGTCCTTTGCAATGCTGATTCCAACAACAGCAAAGCACGGGAAAGAGGATGAAAGCGCACCTTGGAATAAAAGTGTGTATTTGTATTTTAGAGGCTGGGAGGGTCTGGAGGTTACCTTTAATCTTAACCACCGCTGCTAAAACATTGTCACAGCGGCTGAATTTGGTGTTTATTTTTTTTTCTTCTGTGTGGAGGCAGACTAATGAATAAGCTGACGACTTCTCCACTGACAACTGGCTGCTGGCTCCATAAATCTGCTGTGCTTCTACAGCTCCTTTCCTGGGTTTAGGATTTTTTTTTTCCTGTTCTCCTGCAAGGGACAGCCTGTGAATTTGAGTACAATGTTGGAAGAGAAGCTGGAGGTGATCTCGCTGATTTATGGCTGTCTGAGCACACGCGAGTGTTGGTATTTCTCTCCTGAGCTGTCGAGATTTGTCCTTTATGCTGCTTGAGGCACAAGTCTCCCATTTATTCATGAAACCTTTGCGAGCAGCTCGGTAGATCTGCATGACAAAGCAGCCAGGTGGGTTTTAGAGGAAAGGTTTTTAGAGGTTTCTAGGGTCCTTGCGTGCTGAAATCATTTGGTGTGTTGTACTGAGGGGGTTTCAGGAAGGTTGTGGCTGGGAGGTGGTGGTAAAGCTCATCGCGTTCCCATCGGAATTATTTACTCAATTTTAACCCTGTTTTAACAATGGTAATTGTGAGGTTAATCATAAGTCAGAGGTGTCTTTAGGACGGTGAGGTTTTCCTTCTTGTATTTCTGTGCTTCTACAAGTGAGGAGGGAATTACAAAGCGCTCTTGAGAAACTCACTGAGTGCTTTACGGTGAAGCAATTGAAATATTCAATAGTCAACAGCTGAAATAATAGGAATATTTTTGTTTCTTCTGAACGGAAGAATGGTTTGGCTTTTCCATGTGTCAGCTGTGGAACTTTCTTTCTACTGAGGAGTATAACGATGGGATGCTTTGAGCTCCTGTTGTCTCAGGGTTATGTTTAGGACGTATCAACCAGCCATCAGTGTCTCATAGCAAGTCACCCATCAGTGGTCACCGAAATGAACTGGCTTATGACTGTCAAATAATTCAAATATAAGTATTATTTACTTAGGGATGATTGTAAAAATCGGCTGGAAGTTAAACCTGGCTTTTCCTTCAGTGCTGTGAGAGCTGAGAATGTCCCAGTGCAGCTGTTTGAGGATGGGTGTTGGGAGAAATGCAGTCCACTCTCCTTACAGTTTAATAAGTGATAATAAGGGATAGGTACACATAAAGCAAAAAGTACAGGCCTGGGTGCCTGGCAAAGCCAGCACACCTCTCCCTCAAAAAATAAAGCCCTAATATATTCTATTCAATTGTTTTACTGTTTTTTTTTGGTTTTTTTTTTTTTTTCTGATTTGAATTACAGCAAAGGCCTGGTTTGTGTTCCTGCTGTCCCCACCAGCCCTGTGACCCTTGCTCAGGCCGACATCCCTCAGCTCAAACAACATCCTGCTGATTCTCAGCATTGCAGTACCCAAAAAAACTCTTCCCTGCTGTCACAGGCTGTGCCAGCAGCAATAAAAAGCTTGTGATCCAGAGTTAGGAAGGAATATTTCAGCTTGTGAGCAGCCATGGAGTGTCTAAGTAGCATTTGGCATATTTACACCAACGGGCAATTTCCTTCATGGCTCAAGTGGGAGTGTCTTTGGCCAAGAGCTGCAGCCTGTGGGGAAAACACTTTTTCAGCCAGTCCATTATCCCATTGCTTCCTTTGGACAGGAGGAAAATGTGGTTTGTGTTTTTTCCCCTGCTATTCCGAGCCTATTATGAAAAATGTTTTTAAATTGATATTGAGGAGAAAGAAATGCACTTTGTGCAAAGGCTCAATTTCTGGATGATGAGGAGAGGTTTGAAAACAGGGAAAGAGCAAAAAGATGGGAGGGCTGGAGTTCCTCCTCCAGACTTCTGTGCTGCCTGTCATATCACCTCCAAAATGCTTCTGAAAATTGGATTGCAGGCTTTCTTCTTTATCCACAGCTCCACAAAGTGGAACAGGAATGGAAAGCCCTGAGCCCCTGCAGGGGGCTCAGCAGTGAGCGCTGACAGCAGAGTGTTCCTGATGCCTGGAAAGCTCTCCCAAGTTCAGCTGAGCTCCATCCTGGAGCACTGACTTGAAATAGAGTCAAGTTTGGGAAATGGGATGAAAGAGCACTTGAACAATAAGAAGTATCTGTCTCAGCACACTTTTTTTCGCTCCTTCAGAAATCACTTTAAGCGCAGTTTGCTTTTTTCCTCCCCTCCTCATTGCTCCAGTGAGTGAGTTTTGAGTGGTTTTACTCCTTAAAATGAAAACAGTGAGTGGTTGGGGGGCAGCTGTGGTTCACAGATGTTACACATGAATTTTTTGTGGGTTTTGGTGCTGCTGTGGCAACAGAAAACTCTGCAGAAGTGAGAGATAAAGGCTGAGAGGTAGACAGCTGTCTAAAGTGTTTTTTCTTCCCTGGTAACATAGGATAACTCCTAAACTCCCATATATTGAATTCTTGAGAGTTTTCTTACAGAAAGTTTGAATTTATGTCCATGCAATTTGCCACATTATCCTCCAAGAAGAAAATAAATGCTAATATCTTTGTGTGTGTGTGTGTTAAAGAATATTTAGACAGGTGGAAAACATCCCTGAGGACTATGTGTGTTTGTGGGTTTTTCTGTTTTCCCCTTGCTGTGAATTGCTGTCTTTACTGGAAGTGGAAAGTTTTAATCTGTTTATGAGAGAATTATTAATAACAGAAGTGAAAGGAAATGTTGGATTAACAGGACAACACAGTGATAAAGGGTTAGCAGACTTTATTCCAGTTGTTGTGGATTCCTTCAGCTCAGAGGAGCTGCCATGATGTTGTGCCTAAAAGCAGAAGAATTCTGCAATTTTAGAATGTTTAAACTCACCTTCAATGTACAGAAATACTGGAAATGTGGGGTTTTTTTTGGCTCTTTGATATCCAACAGTCAGTGCTGTATTTGTGACCTCCTGAAGTTTCCAATCAGAGTTGCAGAGGAAGTGCTTTTCTTTCAGAATGCTCTCTGAAGAGTGGGTGCCACAGCTGCATTCTGGGCTGCTGTTCTGCAGCTGGGGAGAGAATTTGGACCAGCAGCGTTCCCTGGGGGCCTGGAAGGCAGAGGGATCCTGGGGTGCAGTGGGGAGAGCATTCCCAGCGGGTCAGGGAGTGATCCTGCCCCTCTGCCCAGCCCTGGGGCACATCTGGAGTGATCCTGCCCCTCTGCCCAGCCCTGGGGCACATCTGGGGTGATCCTGCCCCTCTGCCCAGCCCTGGGGGCACATCTGGAATGCTGTGTCCAGCTCTGGGCTCCTCAGGACAGGAGGGACAGGAGCTCCTGGAGCAGCTGCAAATATGAGGAAGGGCTGGAGCATCTCCATGCTCAGGAGAGGATGAGGGAGCTGGGGCTGCTCTGCCTGGAGAGGAGCCCCAGCTGAGAGGGGCCTCAGCCCTGGGTGTCCCCAGGTGTCCCTGTCTGTGCTGGGGTGTCCCTGAGTGTCCCTGAGTGTCCCTGTGTGCAGGGAGGGCTGTGAGCAGGGCCCAGCAGGGGAACAGCAGGGTCAGATCCTGGGAATTCCCCCTGCTCAGGAGGCAGATTTTGCTGTGAGCAGTGGGACAGACCCCAGAGAGGCTCTGGAGTTTCCTCCCTGGGGATTTTCCAGCCCCATCCAGCCCCAGTGCTGTTCTCTGGGGTGACCCTGCTGGAGCACTGAGAACCTTTCCAGCCTTATCCACTCTGCGATCCTGTGGTTTTTGCCAAGTGCATAATTGCAGGCAAATCCCCTTGTCCAGGAGCCCTGGCAAAGCTGAGCTCTGGTTCAGGGGTTCCAGGGAGTGTTTCAGACTGGCTGGCCATCCCTGCCACCCACCATTCCTGTGCTGGGAATGTCTCAGTGTGTTCTGGAATGTAATAATAGATATAAAGCAGGATGGAGGTTTTAGGGTGGAGGCTGGTCCTTCTTCTTCACCTTCTTCTTCATAGGTTTAAGTAGTATTGTGTAATTGGATTAAAAAGTCTACATTGTGGAACACAGGTAGGTAGTTATTACGTTAAAAATAAAAATAGTTTAAGTGTAATTTCTTAATGGGACAGTTTATCCTCAAAAAGCCTCGTAGAAAGAGAAATATGGCTCCATTTTTAGTTTGTTAGAGTCAAGCACTGCAGAACTCACGACTTGTGAGACTGTAATAATAAATAAGAATTAACACACATCTAAGTCCCAAACAGGAAACACCATTTCACTAATTTAATTCTGATTTTAACAAAAAAGAAACAAAAAATCTATTATCAGTGCACACAAACCCACCCAGGAAATTTGCAACAGGAGTGTCCAGACAGCTTTGCTGCCTTACAGAGAAGATAACTCGTGGTGAAGATATCTTTACAAAGCCTTTGTTTCCTTCAGTATTTTCCCACCTGCTCTCTGGTGGGGCTCATCCTCATGGAGCACCACAAGTCTCCCAGACATGGCACTGTGACCTGGTGAAATGCTCAGACTAAGGAGCACCAGAGTCACCAAAACCAGCTGAAAATTCACATTTCCTCTCCATCATGATCCAGTAAGAAAAGCAGAAATCTGAGTATCAGCAGGATTTTTGTACCAGGCAGCTCCCACTCTGCCCAGGGACAGAGGGCAGGGGAGCAGGCAGATATCCAGGAGAAAATTCACCTTTTCCTCTTATTTATTTGTTTTGTTGTGACCGAAAGATAAAAATTCTGTAAGGGGGAATATATGGCAAAGTTAGAACTCCCTCTAGAGTCTGCACTCGTTTATCCAGCTCTGCAGAGAAGTTTCCCCTCAGTGCAGCTGCATTTCTGGAGTTCTCCAGCACTGCAGGAAGATTTCCCCAGCAACTCTGAGGTGTGAGAAGCCACAACCTGCAACCCACAAATCCTGCAATGAGGCAGACGATTTTTAGTTGTTTTTATATTTAAACAATTATTTTAAATATTTACAATCCTCTTTTCCCTGAAAACCGTTCTATATAGAAGATTAAATTGTTGGAAGCATAATTAATCTCCTTAAAATATTTGAACTTGTTTGATATCCCGTGTAGAGAAGAGGGGGAAATATTTCTGTGTTTTTCCCATATCAATTCTAACTTTTTTTTTACTTCACAGATGAAAATGTGTAATTTTTGAGTGGCCTACCTGAAAGCAGCGGGGACACTTTTCCAAGTGGTGATGTGACTATTATTTAAAAACTATCATTGCTATTATTTAAAAGGTTTTAAATCATCTTAAATCATAAAGAAATAGTCCTGTGAATCTCTAAATAATCAAAACTAATGATTTTTTAAAAATCTTTTTGCTTTTAGTATCTCCTTTCACTCCTTCCTAACATCTTCATTATAAAGGCAAGCTGCTTTTTGGCAGCCTCTGCTGACTTGGGAGACAAAGGTCATGAAGTTAAACCAGAAAAATGGTGGATTATTGGTGCAAAGCCAGGAATAGATTTTTTTTCCAAGCCTGGCCTTGCCCTTGTGAACTTGGTTTACACAAGAAAAGTTCATTGCTTGCTGGAAAAGTACCAGATAGACAAAGCAAATCCTGATGCCTAAAATTTTCCAGCTTACTGAAGTGCAGCTTAGTCCTGCATCCAGCAGAAATTCAAACTCTGGAAAGAATTTTTGACTTAAATTTCGCAGCTCGCTTTGCTCCATCGAACTTGGCTTTATTCACAGAAGTGCTGCAACTTTTTATGTTTGTGTGACTTTGTGAGAAGTTCCTTCGCTCTGACTTTTTTTTATAAAATAGGGTTGGGCAGGTGCAGATAATTTTTCTTGCTGTCTTTGACACCTTTATGACCAAACAGTGAACGTAGAGAAATGCAAAAATGTCAAGTTTCATATATCAGGGTGCAGAATCCAAACCTCTGATGGCAGAAAGCTTGGTTGGAAGTGAATTCTAAAAGGTCTGGAATGACAGAATCCCAGAGTGGGTCAGGGAGGAAGGGACACCAGGAGCTCCAGCAGGCCCAGCCCAGAGCACCACAATAAAAAGGGTGAAGGGTGTGAAATTATTGAGTATTTTTGAAAAAGAAACTTGGAATAAACATTAAATATCTGAATTTCTCATCAGGTGCTGCCCTGAGGCAGCCACTGGAGTTGTGTGGGGTGGCAGGAGAGAACAGGTACCTGGGGATGTTCCCATTCTGCATCTCTTGTGCTCTCTTCCCTTTTTCCTGCTGCTGCTTTGAGAGTCTTTCAGCTGCCCAGGTGAAGTGACAGAAGGGCTCGTGGCTGTGCAATTGCTTCTGTCCCTTCAGTAACTCAGCTTTTTCCAGCTCAGAATTCCAGTCCAGTGGCCTGAAGGAGTGGAGCACAGGTGACCTTGGCAGTGGGGTGGTTTTGGGGCACTGTGGGGTTTTTCATCCCCTAATAATCTCTAACACAGTGTGTTCTGTACAAAAAATGGACTCAAAGCAAAGCAGACAGTGACATCTGTAACCTCTTCAGGCGTAACTTCCTCCATCTAATCAAATCTGATCTGTCAGAAGTGTTACTCATATTTTAATTTCTGTATTTCTTTATCAGAGAGCAGTTCCTCTCAGTCCAGCCTGGGGAATCCAGCCATTATTTCCTTTTGTTAATTCATAATATCATAGATAAAGTCACTCCTTTAATTGGCTTCATCTCAGGGGCTCACAAAGCTCTTTTCCTCTTGGTGTGGCACATTTTGGGTATTATTTACTACACTGAGTATCCCAAACATGCTGCACATGGAATTAAATAACCGGTGGAAGTGGAGAGGGAAGGTTTGGGGTTGTTAAAAGCAAGGAAAGATTCCAGGAGAGGTGGAGGGAGAGAGGCTGCAGCTGTATTAAATCAGCACCAGCTGAGGAGAGAAGGCTGTCAACAGAGATTTGCAGTAGGCAAACAGAGGGAGTCAAGAGAAAACTGAATTATGGGCTTTTATCTTGGTGTTCTGCTACCAAAATTCATGCAAGCCCATAAAACACAACCTGAAGAAGGGAATGGATGCTCAGTGTTTTAAATAAACCCTCTCTGCCCTCATTTTATGTATGTGCAGCTTTGCTGGAATGAACTGATGGGTGAGAGAGGAGAAGAAAATCAGAATTACCTTCTGAATTAGGAGAGGTGGTGTGTTAGCCATTTTTGGTTTTATATTTGCGTTTGCTGCCTGACTTGTTTGTGTGGAATAAACTTCTGCTGGCCTCAATGGTTCAGGAATGTCAGGAGAGGACCACCTTCAGCTCAATCCCCTTGCAAAGATTTGGACATCTTGGATTGCTCCTTGCTGGTGCCTCCTTGGGAGAACAGGACACGTTTTTTGGGATCAAGTCTCTCCTTCTGGCTCAGTGTTTGTGTTCTGGTGGTTTCCTCCCAGCCTCCTGATGTGCATATTTTAGTGTCTCCCAGTTGAATCTTGGTTAAGTTCAGCTGGCCGGGGCTTTTTAAGCTTTTTGGGGGAGATTCTAGTTTAGGTTGGTTGGTCAGGGTTATTTTTGGCCTGGAATTCCGCACTATTTGGAATCAGAGCTGGGCAGAGTGAGGAGCATGAATCTGATCAATATTTTGGCCTCAAGTCACACCGGGGGGGTTCAGGTTGGGTATTAGGAAGAATTTCTTCAGTGAAGGAGTGGTTAAACACTGGGAGGGGCTGGTGGGAGTGGAAATGTTTAAACCATTCCTGGAAGTGTTCAAACAATGTGCAAATTTGGCTTTTTGGGATATGATTTAGGGGGTTGGGGGGGTATTCAGTTGAATGTTGGGCTTGGTGATCCTGAAGGTCCCTGGAGAACCCTTGAGGATTCCATGATTCCTGGTCTTGAAGAACCCTGGAGGATTCCATGATTTGCTGCCACAATCGGCCACAGTTACATTAAATTGTGTTCTGTGTGCTCTTAGCATTGAGTTTTACTCGTTTTCTGGTATTTTTGTACTAGAAGTAGAGTTGCAGACTCTTTTCCAGCAATCCCTTTTCTGGCTCTATTTATAATTCCAGGCTTTTCTCAGGAATCACTTCAGAAGCCCCATTGTTGTCTTTTGTCTTCTGAGCTTAATGAAAACTTTCTTTTCTGAGGGCAAGGAAAGGAGCTCAGCTCCTGAATCTGTGGGTGAGAAGTGCAGCTCCAGAGGTGCCTCCCCACTGCTGCTGTGTTGGTAAATAACCCTAATCAAGATTGATGCTCAGGAACCTCTTGTAAAGCTGCTGCTTTGTAAACATTTTGATCAAAGCGCGCTCTGAAGAGCGCTTTCAGAGTTGTTTTTTGAAGCCCTGTGTGATCATAGTGTTTTATCACCATGCTTTACAGATGACAAATCACCTCAGCTGCTCACAACCGACAGAAATCTGATGCCCTTTTTATTTTATTTTTTTTTTTTTACAGAAAAGTTGGAATGTTGTGGTAAGATTTCTGTTTTTTTTTATTTTAATCACTCATCTGGGAAAGTGCTGTAAAAAATCCTCATTTGAAGGGAAGCACAAATGTTTTTCTGCTGATAGAATAAATGTACATTGATAAAAATCTTTATAGACTGGGAATATTCCCAGGGGCATCCAAATCCTTCTGGTCACAACTGACCTGAGCTGTTTGATCAAGAAACTCAGCCAAAGCTGCCTCAAACTTGTTTCTCACCTGGACATGGCAGAAGTGATGCAATTAATGATTGTTTGGTTGTCTTCCCCATCTGTTTCCAGATAATATCTGGATAGGAGGAAGAGGGATTTAGAATAAATGATTTGCTCAGCTGCAGTGCTTTTAGGGTTGCCTGTTTCCACGTGCTGAGTGGATTTTGAGTGAATTTCACAGGATCACTGAGGTTGGAAAAGACCTCCAAGACCATCAAGTCCAATATTTGATCAACACCAGTTCCACCAGACCAGAGTCCAGGCATTCCTTGGACAACTCCGGGGATGGGGACTCCAAAACTCCCTTCCAATGCTTGACCACACTTTCTGGGAAGAAATCAATCCAGATTTTTTTTTTTTTTACAGGAAAGTTGTTTGTTGTAGTGACATTTCTAAACACCAGAGCTTTACTTTTTGAGATCCTTAAAATGATGAAAATAATGGAAGAAGTGAATTGCTATTGATGATTTCAGACAAGAATTGAAGTAAATTGGTATTAAAGATATTTTTTTCTTAATGATAGAATTAGAAGATCGGTGTTCCTTACAGGACTCGGGAATCTCTGCCAAGGGAGAAAGTAGCATTAAGGAAAACCAAAAAAAAGCAGGACTTGCCCCATTTTTTATGAATGATGAAGTCTAAAACAATTATTTTTCTCATTACACATGTGATTAATCATCGTAATTTCAGGATATTGACCTGCCTGAAGAAAAGCAGAGGTCAGAGGTACCTGCATCTCCTTTGGAAATACCCAGCAACATTCTCCCCATCCCTCTGCACTCCCAAGTTAGCAAATGGAACAAGGAAACTCTTTTAAATGTGAATAAATAATCAGGGAAAGATTAATGCACTAATTGGAATATAAAATGCAGACCATGTTTCCCTGCAAAGGTGGCTCAGCGGGAGATACAGCTGTGAAAAATCAAAACCAGGGTATTTCATGTCTTGCTTGCTTTGATCTAATTTTGAAAAGCTCAATGAGTTGGGATTTTTGGAATATTTTCTTTCTATTCAGACTTAGCCTAATTATTTTTTTCTCCTTTTTCAAGCCCTCCAATGGGGTATTATTTTGGTGTTGTGGTTCCTGCATCCATGAATTAACAGGAAGGTGAATATACAGGTTTTTATGATGATTCTTTCTTTGCTTCATAGAACACAAATCAGCTTTCTGGTTTATGTTACCAGGCACTTGTATTTTATTCTAATATACAAAAATCCATCAACTCCTTTCTTCTCATCACCCCAGTCCTCAAACCCTTCTAGAAGTTGGAAGAATTTTTCTCTGCAACTTTTTAAAGAATTTGTGGCATCTAAAGAGACATCCCCAAGTGTTTTGCAGAGGACAACTGGAAATTTATTCCCACTTTCCTCCCCTTCTCACCAAAAGCATTTCAGTGAATTCAGAGGGACTTTGCAATAAACTGAAAATTAACTAAAAATTAAGTCCCCTCTCCTGTTGTCCTTGTTCTGATTGAACTGGGCTGAGGTTGCTTTATCTTTCAAAATTAAATTATTTTAATGTACTTTTATGTAACTATTGGAGGTTTTTGAGCAAATTTTGGAGTTTCTCCTTAGCTTATGTGATTGAGAGCTGGAGGAAAGAACAAACTTCCTAGAATTCCAGTTCTAGGAATGATGGAAATCCAAGTTCTGCTGGAGGATTGGTAATACCAAAGGAGCTTCATTAACATGGTCACTAATTAACCCCTGCAGATCTTTATTTGCTGTTGGGCAGGTGGGATGTGAAAGCTGCAACACAGCTTTATTAAACCAGGAATGCCCAAAGCTCAGCCAAACAAACCACTTTATTTTGGGGTGAGTTTGTCAGGAGAGGCAACACCGGTGCTCACACTTGTTAGGCTGAGTCACTCTTGTAATTCAGTTTTTTATTGGTACCCAAGCAGGAATTAAATGCTGATTTTCCAATCATTTGAAGAGAAATGAACACAATATTAATTTTTGTATTATGTCTCTTTCATGAATATTGAATGTGAAAACCTGAGTTTATTGGCTGTATTGAGACCAAAGGCTTTGGAGTGAATTAAAGCAGAAATGAGAATTACTTCCTAGAAAATGTGAGCATCATAAATCCAGTTTTCCTTTTATTTTATGTGCTTAAATCAGGTCAGGTTCACCTAGATTGGTTCAGGCAAATGTAATTGTTCTTTCTGTGCTTTCCTAATTATAGAAAAAGGAGCTCCTGTTAAGGGCTAGCTCTGAACTCCTCAGCTCTTGTGTTTTTCACATTTAATTCTCTTTTCTTTGCTTCAAACACTCTTCTGCTGTGCTGTCACCACAGCTATTGAGAGCACTGTTAAATACTGAGACTTTGGGATCCCTGCTTTCCATGTTCTCTTCTAGGATCCAAAATAAATAAAATCCTGAGGAATTTAGAAATGTTTTTTTCCTGGGTGCTGTGTGTTTGGGAATGCTGTGATCCTGGGTTTGTTTTTTAAAGCTGATGATGCTGCAGCTCCTTGGGGGAGAGGAAAACTGGTGAATAATTGCTCATCCAGTGGGAGTCACAGAAATACCTTGGCATCTACCAGTAAAAATACTGTGACTCTTGACAGAGCCATAGAATCATCGAGGCACAGGCCATTAAATTGAATTTTTCCTCAACAGTGCCTCATAAATGACCATTTTTGATGTGTGGGCTGGAGTGGCTCTGTTTCAGAAGCTCTACCAGTAAAATGTCATGGTAATATCAGTATCTACCAGTAAAAATATCTTGACTTAGAACCATAGAATCACTGAGGCACAGGTCATTAAATCAATTTTTTCCACAGTGCTGCCTCATAAATGACCCTTCATGAGTGGGGTAGGAGGGGCTCTGAGTGAGGACATCACCCCCAAACTTCTGAACTTTTAAATTTCTTTAGGCCTTTCTTGTTTCCTCAGGAGCAGAAAATAAACTTGGAGGCTGCTAAACTATTGAGGATGCTGTATTATCAAGTTCCACTTTTCCAGGAGGAAAATTAATTTAAAATAAATAGATAATAAAAACCAGTGGCTGTACCACAGCCTGTGAGGTGCAATTATTGTCAGTTGCATAAATAATAAACAAAACATAAGAATGGTAAGTAAAACCAATTCCAAAATAATCTTTAAATTACTTTTTAGAGCAGTGTGAGGCTTAAAGGGTGTGTTGAATACAAGGCAGACAAGCGTTACTTTTGCAGATTCATTCTTCTTTGTTAAGATAACAATTAACATGTCTGTAATGGGCCTGGAACAAGTTCACCACTCAGAAGAACAAAGCAAATTAGAAAAGTGTGTGAGCTTGTTTGATACTGCCTCAAGCAGCAGGGAGTGATCCACAATTCCTAGTGAACTGATATTGAATTAAATTAAAAAAAAAAGAGGAAAATCTGTGTGAAGCAGCCAAGGCTGACTCCTGTTTCCAAGGAAAAGGCGAGAACAGAACGGAAAGGATCACATTTGGTTTTAAAATATTTGGTTTCTTTTGTTCAGGGTTCAAATGGGCTGTTTAAATCTGTAGTCCAGTTTTAAATGTCTTTTAAAAATCTCAAATATCACTGAGAAGGCGGAATTTAATAATAATAATATTAATAATAATAACAGTAATAATAAATGTGGAATTTATTTCAGAAGCAGGAATGGATAGGTCTGTACTGGGAGGCTGAGCTGTTCCTCTCCCATCCCTGGGTAAATGGAATTAAGTCTAAAGAAACAAGGGAATCAGGATCAGTGTTTGCTATTTGTGGTGTTACCCCCTGCAAATACAGCAGTGCTGCTGGAAGAGTTCTTTAAAAACCACTATTAAATGTCTTTAAGAGAAGCAGAGTGGGATTGGTAAAATGAACTGGGAATAAACTGCGGAAATTTGGTGAAATAATAAAAAACTTCTGGTCATTTAACTGAAACATCAGCATTTCCTGGGAAGCAGGAGGGTGGTACCATGAAAAACTAGGACTAAGGGATGCTCATTTGGGAATTTTCTGATTAAGTTTCTTAATTTGGTAAATGGTTGGTCACTTTGATTTTCATGTCTTTGAAAATTCCAATAATTCAGACATTAGTATAAACAATAATAATATGATAGTGTAAAAAATAAGATTTTAAAAAATCCTATGATCTGGTGGGGGGAAGTATTCCAAGCAGGGTTTGATTTTCTGTATTTGCCTTCTGGTTGCTGTTAACTTAAAGTCTTAACTTCTTAGAGCTTGGGATGGGGGGACTTAATTCAGTCTCTAGAAAGGCATTACTGATCCGAACTTGGACCAAATGTGACTTTTCAGATTAGCCATGTTAGGAAGCTGCAAGGCAAAATTCTGGATGTTAAGAAGCTTTCTGGGCTGAGAAATGTTTGGATTCCCATTTTTGGGCAGAACTCTGAGGAGCTGTTTTTGTGTGTCAGTAATTTCCATGGAAGGGTGTCTGTTTGAAAAGCCAGGTGGCAGGAGCCTTCCTTGAAATGGAAAATGGAAACCCCCTCCTCTGAATTATAATTTTGAAATTAAGGGGCTCTCAGGCAAAGATGGGGGAATAGGAATAACAGTTCTTTACTAGGAAAATTTAAATATAAATGCAATAGTACAAAAAAAGAAAACAAACCCCTGCCAGAGCCAGTTCAGGAGCTGGGCCCTGTGGTCAGGGGGGTGGCACAGTCCCATCCCATGGGGGCTCAGCCCTCCTGCAGTGCCAGCTGTGCTTCACATGTTTTACAACCCAGGACAAAGGGGCTCTGCAGGGACTGCTCCCAGTGCTCTTACTGGGGAACCTTGGTCCAGCAGCTCCATGACTGGAAGTTTCTGGTGGGAGATTCAAGGTTCAAATTTAATAAATGTTTTCTCTTTGAGCATTCAGGGTGAACCCTTTGGCTGGAGCAAAGCAGACGAATTCTGATGTGCTCCTAATCTATTTAAACTGGTAGACCACGTATGGCCTCCATAGAATTCCTTTTTGTAAATACATTTGTGCTCCAGTCGAGCATTGCAATTTGCTGACAGCTTTGCTTTCTGCATATTGACTTCAATTATTTTTGTGCCAAATCGCGCTGAAACTCCTCAATAGACACATTTCTTCATCTCACCCTACATCTGTTTCTTATCTTTTATGTCAGGCTCCCAGACTGCAGATATTGAACTATAGATTGGGTTCTGTGTTACAGCACTGAACCTCCTTTTAAAATATCATCTCTTCAGAATGGAGGATGCTGTAAATGAACCGAGGAATGTTTGAAATAAAAACAAACAGACAAACAAAACCCACCCACACTTGATGTATAAACTCAGTTTTCCTGTCTGCGGTTTTTGTACATCTAACACAATATTTAATGGTAATCCCATACCCCCAACCTCCTAAACACCATATGGGAAATCAAATTAAATACTCATTTTTAAAAATGCTTCTCAGTCAAATGCTCTTCTAAAGAAAGTTTATTGCAGTCAAACAAGCAAATCCTGATTTGTGCAGTTTGCCACAGTGTTGCCTGCATTCCCAGCTCTTTGGTATTGAAGTATTAATGCTAAATCCCCTTGATGTAATATAATATAGAATCCATCTTTGGAGCATATTGGAGCTGAACAAAGAAATTATTTGCTCTAATTCACTTTATGGAGCTGTCTTAGCAGCGTCTTGTGTTACACAAATTGCAGGAGCTGAGGAGTCTGAGCTCGGAGTTAAAATGCCCAAATTGATTTTTCAAGTCTTTAATAATTTCTCACTGTTCTACATCTCAGTAATGAATGGAAGTGACATGAAGAAATCTGGTTTTGTGCTGGGAGTGGGAGCAGGGATGTGCACACGGCAGGATGGTGGCAGACAAGCACTAGCTGGTTTTATATGGCATAGTGAGGTTAAAATGTCATTCTGAAGTTGTTCTTCTAATGCAGGCCGGCTGGGGAAATGCTGCCTGGATCTCCTGGAGCCCTCTGGGAGTTTCAGCACCAGGAGGATTTGGAGAGGGCTGGGGAGTGGAATAGAGGCGAGATATTTAGGAGGAATTTTGGGTATTTTTTTGCCTGTTAATACCTACTTGACTCTCCATGGCTGCCATGTCATCACCCTTATTTCCTGGGTTTCAGTTCTAAATTTACCTTCAGTAAAGCATTAAATCCTGCAGGGAATGTGAGAGGAAGAGCTCCTTCAACAGGTTTGGCCGAATTTTGCCCTTCTCCAAGTCCCTCTGCTCTGCCAGGTGTTTGGAGCCATTACCTGAGTGTGCTCCTGTGTCCCCAGGTTGGCAGAAAACAACCCTGACCTCCCTTCTGGAATTGTGCATCCAGAATGGGCTTTTTTCCCCTGGGATGGGAGCCTGGGAAGAGAGAAAACTTCTGAGAAGCTTTAGTTAAGAGTACTAAAATAACAATATTCAGTGTACATTTTTTAATACAGCTGGGAAAATCATAGCACACAGAAGAACTTGGAGCTGTTATTGGTCAGTGCCTTGATTAATCCAGCATTTCATTCCCTAAACTCACTGATGTTTTATGTCCACAGTACAGTTTGAAGAATCCAGGTCTCATTTTCCACAGGAGCTAGTGAAAACTCCATGGAACGGGGAAGACAATGTAATATGAAGAAAAAAATTGCTGTGAAAAATTTGTCTAAATTAAGGCTGTAATTGATCTCCTCAGATGTCGTGTCTTGAGAAGCTGGCCAAATTTTCTTGTGCCTTTATTGCTAAATGACTGATTACCAGATAGATGGAACGTAGCAAGCACCATATGTTAGGTTTACCTAAAAGCTCATCAGTTCCCTGTCTGTTGGGTCTCTCAAACATGATCTGTGAGCAGATTCCTTCCAGGAAAACAAAGCCCAGCCACAAAGTCATCAGGTTTTCAGATGCTTTTTCAACCCAATTCGTTCCTTGGCTGTAAACACGAGGCAGATGCAGTCCTGAGTCCTGATTAATTGTTTGTCAGAATCCCTCTAGTTGAGCATGGAGGGATCCTGGGCATCTTGGGATGAGAGTGAACTGCTCCCAACAGTCCAGACCGAGCCTGAGAGTGTAAAAATGCTCAAGGGAGGGCATAACTTGATCAGCTGTTCCCTGATGGTCAGCAGTGAACCTCTCAGGGGGTCAGGCCAAGCACTTCCCAGAATAATTCCATATATGAAATTGAGTGTTTATTTTAAGCTGGCTGGTCAAGGGCTAGGAGAGGAGAGCATGGTTATTGTGCTGCTTGTGCTGGAACATGGCAAGGACTGAATTCCCATTCCAGGAATGTCTCTGCAGCCTTCTGGGGCAAATAACTCCGGAGGCAGCTAACTTGGAGTGTATACAGTGGCTCGAGGCTGTGTGTCAGGTCACTGATAGAGGGCTATCATTCACTCTCTGAGGCTGTTTGGACCAGCAGTCCCCCCTGTTTGATATCCTTATTCCCAAGGGAATGGCTGTAATTCCTGTCTGGAGCAGTTACCTCTCCCTCCTCATGGTGTTTGATGGGTTCTGCTGCAAATAAAATGGGATTTTACAACCTAACCCCATATTTGGGCAGCTAGGGTGTTACAGACTGCCCACCATGCCCTGCTCATTCCAGCAGCTCTGGGAGAGATTTGTATCCCAGAGAAACAGGCAATCAGCCAAAGAAGCAAATGATGTCTTCTGTGATTTTATAACCCTCCAGTGCAAAGTGTTAACACCTCTCAGAGGAGACAGTGTGAGAATTTCCTGTGTGCCAGGTGGAAATCAGATGAGATCTGAATTTCTGGAGTATTGCAGGATATGATGCTACAACAGAAATAAATGTAAAGAGAAGTTTCCACCTCTAGCCTTACTTTCAGAGTCCTGTTTTATTTTCATTAAATGCAAGAGGGAAAAGAATGTTGCTGCTTTTTTCCTCATTTCAGTCAATAACTGGGGCAAAGTATCCCCCAGCTCCTTTCTCAGTCTCTCTCTGAGCCAAAGATTAGGACACTGCCCCAAACTTCATTAAGATCCAGTTTGCTCTTAAAAACTCCAGCAAGGATTTCCATGCTCAGTGAGGGCACCTCAGTTGTACAGATCTGATGAAATTTACAGACTTCATCCCCTCAGTGATTTCTGTAGCCGTTCTTCTGACCAGAGGATATGGAAGAGGGGGTAAAATCCCAGATATTCCACTTGCTGTCTGTTTAACAAGTGGCCCTTGCTTATGGCGAAGTGAGATTCCTGAAAGGTTTTAAATGTCCTGCAGGGAAGGCTGGCTCTGTCTGTGGTTCACTGAAACTTTTGCAGCTCTCACTCCCAGCTACTCTTCCCACTGTTCCCGAGGTGAATGAGGTGAAATATCTATTCCTCTGCACCCTTTGAAGCTTTTTTTAGTGACAACCTTGGATTCCTTCTGAATGAATAACTCACTGCCAGGTCAAGCAGAGTGTGGGGTTTTCTGCGTGTGTGCACAGATAAATCCCAGCCTTGGATCCCTGCTTTCAAATCAGCTCTTCAGGAGTTTGCTGCAGTCCTTGCCGAGCTCAGTGGGAATTCTGCCTGGGGGAAAAACTGAGAACCTTCGCTTTGCCTTTGATTTCATTCAAGCTGGTTTTTGAAAAACACCCAGCTGATGCCCCGAAACACTGAATGTCTGGGAGTGCTGAGGGCTGTTTCTCCTGTGTGTGATTAGCACAGAACAGCTGGGGAAGATCTGAACAGGAGAGAGTTTGAGCCCTTGATCCCTCTCGCTGGAATTAGTGCTGGATTTTTAGAGCACGTGCAGAACAACTGATCATTACTTGCTGCTCTCCGTGGCGTGGAGGGGAGCTCTCTGGACTGTAAAGTTTGGAAATGAGGAGTTCAACCTTACAGGTTTCTGTGTTTGTGAGGAGAGGGGAAGGAATGGCTTTATGGAATTTGGAGATGGCATCACCATCAGCAGATTCTCTGTTTGGTTATACCAGAGTGAGCTTGGGATGCCTGGGAGAGCCTTTCCCCCCAGTTTGCAGCACTGAATGAACCTCAGTCAAGATTCCTTGTGTGAATATTCAGGAAGAAGCTGAATGGACTTGTCCAGAGCTTGTTCTAAAATCAGTGACTTTGCGTCAGCAGCATCACTGTCACTCTTTCTGGCCCTTTGTATTTGACTCTGGATATTAGCTGTGGGAGGTGGGTCTCTGTAGGCTCCAGTGCAGGAGAAAGGGGGCTGAAAGGACAGCTCAGCTCAGGTGTTTTAATTCAGATGTTCTAGAAAACCCTCTGAGAGTTCCTTTTTTTTTTGGCAGTGCTTGCATAAGGAGTGGGAGTGAGGTGATGAGTCCTCCTCGGGGTATTAGTCAGAACACAGACATTGCCTTGAAACATCTCCAGTTGGTACAGCTGTACTTTCAACTTGAAAAAGGAATCATTTGGCTGTGGTGGGACTTGGAGGTCTGGAGATCCTCAGTGGCTTTTCTGAATTTTTCTTATGTTCAGCATTTCACAGTTCTACGTTACGAATTTCTCCTAATTTTTCACTATTGGAAAACCTGATCAGTGGGGATTTGTTTTTATCTCTCCCAAAATGACAAATACAAACTTAATTGAAAGGGAAATGATTTTCCAGATTTATAGATTTCTAAGGCTGAGAGCCTGCATGAGTAACTTTAATTAAATTCATTTTCCTGCAGAGCTGCTCCTTGTTTCAGTTCTTCAAATCCCTACACATGTTGCTCCTCCCAGCTTTTCAATTTGCTCATGAGACATTATTTAAATGCTTGTCAGCTGCCTGAGAGAACCTGGAAGAACAGGATAATTTGAAATGTTTCAAAAGAGAGGGGAGAAAAATATTGTGGCCTTTCCTAATTTTGTTCTACTTCATATGGACAAGTGTAAGTCAACACCCAAGTGTTGGGTGATAAATCTAAACCAAGAGCAGTCCTGATATTTTTCCTCAATTATTTTCTCTATGGCCTTTGTGTGTGTAACCAGGAGATGACATGGTAGTAATGAGCCTTTGTTTGCTGTTAATTAGGTAATGAAGAGCCTTCAGAGGATTAATCAGATAGATAAGGTTAATGGGGAGTGGCATGGCCAGAACCTGTGGAGAGGAGATGTTGGGCTGCTGGGAAAGTTCAGCTGGAGAGAGAAAGGTGAGTGCAGAGTTGAGTTTTTTTTACAGAGCACTTTCATAAAGCGGAGAAAAAGCTGGATCAGAAATTGTGTGGATTGATGGTGTCCCGAGGAGCTGTGGCAGGAGTTGTGTCGCTGTGATGTGCAACAGGAAACACTCAGGCACAGGGAAGGGATTGTCTCATCAAAGGGAACAGGATGATGCTTTTGGAGATTAAAGAAGGGCTTGTGGTCTCTGAGCTGTGGATATTAAGAGGCGGATGCATGAAGCCTGTGTGAAGAGAGAAGCAGTTTTGTTCTGGCACAAAAGGTGTGCCTGGGACTTTCATTTCAGTCAGCAGCGACTGCTTTTGGGTCTAAGGAAGAAACAAGAGTGAGGGACATTAAAGTTCTTAGTGTGTGTTCTTGATTCCTGTTGAGTTGTTCTTAGGAAACTTGTAATGGTAAAATGGTGAATTTGTGTGTAAAGGAAGAGTCTGTCTCAAGGAGATGGAGATCAGCCCCAAAGCCAGGAAAGGGAATTGATTTCCTGAGGCTGAGCCATGGCCAAGGTCAGCAGGTTTGATGGTGTTCCATCCATGGCAATGGCTGGGGGATGTGCTGATGCTCCTGTGCTTAAATGGGGTGGGGATTTTGAGCTTGAGGTTTTTCCTGCTGAGCCCTCACTTTAAAACATGAGGCTTGGTCCAGGTTTGGTGGGAATGTGCTGTGTGGGAGGGAGTGCGCACGTGGCTTGTCCCAAATGCCAGAGGAAAGGGTGATCCATGGAGTTTAAAAACTGGCTGTGAGTTCAAGTGTGCCAGAGTTATGGGGAGAATTACTTCCCTTTAAAAAAAGAAAAATCTTTGAAAGGAGGGAAATAATTTTTTTCCCTCCTCTGGTTCTATACCTCTAAAATATCTCCTCCATCTGGTATGAAAATTTGAGGAGAGATTAACAGTAAAACACTGTGTGGAGAAAACTTTAAAAATAAAGTTAGCTGAGTTGCAGATTAAGTCCCAGGGCAGTTATCAGGTGTGTGATACACACACTGTTTATCTAAGGAAGGACAAAGACACCAAGCTGTGCAGATAAGCTCTGAATTATCATAAACTCCATTTCACATCAGAAACTGGTCTTCTAATTCAAAAGGAAATATTCATAAGCCATCTTAGTTTCTAATTTGAATATAATGTGATGAAACCTGTTAATAGAAGACACTGGTGGGATTTCTCTTTTTTGCTGTCACAACAGGTGGCTGTGGAACACAGACTTAATAAGGTGGCCCTTCAAAAATGGAAACCTCATGAATTTTAAGAGGAAATAGAAATGCACCTCAAGGATAGAGAAAGAGGATCTTACCTTGCATGGGGAAAAGAAAAGAGTTCATTCCAAAGTCCAAGGAATTTTGTAAGGGAAGTTATGTTGGTTTCGATTCAAGTGTTAGTCTGGTATTGAGGAAAGCTGCAAAATCTGTGTGTTTTTACATTATGGGTGGTTGCATTTTGGTCAGGGATAGATATTTATGTAAGAACACGATCTGAACTCTGGTTTGCAGCTGGTGGGAAAATTCAGTGTTTATTGTTGGGATGGCAGAAAATTCAGTCCTAGGGAATGTAATGAAACTGTGCTTTTACTCCAAGAATTTGCCCTTTGCTTTTACCTATGCTTTATGATAGACCAAGTGAAGAGTGAACAAATTGGTGACGATGAACATAAACTTTGTTTGGATGAGAAGTACATACTGTAATTCAATTGTGCATCAGTATTTAAAATAGAGACCTTGCTGGAGTCAGGACATTCTGATTGCATTTGGTTTTAATGATATTCTTGCAAAACTTGTGGCTGGTGAAAGCAACTCTGGGCCTTGCTGTCCAATTCCTGGTGCATTTTGTTTTGTTTAATGAGGTGATTCATCCGCCAGGTAATGCCCCTGTTGTCCTTGTGGAGCTGCCCATTAAACACATGGCACAGCCATTCCTCCCCCTGCTTTTGGAAATAATGATCCTTTTGGCTGTGCTGCATCAGATGGGCAAGGTTTATGGAATGTCTTTTTAAGTGAGATGTCCAGGTTGGAGCAGTCCAGGGGAAGGAACACTTTTCAAAACAATTTTTTTTAGCCAATCTGTGCTTTTGACTGTTGGGGAAGAAATATTGGGTTTTGAAGAGGCTTAATAGCTTTGGAGGTGGTTTGGGAATGGTCAGTGTGTTGGATGTGAGCACTGAGGAGGAGGGAGCAGCCGAGCAAAACAGAATTTGGGTAAACAAACCATAGGAGGGAGCATCTGCCTTCAGCTCTGCTGGGTTCTTGGTTCAGTCCCAGCCCTGCAGAGCTTGTTCTGTTTGGGCTTTACCCAGCAGTCAGATGGGAAGTTCTCCAGGCTTCTTCAGGTCCTGTCCAGGAGGGTCTGCCATGGCTTAGCTGCCACTTCTGACCAGCCAGCTCCCAGTTGTGCATCCCACAAAAACCCCACCAGCATATTCCAGCTTTGAGAATTGCCAGTTATTTTTAAATGGCCTGAACAATCACTGTGGGGAAAAATTTTCCAGTTCCTTTTCTTTGTTCCATGATTTTCCCCCCTTGTTCAGTGGAATGGCTTTGCTGATGTGTTTCCATGCCTCAGTATTAAGCTACTTAATGTATCTTGAAATAGTCTAATTTTTTTTGGCATTCCAGAGGACATGGAATTATATACATTATTCAGGATGTCCCTTGTTATTCCCTAAAGAATATAAAAATAGAAATTAATAAAAAGTGGTTTAAGTGGATCTGGGGTTATGAAGGGGATTAAGGCTGTGTGTACACACAGGTTTGTCTGTTCCTCCTTGTGACTTCGCTCTCTCTGATGTAAACAAGCGAGGTGACCTTCCCCTGGCAGAATGAAGACGGAGTGGGGAAGGAGGTGTGGATAATTTATAAGCTTTTCTCTGTAGATAAGGATGAATATCCTGTATAAATCACAGCGCTGCATAAGTCAGGAGGAATTTTCAGTGCTGTGAGGTGATGCAAGCCCCAGACTGTCAGGGTTGGGTCTTCTCAGGAGGTGTGTGTTGGATGAAAGATAAATCTGTCACAACACGAAGATATTGGCAACGTGTTTTACTGGGTCTTGGGCCACAGGAAAGTTTGTGTGTGGGGAAGTGAAGCAGCTCAATGGGAAACACAGAAATCCAAACCTTCCTTTTCTCTGGGGTGGTTTCTAAAGCCTCCCTGTATCTCCTATTATGCAATTTGATATTTAATTTTTGCCCCAGCAGGGAAAGAATTTAGGGGAAAAAAGTAAAGAGAGAAAAAATTGGGACTTGTCACTAAATTCCTCTTAAGTTTCTAGAGAGAAACCTGGTGATAATGTGAGTGGGGACTCACGTTTATACTGTGTTGGTGGCATGGTTTCAGTGTTTCTTCACTTAATAATTCAAGACTATTTTGGCTGAACTAAAATCATAAGAAATTAATTAAAATTTGGCTTCCTGGCTGGGAAGGAAAAAAGTCTATGCAGAGGTCTTTATCACAAGAGCTAAGAGACTGAAGAGTTTCCTCATCTGTGTGCAAGTTTTTTGATATTTCTTATGGTTCCTTCCCAAATCTGACATTAAATATGGTTTGTTGGTTTTATGGCAGCTCTGACCTGAACTCAGATTTTATTGCTACTTTGGAAACAAATTCTTCTTTCCAAGGGCTCAGTTCTGTGCTGGATGGTACAAAAAAGCACAATAGATGTCAACTCTGCCTTAAAAGTTGTAGGTTCAGTTTGGGTAGGCACTAACTAGATAATTGCTACCTGCTGTGGAATAGAACGTGTTGTTATTTAATGTATGCAGATTTAGAGGAGGAAAAAAAAAAGCCTGATGAATAACCTCATTTTCAGGCACAAAATGCACTTTAATTTGAGACTGAGATTTAAAAAATGTGCATTACTCCTCCCCTGTGTCAGTGGTGGGAAGCTCTGGTTTCTGTGGAGGAAACAAGAGCTTGGCTTGTGGTTACAGAAGATGTTGGTGTTTCTTGTTTTGTTGATTTCTCCCCTCCTTTGGTTATGTTTTTAATCAGTTGAGCAACCGTTTGCTGAAGTTTTGCCCTCTGACTTGAGGGCTTTAGGAGGATTCCTCATCCTCACGTTCGCTGTTCCCCTGCCCTTCCTTTCTCCCAGTGATGTTGCACATTTTGTCTCTCCCTCTGCACAAATTTGGCAACAGAAATGAAAAGGACCACGGGGATCTTCCTGATTCTCCTCATTCTTATCACTTTATCACTCTTTGGAAATCATCTTTTCCTTGTTCTCTCTGTATTTTGAACCTCAGACAGCTGTGTTTCTGAGGCAGCATGGGCCAGGGTGTGTTTTATTTATTTATTTAGTGGAGAATTGGAGATTGTGGATAAGGGTCCCTCCTCCTTCTCCCTGTCCTCTCCACCAGTGCATTAGATGTTGTCTTGAAGAAAAATGATGGTAACTTCTGATACTGGTATCATCCAGTGCCTCTCTGAGTGTGAAAGTTCCATATCCTTTTACCCTTGTTTGTCCAGCTTTTCCTAAGTGCAGCAGATCTGACAAAAGTTTCCTTTATCTCCTGCTGATTTCTGTGTGTAGATGAAGCACTGCTGAAAACTGATGTTTGAGATCATGATCTGCTGCAGAGGTTATTTATTTTTCCTGGACACTGGGAATGGAGAATACAAAGGATAAAGGCATACTAAGTTTACCAGAACCAGAGGAGGTTTTAATCTTCATGCTGGGAAGTATCTCCCTCAGCAAAGAGTTGGTGCTGCAACTTGTTGAATAATTTTAAATACCATTTTCTTACTTTGTGATGTCGTGTTTCCTGTGTAATTTGGCAGCTGAGATGTTGTGGGGAAAGATTACTGTCACTCCTGGTGATTGTCTTCTGCAAGGCAGAAATCTTCCTTGCTTGTGGGCTGCTGCTGGCAAAATTAGAGTCAAAATCCTCCCAGCCCTGAAAGAAAGGAGGTGTGGAAATGCAGGGTTTGAATCCAGTGGTTCAGGGAAGGTTTGTGCCAGGTGAGGAGCTGGGCTCTGCTCTGCTTCATCCTTACCCAAATTGGTGCTGTACAAGTTCTGTAACACAGCCTCAGTTTCCAGCTGTCCTTGTCAAGCTGTGGTTTGGCTCATTCCTCCTCTCACTGACAACGTGATGGGAAATCTGAGAAACAACTTCCAAGAACTCTAGAGTTTCCCTAATCTGTGGCTGAGGGAAAAAAAAGTTGGCTCCTGCAGCGAGGAAACCTGATTTACTTAAATCTAGAAACTGCCCAGTGTGCAGGGGTGGGGGAGCTGAGAGCTGTTCCAGCTGGGATTGTGGCAGCATCCTGGCACCAAAATGCCAGCATTGTTTAAGGATGGGGTTCCTGGAGCTGCCTGGGGATGTGCACAGGAGCATCCCAAAGCTGCTCTGGTACCACCAAACCAGGATTGCCAATGGGGCAGGACAGTGCCATCACCCCCAAAGCTCTGTGCTGGCTGCCAGCTCCTCGTGTCCCTGCCTTTCTGGCCTTCCCAGATAAAACAGGAGTATTGCCTGGGAACTGCTGAAAATGGCAAGCTGCTGCTTGGGTTGATTAATTTATGAAGCTTGTAAATCATTTTCTGTAATAATTACCCAGGTTGGAAATGATTAAAATTCTGTGTCAGCTGCTTCTTACAGTCAAGCTTGTGCTCCTTTATGTGGTAGGTGGAATAATTTCTTGTAAGAGCCCGTTCAAAAGCTTTCTTGAAGAGATCAGCGACTGTCATCTTTATTTCTACTATTCTCCTTTTCTAATATCTGTGTTTCTACTCCCACCTCGATGTATTTGGACTATGATACCTTGTTGGGAGTGAAATGGGAGATGAAGACGGAGCACAACTGGTTTGTTCCAGGAGCTCCAGACCTCCTGGAGCTAATTCCAGTAGCTGTAACTCATTAGTGCAGCTGAAATTTGGACCTGCTGTGCATCATTTCGTTTGGTTTTAAGCTTGGATTTTTTAAAATAAAGGACTTCTGGAACATTCAGAATTGTTTTGTCACAAAGCAAGAATTACATGGATGCTATCAGTCAACGGCCTGAAAATAATCACAAGGGAGTTTTTTTATTCCAAATTGTGTGAAGCTTTTTTGTGGGATGGTGTAAAGGCTTTTTATGAGGGCTTGTGGACTGACCCTTCTCTGGCAGTTCTTGTGTTCTGAAGTTAAACTTGACTGCAGTAGATCAGCACCTGGCTTGGAAAAAAGGAAAATATCCCAAACTTTCTAATTCATTTGTTTCCAACATCGTGGGGAAAAAAAAAAAAAAAAAAAAAAAAAGTTGAGGGTAGGACTTGTATTTTGTTCTTATTTTCTTGATCTATAAGTAGTCTGTTGGAATTGCTGTTTTGCACTTTGTGTTTTTTTATTTCTCTACTGATCTTCCCTTTCCTGCCCCAGTGTTTTGGGATAAATCTTCCTCCTGGCCGAGCAGAGCTGCTGGAACGTGGGGAAGGAGCATTCCAGCAGGGTGGCCCAGCTGATCTCTGGGCCATCTTTTGCACAGTCAGGAGCTGGGGCTGTGTTCTTCATTTGGCTCCTGGTGGCAGCTGTCACTCTTCAGGACCCAGGGATCAGCCTCCACCTGCTGCTGGTGCATTTTCTGTTCAGCACAGGTGTTCCCTTTCCATTTCCTGCTGGAGGGGCCAGAGCTCAGTTCCAAATCCAGTCAGATTCTCCCAGGAAGCTGTCTGGGGATGTGAGAACTTCCACACTGATTTATAAAATAATTTCCCAGTCTGTTTTCTGGGAAAGGCAGCTCTGAACTTCACTTGGAGCAAATTTCCCCACTCAGCAGAGCACACAACATCTATTATTACCAGAGGAGCTTCACTCTGCTAGTTTTAATGAGAAAGCCCCCATTGCAGGTTGTCAGGAGAATGCCAAAATAGCCATAATGAGACTTGCTGCAATTCCTCACCCCTCTCACTGCTCTGAGCATGACATTCTGGGTGGCCAAGCAGTGGGAAATGGTGAGATGATTCCCAAGTGCTGCTCCTGGAGAGGAATTGAGTGAAAGATCCGTGTGCAGCTCGAGTTAATGAACACAAGCAATCCTTCCAGGGAGCTGGGAGCACACACACACACATCCTGATCACCTTCTAGGGAGGGACAGCAGCTTTTAGGGTGCCCAGGTTGGTACCTGCTGCTGCTCTGTGTGCTCCTGGATGAGGCAGATCACATGGATTTAAGGAATTTGGGCTTTTTATACTTAAAAAGAGCATTACTTGAAGAGCCAGTGTCAGATGGCATCTGTTGGTCTGTCAAGTGATTTCCTGCTGGAATGAATAACTCTGTGAGTAAAATGAATTTCCTTGCCCCACTGATTAAACTCAAACACTGAAATTCATGCTAACCTTCCTTTAACCATGGCAGAGAAGTACACTTGATAATATTAATGCTCTGAGACTTGTGCTGTTTCCCATTTTTATTATGGCCAGAAGTTTCATTAGAACAGCTGTTCTCGAGCCTGGTTGTTAATCCTTTTTTTATTATTATTTTATTTTTAATAAGGAAGAAAGGAGTGCAGCAGAAGTGTTAGGGATGCTTCAGCATCACAGCACACAGTTGGCTTCAGGCATGGATGAATGGGCAGTGAGGATTCTCTTTTATCCAGACAGCTTTGTTTGTATTTCTAGGGGTATTTTCAACTAAGAAAAAAAAAAAAAAGCCTCTAGCCAGTGTTTTAAACCTCTCCTCTGAGCTTCAAGGCAAGGAATATTGTCTCTATGTTTTCTTTAAATTGAAAAAAATCTTGAATCTCCACAGATTGGTAGAATTAGGGAGGTTGGAAAAGATCTGAGGGCATCAAGTCAAGCCATCAGCCCAGCACAGTCACCATTAACCCGTGTCCTCAAGTGCCACATCCACTCATTTTTTGAACATGTCTGCGTGTGTTTTCTATGGCCTTCAGAGTCAGAGACAAAAGCCATTTTCTGGGAGCTGTTGGACCTTCTTATTCCAGCTGCTCAACTCTTTGTGCCCCTTTGGTTTCTTCTTGCTGTGGAATAGATTTGGGGGAGGGATTTACTCATTTTCAATGTGTCAGGGTGCCCCAGACTCCTGGAGTTACTTCACAAACCAATAAAGGAATAGAAAATTCAGAGGATGTAGTGCAGGTTTCGTTGATCAGTTGGCTCATGAGGAGCTGTGGAAATGCTGCTGCTGCGAAATGAGTTATTGGAGTCATCTTTCACCAGGAGCACCCTGAGTTACCAGTTTGGTTTTTTAGGGGGAATGGAAATTGTGATTTTTGGATTGTTCTGTTCTTACAGCATCCATCACTACCTGTGCTAACCATTAAAAATATGTTTGATTTTTTAACAAAACTCCCAAATCCATGAGTGGTGTTTATTGGCCTGCAGTCCTTTCATGCTACTGTAGAGGTGTGCACTGCCTTAACCTTTTCTGGATTCCATTTGGTGACAAACTGGAGGCTTTTTAGGACTTTTTTTTTTTTTTTTTTTTTTTTTTCCCCCCCCAGAGCTGCTGGGTTTGCCCCATTTCCATGAGGAGCTGACATTTCCCTCAGAGGACTGTGGTAGGCTTCCCTTAGCCCTCCTGATAAAGGAGCTTTCTGCAAAGCCTCTTGCAAAGCAACAAGCCATTTTCACAATGCTGGGGGGAGGAGGAGAGTGGAAGAATTGACAAAAAAAAGCCCCAGATCCCTTTCCAATCCGTTGGTTCGTGGCACAGCTGAAGTTTACACTAATTAGAAATCATCTGGAGGCTCTGCAGCAGATTGAGTCTTCGGCTGGAAGTGCTTCCTGACAGGTGGTTCAGCACAAAGCAACATCACAATTACCTAACCCCCTGTTTGATTTGTGTAAACCCTCATTGCTACTCACATTATTTAATGAACTATGTGCTTCCCCCGGCCTTCCTGCAGAACACAGAGCTCCCTTCCAAATCTGCAGCCTGTGCTCCAGGGTTAACCCTTCTGCTCCAAGGTGAGGGAACATCAGTGTTAATGAGGAGGTGAGAACTGGAATTGGAATGCTGCAGGTCCTTATGGTGGGAAGATCAGAGAATCACTGACTTGTTTGGGTTGGGAAGGACCTTAGACTGGTCCCATTCCACCCCTGCCATGGGCAGGGACTCCTCTACAGCCCCAGGTTGCTCCAAGCCCTGTCCACCCTGGCCTTGGATGCTTCCAGGGATGGGAAGACGTGTGATGCTTTGAAACTTTAATTGTGTAGTCAGGGGCTTCATTTTTACCCTCTAGGTTGGAGGGGTTTTCTTCACCTATCTTTGATTGCAAACTCTTTTGTTGTGGACTGGAGGAATTAACTCTTTACTGGATAAGGCAAAATGAGATGGTCGCTCTGAGATTTTTCCTGATGTTTTTAACGAGTCCAGCAGAGATTCCGTGGTGACTGGAACCATTCACAATCAGAAAGGGAAAGATAAGGGTTCTGCTGGCCATGAAGGATTTCCTGAGTTTATCAGAGCTTGATGTATCTCTGCAGGTTGTGCATCAGATGCCCTCAGGGTTATGGACTCTCCGTGTCCTCGTCAGAGTCTGGCTGCTTCAGCCCCAAGGGAGGTGTTTCATAAACTGAATTTGTGTGGAGTACCACAGCTGCAGAATGGTCTGTGACCCATGGAAGTATTCCCTCTCATGCAGTGCACCCTCTGATGTGATTACACTCTTCAGCAAACACATACATTGAAATTCTCCTTCCAAGTGAACTTGGCTGTTTGCTGTTTATTATGAGAGAACCTCTCAGTGAAGCAAATGAAGTCAAAATTTGAATCCACAGGCATGGAGAGATCTATTTTGTGCTGTTTGCTTCCCTCCCAGGCTTGTGTTAATCAGTCATTATTTCTGTTTGGTTCCTTTTGCAAATAACTTGAACTTTATATCTTTCAGAAAAAAATTAGTGTAACTTCCACAATTCCAGAATTATAACTACAAATGATGAACCAGATGAAATAATAATAACAATAATACAGAAAGGTGTTTCTTTAGGAGCAGTTATTAGCATTAGGTGGGTTATTGAAATGCTCATGTCATGTTTTATTTGGGTGGTGTTACATGGACTCAGGAGGTAAAAGATTTTTTTTGGGATGTGTTTGCTGCATCAGCTCCTTGTGAAAAAGCATGTTTGAAGAGATAAGTAAAAAGGATACTCTCCCAAATGATATTAATTATATAGTTTTATTTCTGTGTTGTAGATGGAATTATCAGGTGTCCAGAGCACACTTGGAACCACAGAGTGGTTTGGGTTGGAAGGGACCTTAAAACCCATCCAGTCCCTCTGATTCCCATGGCAGGGACACGTCCCCCTGTCCCAGGCTGCTCCCAGCCCCAGTGTCCACCCTGGCCTTGGGCTCTGCCAGGGATCCAGGGGCAGCCACAGCTGCTCTGGGAATCTGTGTGCCAGAATAATTTCTTCCCAAAATGTAATCCAAACCTTCCCTCCTTCACCTTAAGGCCATTCGGGCTCAGGACTTTCACTGGTGTGAGCTATCTTGGAAAAGTTTATCACGAGGTGGAAATGAGCAGGAGAGGCTGAGCATTAACTGCAAGGGTAGGAAAGAGGTCTGTGACAATAAGAGGCACAGCTGTGCTTCTCCAGTGAAAACCCGTCCCTGATACAGCCCCACCAGGAGGATGGAGGAGAATATTGGCCATCTTTGGGGATTTTTATCAAATCCTGGGGATCTGAGTCAGGGAAGGGGAGTGACAGAGCAGCAGAGAGGGACATGATGGGCTCACTCTGCCCAGGGAGTGTTTGGGTCCAGGTGAGTCCCTCCCCCAGCAGGACCCCAGGTGTGTGTTTTCCTCAGGAATTCCAGCGATTTTGGCAGTCTCCCCTGCGTGTCTGAAGGCCAGGCTGGCACCATTCGAGCTGTGAGCAGGCTCAGGGTGTGTCTGAGCTGTCAGAGGACATGTGTATTTGGAGGGCCCCAGATCTGTGCATCTGCTCAGCAATATTGTCTGAGCCACCCTTGTGAGCAGGGAAATTACTCATCCTGCACACAGGGCCATTTATAGACCTCTGCCAGATTGGAAGCTGACAGTGTGGTGGGATGAGCAGCTCCTCAGATGCTGGCTGCAACGCTGATTGTTAAAAAAAAAAAATACTTTGGCGGCTTAAATTATTTGCCAAATCTAAGTCAAGTCGCATGCCTAAAATGAAAAGGTGTTTTATAGCTTTAAATTAATGAAATTGCATTTTAAATGTGGAGTCCTACCAGTCAGAGGAGGCCAATATCCATATTTCCATATTTCCCATGAAACTGTAGGAGTTTTAGGGCAACAAATGTTCATAGGTGTGTGGATGCAGAGCTTAAATTCTCAATCACCTCTCCTGTGCCTGTTGCAGTGAAGGCTGAATGGATTCACTGAAAGCTGATCTCTTCCAGGGTTGTTTTTCTCTTTTTTTTTTTTTTTTTTTTTTTCTTTTTGGTTTTTTTTGGGGGGAAATTTCTTTTT